>NW_027362770.1:178062318-179262318 GCF_046119375.1 Phyllobates terribilis
CAAGAATATAACTACTATAATACTGCCCCTATGTATAAGAATATAACTGCTATAATACTGCTCCTATGTACAAGAATATAACTACTATAATACTGCTCCTATGTACAAGAATATAACTGCTATAATCCTGCTCCTATGTACAAGAATATAACTACTATAATACTGCCCCCTATGTACAAGAATATAACTACTATAATCCTGCTCCTATGTACAAGAATATAACTACTATAATACTGCCCCTATGTACAAGAATATAACTACTATAATACTGCCTCTATGTACAAGAATATAACTACTATAATACTGCTCCCTATGTACAAGAATAAAACTACTATAATACTGCTCCTATGTACAAGAATATAACTACTATAATACTGCTCCTATATACAAGAATATAACTACTATAATACTGCTCCTACGTACAAGAATATAACTACTATAATACTGCCCCTATGTACAAGAATATAACTACTATAATACTGCTCCTATGTACAAGAATATAACTACTATAATACTGCTCCTACGTACAAGAATATAACTACTATAATACTGCTCCTATGTACAAGAATATAACTACTATAATACTGCTCCTACGTACAAGAATATAACTACTATAATACTGCCCCCTATGTACAAGAATATAACTACTATAATACTGCTCCTATGTATAAGAATATAACTACTATAATACTGCTCCTATATACAAGAATATAACTACTATAATACTGCCCCTATGTATAAGAATATAACTACTATAATACTGCCCCTATATACAAGAATATAACTACTATAATACTGCCTCTATGTACAAGAATATAACTACTATAATCCTGCTCCTATGTACAAGAATATAACTACTATAATACTGCTCCTATGTACAAGAATATAACTACTATAATACTGCCCCCTATGTACAAGAATATAACTACTATAATACTGCTCCTATGTACAAGAATATAACTACTATAATCCTGCTCCTATGTACAAGAATATAACTACTATAATACTGCTCCTATGTACAAGAATATAACTACTATAATACTGCCCCCTATGTACAAGAATATAACTACTATAATACTGCTCCTATATACAAGAATATAACTAATATAATACTGCCCCTATGTACAAGAATATAACTACTACAATACTGCTCCTATATACAAGAATATAACTACTATAATACTGCCCCTATGTATAAGAATATAACTACTATAATACTGCCCCTATGTACAAGAATATAACTACTATAATACTGCTCCTATGTACAAGAATATAACTACTATAATACTGCTCCTATGTACAAGAATATAACTACTATAATACTGCCCCTATGTACAAGAATATAACTACTATAATACTGCTCCTATGTACAAGAATATAACTACTATAATACTGCCCCCTATGTACAAGAATATAACTACTATAATACTGCCCCTATGTACAAGAATATAACTACTATAATACTGCCCCTATGTACAAGAATATAACTACTATAATAGTGCCCCCTATGTACAAGAATATAACTACTATAATACTGTCCCTATGTACAAGAATATAACTACTATAATATTGCTCCTATGTACAAGAATATAACTACTATAATACTGCCCCCTATGTACAAGAATATAACTACTACAATACTGCTCCTATATACAAGAATATAACTACTATAATACTGCCCCTATGTATAAGAATATAACTACTATAATACTGCCCCTATGTACAAGAATATAACTACTATAATACTGCTCCTATGTACAAGAATATAACTACTATAATACTGCTCCTATGTACAAGAATATAACTACTATAATACTGTCCCTATGTACAAGAATATAACTACTATAATACTGCCCCTATGTACAAGAATATAATTACTATAATACTGCTCCTATGTACAAGAATATAACTACTATAATACTGCTCCTATGTACAAGAATATAACTACTATAATACTGCCCCTATGTACAAGAATATAACTACTATAATACTGCCCCTATGTGCAAGAATATAACTACTATAATACTGCCCCCTATGTACAAGAATATAACTACTATAATACTGCTCCTATGTACAAGAATATAACTACTATAATACTGTCCCTATGTACAAGAATATAACTACTATAATACTGCCCCTATGTACAAGAATATAATTACTATAATACTGCTCCTATGTACAAGAATATAACTACTATAATACTGCTCCTATGTACAAGAATATAACTACTATAATACTGCCCCTATGTACAAGAATATAACTACTATAATACTGCCCCTATGTGCAAGAATATAACTACTATAATATTGCCCCCTATGTACAACAATCTAACAACTACTACTAGTAACTAACTTCTTTACTTTACATTTGCATAGTTCCATATTCATCTCCTTCCATCTTTGACAACTGATGATTTCTTCCCTTGTTTTTCAGGACCAAGTATTTCAGAGGAAAGAAAGTGAATAAAGAATATGAGATTCGGGTGGAGCAGGTAGGTGGTACTAAGATTTTTTTACTGAGTTTTGAGGCTTATCATGTCTCTGTGACATCACTAGATATTACAGTAATAAGTAAAGATCTACACAGTAGCTATAAGTCCTCAAAGCCAAACAGAAAATTGGACCAAAGGCCATATCTAAAGCTCCATCATGTATAGTATGACGCTAATAAAGATCTAATTCTTACTATCTGCAGCCATCACAAGGAGGAGCTCCCTGTATACAGAGATACATGATAAGATCCTGTCTGCAGCCACCACTAGGGGGAGTTCCCTGTATACAGAGATACATGATAAGATCCTGTCTGCAGCCACCACTAGGGGGAGCTCCCTGTATACAGAGATACATGATAAGATTCTGTCTGCAGCCACCACTAGGGGGAGCTCCCTGTATACAGAGATACATGATAAGATCCTGTCTGCAGCCACCAGTAGGGGGAGCTCCCTGTATACACAGATACATGATAAGATCCTGTCTGCAGCCACCACTAGGGGGAGCTCCCTGTATACAGAGATACATGATAAGATCCTGTCTGCAGCCACCACTAGGGGGAGCTCCCTGTATACAGAGATACATGATAAGATCCTGTCTGCAGCCACCACTAGGGGGAGCTCCCTGTATACAGAGATTTGTAATGTTATTATAGAACTGAATGCTAATGAGAACGGTTTACAGTGAGCTCCCCCTAGTGGCGGCAACTGCTTTGATAATGTAATGAAAAGTAAAGAGAGCCTGATTGGCAATTTAGTGGGTGCGTTGGAGCTAATTCGACATTTTTGGCGCTGTACCTGTTTAATATCATGCCACCAGGATTACAAAACAGCGCCACCCCTGTCTGCAGGATTTGTCAGTTATTGCATCTACCCTGAAGTGAATGGTGTAGATCTGCATTACCATAGTAGACAGGGTTTGCGCTATTTTTGGATGACGGCAGCCATATTTTATTAATCATGGACTACCCCTTTTTTTCAGAAAAAAAGAAGAGTTTAGCAATTTACCCCCAGTGTGATGTTATTCTGTGCCCACAGTCGTTGGCAGCGGTGCCAAGTTCTGAGTCCCAATGCTGTGAAAAAAAGGAAAAAAATTGCTTTCTGACCTTTTGTGTCACGGCGCCAAAAATCATCAGCGCTCAGGGTGAAGGCACAATGTGGTGCCGCGCTCGCCCCCTGCCAGCTCCAGGCCTCGCCAGCGACGTGCTCGGGGGGCACTGATCGATGTTGTCGAAGCATAAAATCCCCCGACTCCGACCCCCATCCTCCTCTCTCCACAGTCACCACGATGCCACCGTCCCATCATACTGTCCCTCTGCAGCCGCATTGCCCCCTACCCCCGCCGCCCGGTGCCCCGCCGCTCTCATTCCTCCATTACATTAATATTCTCCACATCAGATTCCAGAACAGACCCTCCATTCATGGATTCCTCATGTGGATGGAAGAAAGACGAGGAAGAGGGGAGAGCCCAGGAGGCGTCTTCTCCAGAGATACAGGGAAACTGTCAGCAGTGGATATAGTCAGCAGCAGAATACCCACAATGCACACTGACAAAGCAGCGGTGCCATATAAAGAAAGGATGAACCTGGTACCCACACCTGAAAGAGAAACGCCACCTTAAAGGGGAGCTCCACCTTAACTGCAGTCCTAGTTCTTCTTTAAAGAGTGTTTCCACCTTAAATAGCAGTCCTAGCTTAAAGGTTAGTTCCACCTTAAGAGTAGTTCTAGTCCACCTTAAATGATAGTTTTACCTTAATGGGTAGTTCCACCTTAAATGGGAGTCCTACCTTAAGATTTAGTTTTATCTTAAAGAGTAGTTCCACAGTTTTACAACTCTTTAAAGAGTTCCATCTTAAGGGGTAGTTCCTCCTTAAAGATTATTTCCACCTTAAATAGTAGTCCTAGCTTAAAGGTTAGTTCCACCTTAAGAGTAGTTCTAGTCTACCTTAAATAATAGTTTTACCTTAAAGGGTTGTTCCTTAAAGTTTACCTTAAAGATTAGTTCTACCTTAAATTATAGTTCCACCTTAGATGATAGTTCCATGTTAAAGGGTAAATCCACCTTAAATGGCAGTCCTACCTTAAAGGGTAGTTCCACCTTCAAGATTAGTTCCACTTTAAAGATTAGTTCCACCTTAAATTATAGTTTTACCTTAAAGGGTAGTTTTTAATTAAAAAGTAGTTCCACCTTAAATGGTAGTCCTACAATAAAGGGTAGTTCCACCTTGAAGTGTAGTTCTAGTTCCACCTTAAAGATTAGTTCCACCTTCAATCACAGTTTTACCTTAAAGAGTTGTTCCACCTTAAAAGCTAGTTCCACCTTAAATTATAGTTTTACCTTACCTTTAGATGTTAGTTACTCCTTAACTACCAGTTCCACCTTAAGACAAATTCCAACTTAAAGGGGGTACTCCCATCTCCAAGATCCTATCCCAATATGTAGTAGGTGTAATAATAATAATAATAATAATAATAATAACAACATTAGCAAATGCCTCATATTAGAAATATAGTATAGTTCTTCTGATTAGCTATGTTGCTTACCCCATGTGTAGGGCATTGCAGTAGCTTAGGTGTCTTTGGTTACAACCATTCATATTGTGACAGTCAGCTGTTAGTGGTCGAAACCATGGACCTAAGCTACTGCAATGCCCTGCACATGTAGTAAGCAATATAGCTAATCAGAAGAACTATACTACATGTCTAATTGGAGGTATTTGCTATTATTATTATTATTACACCTGCTACATGTTAGGATGGGATCCTGGAGATGGGAATATTGTTTTAAGTTCTTAGTAAATAGTTAGAACTTTTCAAATCACTTCCTATTAAAAAAAAAATTCCCTCCATTCTCAGAAACTGAGGGATTTAGAATTCTTTTATGTGTTGCTCGTTGCCTAGGTAACCGGCCACCTCTCCAGTCTCATAGTGGCTTTAGATTAGAGCCTGACAGTGCCGCTCTGAAGCTGGTTGGATCCAGCGATCTTCTATTTTCCCGCGTGTACTCAGCAGCTGTAAGGTTTGTGAATCAATCAGCAGTGCCTTAACTACTTGTTGATGGTTTCCACTTGGCACTCGCTAGCTGTTCGGTGCCGTCAGCTCCTTGTTGTTATTCTAATGAACAAATGGAGATGTCAGCAATGGCTGTGATCCATTCTGACTATTTCTACCCGTTGTTACATATAAGAACCATTCAGTAAATGTTTAGACTACTTGCTGATGGTTTCCACTTGCCAATAGCTAGTTTTTACAAAATATGGAATCAGCAGCATATAAAATACTTACTGACTGCCTCCACATAACAGACATGGATGAGTATCCGCACTGGTTAAACTACTTGCTGACAGTTTCTATTTGGTAATTGCCGGCAGTTAGAGATTGTGGATCATCAGCACAAGTTGTTGAAGAATCCTGTTGGTTTCAACCTGCCAGAGGAGTGGTATACGAATTATCCATTCATTTTTAAGTTGCTTGCTGATGGTTTCCACTTGGAAAAAGTCAGCATTTTTACTGAAGATATAAATCAGTTAGCAGTGGCTGACGCTATATCAAAGACTACTTGTTGACAGTCTCCATTTATTTGCATTGTGGCGAATTGTTAAAGCAGAAGATCAGCGGACGGCCGGGGCCCAGATCTCAGGTCCCATCCCTCTCTCCTGACTGTTTCCACACAGACCTGTCTAGTTTTTCTTCCATTTTTATTTCTAATTTGGTCTCGGAAACTTGGCAGATGTGAAATGCCAGAATAATAAACTCTTCACAGAGAAGCAAAACCGAAGGAAGGAACACGAAGGCCGCAGAAGATAAGATCCGCAGCGCTTGATCTATTTTAAAACCTGAGACTTGGAATTTCCAGGAGACGTAAAACTAAACACAAATCCGAGCACAGGACTGTAGATACAGCGGGGGTTAAAGGGACACGCCGCACAACACCGACATATAGCAATATGCCCAGAGCAGGGTGTGAGTGCGGAGCGCAACACAGGCCACAAAAGAAACGGGCTGTATTATAGTAGTTATATTCTTGTACATAGGAGCAGTATTATAGTAGTTATATTCTTGTACATAGGGGCAGTATTATAGTAGTTATATTCTTGTACATAGGAGCAGTATTATAGTAGTTATATTCTTGTACATAGGAGCAGTATTATAGTAGTTATATTCTTGTACATAGGGGGCAGTATTATAGTAGTTATATTCTTGTACATAGGGGCAGTATTATAGTAGTTATATTCTTGTACATAGGGGGCAGTATTATAGTAGTTATATTCTTGTACATAGAAGCAGTATTATAGTAGTTATATTCTTGTACATAGGGGCAGTATTATAGTAGTTATATTCTTGTACATAGGAGCAGTATTATAGTAGTTATATTCTTGTACATAGGAGCAGTATTATAGTAGTTATATTCTTGTACATAGGGGGCAGTATTATAGTAGTTATATTCTTGTACATAGGGGGCAGTATTATAGTAGTTATATTCTTGTACATAGCAGCAGTATTATAGTAGTTATATTCTTGTACATAGGGGGCAGTATTATAGTAGTTATATTCTTGTACATAGGGGCAGTAGTATAGTAGTTATATTCTTGTACATAGGAGCAGTATTATAGTAGTTATATTCTTGTACATAGGAGCAGTATTATAGTATTTATATTCTTGTACATAGGAGCAGTATTATAGTAGTTATATTCTTCTACATAGGGGGCAGTATTATAGTAGTTATATTCTTGTACATAGGGGGCAGTATTATAGTAGTTATATTCTTGTACATAGGGGGCAGTATTATAGTAGTTATATTCTTGTACATAGCAGCAGTATTATAGTAGTTATATTCCTGTACATAGGGGCAGTATTATAGTAGTTATATTCCTATATAGGGGACAGTATTATAGTAGATACATTCTTGTACATAGGGGGCAGTATTATAGTAGTTATATTCTTGTACTTAGGGGGTAGTATTATAGTAGTTATATTCTTGTACATAGGAGCAGTATTATCGTAGTTATATTCTTGTACATAAGGGACAGTATTATAGTAGTTATATTCTTTTACATAGGGAGCAGTATTATAGTAGTTATATTCTTGTACATAGGGGGCAGTATTATAGTAGTTATATTCCTGTACATAGGGGGCAGTATTATAGTAGTTATATTCTTGTATGTAGGGGGCAGTATTATAGTAGTTATATTCTTGTACATAGGGGGCAGTATTATATGAGTTATATTCTTGTATATAGGGGCAGTATTATAGTAGTTATATTCTTGTACATAGGGGGCAGTATTATAGTAGTTATATTCTTGTACATAGGAGCAGTATTATAGTAGTTATATTCTTGCACATAGGAGCAGTATTATAGTAGTTATATTCATGTATATAGGGGAAAAAAAAACAAAAAAACCAAGCAATGTGAACTGAGGTCTAAGAAGGTACACATGCAAGAAATAAGAGCATGTTCACGCTAGCAAAAAGATACAAAACCTACAAAAGACAATATATATATATATATATATATATATATATATATATATATAATGTATATAGGGAGCAGTATTATAGTAGCTATTTTCTTGTACATAGAGGGCAGTATTACAGTAGTTATATTCTTGTACACAGGAGCAGTATTATAGTAGTTATATTCCTGTACATAGGGGGCAGTATTATAGTAGTTTTATTCTTGTACATAGGGGCAGTATTATAGTAGTTATATTCTTGTACATAGGAGCAGTATTATAGTAGTTATATTCTTGTACATAGGAGCAGTATTATAGTAGTTATATTCTTGTACATAGGGGGCAGTATTATAGTAGTTATATTCTTGTACATGGGGCAGTATTATAGTAGTTATATTCTTGTACATAGGGGCAGTATTATAGTAGTTATATTCTTGTATATAGGGGCAGTATTATAGTAGTTATATTCTTGAACATAGGGGCAGTATTATAGTAGTTATATTCTTGTACATAGGGGGCAGTATTATAGTAGTTATATTCTTGTACATAGGGTCAGTATTATAGTAGTTATATTCTTGTACATAGGGGCAGTATTATAGTAGTTATATTCTTGTACATAGGAGCAGTATTATAGTAGTCATATTCTTGTACATAGGGGGCAGTATTATAGTAGTTATATTCTTGTACATAGGGGGCAGTATTATAGTAGTTATATTCTTGTACATAGGAGCAGTATTATAGTAGTTATATTCTTGTACATAGGGAGCAGTATTATAGTAGTTATATTCTTGTACATAGGGGGCAGTATTATAGTAGTTATATTCTTGTACACAGGGGGCAGTATTACAGTAGTTATATTCTTGTACATAGGGGGCAGTATTATAGTAGTTGTATTCTTATACATAGGAGCAGTATTATAGTAGTTATATTCTTGTACATAGGGAGCAGTATTATAGTAGTTATATTCTTGTACATAGGGGGCAGTATTATAGTAGTTATATTCTTGTACACAGGGGGCAGTATTACAGTAGTTATATTCTTGTACATAGGGGGCAGTATTATAGTAGTTGTATTCTTATACATAGGAGCAGTATTATAGTAGTTATATTCTTGTACATAGGAGGAAGTATTATAGTAGTTATATTCTTGTACATAGGGGCAGTATTATAGTAGTTATATTCTTGTATATAGGGGCAGTATTATAGTAGTTGTATTCTTATACATAGGAACAGTATTATAATAGTTATATTCTTGTACATAGGAGCAGTATTATAGTAGTTGTATTCTTGTACATAGGGGGCAGTATTATAGCAGTTGTATTCTTATACATAGGAGCAGTATTATAGTAGATATATTCTTATACATAGGAGCAGTATTATAGTAGTTATATTCTTGTACATAGGGGGCAGTATTATATTAGCTATATTCTTTTACATAGGAGGCAGTATTATAGTAGTTATATTCTTGTACATAGGGGCAGTATTATAGCAGTTATGTTCCTGTACATAGGGGGCAGTATTATAGTAGTTATATTCTTGTACATAGGGGGCAGTATTATAGTAGTTATATTCTTGTACATAAGGGGCAGTATTATAGTAGTTATATTCTTGCACATAGGAGCAGTATTATAGTAGTTATATTCTTGGATATAGGGGAAAAAAAACAAAAAACCAAGCAATGTGAACTGAGGTCTAAGATGGTACACATGCAAGAAATAAGAGCATGTTCACACTAGCAAAAAGATACAAAACACAAAATATATATATATATATATATATATATATATATAATGTATATAGGGAGCAGTATTATAGTAGCTATATTCTTGTTCATAGGGGGCAGTATTATAGTAGTTATATTCTTGTACATAGGGGGCAGTATTATAGTAGTTATATTCTTGTACATAGGGGGCAGTATTATAGTAGTTATATTGTTGTACATAGGAGCAGTATTATAGTAGTTATATTCTTGTACATAGGAGCAGTATTATAGTAGTTATATTCTTGTACATAGGGGCAGTATTATAGTAGTTATATTCTTGTACATAGGGAGCAGTATTATAGTAGTTATATTCTTGTACATAGGGGGCAGTATTATAGTAGTTATATTGTTATACATAGGAGCAGTATTACAGTAGTTATATTCTTGTACATAGGGGGCAGTATTATAGTAGTTGTATTCTTGTACGTAGGGGCAGTATTATAGTAGTTATATTCTTGAACATAGAGGCAGTATTATAGTAGTTGTATTCTTATACATAGGAGCAGTATTATAGCAGTTATATTCTTGTACATAGGGGGCAGTATTATAGTAGTTATCTTCTTGTACATATGGGGCAGTATTATAGTAGTTATATTCTTGTTCATAGGGGCAGTATTATAGTAGTTATATTCTTGTACATAGGAGCAGTATTATTGTAGTTATATTCTTATACATAGGAGCAGTATTATAGTAGTTATATTCTTGTACATAGGGGGCAGTATTATAGTAGTTGTATTCTTGTACATAGGGGCAGTATTATAGTAGTTATATTCTTGTACAAAGAGGCAGTATTATAGTAGTTGTATTCTTATACATAGTAGCAGTATTATAGTAGTTATATTCTTGTACATAGGGGGCAGTATTATAGTAGTTGTATTCTTGTACATAGGGGCAGTATTATAGTAGTTATATTCTTGTACAAAGAGGCAGTATTATAGTAGTTGTATTCTTATACATAGTAGCAGTATTATAGTAGTTATATTCTTGTACATAGGGGGCAGTATTATAGTAGTTATATTCTTGTACATAGGAGCAGTATTATAGTAGTTATATTCTTGTACATAGGAGCAGTATTATAGTAGTTATATTCTTGTACATAGAGGCAGTATTATAGCAGTTGTATTCTTATACATAGGAGCAGTATTATAGTAGTTATATTCTTATACATAGGAGCAGTATTATAGTAGCTATATTCTTGTAAATAGGGGCAGTATTATATTAGTTATATTCTTTTACATAGGAGCAGTATTATAGTAGTTATATTCTTATACATAGGGGGCAGTATTATATTAGTTTTATTCTTTTACATAGGAGCAGTATTATAGTAGTTATATACTTGTTCATAGCGGGCAGTATTATAGTAGTTATATTCTTGTACATAGGGGGCAGTATTATAGTAGTTATATTCTTGTACATAGGGGCAGTATTATAGTAGTTATATTCTTGTACATAGGAGCAGTATTATATTAGTTATATTCTTTTACATAGGAGCAATATTTTAGTAGGTATATTCTTGTACATAGGAGCAGTATTATAGTATTTATATTCTTGTACATAGGAGCAGTATTATAGTAGTTATATTCTTGTACATAGGGAGCAGTATTATAGTAGTTATATTCTTGTACATAGGGAGCAGTATTATAGTAGTTATATTCTTGTACATAGGGGTAGTATTATAGTAGTTATATTCTTGTGCATAGGAGCAGTATTATAGTAGTTATATTCTTGTACATAGGAGCAGTATTATATTAGTTATATTCTTTTACATAGGAGCAGTATTTTAGTAGTTATATTGTTGTACATAGGAGCAGTATTATAGTAGTTATATTCTTGTACATAGGGGCAGTATTATAGTAGTTATATTCTTGTACATAGGAGCAGTATTTTAGTAGTTATATTGTTGTACATAGGAGCAGTATTATAGTAGTTATATTCTTGTACATAGGGGCAGTATTATAGTAGTTATATTCTTGTACATAGGGGCAGTATTATAGTAGTTATATTCTTGTACATAGGGGCAGTATTATAGTAGTTATATTCTTGTACATAGGGGCAGTATTACAGTAGTTATATTCTTGTACATAGGGGCAGTATTATAGTAGTTATATTCTTGTACATAGGGAGCAGTATTATAGTAGTCATATTCTTGTACATAGGAGCAGTATTATATTAGTTATATTCTTTTACATAGGAGCAGTATTTTAGTAGTTATATTCTTGTACATAGGAGCAGTATTATAGTAGTTATATTCTTGTACATAGGAGCAGTATTATAGTAGTTATATTCTTGTATATAGGGAGCAGTATTATAGTAGTTATATTCTTGTACATAGGGGGCAGTATTATAGTAGTTATATTCTTGTACATAGGGGGCAGTATTATAGTAGTTATATTCTTGTACATAGGAGCAGTATTATAGTAGTTATATTCTTGTACATAGGGGGCAGTATTATAGTAGTTATATTCTTGTACATAGGAGCAGTATTATAGTAGTTATATTCTTGTACATAGGAGCAGTATTATATTAGTTATATTCTTTTACATAGGAGCAGTATTTTAGGTATGCTCTTGTACATAGGAGCAGTATTAGTAGTTATATTCTTGTACATAGGGAGCAGTATTATAGTAGTTATATTCTTGTACATAGGGAGCAGTATTATAGTAGTTATATTCTTGTACATAGGGGCAGTATTATAGTATTTATATTCTTGTACATAGGAGCAGTATTATAGTAGTTATATTCTTGTACATAGGAGCAGTATTATATTAGTTATATTCTTTTACATAGGAGCAGTATTTTAGTAGTTATATTCTTGTACATAGGAGCAGTATTATAGTAGTTATATTCTTGTACATAGGGGCAGTATTATAGTAGTTATATTCTTGTACATAGGGGCAGTATTATAGTAGTTATATTCTTGTACATAGGGGCAGTATTATAGTAGTTATATTCTTGTACATAGGGGCAGTATTACAGTAGTTATATTCTTGTACATAGGGGCAGTATTATAGTAGTTATATTCTTGTACATAGGGAGCAGTATTATAGTAGTTATATTCTTGTACATAGGAGCAGTATTATATTAGTTATATTCTTTTACATAGGAGCAGTATTTTAGTAGTTATATTCTTGTACATAGGAGCAGTATTATAGTAGTTATATTCTTGTACATAGGAGCAGTATTCTAGTAGTTATATTCTTGTACATAGGGAGCAGTATTATAGTAGTTATATTCTTGTACATAGGGAGCAGTATTATAGTAGTTATATTCTTGTACATGGGGGCAGTATTATAGTAGTTATATTCTTGTACATAGGAGCAGTATTATAGTAGTTATATTCTTGTACATAGGGGCAGTATTATAGTAGTTATATTCTTGTACATAGGGGCAGTATTATAGTAGTTATATTCTTGTACATAGGGGCAGTATTATAGTAGTTATATTCTTGTACATAGGGGCAGTATTACAGTAGTTATATTCTTGTACATAGGGGCAGTATTATAGTAGTTATATTCTTGTACATAGGGAGCAGTATTATAGTAGTTATATTCTTGTACATAGGAGCAGTATTATATTAGTTATATTCTTTTACATAGGAGCAGTATTTTGGTAGTTATATTCTTGTACATAGGAGCAGTATTATAGTAGTTATATTCTTGTACATAGGAGCAGTATTTTAGTAGTTATATTCTTGTACATAGGGGCAGTATTATAGTAGTTATATTCTTGTACATAGGGAGCAGTATTATAGTAGTTATATTCTTGTACATGGGGGCAGTATTATAGTAGTTATATTCTTGTACATAGGAGCAGTATTATAGTAGTTATATTCTTGTACATAGGAGTAGTATTATAGTAGTTATATTCTTGTACATAGGAGCAGTATTATAGTAGTTATATTCTTGTACATAGGGAGCAGTATTATAGTAGTTATATTCTTGTACATAGGAGTAGTATTATAGTAGTTATATTCTGTGTGACATCAGGACAGGAGCTTTATGATAAAATCCATTTCAGCAATGTTTGCGGTCAGCTTCTCCTTTCTTCATTATTCTCCTCCCTGTGGACATGTTCGGTTTCTGCTTCTTTAGTGACCATCCCCAGTCAGGAGTATAATAAATTGTACCGCATGCTACCGTCGCACATTATTACATACGATCTGTATAGCAGCTTTGACCTCGGTGATTTTTCTATATTTATCTATTGTATACAGAAAATAACTTCTCTATTTTGGGACCGTATTGGCGGCATCCTCCGACTATGTGTGTGGCGGGTAGTGACAGGATGGTGCACTGTGGACCGTGGGAGCTGAGTACGAGATATAATTAGTAGTGTAAACACATTTCGTACACAGTCTGAGGATATATGTCATCATAACCTCTGCCTGACGCCCCCCACCCCAAAGCCGCAGGACCCACGAACCGCCGTGAGATCCAGTACTAATAATTCTGGTGGGGCTTCACCGCTCATCAGTGTACAGGACGTCAGGAGGATATCCTAATGTGACAGCCGAGCCGACTGCAGCAAGAGAATAAACATAGGAGGGTGTGGGAAAAATGACGCCATAATATGGCCTCATTGAGGGAAATCTACTGTGCATCATACTTGTCAGGTTGAACAACAGGGAGATCGCGCAGATCTCACCGCTGCCACCAGTTTGTCGGAGGAACATCACTCCGCTGCCTCCAATCGTCAGGACAATTTCGCAATTGACTGACGAGTGATGGACGAGGCCACAGCTGCTTGCACCACTAGGTCAGTTATTGGGAAACTCACAGTGAGCGTATGGTATGTACACCTCCGATTCCAACACATGGAATATACAGGGTGGTCCAAAAGTAGGTGGACAGAAAGTGTAATAAGGTTATGAAAGGGGAGATTTATCAAACACTAAATTGCAGCCGCCTGTCTGGATCATCCTCCAATAAACCATGAATTAGACGTGAACGATAAGCTTTCCACCCAATAGATTTCAGGATTGGCATGATAGAAGCTTGTGAAATTCCCAATTCCACAGAGGCTCTTCTGGGGACTTTTTTGGACTCTGAACAAATGTTTCAGCAACAAGTTGTTTATTATCTTCTGCACAGACTGTTTGGGGTCGACCAGTTTTTGGAGCATTAAGGATTGAGCCAGTGGCATTGAATTTGTCACGAATGCGGTAAATGGTTCGTCTCTTTGGGGCTTGAGTACCAAATGTTTCAACCCAATTTGCTCCAACGGTTTCAGCATTTTGAGATTTCCAATACTCTGTTAAAATCCATTTTCTTTGATCTGTATTTAAACTATTTGCCATTATGTGTTATCTGAATTATCTGAAAAGAAAACAGATTTGGGGGAGATCTATCTGTGAAAACTAGATATGTGAAACTGGCTCAGTTGCCCTTAGCAACCAATCAGATTCCACCTTTTATTTTCCAAAGAGTCTGTGAGGTATGAAAAGTGGAAACTGATTGGTTGCTAGGGGCAACTGAGCCAGTTTCACTTTACACCATGTTTGATAAATCTCCCCCTTCATGACCTTCATAACCTTATTACATTTTCTGTCCACCTAAGGAACTAGCTGCTACCAATCATTTATACAGGCCGATTGGGCACCCGTTACAGATAACGTATGGCTTCCGGGGTGCAGTTTATAGAGCAACGGGAACTAAGCTATTCATTTTTATATATAAAAGTAGGCAATGTTTATAAAAATATGTAAAGATGATACAAAGTTTGAACAAAACAGTACGATATGTACAATTTCATAAAATAAAAAGGGATAAGTTAGAAAAGTACTAAACCTGATGTCACAGATGTGGCTCATATCGTAGTGGAGGGAAGCACTCCTTTTTTAGGGAAATGGTACAGAACCACCGTGCACTGTATCTTCCTGGACAGACAATGACAAAAACTCAAAATTTGTTTTTGTTGGTTAACCTCATATGAGGTCTAGTCTTAGGATGTGGCTAGGGTCCCAAAAATTAAGCGATCTCCAAATTTAAGGATATCTTCTCCCCTGGAGGTCTCAGGCGGGAGATATTAATGTAATATTTCCTCATATGATTTTAGCTTCCCATAGATTTGAAACATGGCATAAAAACCAAGCCCACATACCTTCCCTGGATGACCTCATATGGGGGCTAGTCATGGGATGTGGCAAGGGTCTCAGAAATTAAGAGATCTTCAACTTTCAGGATATCTTCGCCCCTGAAGTTCCCAGGCAGGAAATATTAATGTCAGATTCCCTATCATGATTTTAGTTTTTCTTAGATAGGAAACATGGCATAGATATTGTTATCCATCTATCAGATTTTCATTTGGGACTGATGCGGCGACCACCCAGTAATGTTAGCTCGTTATCTTTGCCACTCTGTCACAATTCCGGAAATATGTCTGCCATAACCGTTGGACCCTGGCTGTTCTTAAAAAAAAAACAATATTCATAATTTAGAAAGGGGAACAAAGGAGCTCAAAGAAATCTGTTTGCAGTTATGTGACATAGAGAGGCAAGGACCATAAATCTGTCACCTCCCACATTCTTCTGCAAGCTGGGATGGAGTTTGTGTCTGCGATCCAGAAGGTAACCCACTTTAATTATCTGTTTGCAGCAGAGGGGTCTCTGCTGCCTGGAGTCATGTAAAGTATCTTAGAATGACAATACTAGAAATTAGCCCTTATCTTTCTCTGGGAAACCTGGGAGAAAATCAATATATGGCAGTATTATGTAACAACTGTGTGGCGATATAACATGGGATGTAAGTGGTAGTATTATATGGGCAGTATTATTGGGATATTGCATATTATTTGGGTATTAAATTTAGGCATTACATTAGCGGGGTATAGTGGTATAATGTAGGAACAATATGGCAGTATTTTGCAGTAATAGATTATGTAAGCTCTGAATGTGTATTTGGATACGGCATAGTATTTGGGCACTAAATGGTGGTATTGTACAAGATATGTATGGCAGCATTATGTAGAAATTATGTGGCAATATTATGTGGTTTATACCTATTATTATTATTATAGTGGCTGTTTAATGGAGTATTATTTGGATATTCCACGTTATTTGGGCAGTATTTAGTGGTACTATATAGGCTGTGTTTGGCAGTATTATCCTGGCCCTATATGGCGGTATTATGTGCTGTATAGTTGGTAGTATTATTGTGGCTGTTTCTTGGAGTATCATTTGGATATTGCACACTATATGGGCATCAAATAGTGGTAATATATAGGCGGCGTTTGGCAGTATTATTCTAGCTCTATATAGCGGTATTATGAGCTATATAGGTGGTAGTATTATCGTGTCTGTTTCATGGTGTATTATTTGGATATTGCACATTATTTGGGCAGTATTTAGCGAAATTATATAGGTTTTAATTGTCTGCATAATCTTGGCATTATATGGCGATATGTGTTGTGTAGGTGGTAGTATTATAGTGATTGTTTCATGGAGTATTATTTGAATATTGCATATTATTTGGGCGCTGTCTAGTGATACTACGTAGGCTGTGTTTAGATGTATTATCTTAGCACTATATGGCGGTATTATGTATTGTATAGGTGGTAGTATGATAGTGGCTGTTTCATGGTGTATTATTTGGATGTTGCACATTATTTGGGCACTATTTAGAGATATTATATAGGATGTGTTTCAGGGTATTATCTTAGCACTATATTGCGGCATTATGGAAGATAAAATTATGACATGGTTTGTCTATACAAGCAGAGACCCTGGGATGATTTTTTTGCTTATTTCTCAGGGACACTTTTGTCAAACTTTACACTTATTCTTGGGGGGAATTGTCACAAACATACGTATTTTAAGATGCCCGTCTTTCCTTTAGCCATGCCTGCTTGTCCAATAAGCTCTGAAAATAGTGTGAAGCACATAATAAACAGGCTCAAAGCTTGATACGACAAAATTTGTAAAAATTTGGTGCATTTTAATCTAGACAAAAAATCTGTCCCATTGTTCTTCGGACTGGCCGCTTGTAAGCTGGGATGGTAAACCAGGCGCCAGAGTAATGCACGACCTGCGGACAGTCCGGCCCTGGGGCGGCCATATAGAAAGTTATAAAATACCTCCCATAATTAGCAAATAACCAACTTGGGCTGAGACAAATGGCACAATCTGGGGAGATTACTGAGATTTCAAGGAGTGAGGGTGCAATTATTTACAAGGATACCGCTGATCATTAGGAAACATCGGTGCACTGCGAGAATCAGCAGAGGCCGGAGACTAAGGGCGAAGGTGCACTATAGAGCAGAGAAAGTGGTTTCTGTCTGCCTGCAGTCGGCACTAGAGGGAGCAGAGGTGCTGACTGTATACTAAAATTGTATGCAGTGAGCTCCCTCTAGTGGTGGCTTCAGGCAGCAGAATTTCTTGTAACTGTATGCAGTGAGCTCCCTCTAGTGGCTGCTTCAGACAGTAGAATTTCTTGTAACTATGCAGTGAGCTCCCTCTAGTGGTGGCTTCAGACAGCAGAATTTCTTGTAACTGTATGCTGTGAGCTCCCTCTAGTGGCTGCTTCAGGCAGCAGAATTTCTTGTAACTGTATGCAGTGATCTCCCTCTAGTGGCTGCTTCAGACAGTAGAATTTCTTGCTACTGTATGCAGTGAGCTCCCTCTAGTGGTGGCTTCAGACAGCAGAATTTCTTGTAACTGTATGCAGTGAGCTCCCTCTAGTGGTTGCTTCAGGCAGCAGAATTTCTTGTAACTGTATGCAGTGAGCTCCCTCTAGTGGTTGCTTCAGGCAGCAGAGTTTCTTGTTACTGTATGCAGTGAGCTCCCTCTAGTGGTGGCTTCAGGCAGCAGAATTTGTTGTAATTGTATGCAGTGAGCTCCCTCTAGTGGCTGCTTCAGACAGCAGAATTTCTTGTAACTGTATGCAGTGAGCTCCCTCTAGTGGTTGCTTCAGGCAGCAGAATTTCTTGTAACTGTATGCAGTGAGCTCCCTCTAGTGGTTGCTTCAGGCAGCAGAGTTTCTTGTAACTGTATGCAGTGAGCTCCCTCTAGTGGCTGCCTCAGGGAGCAGAATTTCTTGTAACTGTATGCAGTGAGCTCCCTCTAGTGGTTGCTTCAGGCAGCAGAATTTCTTGTAACTGTATGCAGTGAGCTCCCTCTAGTGGCTGCCTCACGGAGCAGAATTTCTTGTAACTGTATGTGTTAGAAGATAATTTTTTCCCTTTGTTGCAAGAAAATGAATTTCTGAGGTCTGCCAAGATCTAATAAGAAATGAATGAGGCTAATTGAGATAAAGCTCCACTGAAATGTATCTTGAAAGTAAAATCTGCCTATAAGCCAGGATCCCATACTAGTGATATCGCCACATTGTAACCACATTTTGCTCTTTAGCCAAAACCTCGGCTTTTCAGATAGATAAAAAGGAGAAACAGATGAGGACGTGACCAAAAAAAGTGTTCCTGCTCCAAGGAGTTCCTGGAAAGAGTCACTTTTGGACCTGCGGTTTTCTCTACAATTTTTTTCTTCTATTATTCTACAATTTTTTTCTTCTATTATTGCCAGAATTCAGCTACATCTTGTGGTTCTTTACACTTAGACTCCAATCTGTGCAAATGAGCAACATGTGTCTCCCGGGAGGAAGAAGATGGATCCTAATAATTGTCACCACTCACATCTGTATTACACAAATTATATTCTTGTACATAGGGGCAGTATTATAGTAGTTATATTCTTGTACATAGGGAGCAGTATTATAGTAGTTATATTCTTGTACATAGGGCAGTATTATAGTAGTTATATTCTTGTACATAGGGGCAGTATTATAGTAGTTATATTCTTGTATATAGGGGCAGTATTATAGTAGTTATATTCTTGTACATAGGGGCAGTATTATAGTAGTTATATTCTTGTACATAGGGGCAGTATTATAGTAGTTATATTCTTGTACATAGGGAGCAGTATTATAGTAGTTATATTCTTGTACATAGGGAGCAGTATTATAGTAGTTATATTCTTGTACATAGGGAGCAGTATTATAGTAGTTATATTCTTGTACATAGGGGCAGTATTATAGTAGTTATATTCTTGTACATAGGGGGCAGTATTATAGTAGTTATATTCTTGTACATAGGGGCAGTATTATAGTAGTTATATTCCTGTACATAGGGGGCAGTATTATAGTAGTTATATTCTTCTACATAGGAGACAGTATTATAGTAGTTATATTCTTGTACATAGGGGCAGTATTATAGTAGTTATATTCTTGTACATAGAGGCAGTATTATAGTAGTTATATTCTTGTACATAGGGAGCAGTATTATAGTAGTTATATTCTTGTACATAGGGGGCAGTATTATAGTAGTTATATTCTTCTACATAGGAGACAGTATTATAGTAGTTATATTCTTGTACATAGGGGCAGTATTATAGTAGTTATATTCTTGTATATAGGGGCAGTATTATAGTAGTTATATTCCTGTACATAGGGGGCAGTATTATAGTAGTTATATTCTTGTACATAGGGGGCAGTATTATAGTAGTTATATTCTTGTACATAGGGGGCAGTATTATAGTAGTTATATTCTTCTACATAGGAGACAGTATTATAGTAGTTATATTCTTGTACATAGGGGCAGTATTATAGTAGTTATATTCTTGTACATAGAGGCAGTATTATAGTAGTTATATTCTTGTACATAGGGAGCAGTATTATAGTAGTTATATTCTTCTACATAGGAGACAGTATTATAGTAGTTATATTCTTGTACATAGGGGCAGTATTATAGTAGTTATATTCTTGTACATAGAGACAGTATTAT
Source organism: Phyllobates terribilis (assembly GCF_046119375.1). Classification (NCBI taxonomy): domain Eukaryota; kingdom Metazoa; phylum Chordata; class Amphibia; order Anura; family Dendrobatidae; genus Phyllobates; species Phyllobates terribilis. The sequence continues at coordinate 178,082,791 of NW_027362770.1, forward strand.
AGTAGTTGTATTCTTGTACATAGGGAGCAGTATTATAGTAGTTATATTCTTGTACATAGGGAGCAGTATTATAGTAGTTATATTCTTGTACATAGGAGACAGTATTATAGTAGTTATATTCTTGTACATAGGGAGCAGTATTATAGTAGTTATATTCTTGTACATAGGGAGCAGTATTATAGTAGTTATATTCTTGCACATAGGGGGCAGTATTATAGTAGTTATATTCTTGTACATAGGGGCAGTATTATAGTAGTTATATTCTTCTACATAGGAGACAGTATTATAGTAGTTATATTCTTGTACATAGGGGCAGTATTATAGTAGTTATATTCTTGTACATAGAGGCAGTATTATAGTAGTTGTATTCTTATACATAGGAGCAGTATTATAGTAGATATATTCTTATACATAGGAGCAGTATTATAGTAGTTATATTCTTGTACATAGCAGCTGTATTACAGTAGTTATATTCTTGTACATAGGGAGCAGTATTACAGTAGTTATATTCTTGTACATAGGGGCAGTATTATAGTAGTTATATTCTTGTACATAGGAGCAGTATTATAGTAGTTATATACTTGTACATAGGAGCAGTATTATATTAGTTATATTCTTTTACATAGGAGCAGTATTATAGTAGTTATATTCTTGTACATAGCAGCTGTATTACAGTAGTTATATTCTTGTACATAGGGGGCAGTATTATAGTAGTTATATTCTTGTACATAGGAGCAGTATTATAGTAGTTATATTCTTGTACATAGGAGCAGTATTATAGTAGTTATATTCTTGTACATAGGGAGCAGTATTATATAGGGGCAGTATTATAGTAATTATATTCTTGTACATAGGGGGCAGTATTATAGTAGTTATATTCTTGTACATAGGGGGCAGTATTATAGTAGTTATATTCTTATACATAGGGGCAGTATTATAGTAGTTATATTCTTGTACATAGGGGGCAGTATTATAGTAGTTATATTCTTGTACATAGGGGGCAGTATTATAGTAGTTATATTCTTGTACATAGAAGCAGTATTATAGTAGTTATATTCTTGTACATAGGAGCAGTATTATAGTAGTTATATTCTTGTACATAGGAGCAGTATTATAGTAGTTATATTCTTGTACATAGGAGCAGTATTATAGTAGTTATATTCTTGTACATAGGAGCAGTATTATAGTAGTTATATTCTTGTACATAGGGGGCAGTATTATAGTAGTTATATTCTTGTACATAGTAGCAGTATTATAGTAGTAATATTCTTGTACATAGGAGCAGTATTATAGTAGTTATATTCTTGTACATAGGGGGCAGTATTATAGTAGTTATATTCTTGTACATAGGGAGAGTAGTATAGTAGTTATATTCTTGTACATAGGAGCAGTATTATAGTAGTTATATTCTTGGTCATAGGGTCAGTATTATAGTAGTTATATTCTTGTACATAGGAGCAGTATTATAGTAGTTATATTCTTGTACATAGGGGGAGTAGTATAGTAGTTATATTCTTGTACATAGGGGGCAGTATTATAGTAGTTATATTCTTGTACATAGGGGGCAGTATTATAGTAGTTATATTCTTGTACATAGGGGGAGTAGTATAGTAGTTATATTCTTGTACATAGGGGCAGTATTATAGTAGTAATATTCTTGTACATAAGAGCAGTATTATAGTAGTTATATTCTTGTACATAGGGGGCAGTATTATAGTAGTTATATTCTTGTACATAGGGGGCAGTATTATAGTAGTTTTATTCTTGCACATAGGGGCAGTATTATAGTAGTTATATTCTTGTACATAGGGGGCAGTGTTATAGTAGTTATTTTCTTGTACATAGGAGCAGTATTATAGTAGTTATATTCTTGTACATAGGGGGCAGTATTATAGTAGTTACATTCTTGTACATAGGAGCAGTATTATAGTAGTTATATTCTTGTACATAGGAGCAGTATTATAGTAGTTATATTCTTGTACATAGGGGGCAGTATTATAGTAGTTATATTCTTGTACATAGGGGGCAGTATTATAGTAGTTTTATTCTTGCACATAGGGGCAGTATTATAGTAGTTATATTCTTGTACATAGGGGGCAGTATTATAGTAGTTATTTTCTTGTACATAGGAGCAGTATTATAGTAGTTATATTCTTGTACATAGGGGGCAGTATTATAGTAGTTATATTCTTGTACATAGGAGCAGTATTATAGTAGTTATATTCTTGTACATAGGAGCAGTATTATAGTAGTTATATTCTTGTACATAGGGGCAGTATTATAGTATTTATAATCTTGTACATAGGGGGCAGTATTATAGTAGTTATATTCTTGTACATAGGGGGCAGTATTATAGTAGTTATATTCTTGTACCTATGGGGCAGTATTATATTAGTTATTTTCTTTGCAGTGTCCGTGCTGTCATGTGAAGTGGTCTGGCGCGGTCTGTAAATGTAGATGATTCTCTACAGAAACTGCTGGAACTGGGGGAGAAAAGTCCGAATTTTCTAAATTTAGCGGCTGACAGGAAACTCTCCTACCGGGTTAAACACGTTCCTTTCCTGTGAAAGTCGAGCAGATGTAACAGGACAGAACTTATTACTCTCTGTCCCACAGGACTCGTATTTTTCTCTTTAAAGGGAAGTTCGTTAAGAAGTTTAAAATAAAAGTTCAAGTCCCCGTCAAAAATTCTCGGGTTAATTCTGTGTCTGGGGAACCTGGGAGACGATCAGTATCTCCACCATGGAGGTTGTTCTCCTGATTTCCAGCAGTAAATATTCTTTGAAACATTTTTTTTAGCATTTGTGACCCTATAAAATGTGGAGAAAACCCCGTTAGGAGTCGTAACGTCGGCCACACTTCTTCTCACCTAACTTTTCCAGAAATGGATGACATTCAAAATGACTATAGTTTTTCTTCCATTAGGCCGAATTTTCCGAGCTGAACCTGGCGTCGTATGTAAATGGCGGCTGTATGGTGGATATGCAAGTCATGAGGAACGGCACCAAGGTAGTCAGGTAGGAGGAGTTCCCCGAATGGTCACATGATATCTTTGTTCTTCTTTGTACCAATTTTTCTGCTTTTTCCTTTAATTTGAAAACTTGCCTTCTTTAACTAAAAAATGGACAACAAAACAGATTAGCTCCACCCCGTTGGAGAATAACATCCTGTAGATACCCCTCTATTCTCATTTTTCTGAGCCAATTAATAGGAGATGGTTTGATCACATTTTTGCCTGCCTGCATCCACCACTAGAGGGAGCTGAGGAGCTCACTGCATACAGCTTCTTCATTGAAGTCTATTATAGGCCTGTATGCAGTGAGCTCCCCCTAGTGGAGACTGATGATGGAAGTTTTATCATTTATCTACAGGAGGCTTAGAGCTTTAAAAAAGGCCTGTAAGACCTCCACTGGAAAGACGTTACTTTTTCAACTCTTGTGTAAGATCTTCCCCGTACCGACTCCACGACCAAATACCCGATAAAAAAAAACAAAACATGGGCCCAAACACAACCCACCCCAAAAATGATCTCTGTAGGGGCTCCCGACCCACCAGACATGCGAACGAAAAAGATTGGACATATTGAAATCCAGCAGCCCCATCCTTCAGGGAAAAAGTTAGGACACCCCTATACAGATTAGGCCGAAATCAATGTATAAACCATTACACGGTGGGTTAAAAGGCTAAATATTTTTAACTGGTCCCAGACAGAGACCCCCCTTCCCTTTCATTATATTGTCCTGGAACAGCAGAAGAAGGAATGTCTCCTAATATAGGACTTGTAGCCCCGAGGCCTGAACATTCCAGCCTAAGCCTGTCCCCGCACGCCCGCCGAGCTCCACGTCCTCCCCCATGGTGTTTCTCCAGCTGTATGTTGGAGACCCGAGTCCTCCATGTGTGTTTCAACCACTAGGTAGGTCCCTTGTGGTCCCACCACTTGGACACCATATGGTCCTTTTTTGGGGGGGGTGAAGATCCCATTGCGATTGACTCAAAGCCCGTCTTACGGAGCATCTGGAATTTCTCGCCCTCCCGTCTCTGCTAACTCGTCATTACATCCAGGTCGCAGACTCGGGACCCCGATCACCGTCTTCTCTTGGCAGAAAATAGTTTGAAATTTTATCCAAAAAAAAAAAAAATGGGAAAAAAAATTCAATTTTTCTTCATCAGCCATGACAGCTCCCAAAAAGAAAAGTCCTTAAAGAAAGATCCTTTAAGGAAACCATTAAAGGGGTTCTCCAGAGCTATAGCAAGGAAGTATATTGAACTGTGGTCATTGGGGGGGGTGCTTATTATAAGGGTCATGGCTGCAGGTAGGGGCAGTCACCCTTTACCCCTCGTATCACAGGTCTCTGACCAGATTGGGGTACACCGGACCCCACTAAAAGTCAGTATAAAAATTTGTGAATCCATCTTCAATAATGGGGCAGTAGAATTTGAAAATGGAGTGGTCATATGTGACCCATATAATAGTGCCATACAGTCACCAAATAATAGCGCCACATAGCTCTCCAGTATTAATAGTACACTCTCTAGATAATAGTGCCATACAGTGCCTAAAAGCAACAAGGTGCCCGGATATTACTGTCATACAGTCTCCATATAATAGTGCCATAGAGTGCACTCCACATAATAGTGCCAGCAATGTCAGTAGAACTGGTCACATCAGTGTCTATATAATAGTGACAGCCGTAAACATAAGAGCAATAGTGCCGCTATAATAGTGTAAGGTGGCTAATGGTCGCGTAGTCGATGGGAGGTATGTGTCCCAGAGATGGCTGCTCTGTGATGTAACCCGGAGTATTTTCTCTAGTGCATACCTGCACTAAGAGGACTAATTGGTGCACCTGGGACCGGAAGTTCATCAGAGTAGAAGCAAGGAAAACTACAACTCCCAGCATGCCCCACCTAGCCATATTGCAGTGCAGATCTTCACCCCATCGTAAAGGTGCCACCTTATTGGCACAAAAGTGAGTATAGCTGCAGTGTAAAGCATGGTGGCAGGAATCATATTAGACAATTGAGCTCTGCTGGAAGGGTGTCGATTTTTCGCGTTGCTCTAGTGCCCTCTAGCTGAAAATATTTGGAAAAGTTGTGTTATTGCAGCACAGCGGAGGTAGATTGTGTCGTTTTCGTGTCTCCTCCTGCCCCCCGGTGTCGGTGCCACTTTTCCCTTTTTTTTTTTTTGCTGCGTCCAAAACGTTGCATTCTATTGAACGCAGTTGAATCCACATGTGTTCACCGAACCGTGCGGATTTACCGCATTCAATACTTTCTGGTGGTCAAATTTCTGTTGCGCGGACTAGCGACTCTGCAAGAGAATTTGACATGCTGTGATCCTGAAAGACGCGTCGCATGTCAGTGTCCACGGGTGATCCGCAGCCTCTGATGCACACATAGTGGACATGGGATTTCTAGGGATTCCATCCACTACGCTGTAACATCTGGACGTTGCGGGTTTGACGCTGTATAAACACGCAGCATCAAACCTGCTGCGGCTCCTGACCGTGGCCACGTACCCAAACTCACCCGCAGCATGTCAAATCTCCGCTGCAGATTTTGACCGATTAAAGTGTCATTATATTCGGTGGATTCACATGTACCGACAACAAAAGTGCGGCATTAGAACACCGCGTTTTGGACGCAGCAAAACTACGCTGCGTCCAAAGCGCTGCTGAGTGCTGATCGGGGGAACGTAGCGGCTAACGAACCAGCTGTCAGCTGTTAATAATAGCCAGGGACCATGTTTGCCTAATGGAACCTTCCTAGGCTAAAAATAGCAGCTCACAGCTGCCCCAGAAATTACATGAATGGAAATGCTAATGAGATTGGGCGAATGGGATTAGCTGACACCTAGCTCTTTTGTTTGGTGATGACAAGGTGTCAATCAGACCCTTTCATCACCAAACCTAATTAAACTAAAGTAAAGAGTTAAATAAACACACAGAGACAGAGCAAACACTTTATTTGAAATACAACAGACACATTATTTAATCATTTAAATTAACCAATATAATCACCCCAGTTCTGAGGGTAATCCAAGTGTTTAAGCAATGTCCCACCAAATAACTTTATTTAGCTCCAAAAAGCAGTCATTGATGTACAAAAATGCTTCAAAAAACACAGCAAAACCGCACGTTTTTTCTGCAGCATTTTTCCTGCCAAGAAGATGCAGAAACATTGTGGAAATTTCTGCTTCAAATCCTGAACGTGCGCACATAGCCTAAAAGATATGTTCATTGCACAATGAAAAATACCATGCCGCAACCTGGAAACCATCAACAAGAAGGAAAGAAGCTGCTGGCTACTACTTTACTATGGTTTCCACTCATGACTTTTACGAATGTTTGATCAGTATCGCCCAGCAGGACGCAATTTCACAAAGTGCTAGAAGAAAAAACAAGGTAATAATTATAATAGACTAGCTGGTGGCCCGATTCTAACGCATCGGGCATTCTAGAATATGTATGCGGCCGACCGGGCGCAATCAGCAGAGCGGTGTTTACATTTGGCGCCAATAATGCTGATTGGTTGCGGCCGGCGGTCGCGACCAATCAGCAGAGCGGTATTTAAATTTGGCGCCAATAATGGTGATTGGTCGCGGCCGTGACCAATCAGCAGAGCGGTGTTTAAATGTGGCGCCAATAATGCTGATTATTCGTGATCGGTAACAGCGACCAATCAGCAGAGCGGTGTTTAATTTTGGCAGCAATATCGCTGATTGGTCGCGGCCGGCCACCGCGACCAATCAGCGGAGCGGTGTTTAAATTTGGCGCCAATATCGCTGATTGGTCACGGCCGGTGGTTGCGACTAAACAGCAGAGCAGTGTTTAAATTTGGTGCCAATACTGCTGATTGGTCGCGTCTGGCTTCCGCGACCAATCAGCAGAGCGTTGTTTAAATTTGGCGCCAATCTCGCTGATTGGTCGCGGCTGGCGTCCGTGACCAATCAGCAGAGCGTTGTTTAAATTTGGCGCCAATCTCGCTGATTGGGCGCGGCTGGCAGCCGCGACCAATCAGCAGAGCGTTGTATAAATTTGGCTCCAATCTCGCTGATTGGTCGCGTCTGGCGTCCGCGACCAATCAGCAGAGCGTTGTTTAAATTTGGCGCCAATCTCGCTGATTGGTCGCGGCTGGCGTCCGCGACCAATCAGCACAGCAGTGTTTAAATGTGGCGCCAAAATCGCTGATTGGTCGCGGGCAGCGGCCGCGACCAATCAGCACAGCGGTGGTTAACTTTAGCGCCAAGATCACTGATTGGTCGGGTGCGGAGACCGCGATCAATCAGCGAATCGTATTGGTGAGGACTGGGGAGCTCCGCTGCCTGTACCGCTACTTCCGCTGCGAGAAGCCGGGACATGAGCGACCGCTCGAGCAGAAGTATCCCGACCCGCAGCGCCGCTCCCCGGTCCTCCCATCACACCCTAGCCGCTGATCACTGATTTGGGCGCCACATTTAAATATCGACCGCGACCAATCACCGATCTTTGCGCCACATTTAAACACTGCTGTGCTGATTTGTCGCGGACGCTGCCCACGACCAATCACCGATTTGGGCGCCACATTTAAATAGCGTCCGCGACCAATCAGCACAGCGGTGTTTAAATGTGTCTGCAAGATCGGTCATTGGTCGCGGGCGCTATTTAAATGTGGCGCCCAAATCGGTGATTGGTCGCGGGCAGCGTCCGCGACCAATCAACACAGCGGTGTTTAACTTTTGCGGCAAGATCAGTGATTGGTCGCGGCCGAAGATCGCGACCAATCACCGATCTTGCAGAAACATTTAAACACCGCTGTACTGATTGGTCGCCGACGCTGCCCGCAACCTCTCACCGATTTGGGCGCCACATTTAAATAGCGTCCGCGACCAATCAGCACAGTGGTGTTTAACTTTTGCGGCAAGATCGGTGATTGGTCGTGGCCGAAGACCGCGACCAATCATCGAATCGTCTTGGTGAGGACCGGGGAGCGGCGCTGCCTGTGCGGCTCCTTCCGCTGCGAGAACCCGGGACATGAGCGGGCGCTCGCAGCAGAAGTATCCCGACCCGCTGCGCCGCTCCCCGGTCCTCCCTTCCGCATGGAGGTCAGCGGCTCCTGCGGTCGAGGTCCTTCTGCTGCTACCGGCCGGGAGATGAGCGCCTCGCGCCGGTCATCTCCCGGCTGCATCCCCGTCCCGCAGATGAGCCGCTAACGGCCGCCATCTTTTTTCAGAAATCCCGCGGCGCTGATTGGCCGCTGCTGGACCAATGAGCGACGCGGGATTTCCAGGACAGACAGACAGACAGGATAAGACGATTATATATATAGACGTACACAGTGACTGCACCAGCAGAATAGTGAGTGCAGCTCTGGAGTATAATACAGGAGGTAACTCAGGATCAGTAATGTAATGTATGTATACAGTGACTGCACCAGCAGAATAGTGAGTGCAGCTCTGGAGTATAATACAGGATGTAACTCAGGATCAGTAATGTAATGTATGTACACAGTGACTGCACCAGCAGAATAGTGAGTGCAGCTCTGGAGTATAATACAGGATGTAACTCAGGATCAGTAATGTAATGTATGTACACAGTGACTCCACCAGCAGCATACTGGGTGCAGCTCTGATCAGCTGCTAGTCAGTGTGCTGATTACGGGTGTGGTGGCTGCAGATCCTGCTGTGAGCTCCTGATCTCTGAGAAACCAACACCTCTCCACCTGGGGACCTGCTTTCTCTCTTTCCCAGGGAGGGAGCGGGTTTCTGGGATGAGTGATGGAGCCAAGTCCCAGGCTTCTGCTTCCCGAACCAGGCCGGCGGGGGGCAGAAGAAACCAGCAACCGGCCTGCACATCAGAGGACTCGGGGGTGAGACGCTGCACCAGGAGTCGCAGCAATGTGGCTCCTACTCCCCCCGGGATTGTGGAGACCCCCAGAAGCCGCAAGGCTTCCAGCATGGAGGAAAAGCCTGACAGCGGCGTGTATGATGGCGCTCCTTCTGGAGGAAAGCTGAGTGCTCATGGAGGTGAGGCCGACCTCCCTGAGGGGGGTTGTGCGCTGCAGGGACCCCGGGAGTCTGTGTCCACCTATGCCTCCCGGGTCATGATCCGCCTCCGTGAGTATGAAGATGCCAGTAAGCTCATCAGGAGGCTCCGGGAGGAGCTGCGCTGCACAAGCGCCAAAGCTACGGGGGCCTCCAAACCAAGGAAGGCAAAACTCCAAGCCGAGGTAAAAAGACTGAGCAGTGAAATTCAACGCCTGGAACTTAGGAAAGCCACCATCAGGGAGCAGAGTGGTCCTTTCAAAGAAAAACTTATAAATGAAGACCGCTTTAGAGAAATGGCTGATACCAGAGAGCAAAGGCAGATGGGGCTGCAGCCTGAGAGCCAGGTGGATGATGAGAGTGATGATGACCAGCAGGAAGCCCCACCTGGCAGCCTGGAAAGTCACCCGCAGGCCACGTGCAGCGAGCTCCCTGCAGGACAGGCGACAGTGACATCCGGTCGCAGTTCTGTCGGCTCTGGGGAGGACAGTGACAGCAGCGGCCAGGGAGGGGCGCTAATGGCAGAGATTAAGCTCCTGGAGTCCCCAGTGTGCCTCCAAAACTTCCATCTTGGTGACGATCTACCAGAAGAGGCACCTGGGGGCCACAAAAAGGCAAAGAAGACCAAGCCAAAGCTGCAGGAAGCGGTAAGATACGTATATGCCCCCCTCCCTGTACCCCCTGAGTCGGCGGCAGGCTCAGCTCGCTGTATAAGCCCCGTTGCCCAGCCCAGCCCGGGTTCTGCTGTGGATCCGGTGCAAAGGCGCGGGGAGATTACAGAGCGCGGTAGTGAGGCGCAGAGCTCCGTCTCTGCTTGTAGTAGCGGGGACGCAGCAGGAGGTGCATCAGCCGAGAGGCTGGACAGTGAGGGCGGCCCGGCGGCGGGCGTTCCATCAGGCCACGATGCTGTGGTGCGCTCCTCAGTGGGAGGGGGGAGCAGCCCGGTGTCGGGGACAGCTCCGGTAGCCTCGGCGCCTCTGAATGCTGTTGCCGCTGATCACTTAGTTGAGAAGCGGCGGCAGTGTGAGGGGGCAGTTGGGGCTGAGCGTTCCGGTCCTCCCACGAAAGTGCTATTTTGTGTTGGCGTCGCTGGTCCGGAAGATCCTGATGCTAAAGATCAGCGGCGCCTAACTGCAGCTAAAGATCAGCGACACATTATACCAAATGCCAAACAGCGGAAATTACCGACCGATGATGTGGAGGGCACACATAAGACCAGGGTTGAGGTCGCCTCCAGTTCGGGTGACTGAGCCCCTTGTGCCTGATGCGGAGGTCAAAAGGTCATCCGCTATTGTTACTGGTCCAGCAGGAATGAATGTGGTGGTGGGGGTGAATGAGGATAATTCATTGTCTAGTGGTGTGGTTGCTGGTTTGGTGGAGGGTGAGATGGAGGTGGGTAATGGTGATACTGACGGGTTATTGAGCTAGAAATGGGGAGGTGCCTGATATTAGATGTCCTCATGAAGGGACAGGAGCTTCGGCTCATTAACATTTATGGTCCCCAATCTAAGTGGGACCGGAAGTGTCTCTTTACGAGGATCAAGCCCTACCTTTTTACGAGTCGGCAGGTCTTCTTTGGAGGGGACTTCAACACTGTCACGAGGCCCCGGGATAGAGGAGGTTCCAGAGACAAGCTGACTTATGATAGCGTCGCCCTTAATAGTATAGCTAGTGAGGCTCGCCTGGTGGATGTCCACATCCGGCACACCCCAGGCCACGAGGGGTTCACCTATCATAGAGGTAACTGTAGGTCCAGGATAGACAGGTTTTATTTAAAGGAGGAAGCCGTCTCTTCAGCAGTATCTGTTGTTGAGGTGGAGTTCTCCGATCACTGTTTGATTTTGTTTTCCCTGAATGTTACAGAGACCCCCCGGATGGGAAGAGGCTTTTGGAGGCTCAATTCGTCTCTCTTGGAAGAAGCGGCGATAAGACAGTCCTTTGAGGATTTTCTTCAGAGCCAGGTACCCTTACTGGATCTTTGTAGTAGTAAGTCAGAGTGGTGGGAGATGTTTAAGAAAAGGGTGGCGAGATTCTTCCGCCAGCTCTCGAGCCTCAGGAGCCTGGACAGGTACCGCCTGTATCAGGGCCTGAGGAGGAAACTCGAGCATCTTGTCTCAACTGGAGGTAGCCGCGAGGAGATCTCCAGAGTGAAATCTTTGCTAATGAGGTGTCAGTATGATAGACACGCATCTTTGGTTTTTGAGAGGGATTACGGGAAGTACCGCTCGCCCGACCCTTACAGAAACTGCAAGATGTCAGTGAATAGTAAAGTTGTTACAGGACTGGTTGACACTGCGGGGTCCCTGAAAAGATCCAGATCAGGGATCCTGGAGGTCGTCAGATCCTTCTACTCGCACCTCTTGGGGAAGAGGGATCTGGATTGGGATGAGATGTCGGCTTTTCTGGCTGAAGCCGTCCCCGAACCAGGGGTAGACCCCTTTCTTGGCGTTTTGACAGAGATGATCAGGGAAGAGGAAGTTAAGTTGGCGATTGAAGGGCTTGCCCTAAAGAAATCTCCCGGTCCAGATGGCTTAACATCAGAATTCTATAAGACCTTTAAGGACGCCTTGGTTCCCCTCTTGACTGAGGTATTCAATGAGTGTCTTTCCTCGGGCACTCTGCCAAAGTCAATGAGGAGGTCTGCCCTGATCATCTTGTCAAAGGGTAAGGACCCATCTTGCATTGAGAATTGGCGTCCCATAGCGCTTCTCAATGCAGACAGGAAGGTTTTGGCAAAGGTGCTGTTTAATCGGCTAGTGAAATCTGCGCCCCGACTCCTTTCGGGAGCCCAGCATTGCTCTGTTCTGGGCCGCAGTACAATTAGTGCTGTACTCTGTGTCCGAGAGGCGGTGGAGCATGGTAGGGCTGGTCACTGGAAGGGGTACATGCTGTCATTGGACCAGGCAAAAGCGTTTGATCGGGTTAATCATGAGTACCTCTGGTCTGTCCTTCTGAGATATGGCCTGCCGGGGGGCTTTGTTGATTGGCTTAAGACCTTGTACGCTGGGGCAGAGAGTTTCCCGCTTGTGAACGGTTGGATTGGCAGCTCTTTTGAGGTTGGGTGTGGTGTTCGCCAGGGTTGTCCCTTGAGCCTGCTACTGTACGTGTTTGCGATTGACCCACTTTTTAGGAGGATGGAGCGTGGACCGTTGGCTGGGATCGGGATGGACCGGGCAGCACCGGAAGCCACTCTGAGAGTGGTGGCGTATGCCGATGACGTCACCGTTTTTGTTTCCTCTGATGGGGAGGCAGAATGGCTGATGTCAGAGGTAAATCGCTACTCGGAGGCATCCGGGTCTAAGATCAACCGGGATAAGTGTGAGAGTCTCTGGCTGGGAGGAGGAGATCCTGGTTTTGATCTCCCGGACACCCTTCCAGAACCCAAAGTCTCTGCAAAAGTTCTTGGCATCGAATTTGGCCAGGGGGATTACCCCAAACAAAATTGGGACAGCAGGCTAGAGATCGCCACTCAGAAGGTGAACCAATGGAAGGGTTGGTCTTTGACCCTAAGGGAAAGGGTAAACCTGATCAAAACTTACCTGCTACCTTTGCTGATCTATCTGGGTAGTGTGTGCATCTTGCCAGAGCCTCTCTGGACTCGGATCTACAGTTTGTTCTTTCAACTGTTATGGGGGAATAGACTGAACCTGGTCAAGAGGGAGGTTACTTACCGTACGAGGAGACTAGGAGGGTTGGGTATGGTCAACCCTGTGGTATTCCTTGTGAATACCTTCATTAAGATCAATATTGTAAACCTCTGGAAAGAGAGGGCTCCTCCGTGGGTATTCTCCTGTAAGGGATGGTTTCAGCCTTTATTCCAGGAATGGGAGACAGGAGGGCAAATGAAGGATCTCCGCACACCGCATGGACATCTCCCGGCTTACGCTACCGTGGTTCTGAAGGTAATTCGCCGGTGGGGTCTGGGAATGTGGGAGGTCAGGACTCTGCCAAGGAAGCTCCTTGACAAAAGGGTTCTGTTGACCCATTTTCAGAGGCCTCTGGCGCTTAGGGATTGCCCAATTCGGGATCTTGGGGTGGGTCTGCATCTTTTGAATTCTATCAGGATCCCCTCGAAGGTTTGGGACTTGGCTTGGCGCTGCTTCCATGGGAAACTGTGTGTGAGGGACAATCTGAAGTGTAGGAGCTCTGAGGACAGGAACTGTCCTCGGGAGCATTGTGGTACCATGCTTGAAAGCATGGACCACTTCCTGCTTCGTTGTCCCTTTAACACAGAGGTGTACAACAGGGTGGGCGCCTCCATTGGCTGGCCCCGGCTGGCCGGTCTCTCTTATGCGGAATGGGCCTATGGAGCATTCGGGGACCTGGGTGGTCGGGACCGCTGCACCTTATTTCTAGTTAGCGCAGTGGTTAGGTATCACACGTGGAACGCACGGTGCTTAGTATCGACGCAGCGGAAAATCCTCCCAGTGGACGATGTGTTTAGGACCATACTCGGTGACCTGGTGAAGGTGCGTTCTCTGGAGTATGAGAGACTGGGTACACGGAGGGCCGCTCTCCTCTGGAGGGGCTTTTCTTTTAGTGTGCCCTAGTCTGGTCATCTCCTCTCCTGGTGGTGGGCTGCTGCTGACACCATAGATTTTTGTTTTATTGATCAGTAGACAGTGATGTAGGGCTGCAGGCGCCGAACTTGGGCTTTGTCAGTTGTGGTTATTGTATTGTTTGTTTCTGTATATATTGTATATATGGGTTTGGGTGGAGGTGTTAGGTTGGGTGGAGGGAAAAGGGGGGAGGTGGGTTCATCTTGTGGGACACTGGGTATTTGGGTGAAAAACTGGCACTGCCTGATCTGGCCTAAGGACGTTGGACTGAGGCATGAGACGCAGGACCAGCTCTCAGGTCAGTAATGTATGTACACAGTGACTGCACCAGCAGAATAGTGAGTGCAGCTCTGGAGTATAATACAGAATGTAACTCAGGATCAGTAATGTAATGTATGTACACAGTGACTGCACCAGCAGAATAGTGAGTGCAGCTCTGGAGGATAATACAGGATGTAACTCAGGATCAGTAATGTAATGTATGTACACAGTGACTGCACCAGCAGAATAGTGAGTGCAGCTCTGGAGGATAATACAGGATGTAACTCAAGATCAGTAATGTAATGTATGTACACAGTGACTGCACCAGCAGAATAGTGAGTGCAGCTCTGGAGTATAATACAGGATGTAACTCAGGATCAGTAATGTAATGTATGTACACGGTGACTGCACCAGCAGAATAGAGAGTGCAGCTCTGGAGTATAATACAGGATGTAACTCAGGATCAGTACATGATCAGTAATGTAATGTATGTACATAGTGACTGCACCAGCAGAATAGTGAGTGCAGCTCTGGAGTATAATGCAGGAGGTAACTCAGGATCAGTAATGTAATGTATGTACACAGTGACTGCACCAGCAGAATAGTGAGTGCAGCTCTGGAGTATAATACAGGAGGTAACTCAGAATCAGTAATGTAATGTATGTACACGGTGACTGCACCAGCAGAATAGTGAATGCAGCTCTGGAGTATAATACAGGATGTAACTCAGGATCAGTAATGTAATGTATGTACACAGTGACTACACCAGCAGAATAGTGAGTGCAGCTCTGGAGTATAATACAGGATGTAACTCAGTATCAGTAATGTAATGTATGTACACAGTGACTGCACCAGGAGAATAGTGAGCGCAGCTCTGGAGTATAATACATAAAGAATTAAGGTACCTTTTGGGAGGGAGAGGGTTAAGGCGTTAGGTCAGACTTTATGGGGTACCACGGTCCTACTGAACCAATCAGACCATAAGCCCCTTCTCAGCTCGACATGTACTTGCACATAATACTAAAAACAGACAAATAATTGGAGCAGATCTGTCAGCGGCAGCCTGCTGACTGTTTCCAATTAGCAATCAGATTTTTATTTTCCTGAAAATTAAGTGGTAATAAGCAGTGAAATTGTGAGTAAAGGAGTAACAGTCATGAGATCTCCCCCTGAGCTCGGCAGCGGCGTCCTCCAGCAGACTGAGCCTCGTCTGTGCTGCCGGCCTCCTGCCCCGGCCTCTTCTTACCTAATTATTACTTTTATGACCATTTAAAAAAGAAAAAAAGAATATTGTGCCATTATCTTGCCCTTCGCCTTCTCCCTCCAGGATTTTCTTCTTTCTCTCGGGATTTGAGGGTCGTTCTGGAGAATTTCCATCCAGCTTTCCAAAGATCCTGAATGGTCAATACATCTGCAAAGCTGGAAATCTTATTTATAAGGGATTTGATTGATTGACGTATATTCATACGGGTTGTCAGGAGTCTATTGATCATTCCTGGAGCCACAGTGTTTCCCGAAAGTGTTGGCACCCTTGAAATTGTTCCAGAAAATGAAGTATTTCTCCCAGAAAATTATTACAATTCCACATGTTTTGTTATACACTGGTTTATTTCCTTTGTGTGTACTGGAAAAACACAAAAAAACAAAGGAAAAACTGGCAAATTGGACATAATTTCACACAAAACCCCAAAAATGGGCCGGACAAAATTGTTGGTACCTTTCCAAAAATGTGAGTAAACAACTTTGTTTCAAGCATGTGATGCTCGTTCACACTCACCTGTGGCAAGTAACAGGTGCTGGCTATATGAAAATCACACCTGAAGCCAGATAAAAAGAGGAGACGTTGACTCAGTCTTTGCATTGTGTGTCTGTGTGTGCCACACTAAGCATGGAGAACAGAAAGAGGAGAAGAGAACTGTCTGAGGACTTGAGAACCAAAATTGTTGATAAACAGCAACAATCTCAAGCTTAAATTTGGCACCCTCAACTTAATATTTGGTTGCATGCCCTTTGCAATAAATAACTGTAATCAATCACTTTATATAACCATCAACAAGCTTATTACCCTTCTCAGCTGGAATTTTGGATGACTCTTCATAAAAACTGCTCCAGGTCTCATATTGGAAGGCGTCTTCTCCCAACAGCAATTGTAAGATCTCTCCACAGGTGATCAATGGGATTTAGATCCGGACTCATTGCTGCCACTTCAGTACTCTCCAGCGCTTTGTTTCCATCCATTTCTGGGGGCTTCTTGAAGTATGTTTAGGGTCATTGTCCTGCTTGAAGACCCATGCCCAGCTTTCCAACAGTGGGCACTACATTGTCACCCCAAATCCTTTGGTAATCTTCAGATTTCATGATGTCTTGCACATAGTCAAGGCACCCAGTGCTAGAGGCCGCAAAACAAGCCCAAAACATCTTTGAACCTCCACCATATTTGACTGTAGGTAGTGTGTTCTTTTCTTCATAGGCCTTATTCCGTTGTCGATAAACAGTAGAATGATGTGCTTTACGAAAAAGCTCTATCTTGGTCTCATCTGTCCACAAGACGCTTTCTCAGAAGGATTTTGACTTACGTACATTTTAGCAAACTGCAGTCTCTCTTTTTTATGTCTCTGTGTCACCAGTGGGGTCCTCTGGTTCTCCTGCCATACATTTCATTGAGGTGTGCACAAGTAGCTCATGCTGATACTGATGCACCCTGAGCCTGCAGGATAGCCTGAACTTGATTGGCGGCTTCTCATCCACCATCAGGACTATCCTGAGTTGCAATATTTCATCAATTTTTCTCTGCTGTCCACATCCAGGTAGATTAGCTACAGTGCCATGGGTTGTAAACTTCTTGATTATGTTGCAATCCGTGGACAAAAGAACTTCACGATCTCTGGAGATGGACTTGCAACCTTGAGATTGTTGATATTGTTCATCAATTTTGGTTCTCACGTCCTCAGACAGTTCTCTTCTCCTCTTTCTGTTCTCCATGATTACTGTGGCACACACGGACACAATGCAAAGATTGAGTCAACTTCTCCCCTCTTTATCTGGTTTCAGGTGTGATTTTCATATTACCCACACCTGTTACTTGCCACAGGTGAATCTGAACGAGCATCACATGCTTGAAAAAAAGTAGTTTACCTAAATTTTTGGAAAGGTGCCAACAATTTTGTCTGGCCCATTTTTGGGGTGTTGTGTGAAATTATGTCTAATTTGACTTTTATTCTCTGTTTTTTTTGCATTGTTCCAATACACACAAAGGAAATAACGTGGAATTGTAGTAATTTTCTGGGACAAATACTTCATTTTCTGGAATAATTTCAAGAGTGACAACACTTTCGGCCATGACTATATAAAATCCTACTTTGTCTCGGATCAGCCTTGGTATTTCCTCCAGGAAATGTCGGATTCCACAGCGCACCACTTCCTGCCCGCATCCTCCACCTGCTGAAGAGGCTCCCAGAATGGAGGGTTTGATGTAACCCCCTGAAGACTGACAGCGATGTGACCTTAAATGGTGTCAATCCAATGGTCAGATTGACCAAAATAGGAAAATCTCCAATTTCTCTGCTTCAGACGTCTTAACACACCCAAAGTACACTCAGGTTATGTCCAAGGTCAACACTCAGAGGTGACAGAGGAGGCAGGAACGTGTGTGATGTACCCGGCTCCTCTGTGTTAAAGGGGAACTCTACAGCGAATTCTTGGGGCTCACACAGGCCGTAGGTTCCTCTATATCCACATTCAGCCCTGATCCGAATTCTCTTTCTTCCTTCCAGATCCTTCAAGCCGGACTTTGTTCTGATCCGGCAGCACGCGTACAGCATGACCCCTGGAGAGGATTTCCGCAGCCTGGTGATGGGGCTGCAGTACGGAGGGGTCGCCAGCGTCAACTCTCTCTACTCCATCTACAACTTCTGCAGCAAGCCCTGGGTGGTGAGTGTCTACTAGGGGTGCAAAAATATGCACACCCCTAAATTTTAAACAAAAAAATCCAATGTACTTGTCTATATTATGTTAATGAAGGTAAAATCTATCGTAACGACTATGTACATATATTACGTGTTCCGTATTATACTCCAGAGCAGCACTCACTATTCTGCTGGTGCAGTCACTGTATACATACATTACATTACTGACCCTGAGTTACATCCTGTATTATACTCCAGAGCTGCACTCACTATTCTGCTGGTGCAGTCACTGTATACATACATTACATTACTGACCCTGAGTTACATCCTGTATTATACTCCAGAGCTGCACTCACTATTCTGCTGGTGCAGTCACTGTGTACATACATTACATTACTGATCCTGAGTTACATCCTGTATTATACTCCAGAGCTGCACTCACTATTCTGCTGGTGCAGTCACTGTGTACATACATTACATCACTGATCCTGTAGTGATCCTAAGTTACATCCTGTATTATACTCCAGAGCTGCACTCACTATTCTGCTGGTGCAGTCACTGTGTACATACATTACATTACTGATCCTGAGTTACATCCTGCATTATACCCCAGAGCTGCACTCACTATTCTGCTGGTGCAGTCACTGTGTACATACATTACATTACTGATCCTGAGTTACATCCTCTATTATACTCCAGAGCTGCACTCACCATTCTGCTGGTGCAGTCACTGTATACATACATTACATTACTGATCCTGAGTTACATCCTGTATTATACTCCAGAGCTGCACTCACTATTCTGCTGGTGCAGTCACTGTGTACATACATTACATTACTGATCCTGAGTTACATCCTGTATTATACTCCAGAGCTGCACTCACTATTCTGCTGGTGCAGTCACTGTGTACATACATTACATTACTGATCCTGAGTTACATCCTGTATTATACTCCAGAGCTGCACTCACTATTCTGCTGGTGCAGTCACTGTATACATACATTACATTACTGATCCTGAGTTACATCCTGTATTATACTCCAGAGCTGCACTCACTATTCTGCTGATGCAGTCACTGTATACATACATTACATTACTGACCCTGAGTTACATCCTGTATTATACTCCAGAGCTGCACTCACTATTCTGCTGGTGCAGTCACTGTGTACATACATTACATTACTGATCCTGAGTTACATCCTGTATTATACTCCAGAGCTGCACTCACTATTCTGCTGGTGCAGTCACTGTGTACATACATTACATTACTGATCCTGAGTTACATCCTGTATTATACCCCAGAGCTGCACTCACTATTCTGCTGGTGCAGTCACTGTGTACATACATTACATTACTGATCCTGAGTTACATCCTGTATTATACTCCAGAGCTGCACTCACTATTCTGCTGGTGCAGTCACTGTGTACATACATTACATTACTGATCCTGAGTTACATCCTGTATTATACTCAAGAGCTGCACTCACTATTCTGCTGGTGTAGTCACTGTGCACATACATTACTGATCCTGAGTTACATCCTGTATTATACTCCAGAGCTGCACTCACTATTCTGCTGGTGCAGTCACTGTATACATACATTACATTACTGATCCTGAGTTACATCCTGTATTATACTCCAGAGCTGCACTCACTATTCTGCTGGTGCAGTCACTGTGTACATACATTACATTACTGATCCTGAGTTACATCCTGTATTATACTCCAGAGCTGCACTCACTATTCTGCTGGTGCAGTCACTGTGTACATACATTACATTACTGATCCTGAGTTACATCCTGTATTATACTCCAGAGCTGCACTCACTATTCTGCTGGTGCAGTCACTGTGTACATACATTACATTACTGATCCTGAGTTACATCCTGTATTATACTCCAGAGCTGCACTCACTATTCTGCTGGTGCAGTCACTGTGCACATACATTACATTACTGATCCTGAGTTACATCCTGTATTATACTCCAGAGCTGCACTCACTATTCTGCTGGTGCAGTCACTGTGTACATACATTACATTACTGATCCTGAGTTACCTCCTGTATTATACTCCAGAGCTGCACTCACTATTCTGCTGGTGCAGTCACTGTGTACATTCATTACATTACTGATCCTGAGTTACATCCTGTATTATACTCCAGAGCTGCACTCACTATTCTGCTGGTGCAGTCACTGTGTACATACATTACATTACTGATCCTGAGGTACATCCTGTATTATACTCCAGAGCTGCACTCACTATTCTGCTGGTGCAGTCACTGTGTACATACATTACATTACTGATCCAGGGTTACATCCTGTATTATACTCCAGAGCTGCACTCACTATTCTGCTGGTGCAGTCACTGTGTACATACATTACATTACTGATCCTGAGTTACATCCTGTATTATACTCCAGAGCTGTACTAACTATTCTGCTGGTGCAGTCACTGTGTACATACATTACATTACTGATCCTGAGTTACATCCTGTATTATACCCCAGAGCTGCACTCACTATTCTGCTGGTGTAGTCACTGTGTACATACATTACATTACTGATCTTGAGTTACATCCTGTATTATACCCCAGAGCTGCACTCACTATTCTGCTGGTGCAGTCACTGTGTACATACATTACATTACTGATCCTGAGATATATCCTGTATTATACTCCAGAGCTGCACTCACTATTCTGCTGGTGCAGTCACTGTGTACATACATTACATTACTGATCCTGAGTTACATCCTGTATTATACTCCAGAGCTGCACTCACTATTCTGCTGGTGCAGTCACTGTGTACATACATTACATTACTGATCCTGAGTTACATCCTGTATTATACTCCAGAGCTGCACTCACTATTCTGCTGGTGCAGTCACTGTGTACATATATTACATTACTGATCCTGAGTTACATCCTGTATTATACTCCAGAGCTGCACTCACTATTCTGCTGGTGCAGTCACTGTATACATACATTACATTACTGATCCTGAGTTACATCCTGTATTATACTCCAGAGCTGCACTCACTATTCTGCTGATGCAGTCACTGTATACATACATTACATTACTGATCCTGAGTTACATCCTGTATTATACTCCAGAGCTGCACTCACTATTCTGCTGGTGCAGTCACTGTGTACATACATTACATTACTGATCCTGAGTTACATCCTGTATTATACTCCAGAGCTGCACTCACTATTCTGCTGGTGCAGTCACTGTGTACATACATTACATTACTGATCCTGAGTTACATCCTGTATTATACCCCAGAGCTGCACTCACTATTCTGCTGGTGCAGTCACTGTGTACATACATTACATTACTGATCCTGAGTTACATCCTGTATTATACTCCAGAGCTGCACTCACTATTCTGCTGGTGCAGTCACTGTGTACATACATTACATTACTGATCCTGAGTTACATCCTGTATTATACTCAAGAGCTGCACTCACTATTCTGCTGGTGTAGTCACTGTGCACATACATTACTGATCCTGAGTTACATCCTGTATTATACTCCAGAGCTGCACTCACTATTCTGCTGGTGCAGTCACTGTATACATACATTACATTACTGATCCTGAGTTACATCCTGTATTATACTCCAGAGCTGCACTCACTATTCTGCTGGTGCAGTCACTGTGTACATACATTACATTACTGATCCTGAGTTACATCCTGTATT
Organism: Phyllobates terribilis; assembly: GCF_046119375.1. NCBI lineage: Eukaryota > Metazoa > Chordata > Amphibia > Anura > Dendrobatidae > Phyllobates > Phyllobates terribilis. Next base: position 178,104,228 of record NW_027362770.1, read on the forward strand.
ATACTCCAGAGCTGCACTCACTATTCTGCTGGTGCAGTCACTGTGTACATACATTACATTACTGATCCTGAGTTACATCCTGTATTATACTCCAGAGCTGCACTCACTATTCTGCTGGTGCAGTCACTGTGTACATACATTACATTACTGATCCTGAGTTACATCCTGTATTATACTCCAGAGCTGCGCTCACTATTCTGCTGGTGCAGTCACTGTGTACATACATTACATTACTGATCCTGAGTTACCTCCTGTATTATACCCCAGAGCTGCACTCACTATTCTGCTGGTGCAGTCACTGTGTACATACATTACATTACTGATCCTGAGTTACATCGTGTATTATACTCCAGAGCTGCACTCACTATTCTGCTGGTGCAGTCACTGTGTACATACATTACATTACTGATCCTGAGTTACATCCTGTATTATACTCCAGAGCTGCACTCACTATTCTGCTGGTGCAGTCACTGTGTACATACATTACATTACTGATCCTGAGTTACATCCTGTATTATACCCCAGAGCTGCACTCACTATTCTGCTGGTGTAGTCACTGTGTACATACATTACATTACTGATCCTGAGTTACATCCTGTATTATACCCCAGAGCTGCACTCACTATTCTGCTGGTGCAGTCACTGTGTACATACATTACATTACTGATCCTGAGTTACATCCTGTATTATACTCCAGAGCTGCACTCACTATTCTGCTGGTGCAGTCACTGTGTACATACATTACATTACTGATCCTGAGTTACATCCTGTATTATACTCAAGAGCTGCACTCACTATTCTGCTGGTGTAGTCACTGTGTACATACATTACATTACTGATCCTGAGTTACATCCTGTATTATACTCCAGAGCTGCACTCACTATTCTGCTGGTGCAGTCACTGTGTACATACATTACATTACTGATCCTGAGTTACATCCTGTATTATACTCCAGAGCTGCACTCACTATTCTGCTGGTGCAGTCACTGTGTACATACATTACATTACTGATCCTGAGTTACATCCTGTATTATACTCAAGAGCTGCACTCACTATTCTGCTGGTGTAGTCACTGTGTACATACATTACATTACTGATCCTGAGTTACATCCTGTATTATACTCAAGAGCTGCACTCACTATTCTGCTGGTGTAGTCACTGTGTACATACATTACATTACTGATCCTGAGTTACATCCTGTATTATACTCCAGAGCTGCACTCACTATTCTGCTGGTGCAGTCACTGTGTACATACATTACATTACTGATCCTGAGTTACATCCTGTATTATACTCCAGAGCTGCACTCACTATTCTGCTGGTGCAGTCACTGTGTACATACATTACATTACTGATCCTGAGTTACATCCTGTATTATACTCCAGAGCTGCACTCACTATTCTGCTGGTGCAGTCACTGTGTACATACATTACATTACTGATCCTGAGGTACCTCCTGTATTATCCTCCAGAGCTGCACTCACTATTCTGCTGGTGCAGTCACTGTGTACATACATTACATTACTGATCCTGAGTTACATCCTGTATTATACTCCAGAGCTGCACTCACTATTCTGCTGGTGCAGTCACTGTGTACATACATTACATTACTGATCCGGAGTTACATCCTGTATTATACTCCAGAGCTGCACTCACTATTCTGCTGGTGCAGTCACTGTGTACATACATTACATTACTGATCCTGAGTTACATCCTGTATTATACTCCAGAGCTGCACTCACAATTCTGCTGTTGTTGTATGGAATGTAATATCTTGTCTTTGGTTGGTGGGTTCAGGTCAGGAGATATCGGAGCTGGTGACAGGGGGTTCGGACCCCCAGAGGAGGTGCAGGACTGATCCCTGATGCAGGATGCTGATAGGACACATCCCCAGTCTAAACAGGCGCTTGTTTTCCTTCCTCCTGTCACTCTCCCGCCTCGCTCTGATGCTGGCAGCCATGTTTTTCCTTTGCCCGCTTGCCAAGAATAATGAGCCAGATTTTTGCCCTGCGTTATTGGTAAGATGAGACTGACAGAAAACATGGCCGGCATCTCAGTGGTTAATAGGGGTAGTCCGGTTCTTCCCTTTAGTGCAGACGTAGCAGAGCTGGGTTTGCCGTCTGCACAACATGTGGGAATATCACACTGTGTTATGTGTGAATTTACATAGGACTGCAAGCAAAACTTCTTCAACGTGCATGCTCACAAAATATAAGTAGTGTATCCCTTTAAATAAAATTTGTCATTTTGTAAAATGAGTTCCTATTGGGCGGCATCTTATAGAGCAGGAGGAGCTGAGAAGATTGATATATGGGTGTGTGGGAAAAGATTCAGTATAACCTGTATATTGTCTGCTTAAATCCCTACTCTTTCTATGCTTAGGAGTCCTGTAGGCGGAGCATAGTACATGTCTGGCTGTCAATCACTTAGGAGGACCGCCCACTGGACTAGGAGATCCACCCACTGGACTCCTTAGCCAAAAACAAGCTTAAATTAATTATTTATTCATTATAGTTAATCTTTCCCTATAAAACTATATATCAATCAACTCAGCTCCTCCTGCTCTTTAAAGGGGTGATCACTCATAGGACTTCATGTACAATGTGACACATTTAATTAAAGGGATAGTCTGCCTACATTTATTAAAAAAAAGTAATAATGTTTTATTTTTTTTAACCCAAATGCATATATTTTATACTGAACATTATTTCTTCATTTCAATATCTTTGACTGTCTCTTTGTCTTCCTGTACATTCCTGGCTGCTGAATGAGTTTTCTGAGGATCCAACAGTGAGCACCTTCTTTTTTTTTTAATGTGTCTTTTTCTAGGCTCCTCTCAGCTGGTTCAGCTCAGGTTTAACGTAGTCCGTTGTTATAAATCAGCACAGAGGAGCTCCGAAAAAGACAAAAAATAGATACAAGCTCCCATCAACTCACTGACTGATTCTGCTTTGACTCATTGCTCAGCCAACAATGTGCAGGGAAATACAGAACTGGTTCTAAATGGAATTGCCCTTTAAGTCCAGCGCATTACATTACACCCATGAGAAATGTGTCTTATGTCCACAAGTATGTCCAAATCTAGAGAGACGGCGTAATTGTTGGGGGGAACATCATTGGGACGAGGGGGGGATTTTTGGTTCCCAGCTCAGTTTTTTACCTTTCTGGTGCCTCAATGATCCACCCAAATACTCTGCATCGGGAAATGTTAGATACGATCAGCACGAAAACAGCAGAGACTTCACTCAATAAACAGAGGGAAACCGGGTCATTATACAGCGCAGATCTGGGCTCTATCATCTGCTTATTCCCAGCACTGTCAGTGCAGAGAGGAGGCGGACAGAGTGCCGAACCCCCGTGTGCGAGAAAGCCTCCTAATGACACGGGGCACGCTGGTATAACCTGGGCATTCTGTATATAATTCTATGTGTACAGCTGGTATAACCTGGGCATCCTGTATATAATTCTAATTGTACAGCTGGTATAACCTGGGCATCTCCTGTGTATAATTATATATGTACAGCTGGTATAACCTGGGCATCTCCTATATATAATTATATATGTACAGCTGGTATAACCTGGGCATCTCCTGTATATAATTATATATGTACAGCTGGTATAACCTGGGCATCTCCTGTATATAATTATATATGTACAGCTGGTATAACCTGGGCATCCTGTATATAATTATATATGTACAGCTGGTATAACCTGGGCATCTCCTGTATATAATTATATATGTACAGCTGGTATAACCTGGGCATCTCCTGTATATAATTATATATGTACAGCTGGTATAACCTGGGCATCTCCTGTATATAATTATATATGTACGGCTGGTATAACCTGGGTATCTCCTGTATATAATTAAATATGTACGGCTGGTATAACCTGGGCATCTCCTATATATAATTATATATGTACAGCTGGTATAACCTGGGCATCTTCTGTATATAATTATATATGTACAGCTGGTATAACCTGGGCATCTCCTATATATAATTATATATGTACAGCTGGTATAACCTGGGCATCTCCTGTATATAATTATATATGTACAGCTGGTATAACCTGGGCATCTCCTGTATATAATTATATATGTACAGCTGGTATAACCTGGGTATCTCCTGTATGTAATTATATATGTACAGCTGGTATAACCTGTGCATCTCCTGTATATAATTATATATGTACAGCTGGTATAACCTGGACATCTCCTGTATATAATTATATATGTACAGCTGGTATAACCTGGGCATCTCCTGTATATAATTATATATATACAGCTGGTATAACCGGGGCATCTCCTGTATATAATTATATATGTACAGCTGGTATAACCTGGGTATCTCCTGTATGTAATTATATATGTACAGCTGGTATAACCTGGGTATCTCCTGTATATAATTATATATGTACAGCTGGTATAACCTGGGCATCTCCTGTATATAATTATATATGTACAGCTGGTATAACCTGGGCATCTCCTGTATATAATTATATATGTACAGCTGGTATAACCTGGGCATCTTCTGTATATAATTATATATGTACAGCTGGTATAACCTGGACATCTCCTGTATATAATTATATATGTACAGCTGGTATAACCTGGGCATCTCCTGTATATAATTATATATGTACAGCTGGTATAACCTAGGTATCTTCTGTATATAATTATATATGTACAGCTGGTATAACGTGGACATCTTCTGTATATAATTATATATGTACAGCTGGTATAACCTGGACATCTCCTGTATATAATTATATATGTACAGCTGGTATAACCTAGGCATCTCCTGTATATAATTATATATGTACAGCTGGTATAACCTGGGCATCTCCTGTTTGTAATTATATATGTACAGCTGATATAACCTGGGTATCTCCTGTATATAATTATATATATTCAGCTGGTATAACCTGGGCATCTCCTGTATATAATTATATATGTACAGCTGGTATAACCTGGGCATCTCCTGTATATAATTATATATATTCAGCTGGTATAACCTGGGCATCTCCTGTATATAATTATATATGTACAGCTGGTATAACCTGGGTATCTCCTGTATATAATTTTATATGTACAGCTGGAAAAACCTGGGTATCTCCTGTATATAATTACATATGTACAGCTGGTATAACCTGGGCATCTCCTGTATATAATTATATATGTACAGCTGGTATAACCTGGGCATCTCCTGTGTATAATTATATATGTACAGCTGGTATAACCTGGGTATCTCCTGTATGTTATTATATATGTACAGCTGGTACAACCTGTGCATCTCCTGTATATAATTATATATGTACAGCTGGTATAACCTGGGTATCTCCTGTATAAAATTATATATGTACAGCTGGTATAACCTGGGCATCTCCTGTATATAATTATATATGTACAGCTGGTATAATCTGGGCATCTTCTGTATATAATTATATATGTACAGCCGGTATAACCTGGGCATCCTATATATAATTCTATATGTACAACTGGTATAACCTGGGCATCTCCTGTATATAATTATATATGTACAGCTGGTATAACATGGGTATCTTCTGTATATAATTATATGTGTACAGCTGGTATAACCTGGGCATCTCCTGTATATAATTATATATGTACAGCTGGTATAACCTGGGCATCTCCTGTATATAATTATATATGTACAGCTGGTATAACCTGGGCATCTCCTGTATATAATTATATACATACAGCTGGTATAACCTGTGCATCTCCTGTATATAATTATATATGTACAGCTGGTATAACCTGGGCATCTTCTGTATATAATTATATATGTACAGCCGGTATAACCTGGGCATCCTATATATAATTCTATATGTACAACTGGTATAACCTGGGTATCTCCTGTATATAATTATATATGTACAGCTGGTATAACCTGGGCATCTCCTGTATATAATTATATATGTACAGCTGGTATAACCTGGGTATCTTCTGTATATAATTATATATAACCTGGGCATCTCCTGTATATAATTATATATGTACAGCTGGTATAACCTGGGTATCTTCTGTATATAATTATATGTGTACAGCTGGTATAACCTGGGCATCTCCTGTGTATAATTATATATGTACAGCTGGTACAACCTGTGCATCTCCTGTATATAATTATATATGTACAGCTGGTATAACCTGGGTATCTCCTGTATAAAATTATATATGTACAGCTGGTATAACCTGGGCATCTCCTGTATATAATTATATATGTACAGCTGGTATAATCTGGGCATCTTCTGTATATAATTATATATGTACAGCCGGTATAACCTGGGCATCCTATATATAATTCTATATGTACAACTGGTATAACCTGGGCATCTCCTGTATATAATTATATATGTACAGCTGGTATAACATGGGTATCTTCTGTATATAATTATATGTGTACAGCTGGTATAACCTGGGCATCTCCTGTATATAATTATATATGTACAGCTGGTATAACCTGGGCATCTCCTGTATATAATTATATATGTACAGCTGGTATAACCTGGGCATCTCCTGTATATAATTATATACGTACAGCTGGTATAACCTGGGCATCTCCTGTATATAATTATATATGTACAGCCGGTATAACCTGGGCATCTTCTGTATATAATTATATATGTACAGCCGGTATAACCTGGGCATCCTATATATAATTCTATATGTACAACTGGTATAACCTGGGTATCTCCTGTATATAATTATATATGTACAGCTGGTATAACCTGGGCATCTCCTGTATATAATTATATATGTACAGCTGGTATAACCTGGGTATCTTCTGTATATAATTATATGTGTACAGCTGGTATAACCTGGGCATCTCCTGTGTATAATTATATATGTACAGCTGGTATAACCTGGGCATCTTCTGTATATAATTATATATGTACAGCTGGTATAACCTGGGCATCTCCTGTATATAATTATATATGTACAGCTGGTATAACCTGGGTATCTCCTGTATATAATTATATATGTACAGCTGGTATAACCTGGGTATCACCTGTATATAATTATATATGTACAGCTGGTATAACCTGGGCATCTCCTGTGTATAATTATATATATTCAGCTGGTATAACCTGGGCATCTCCTGTATATAATTATATATGTACAGCTGGTATAACCTGGGCATCTCCTGTATATAATTATATATGTACAGCAGGTGTAACCTGGGCATCTCCTGTATATAATTATATATATTCAGCTGGTATAACCTGGGCATCTCCTGTATATAATTATATATGTACAGCTGGTATAACCTGGGCATCTCCTGTATATAATTATATATGTACAGCTGGTGTAACCTGGGTATCTCCTGTATATAATTATATATGTACAGCTGGTGTAACCTGGGCATCTCCTGTATATAATTATATATGTACAGCTGATATAACATGGGTATCTTCTGTATATAATTATATCTGTACAGCTGGTATAACCTGGGCATCTCCTGTGTATAATTATATATGTACAGCTGGTATAACCTGGGCATCTTCTGTGTATAATTATATATGTACAGCTGGTATAACCTGGGCATCTCCTGTATATAATTATATATGTACAGCTGGTATAACCTGGGCATCTCCTGTATATAATTATATATGTACAGCCGATATAACATGGGCATCTCCTGTATATAATTATATATGTACAGCCGGTATAACCTGGGCATCTCCTGTATATAATTATATATGTACAGCTGGTATAACCTGGGCATCTCCTGTATATAATTATATATGTACAGCAGGTATAACCTGGGCATCTCCTGTATATAATTATATATATTCAGCTGGTATAACCTGGGCATCTCCTGTATATAATTATATATGTACAGCTGGTATAACCTGGGCATCTCCTGTATATAATTATATATGTACAGCTGGTATAACCTGGGCATCTTCTGTATATAATTATATATGTACAGCCGGTATAACCTGGGCATCCTATATATAATTCTATATGTACAACTGGTATAACCTGGGTATCTCCTGTATATAATTATATATGTACAGCTGGTATAACCTGGGCATCTCCTGTATATAATTATATATGTACAGCTGGTATAACCTGGGTATCTTCTGTATATAATTATATGTGTACAGCTGGTATAACCTGGGCATCTCCTGTGTATAATTATATATGTACAGCTGGTATAACCTGGGCATCTTCTGTATATAATTATGTATGTACAGCTGGTATAACCTGGGCATCTCCTGTATATAATTATATATGTACAGCTGGTATAACCTGGGCATCTCCTGTATATAATTATATATGTACAGCTGGTATAACCTGGGCATCTCCTGTGTATCATTATATATGTACAGCTGGTATAACCTGGGCATCTCCTGTATATCATTATATATGTACAGCTGCTATAACCTGGGCATCTCCTGTGTATAATTATATATGTACAGCTGGTATAACCTGGGCATCTTCTGTGTATAATTATATATGTACAGCTGGTATAACCTGAGCATCTCCTGTATATAATTATATATGTACAGCTGATATAACATGGGCATCTCCTGTATATAATTATATATGTTCTGCCGGTATAACCTGGGCATCTCCTGTATATAATTATATATGTACAGCTGGTATAACCTGGGCATCTCCTGTATATAATTATATATGTACAGCAGGTGTAACCTGGGCATCTCCTGTATATAATTATATATATTCAGCTGGTATAACCTGGGCATCTCCTGTATATAATTATATATGTACAGCTGGTATAACCTGGGCATCTCCTGTATATAATTATATATGTACAGCTGGTGTAACCTGGGTATCTCCTGTATATAATTATATATGTACAGCTGGTATAACCTGGGCATCTCCTGTGTATAATTATATATGTACAGCTGGTATAACCTGGGTATCTCCTGTATATAATTATATATGTACAGCTGGTATAACCTGGGCATCTTCTGTATATAATTATATATGTACAGCTGGTATAACCTGGGCATCTCCTGTATATAATTATATATGTACAGCTGGTATAACCTGGGCATCTCCTGTATATAATTATATATGTACAGCTGGTATAACCTGGGCATCCTTTATATAATTCTATATGTACAACTGGTATAACCTGGGTATCTCCTGTATATATGAACATCTGGTATAACCTGGTCATCTTCTGTATATAATTATGTAAATATTTATACCACTGACATCTTGTGTTAAGGAGCATGCTGGTATAACCTGGGTATTGATGCGGCCTTAAACACTGTACATATGAGTTTGTAGTAATAACCTGCCGGCGTCCTATGTGGTGAATGGAGGTCTCCGCACGTTGTGCTCACAGCTCTCACACTGTCATTGTCTTTCCAGTTTTCACAGCTCATAAAGATCTTCCAGAGTCTGGGCGCGGAGAAGTTCCCCCTGATCGAGCAGTCCTTCTTCCCAAACCACAAGCAGATGGTGAGTGACACTGGTTTCCCAGATGGCTCTAGAATGAGACAGGGGGCCAGGGGGCGTCTCGGGGTGTAGAGAGGTGGTGACTGTGGCCTATGGCAGATGATGATTATGCGCTCGCCCATACAGCCGATGCTGAGGAGCGGAGAAAGTTGTCCTCAACGTCGTTCCGTCACAGCCATCAGCTCATTTAATTAGAGATAATTCGGAGCTCGTGTCATCCACTTGGCTGCTAACGTGACCCCGCGATCAAGACACACACACTAATCTTCTATACTGCTGAGCTGTCACACACTATCAGTATTGCTTATTCAGTGTTTTTGGTTTTCTTTCCCTATCTCTTTGAGCTGTGGCGTCCTCTCACTATCCAGATTCATCCTTAAATGGCTGCTGCATTCCCCACCTGTACTTTTAAACTGGCTCTAATCTCTTCTGATTGACTGTGCAATACCGTGTGATGTGATAACAGAATGCAACTTCTTGGCACCAACCATTGTCGGCCATATTAGCCCTCATGGTGAGGTCTTTCTGTCATCCGATCACCTCCCTCCTCCCTGACGGTCCATTGCAGTGAGAACAGATACAGTAACAGTATAGGGTTATCTCCAATTGGACAAGTTATCACCTATCCAAAGGATCCTCAGTCAGTAATTTGCTGATTGCTGAGGGTCCAACTGCTGAGACCCCCACGATCTCGAGTACAAGTATGTGCATCACTGCTCCATCTATTGTCTATGGCCCTGCTGAAAACATCTCCAGCTATTGGCCTTATCTAGATCTCGAGTACAAGCATGTGCATCACTGCTCCATATATTGTCTATGGCCCTGCTGAAAATATCTCCAGCTATTGGCCTTATCTAGATCTCGAGTACAAGCATGTGCATCACTGCTCCATATATTGTCTATGGCCCTGCTGAAAATATCTCCAGCTATCGACCTTATCCAGATCTTGAATACAACTATGTGCATCACTGCTCCATCTATTGTCTATGGCCCTGCTGAAAATATCTCCAGCTATCCACCTTATCCAGATCTTGAGTACAAGTATATTCATCACTGCTCCATCTATTGTCTATGGCCCTGCTGAAAATATCTCCAGCTATCGACCTTATCCAGATCTCGAGTACAAGTATGTTCATCACTGCTCCATCTATTATCTATGGCCCTGCTGAAAATATCTCCAGCTATCGACCTTATCCAGATCTCGAGTACAAGTATGTTCATCACTGCTCCATCTATTATCTATGGCCCTGCTGAAAATATCTCCAGCTATCGACCTTATCCAGATCTCGAGTACAAGTATGTTCATCACTGCTCCATCTATTGTCTAAGGCCCTGCTGAAAATATCTCCAGCTATCAGCCTTATCCAGCTGTGATATCAACAGATAACTAATAACTTGTCCAGTTGAGACTTGCCACAAACCATCCATTTAAACAAATGGGTCTTGGTTTAAAGACCCTAAAAATTTTGGTAAAATTTTGGAAAGATATTGCGAAAAACTTGGGTAAAATTTTGGAAAAATGTTGGGAAAAAATTGGCAAAATTTGGGAAAAATTTGCTTCATCTTAAAAAGAGGTGGTTCTGAACACTCCTTTGATGTTCTCATAGGCTAAGGAAGATTATGGGCATGGCTTGTCATTAGGAGTCAACCCCTTTAAATGTGATTCATCCTCTCCCCCATAATTATTGAGACTCCTTCCCTTTTATGTGTAGGGGTATTTTATCCTTCTTTCTTATTAACTGGTGATTTGTGACTTCTTTATTTTATTTCTGTCCTTCTATACTGGAAACAAGCTCTGCATGTACTGACTTCAAGAGAATATGTCATCAGATGATGACCTGGAATTTTTTTTTTTTTCTTTTTTGGAAATGGTTTTTTTTTTTGCATATCACAGAAAAAAAAAAAAGAAATCTTGCAATTCTCATACCGGCCACCGGGGCTTTTTAGAGTCTAACTTCCTGTTGTTTCAGGAAATAACACACACACATTAGCAGTGATGACCAGGCATTCAATGAGCGTGTGCAAAGGTGATTGGTGGAGCCTATGTTATCAGCTGTGTATAGAGGTGTTACCTGTCATTGTAATCCTGCCTCTGATGATAATGAGACTGCTGAAAACTCTAAAAAAGAATTGTAAAAATTGCCGAAATTTATAAAAAAAAATTAATACTAATAATTAATAACATTTTTTTTTTCCGTTTGTACGTCTTCCAAAATCTACGGCTTTTTATCTGTGACCAATTGACACCAGCTCGGAATAAGCGGCACCAAACGTGCCGAGCTACAGACGCAGCGACTGCAGTGGACAGCAGAGGTTGCTTGTTTAATTTGCTTCCACCGTTTTGTGTATACAGCTAGTATGAAGAGCCATGTGTTTCCATGGATACAGACTACTCCTCTTCTTGTTGATGATCTATATGGAGACAGTGGCACAGAATTTGAAAAAAATGTCTCCGTCCTTCCAGAAACAGCGCCACCCGATTACAGGCGACGTCCGGTACTGCAGCTCGTCCCTATTGAAGTGAACGAGGCTGAGCTGCAATACAAATCACAACCTGTGAGCAGGTGGGGTGCCATGACTTTTTGATTCTGTCCAACACCCCAGAATGTCAGGGAGGCACCTGAAATAAAAGGGGGAGACCACCCAGAACAGTTGGAAAGTTTCCCCCAGGCATAACGCAGGAAAAGGGGCGTATTTAGGAATAAAAGTTGTCAAATATGTTCCATCATAACTGCAGGACTACACAGAGATCAGTTTGTAGTCTGTTACCATGGAGACACGTAGATCCGCATAGGAGCTGCGTACAGAAAACCTGAATTGGTGCAAAAAAAAAAAAAAAAGTTCACATCCCCTTTAAAACTTTTTCTAAAGACACGGAGCAGATGGACGGCGGTTTCAGACTGGTAACCTTGGACAACATGGCGCGTCGAGTTTGTCTTGGCGGCAGCTGTACGAATTATGGATCGTTATTTCCCGACCCCAATTAGTCAAATTAATTAGGTTTAATAGGTATTAAGTTTACGGCCAAACCTCTAGTCACCGGAGACGGCGGTGTACGCAGGCGGCATCTGGCGCACTGTTAACGTGACTTATGGACGTCATTACCTGCACTCATTAATATGCGGAATGAAGGCCGTTCGTTATAATTGCGGGGGAGGGGACAACAATTTTATTTTTCTTTCTTACAAGGACAAAAGTTGTTCAGAATCAATAATCAGGTAAGTTTAAGATTAAATTCTGATTTACACAGCTCCAACCCTTCTGCACCGACATAGAGGAACCTGATAAAATTGTGTCACCTGCAGCCACCACTAGAGGGAGCTCACTGCATACAGCTCGTACATTGCACTCTATCATAAGGATGTCTGCTCCCCGCTCATTCCTACTTTGCCCGTCTCGGAGTGCCATTACCAATACCACCAAATGGTAAAATAATGTATTCCCACTAGTTTCCCCTACCCCAGCCTCCCAGTTGAGAAAAAAATTGCCTCCTCAAGTCCCTCTTCCGATCCTTATCAGCTCATTAATGAGATATGGGTGGTGGTGCGAGGTCCTAGTCAAGGATTCTAGTTTTGGTGATGATGGGGCTATGGTGAATTGGGTTCATGGCGGGGGGGGGGGGGGGGGGGGAGTTTGTTATGGTTACACCCTACAGTCCTTCCATCTGCAGTCTGTACCCTTGATAGAGGTGGTTACCTGATGCCAGACCAAAGATGAACAGATCTCCTCCAATGCCCTGGAGGAGTTTTGGTGATAATGGAGGTTCTGGTTGAGCTGTGATTTTTGGTTACTCCTTACAGTCCTTCTATCACTGGTCTGCACCCTTAGACCTAGTAGAGGTGATTACTTGATGCCAGACCATAGATCAATAGATCTACTCCAATGCCCTGATGGTGATGATGGGGCTATGGTGGATCAGGGTCGATGTGGGACAGGCAATTTAGTTATGGTTACTCCCTACAGTTCTTCCATCACTGGTCTGCACCTTGAGAGGTGATTACTTGACACCATACCATAGATGAATAGATCTCCTCCAATGCCCTGAGTACAATTTTGGTGATAATGGGGCTCTGGTGGATCGAGGTCATGGTGTGACAGGGAATTCGGTCATAGTTACTCCCTTCAGTCCCATCATCCTCAGTTTCTACCCTTGGACGTTGTAGAGGAGGTTACTTGACGTCCGACCATAGATGAACAGATCTCCTCCAATGCCCTGGGTTTTGTTGATGATGGGGTCATGGTGGGGCGGGGACTTTGGTCATGGTTCCTCCCTACAGTCCTTCCATCCCCAGTCTGCACCTTTGGACATGGCGGTAGAGGAGGTTACTTGGCGCCTGACCATTGATGGACAGATCTCCTCCAATGCCCTGGGTACAGTTTTGTTGATGATGGGGTCATGGTGGAGCGGGGACTTTGGTCATGGTTCCTCCCTACAGTCCTTCCATCCCCAGTCTGCACCTTTGGACATGGCGGTAGAGGAGGTTACTTGGCGCCTGACCATTGATGGACAGATCTCCTCCAATGCCCTGGGTACAGTTTTGTTGATGATGGGGTCATGGTGGAGCGGGGACTTTGGTCATGGTTCCTCCCTACAGTCCTTCCATCCCCAGTCTGCACCTTTGGACGTGGCGGTAGAGGAGGTTACTTGGCGCCCGACCATTGATGGACAGATCTCCTCCAATGCCCTGGGTACAGTTTTGTTGATGATGGGGTCATGGTGGAGCGGGGACTTTGGTCATGGTTCCTCCCTACAGTCCTTCCATCCCCAGTCTGCAGCTTTGGACGTGGCGGTAGAGGAGGTTACTTGGCGCCCGTCCATTGATGGACAGATCTCCTCCAATGCCCTGGGTACAGTTTTGTTGATGATGGGTCATGGTGGAGCGGGGACTTTGGTCATGGTTCCTCCCTACAGTCCTTCCATCCCCAGTCTGCAGCTTTGGACGTGGCGGTAGAGGAGGTTACTTGGCGCCCGTCCATTGATGGACAGATCTCCTCCAATGCCCTGGGTACAGTTTTGTTGATGATTGGGTCATGATGGAGCGGGGACTTTGGTCATGGTTCCTCCCTACAGTCCTTCCATCCCCAGTCTGCACCTTTGGACGTGGCGGTAGAGGAGGTTACTTGGCGCCGGACCATTGATGCACAGAACTCCGCGTTTTTGCGCCGGCTCACATACAGTAACAGAGGAGACGGGATCCGCGTGTTTGATAGAAATATAAAGGATTTGTTTAATGTTTAGGATAAAATATACTGCAAAACACAAACATTTTAGAGCAGAAGCCAATATACAATCACAGAATATACAGTTCATAAATAACATGACACAAAAACGCCCATACAAGTGGCCACAGGCAGCGCGGGACGCAGATCTTCACCGGTGACCCCATACCCTTCCACCAGTCGCTCCTACTGTGTATGTACAGGGCTGGGTGGGACTGACGGGGGGGTGAAACTACAACTCCCAGCATCTCCTGTCCACAGAAAGCCATGAGCTACACTGCCTGGGTCACCGCATTACGTGATGCAGAAAAGGCGAGTGTCCAGATCTGAGCCAGAAAGCGGCGACTTTCACAAACAAGTCATTAGTCTCCATGGTCTTCGCTAATTTCCAAAGTCCTATCGTAGCCAATTAGCCGGCCGCCAAAAAAAAAAAAGTGGATCTGCCCCTTTAAATTGGATCTCCCATAGCTCTATTATATCCTATGGACAGGAGTTGCGGCTGATAGGAGTTCTAGTTTGACCCAACCCAATTGCTTTTTTTTTTTGGGCTACGAAGCAAAGTTTTCCGGAAATGAAACTTTCTAAATCTATCTACAAAAAAAAAAAAAACATAAGAAAAAAAAAAAAACGACATAAAACGCAACGCTCTGCATCAGACACCAAGAATATTTTCTGCAAATATATAAAAGCATATTCATATAAAATATCCTTATCTGTGATATAATTGTAGCAAACCTTGTAAATAGCATAAAAAAAAACAAAAAACCAAACTACTCCCTACTTGGAATGGAGTGAAGATATATTAAAAAGAAAACAAAAAAACTTTTCCTCTACAATCGATAAATAAGAGAAAATTAAAAATATATATATATATAAACAGGAAATAGGTTACGTCACACAATCGCGGTAAAACTTAGTCACCCATTATGTCAGAAAATTGAGAATTTATATTAGAGATCTACATATAAACGCTTCTATATATATATAAAAAAAAAAATCACGTAAAAATAAAAAATAGATATAATTTAGGGTCACGTCAAGGCACCACAGCTCAGTGCAGGTTTTTGAGAATATTCTCAAAGGGATATTGAACAAAAAAAGAATACATTTGGATAAAACTTTTGTAAGGATATTCTGAAATCTAGATAGGGTGTCGGAGGGCGGACTGTAAAAATCTGACGACTTGTTACTCACCATAAATATGTAATTTTTCTTACCAGGTGTAAATGCCGCCGTTCTCCTGAATCCGGCGATGTTTGTCTTATGTTCCTACGACTTTCCGTCCCTGAGATACGGCCCTTTCTTTTTTTGTATATAAATCTAGTCTTGTTAGGCAAGTGGGTGTAGTCCTTCTTGTAGACCACACCTAGTTGGATAAATGACTTGATACAGGGAAAAAGGGCCATATCTCAGGAACGGAGAGGCGCAGGAACACAAGAAAAACATCGCCGGATTCAGGAGAACAGCGGCATTTACATCCGATGAAAAAAAAATTTGTTGCAAGTGATAGGTCTGAACTGTTTTAGTACAAAACAAAATAACAACGCCTCTATAGACTTGGAGGTGCAATCGCATATGTTTAATTTTATAATGCTCATTATCATGGGTGTAAAAAAAGGCCCATGTCTCACTTTTTGACCCAAAACAGATCCTAAAATACAAAAGGGAACCTAAATTTCAGTCTTAATTTATAAGATCATTTAGGCAATTTTCATGATTCAATTCTTTTTTTGTCGTTTTGACCTCATTTGACACCACATTGGTTTGTATATTCTTATTCCCTTCTGCTTACATAAAGGGGGTTGTACAGAATAAAAAACAAAAATGTAAAAAAAAAAATGGCTGATTTCGTGCAAAATAGCGCCATACCTGTCAACAGGCCGTGAGTGGTATTGCAACTCAGCCATATTTACTTCAATAGAGCTAAACTGTAGTACCAATTACAGGCCCGTACAGTGATGTGGCGCTCTTTGTGGAAGAAATCAGCCATGTTTTCTTATCCTGTAAAACTTTACAACAACAAAAAAAATACAAATTAAGGACATTTCCCAATATCTTCATTCAGCTGATCAAAAATATTGAATCCTAGCGTTTATCATACTTAATAAAGATATATATATATTTTTTTCATACAAAAAGTTTAATTTTAAGTCCAAATACTATATATAGAACTCCAGGCCACAAGAGGGCGCTGCATCGTAATCTGTGACCTTTTCGTAGTTTACCGCCAGGACCACTGTAACCTTCATAGTCATCTAAAATAGCTTATTTTTTTATATTTTTTTTACGGATATCTTCTGCCCAGACCCGCAAGGCATCACACATGACCAATTATTGCTCTCATCTTAACCTGCCAACTAGGCATAGTCAGTCTCACAAATCATATGCGAGGGGTGACCTGGTCTAGCATTTCACATTAAAATATCTAAAATACACCCCTTACATTATCCTCCTTGCAAAAAAAAAAAATGCACTAATTGCATCATAGAAGCCAAATTTGTAATTTTTTTTTTATAACACAGCACTCCTTGTGGCCGGAGGTTGAACTGCAAAAAAAAAAAAAAAAAAAAAAAAATCCACTGCCCTGTTTCACCATGGTAGGATATCCCCCTACTAAGACCGTCTCTAGTAATGGCCTAATAGACCGTTCATAGACGGAAGGAGAAGAAAATGGAGCAAGTACCCTGCACATAATCTGGCCTAAATGGGTGATTGGAAAATAAAAAAAATAATTACAAAAATAAAAAAAGTGATTAAAAATATACTTTCAGTATGATGGTAAAGACGTATGTGTTCCAAGTGCTAATTTTTTTTTTTTTTAGCAAGAAATCAGGCACTAATTTCATTGCTGTATATATTTCAGGGTTACTGTCCTTTTACAGTTTTCGGGAGGGGTTTTTCCCCTTTAAGTGTCCAGCGGCTCAGGGGTCCGTGGTGTTGATTACGGATTTGTCTGGTGGTGTCCATCCTCTGGACCAACTGCAGTAACCTTCCTTCTGCTTGACGCAGACGTAATTCTTAGACTGGTAGCCCGGGATGCCAAAGTTGGAGAGCAGATCTGTCCACAGACACTCGCTCTTCGACGTGATGAAGCATGGGAGGTAATAGCAAGGCTTGATCTGTAAAAAAAAGAAATAAATAAAGGAGAACCATTTAAGAGATTTCTTATTTCAGGTGTACTGTTTCTTTAAATTTTAAGTGGGAGGGACCTAAAACAAGTCTGTGCAGCCTGCAGAAGCACTCTACTCTATAGCAAAAAAATAGGATAAAGCTCCAATTATAATAATCGATTGTTCGGGAGATCGTCAGTGATTGGACCTAGATTATTTTGGGGGTAAACAAGAATTGCCCCCCTTACCTTGCAGCTACATCCCTGGTGGTATCGGTGATTGAGTCCCTTGCGCTGGGCGAGTGTCAGCTTATCCCACTTCTCGATCAGGTTACACAGGCCGGTGTATACCTTCCCCTCGTAGACGCGCCCTAGAAGGAAAAAGATGAGACCTATTATAGCGCCATAAATAACCACATTACATATTATACCGTATTATTATACCGCTATACTATCATTACTACCTCATTACTAATTCATGTTCTGCCTTTGTTAGTTAATTCCTAGAAATTGCTGGAGCATTGGATGTCGGATTAGAGGCGATTTTCTCCGATTTTCTGATCAGGCGAGAACAACTATTCGTCAGGACACTTAAAAGTGAAGGCCCTTCGGCAAAAGAGTATTTGTGCCATAATAGGGTTAAATAATATGCAATGTGATAAATAATGCCGCCACATAGTGCCAATATAGTACCATACAGTGTCCACATGACGGCAGAATATGTTGCCCTTATAAGGGCCTGGTTAGTACTATTCACAATTACTGGGTCCACATAATACCGCAATATAGTGCTGATTTAAAACCATAACAGAGTAATACATTGCCTTAATAATAACACTAGACAGTGAATAGATAGTACTATAGAGCAGTGGACAACTGTATCCAAATAATACCACCATATTGTGCCATACAGTGTACATATATCATATTAACACTAGACAGTGAATAGATAGTACTATAGAGCAGTGGACAACTGTATCCAAATAATACCACCATATAGTGCCATACAGTGTACATATATCAGGACAGTACATTGATACAGAGCCTAGAGAATACTATAATGCAGTGGGCAACAATTGTATCCACACAATATAGTACCGTACAGAGAATATACAGCAGCATAGTACATTGCCTTGAGAATACTACTATAAAGTGCCTAGAAAGTACTGTTGTGTAATTAACAACAAATGGACCCACATAATACTGCCATATATTACCGTACGGAATATATAGCAGCATAATACATTGATACAGCACCTAGATAATACCATAGTGCAGTGGACAACAACTGTATCCTCATAATACTGCCATATAGTACTGTACGGAGTATATATAGCAGCATAATACATTAATACAGCGCCTTGATAATACCATAGTGCAGTGGACATCAACTATAGCCATATAATACCACCATATAGTACAGTACGGAGTATATATAGCAGCATAATACATTGATACAGCGCCTAGATAATACCATAGTGCAGTGAACAATATCTGTATTCATGTAATACCGCCATATAGTATCGTACGGAGAATATATAGCAGCATAATACATTGCCTCAATAATACCATAAGACAGTGCCTAAATAGTACTGTATTTCAGTGGACAATAACTATGCTCACATAATACCGCCATATAGTGCCAATATAATAGCACTGTAACCCTGTGTACACTTATTGTAGGTCACCAGGGGGCTACATGGAGCTGGTCCAGGGTATCCGGGACCTATCTGAGCAAGTGCCGCCCAGCCCATACACTGGGTATCCACATAAACCGTCTGTAATGGAGCTTGGATATTCCTGTCCCTACAGTCCTTGCTCAGAAACTGTACCGTATCCTAAAAATAAGCGTGTCCCTCACTGATCCCTACAAGCTTCTGACAGAGCGGCTTCATATTCGTGAATTTATGGAAAACTTATATGATCAGCAAATAATAGCAGCCAGCACGGATATGCACGACCAGGACTGTACAGGTGGATTTTTAGGGGCGCTCCCTTTTCCTTTATGAGGAGGTGGCTTGGGGTAGTCTTAAATCCATACCACAAGATGGCGCCCTCGGGGGTGGTGCATAAATTAGACTCCTACCGTGCACAAGGCCCGCAAAGAAATTAGGAAATATCATAGCAACGATAAAATTTAGGGGCCTTTTGTAGCAGCTACTTGACACCACCACCATTTCATTCTAATGGTGCAGCAGAAGTGCAAGCCATCCCTTCCTATGGGGGCGAGGCAGATCAGGATTGGCTCTCCAGGGGCCCTGACCACACAGGTAAGAACCACAGTGAGTTGTCAGCCTCCTTGTACGGAGGATAGTGCCACGTAGTGCCCACCTGTGATGAGGTATTGGTACTTGTTGACCTCCAGCTTGACTCCGCACAGGCTCTCTGAAGACTCGGTGTAGATGTACTGCACATGAGGCATCTTCTTAAAGCCACGATACATCTGCAGGGAATCAGGAAACACAAGGAGTCAATTCCACATAATATATTCGGATGAACAACGCCAAGAAGAAAAAAAAGATCTACGTTTGCACAATGAACTCTATAAATATGTGCTCCATATTGTCTGGATGTCATCCCATCTATTAAGCGAACGTATGGGAATATCTTCAGCGGGATAGCGGAGGATGAATAACATTGAAAATGGGGCCCCGAGCCTCATGCAAGTGTTTTTACACTTTTTCTTACTTGTTATTTCAGCCCTAATAATACTGCCATATAGTGGCAAAATAATACAATATATAGTCCACATAACACTATATTATACTACCATATACAGCCTTCAAAATACCACCATATAGTGCCAAGGTTAAACTGCCATAAACAGCTCATAAAATACCACCATACAGTGCCAATAATATTATACCATATAAAGGTCACAAAATGCCACCATACTATATAGTGTCAAGATAATACTGCCTTATACAGCTCACAAAATACCATCGTATAGTAACAATAATATACTACCATATGCAGCCTACATAATACCACTATATAGTGCTAATAATATACTGCCGTATACAGCCTACATGATAGCAGTATACAGTGCTAATGATATACTGCCGTATACAGCCTACATAATAGCACCATATAGTGCTAATAATATATTACCATATGCAGCCTACATAATAGCTCCATATAGTGCTAATGATATACTTCCGTATACAACCTACATAATGGCACCATATAATGCTAATAATATACTGCCATATGCCGCCTACTTAATAGCACCATATAGTGCTAATAATATACTACCATATGCAGCCTACATAATAGCACCATATAGTGCTAATAATATACTGCGGTATACATCCTACATAATAGCAGTATACAGTGCTAATGATATACTGCCATATACAGACTACATAATACCACCATATAGTGCTAATGATATACTGCCATATACAGCCTACATAATAGTACCATATAGTGCTAATGATATACTGCCGTATACTGCCTACTTAATAGCACCATATAGTGCCAAGATTAAACTGCCATAACTCACAAAATATCACCATATAGTGTCACTATACTGCCTTATACACCTCACAAAATACCAGCATACTGTATAGTGCCATGATAATACTGCCATAAACAGCTGAAAAAATACTGTACCACCATATAGTGGCAAGGATATGCTACCATATACAACCTACATAATACCACTATATAGTGTCAAGATCATACTGCGATATACAGCTCACAAAATACCATGATACAGTAACAATAATATGCTGCCATATGCAGCCTACATAATACCCCCATATAGTGCCAATATTAAACTGCCATAAACAACTCACATAATACCACCATATAGTGTCAATATACAGCTCACAAAATACCATCATACTGTATAGTGCCAAGATAATACTGCCATGAACAGCTCACAAAATACTGTACCACCATATAGTGGCAATGATACGCTACCATATACAGCCTACTTAATACAACAATATAGTTTCAAGATTATACTGCCATATACAGCTCACTATATACCATACTGTATGTGCCAAGATAATACTGCATTATACAGCCTACATAATACTTCCATATAATGCCTACATAATATTATGATATATAATACCACTATATAGTGCAACGATAAAGCTACCATATACGGCCCACATAATAATACCACCAAATAGTGCCCAAATAATATGCAGTATTCCAGATTATTCTCTTACATAGCCCACACTATATTGGCATATTAGTTACATATAATACTGCACTTTGGTTCCTGGATAACACCGCCATACACTGCCTAATAGTACCAGGAGGATTTAGCTTGCTCTTCGTGGGCTCTCAAAGAAATTTGGACTTCGGACAATTGCCCAATTTTCCTCAGGAATTGTACCGCTCTAGTAGCGAAGTAGCTCTGCTACATCAGAACATGGGCCACCTTAGGGCGGTGGAGCAGGGATCGTTGAAGAAGACATTGTGGAGATAAGACGCCATTTCTTTCACCCTCGCTGCGCTGTCCGCTTCACAACCCGGATCTGCTAATCAGACTCAGTCTGGTTTTATTGGGTTCTTGACAAGCTAATAAGTCCCAGATTTCCCCTTATCGGGTCCAGATGGCTCGCTGGGTGGACACGTCAACTTTTATTAGTAGCCAATGGTGACTTCAAACGAGAAGACTGGTCCATGGCCAAGTCCAGAGCTGCCATTGTATGACCTCATAGCGTCGACATCAGTGACGTCATCGGCCTTGATAATCTGGATGCGACTTGATGAACTTTTCCAATTCTCACGGGAACAGACCAAAAATTTCGACACCATTGTGATCAGTGGCCATCAACACTAAATGTTGGTGCTCATCCTGGGACATATGTCCTTTCTGAGACCCTCTCTGTCTTCTTGGTCCATCGTGCCCTTCTGATCGTTACATCATTTTCATATTCGGAGACGTCTTGGTTGGTGAGACATGAGATGTCTAACGTTCCTCTGGTGCATTAATGGAAAGCAGTATGCCTAGACTACTTGACGACAAGACATCTACTTATTTTAGGACTTTCTTAATTTCATAAATGTATGACCAATTAAGCTAATACCTTCTGGTCACGGAGACATCTTCATATCTTAAGACTTTCTTTGCACCGCTGGTAAATGAGCAATAAACTCCATCATCTTGTGGTTCTGCTCATAAGTCTTTGGTCCATGAGAGTGAGCACCATCCTTCCCTTCTGATCGTTAACACATCTTTGTGCCTTGAGATCTTTTGGTTGGTGAGACATCTGCTCATCCTTGGACCTTCTTAGCTTTGCTGAACCACTGAACGCCATATTTTGTCCTGGTCACTGAGACATCGTTATATCTTTTGTTTCTACACTGGTGTACATGGGTGGTGTCCACTACTTCTTTATTATTCAGCAGGACATCTACTTCTTGTTTTCTTCTTTGAACCCATCCTAGATCAGAGCTCAAAGACATCTGCTCATCTTAGGACCTCCTCTGGTGCATGACTAGAAAGCAACCCTTATAATGTGTCTGGTGAGACATCTGTTCATACTTCAGTGATGGCTATTCTTTTCTTCTGGTCACAGACATCTTTGTGTCTTGAGACCTTCTTTGTGCCACTGGTGAATGAGGAAGAATGAAAACCATCCTCCCATATTGGTTGGTCCACTTATTTGCTGTTAGTCCATCACCAATGAGTCTCATCCTTCCCTTCAGATCAATAAGACATCTGTCAGCCTTGAGACCTTTTGATTGATAAGACATCTGTTCATCCTGAGACTTCCTATGCATTTCTGGTGAGGAGCAATATACGTATCTACTATACTTGTTGTGGAAACATCTACTTGTCCTGGGACTTTCTTAGCTTCGTTGACCATCCCTCCCATCTGGTCGTTAAGACATCTCTAGGTCCTGGGACCTCCTTTGCAATACTGGAACTTGAGTGATGAATACCCTTCTCCCAATTTAAAATAGTTAATAATCTGTTTTTCTCCCTTTCTCTTTTAATGAGAATTACCCTTTATTAGTTATTAGTTCTCTGCCTTCTGGGTCCATGGCATGAGCTGTAAACACCATCTCTGAGTTCTGGTGTTTTGAGACATCATCAAATGTGGACACCTTCTTTTTAGGTGATCACCTACTTCAGTTGGTCAGACATCCTCTCATCTTTTTTCATTTTTTTGCATCACTCTTGTTTATTGGTTAGATATCTGATCACTAGTCATGCCATGGACAAGGAAGACAGAGAAAAATACACTGAAGGGTGATGCCCACCTAAGCATCAGCAAGGAAGCAAAAGAGAGATTAGCAGAAGACTCAACGTTAAAAATAAGAGGATGGTGTTCACTGGTCATGCCATGGACAAAGAAGGCAGAGAAAAATGAACACAATCCTCCTATTTTGAATCTTGAGTCGTCTGCTCCTCTCAGTTTGCTTCTTTGCTGATGCTTAAGTGGGCATCGCCCTTCAGCATAGTTTTCTCTGCCTTCTTTGTCCATAGCACGACCAAGAAACACCATCCCTCCCTTCTGGTCCTTGAAACATCATCATGTCCGGGGACTTTCCTTGCATAACAATTTATTAGTCTGACAACTGCTTATCTTTCTTTGCTTCTTTGCTGGTGCTTAAGCCTGCGCAGAAGGGTGATGCCCACTTCAGCATCATCATGGAAGCAAAGAGAAATGAGCAGACGACTCAACATTAAAAATAGGAGGATGGTGTTCACTGGTCATGCCATGGCAGAGAAAAATGAACACCATGCTACTATTTTGAATCATGAGTCGTCTGCTCCTCTCACTTTGCTTCTTTGCTGATGCTTAAGTGAGCATCGCCCTTCAGCATATTTTTTTCTGCCTTCTTTGTACATAGCATGACCAAGAAACACCATCCCTCTCTTCTGGTCCATGAGACATCATCATGTCCGAAGACTTTCCTTGCACGACCTTTGATTGGCCAGACAACTGCTCATCTTTCTTTGCTTCTTTGCTGGTGCTCAAGTGGACATCACCCTTCTTTATTACTTAGTCTTTTTGCTTCATTCTTCCCTGTTAGATGAGTGACATCTGCTCATCCTAAGGTGTTCTTTGCCTAGTCGGTGCCTGATCCTTACAGATTAGTAGGATAATTTGTATGACATATAGGCTTTTCCATATTGACCGTAACACCTAATTCTCTCTTGCTGTTCAGGTTGGACCATGTATGAAGAACCTAAAGCCGAGGCCATAGATAGTCATCACTCATGTTGAATTTTTTGGAACATTCGGTCCTTTCAGTATAGAAAAAAATGGAACGTTTGGGGGAGCTGAAATTTTATGAGGGAAATCTTTGGTTTCCTTTCTAAGGCCGCGCAACCACTACAGCCAAATCTGCCCTTATCCCACCACGGGCACAGCTGAATCTCATAATCATCATAAGTCTGCGCCCCCTCGCTGAGCCCCCCTCAGCTTTGTACATAAATACCGCCATTGTTACCCAGACGGCCCGTATCCCGCTCCCTGAAGCTTTATTCCTTTAATAAGTTGCAGGTTTTGTCGATTTTGTGCCAAAGTATTACTCTGCTCTGTTACTTGGTGAGGAAATAAGCCAGCCTCATGACTGGGGGGTGGTCGCAGCCAAATCCTTTAACCCCGTCCATATTACGGAGTCCCAGATCAAATGTGCAAGAGGCCCGGACGAGTCTACGAGGCCCAGCACAAGGATACCGCAGAAAAAAGTAGAGATCTCCCGGACTCCTGGAAGAGTCGGCAAAGAGTCCTGTGTGAGCCGTGACCTCGCCTCTCCCCACTCATGCCCTTTCCTCCCCTGCTGGGTACAACCCCAAATGACTGAGTCTGTATACAGGGGTCTGTATATGAGGGATGTGTGGGGTCTATATACTTGGGGATTTTTGCTGGGGTCTGTATACAGGAGGCTATATTAAGAGGAGTGTGTACTGGGTATATATATATATATATATATATATATATACAGTATATCTTGTCTGGAGTATGTATACATTGTATACAGGAGGGTTATGATCTGAGGTCTTTATACAGTAGGGTTCTGGTATGGGGTCTATATACAGGAGGGGTCTGGTCTAAGGTCCCTATACAGGAGGGGTGTGGACTGGGGTCCTTATATAGAAAGGGTCTTGTCTGAGGTCCTTACACAGGAGGAGTCTGGTCTGCGGTCCTAATACAGGAGGGTTCTGGTCTGAGGTCCTAATACAGGAGTGTTGTGACCTGGGGTCCTTATACAGGAGGGATCTGGTCTGGGGTCCTTATACAGGAGGGGTCTGGTCTGAGGTCCTTACACTTGAGTGGTCTGGTCTGAGGTCTTCATACAGGTGGGGTCTGGTCTGAGGTCTATACAGGAGGGGTCTGGTCTGATGTTCTTATACAGTAGGGGTCTGGTGTCCTTATAAAGGAGGGGTCTGTTCTGGTGTCCTTATAAAGGAGGGGTCTGGTCTGGTGTCTTTATACAGGAGGGGTCTGGTCTGAGGTCCTTATACAGGAGGAGTCTGGTCTGAGGTCCTTATACAAGAGGGGTCTGGTCTGAAGTCCTTATACAGTAGGGGTCTGGTGTCCTTATACAGGAGGGGTCTGGTCTGAGGTCCTTATACAGTAGGGGTCTGGTGTCCTTATACAGTAGGGGTCTGGTCTCCTTATACAGGAGGGGTCTGGTCTGAGGTCCTTATACAGTAGGGGTCTGGTGTCCTTATACAGAAGGGGTCTGGTCTCCTTATACAGAAGGGGTCTGGTCTGGTATCCTTATACAGGAGGGGTCTGGTGTTCTTATACAGGAGGGGTCTGGTCTGAGGTCTTCATACAGTAGGGGTCTGGTCTGAGGTCCTTATACATGAGTGGTCTAGTCTGAAATCCTTATACAGTAGAGGTCTGGTGTCCTTATACAGGAGGGGTCTGGTCTGAGGTCCTTATACATGAGTGGTCTAGTCTTAAATCCTTATACAGTAGGGGTCTGGTGTCCTTATACAGGAGGGGTCTGGTGTCCTTATACAGGAGGGGTCTGGTCTGAGATCCTTACACTTGAGTGGTCTGGTCTGAGGACTTCATACAGGTGGGGTCTGGTCTGAGGTCCTTATACAGGAGGGGTCTGGTCTGAGGTCCTTATACAGTAGGGGTCTGGTGTCCTTATAAAGGAGGGGTCTGTTCTGGTGTCCTTATAAAGGAGGGGTCTGGTCTGGTGTCTTTATACAGGAGGGGTCTGGTCTGAGGTCCTTATACAGGAGGGGTCTGGTCTGAGGTCCTTATACTTGATTGGTCTGGTCTGAGGTCTTCATACATGAGGGGTCTGGTCTGAGGTCCTTATACAATAGGGGTCTGGTCTGAAGTCCTTATACAGGAGGGGACTAGTCTGAGGTCCTTATACAGTAGGGGTCTGGTGTCCTTATACAGTAGGGGTCTGGTGTCCTTATACAGTAGGGGTCTGGTGTCCTTATACAGTAGGGGTCTGGTCTGAGGTCCTTATACAGGAGGGGTCTGGTCTGAGGTCCTTATTCATGAGTGGTCTGGTCTGAGATCTTCATATAGGTGGGGTCTGGTCTGAGGTCCTTATACAGGAGGGGTCTGGTCTGAAGTCCTTATACAGTAGGGGTCTGGTCTGAGGTCCTTATACAGGAGCGGTCTGGTCTGAGGTCCTTATACAGTAGGGGTCTGGTGTCCTTATACAGGAGGGGTCTGGTCTGAGGTCTTCATACAGATGGGGTCTGTTCTGAGGTCCTTATACATGAGTGGTCTAGTCTGAAATCCTTGTACAGTAGGGGTCTGGTGTCCTTATACAGTAGGGGTCTGGTCTTCCATTCCATTTAAAGGGCCAGTAATCTTAAAATTATCAGCTGTCACTCGGCCTGAATTGGCTGATACCAGGGAACAACAGCTTGGTAAATAAAGAGCGTACAATTTAGGTTCAGCGTCTCTTTAAGAAATCTGTACTCGGACTTCTCTACAAAGGGAGGATTGGCAGAGAACTGGCTGCCACTCCTGTCTGCGGCCCGCCGCCGCCCTCCCGGGACCAGGAAAATCATTTCTCTTGCCCAAAAGTGTTTTAGTGTCACCGGTTGGAAGCGGAGACCACCCTAACCCAACGCGGACCTCTGCGGAGGGGCGAGGCCGCTGACCTCATCTGTTTACTGCAAATCTGGGGTAAACACATGAAATAATCCCCCCCCGCCAGGGACATCAGGAATGTGAGGCGCCCCGGCGTCTAAGCGGTTAACAGCCCAGCCAATGTAAACATGCCTTATAAAGGGTCCGGTCTATATAGGGTGGGGGGCTGCCGTCACAGTGTGTCAGTGAGCCCTTATACAATGGGCCTATGTTCCTACACTTGTCACCATCCCCGGCGCTGACGTCACTGCACCGCCCCTACCGGTGTCAGAGCTGCAGCCTTGGATCCTGAAACACTCTGTGCTGCTGGGGACCATGATTTTTTCGTCTCCATGTTCCTTCTCGTCCTTAAATACTCAGTGCTGCTGGCAGTTAACTAGCCGCCTTTCTCACCTTCATCTGCTTTATCGTGTAGCGCATCGTCCCGAAAGGACCATCGTTCATCAGCTTCTTGCCCACGACTTTGGCTCTGATCACTGTAACGGGGGGAAAAAAATTGGTTAAAATAATATTCATTGCTTAAATACTCTGTGAAGCTGTGAGAAGTCAGGGTTTTTTTTTTCCATCATCACCGGCTTTGGAACATACAGGGAAAAAAAAACAACCACAAAGCTACCACTTTCTGCTGACCACAGAGAACTGTCATAATACGGCCACCCCTGCCGCAGTTCCCTGCACAGCCTGTTGGCAGGGGGGGCGCCACTGTGCAGGGGTGACCCCATTCTTTCTAATGGGGTTGCACTGAGGAACCTCACAGTAGAAGGTGACACAACGCTGCACACCCTTTAATGTGAGGATTGGGGACCCCCATTGGTGGGAACACACCTTCACACTCACAGGGGATTGGCCAGACTGGAGGGCTGCGGAGGATGTGACTTTTCCTGTTCAGGAATTTCTTGTAAAGTTTGCTGATTTTGATACTTGTGAAATGTAACGTTATATAACCGGGCGAGGAGGGCGGTCCGGCCACGGGCGGCGGCGGAATGTGCTGCCGATGGGCGTACAAAAGCTTCATGTCCCAAGACTCACATAAACCCTGACAGGTGGGTTGTGTGATTAACCCATGCTCTGCCGGCACAATAAAGTAATATGGGGCCCCAACCCGGTGTAACACAGGGGGGGCCACAACATTCAGAAAAAGTTCTCATATCAATGTGGTCATTTGAGGCTTCCATCAAGAAACCATGTTTGGGCTTCGATCGGTCAACCTGTTAAGTAATTGGTTTATATGGTGTCCGACAGGAGGTTTGTCAATTGGGCTACCTACAAATAGCTAATCAATATGGCGTGGGTGGTCAGTCAGGCTTTCTTACAAGTTGGTGGTCAGTCGAGTGATTGGTAAGTTGGGTTCCTACAGGCTGATTGTTAATCAAGGCTTCCTACAACTGGTTGGACTTCCTTCAGGAGGTTGGTCAATTGGGCTACCTGCAAATAGCTAATCAATATGGCGTGGGTGGTCAGTCAGGCTTTCTTACAAGTTGGTGGTCAGTCGAGTGATTGGTAAGTTGGGTTCCTACAGGCTGATTGTTAATCAAGGCTTCCTACAACTGGTTGGACTTCCTTCAGGAGGTTGGTCAATTGAGCTACCTGCAAATAGCTAATCAATATGGCGTGGGTGGTCAGTCAGGCTTTCTTACAAGTTGGTGGTTAGATCAGTGAATGGTAAGTTTGGCTCTTAGAGCTCATTGGACTTCCTTCCAGTGGTCGGTCGATTGGCCTACCTAAAAGTAGTCAGTCACAACTAAGGTTTCCACCAAACAGTTGGACAACTGGGCTTCTAGAAGTAAGGTTTTCCATTGAGTATCTGGTTATCATGGCTTCTTTAAGCGGGTGGACCAGTTAGACTTTCTACAAAGTAGTTGGTCAATTGGGCTTCCTAAAATATGGCTTCCTGTAGACAGTTGGATAGTCAACCTTCTTAAAAGTTGATGGTCAGGTTTCCACATGTGGTTGGTCAATTGGGTATAGCTAAAAATGATGTATAGTCACTTGGGCCACCTACCATCAATTAGTCGGTCCATGGAACTTCCGACAAGTAGTCATTCATCTGGACATTTTCTAGACGCTGAATAATATGGCTTTCTACAGGTGGTGTGCCAGTTAGACTTTGTATACAAGTAGTACATCAATATGGTGTCCCACAATATGCCATATTGATCCATTGGACTACTGAAAAGTTGTTGATTAGCCAAGACTTCTTATAGCTAGTTAGGTAATTGCACTTTCTACAAATAGACGGTCAATTGGGCTACCTACAGTGGTCAATAAAATGTGATTTTTATCAAGCAGTTCATCGGTTTGGCTTCCAACAAATAGAAAGTCAATTCTGGTTTCTGTCAAGCAGTTGGGTACCATGGCTTCCTAAAGGGGGCGGGCTAGTTAGACATGTATTGATTCAATATGGCATCCTACTGACAGTCAGTCAATTGGGCTTCTACAAGTAGTTGGTTACGCAAGGTTTCCTACTAGCCAGTTGGGCTATCTGAATTTCTACAGGTGTTAATCAATTGTGCTACCTACAAGTCAACTGGGCTTTACCTTTTCAATTGGACTACCTACAAAGTAGTCAATCAATTAGGTTCTCTATCAAGTGATTGATCAGTTGGGTTCCCTCCAAGTAGAAACTCATCTGAGGCTTCTGTTAAGTTAATATGACTTTTTACAAGTAGTCGATCAAAGTGGCTTCCGAAAGGCAATTGATCAACTGAATCACTTACAGGCGATTTGTCAATTGGGCTACAAGTAATCGATGAATTAGGGTTTTCCACCAATCCATTTGTCAATTAGGCTTCCGCTTCCTAATCGTAATAGATCAAAGTACTGGATCATTTGGGCTTTCTACAAGTAGTACATCAACTGTGGTTTCTATCTATAGGTGGTCAACATCGCTTCTTGCAAGTAGTCAATCAATATGGCTTCCTACAAACGGTTGGCCAATATAGCTACCTACAGGTGGTTGAACATTACGGTTTCCTACAAACGGTTGGCTAATACGGCTTCCTACAAACGGTTGGCCAAAACAGCTTCCTACAGATGGTTGGCCAACAGGGCTTCCTACAAACGGTTGGCCAATACAGCTTCCTACAGATGGTTGGCCAACAGGGCTTCCTAGAGACGGTTACCAATAGAGCTTCCTGCAAACATTTGGCCAATCGGGCTTCCTAAAGACGGTTGCCAAAAGGGTTTCCTACAGATGGTTGGCCAATACGGTTGCCAGAAGGGTTTCCTACAGACGGTTGGCCAATACGGCTTCCTACAGACTGTTAGCCATTACGGTTTCCTATAAACGGTTGGCCAATATGGCTTCTTGCAGATGTTTGGCCAATATGACTTCCTACAGATGTTAAGCCAATAGGACTTCCCATTTGACCAATAGGGCTTCCTACAGACAGTTGTCACTAGGACTTCTTACAGACGTTTCGCCAATATGGCTTCCTACAGATGGTTGGCCAATACGGCTTCCTACAGATGGTTGGCCAATATGGCTTCCTACAGACGGTTGGCCAATACGGCTTCCTACAGATGGTTGGCCAATATGGCTTCCTACAGACGGTTGGCCAATACGGCTTCCTACAGACGGTTGGCCAATATGGCTTCCTACAGATGGTTGGCCAATGACTCTCCCACCACATCATCCAATGACTCTCCATCAAAAATAAATGTTGGGGCTATTCCTTTCTTTCTGGCGAGGGTCCCTGACATTAATTGACAATCAGTTGTGTTCCCCTTGAAGTGACATCACCTCGCAGACATGATGACATCACTGGTCACAGCCCCAGTCATTCTCATGTTGCCATCAGATACAAGTGCTCTCACCAGGGGTGATTGAGAAATCCTAAGTGCCGAGCTATGTCACAATCCTGAGGACATGACTGCCATCAGCCTCATCCGTCATACATGAGCTCTAGGAAATTGTGTCGGCATATAATCCCAGGAATCCAAGAAACCTGATCCGGTCCTGGCCTGAAGAGAACAGGAGGTTACAGCCGGGTGTCACGGCCGTCAAGATACCCACCTCCAGGGCACCAAACGTCTGAGCTGAGGGATGTTAGTGTCTCCAGGCCTTGGATACCAAGTATGTGTTACTATTACATCACTGAACAGAACAGTCTTGAAAAAATTCCGACCGTTTTGTGTACACAGCTCCAGTGAAGACCTATGCGAGTCAACATTTACAGACAAACCCTGTGTAGTCTGATCCTGCAGTCAGCTGTTACTACCTCTGTCCCCTACCTTTGATTAGGTACACAGGGCTTGTTTGTACTATATTACCATGGAAACACATGGGTTTGCATAGGAGCTGTATACACAAAACAAGACTATTTTCGAAGGGTTCAGGACAACCGAAGAAAGATCTTCAGACCCTTGTTGCCTCAATAATAAAATACGTGAGAACACTGAAGAACTTTAGTTAGATATCTGCACCCGGAAACTACTCTTCCCGAGCGCCGGGACGTGGCACGGAGATCAAAGCATAGCTCGTCGCGGCAGGCGCGCCAAGAGGACGCGAGCACTTAGGTGTGAAATAGTCCCAAGCTTCTCATGGAGACGTTCGGAAGTAACAGTTTCCCACAATAGACCAGTAAAATATTATTGAAAGTCGATCCGCTGACATTCCTGCCGATCACATGTCACCGCGCCGAAGAAGAGGATGATGTTCACCTTTGAAGAAGACAGAGGTAACTGGCCTCTGACCTGAGGAGAAGCCGGAAATGTTTGATGTCTTTACTGAACCACTGAGCAGCCACAGGCGGGGAAAAAAAAATATACAAAAATATTTAGATTATTACCCAGAGGGTTATTTTTTCTTAAAGTGTAAAGACAACCTGTCTCTTTTTTTTTACCTGGTGTAAAAGCCGCTGTTCTCCTGAATCCAGCAATATTTTTCTTTTGTTCCTGCGCCTCTCCGTTCCTGAGATACAGCTCTGTTTACTATGTATAAAAAGCTAGTCTGGTTAGCCAACTGGGCGTGGTCCTAGGGTCTTCTCTGTGGGAGTGGTAAATGGAACCACACCCACTTGTATTAAAAGACTAGAATTATGTAGAAGGAAGAAATGGCCATATCTCAGGAACGGAGAGGCGCAGAAACAAAAGGAAAACATCGCCGGATTCAGGAGAACAGCGGCATTTACACCATAATTACATATTTATAGCAAGTGTTAGTCCTCCTTAAAGGTGCACTTTTAAGGAGTACCAATCACGTCGCTCCACTCAAAAATTGGGTACCTGGCTACACCCCTTAATGCGTAGATATATGTATTTTTTCCCTGGTTTCAGATATACCAGAATCTCCGATTTGTCTGGGAGATTTGCTAACTCTTCCGGGGTCCGAGAGGTCTCCCCTTATTTCCGGGAGCCTACAGGACGACCTGAGAGAGTCGGGAAGTATGCCGTAAGCGCCATATTACACACATGGATTCGGTCCTAATAAATATATATTTTTAGATTTTTCCTACACCAAATTCCAATGGGCGGCCATTTTATACATGAGGGGCCCCACGTGGCTCCTAAAGCGTAATGTGTGGAAAGCGTCTGGCTTCAGTGTTGTGTGTGATGTCTGAAGGCAACGTGTGAAATCATCCATTACTGACCCTGGAGATCTGCGTGTGAGAATGGTAGAGGGGATGTGATAATGAAACACACTCCCCCCATATATTCATCCCCCCGGAGCATTGTCCATATGTATGTATATATATATACCCCACGTGTAAGACACCTCAGAGAACCACACATCGCTACTGAAAAACCTAATTCAAGGAATTTTTTTCTTAAAGGGATTTTCCATAAACTTTTTTTTTTTTTACTCCTTACAGAGATGAGCTCCCCCACTGATATGGAGGCTGGTTCCCACCTATTATCAAACCTTTTCCCAAAATTCCCCCGAATAAAACCACGGATAGAATCCCATAGTCATGTGACCTGATCATGTGACTCTTTACTGCCATTAACCATTGCTTTATATGGTCATGTGACATCACTTTCATGGCTTTGTTTTACCACTACCATGAACTTTTTATTCCTGAAAAAAAGTCTCCTATAGGCCTCATGGCGGGCCTGGTACAGACATGGCATTAACTGGTTGCTCAAAGTAACCAATCCACTCGCAGCTTACAGCTTACTTATTTCCATGGCTGATTCAGAAATGGAAGAAGTGATCTGATTGGTCACTATGGGCACCTGCTCTTACACGGTTTACACATGAGGTACATAGCAACCAATCACATTGCTGCTTACATCTTTTTAGTGCTGATTTGAAACTGAAAGAAGTGATCTGATTGGTCGCTATGGGCACCTACTCCTAACTGAGTCAGCTATGTACACATGAGGCACATAGCAACCAATCACATTGCTGCTTACATCTTTTTAGTGCTGATTTGAAACTGAAAGAAGCAATCTGATTGGTTGCTATTAACCGCACCTTTCTATGTCCACTATGTAGTCAAACACACACAAACGAGATGCATAGCAACCAATCAAATTGCAGCTTACATCTTTCCAGTGTTGATTTGAAAGTGTAAGGAGCGATCCGATTGGCCGCTACGGGCAATTTCTCCCCTCTTTATTTATCCTACAAATGGCCTCTCAGGGTTCACTTATTTAAACCAGATCGATCCTGTCTCCATTGTCTTCATCTAGCTTTAATAACTAAGCTGACAGAAATCCATACGGGAGTGTAGCCGAGTAACAAGTGCTATAGGGACTACAATGGCGGCCATATTTGTTGTCTCCTACAATTAAAGGGGTCGTACAGCTACTGATTTCCGTTGAGAAACGTTGCTCCATGCCGGGCGACAAAGCTGGCAAGGTAGCCGTCAAAGCTAAGAAGTGATGCACAACCCCTTTAAGAAATGGTTAAAGAGACAAGGATGACTAGG
Source organism: Phyllobates terribilis (assembly GCF_046119375.1). Lineage (NCBI taxonomy): Eukaryota > Metazoa > Chordata > Amphibia > Anura > Dendrobatidae > Phyllobates > Phyllobates terribilis. Next base: position 178,138,952 of record NW_027362770.1, read on the forward strand.
ACGACCAAAAAGGGGGTCCGTCATGGACCCTATAAAAATATGGAAGCAATGAGAACAGACCCTCAATAAATCCAACATCCGATCGAGTTCAGTTCAGCTATATACCGCAATAATCGGGCGCCATTTCACCGCCATATATAAAAGCGACAGCCAGGCATCACCAATTGATTACGGGGGAAAAAAAACTCTTACAAAAAATGGTGTATTTTTGGAGCACATCTGGCTGGATGTGAGAATATGATGGACGCCCGTTTCCTCCGCGCAGACAATTGCTTCCAAGTGCTGATATACGTCTTCCTCTGGTAATAACAATCACGCCCTGTACAGCTGAAGAGGAAGACGACGAGGCGCGATGGACAGATGGTATAGAAATCACACCAGAGGCATAAAAATAGCAGGAAGAAATAGCATTATAATAATACTCCCATGGCAGCGAAGCGGAGGGACCCCCTAAGTGACACCCATCCCCCCCCCCCCCAGAATATGCAGCACTTCATTTCTAGACCCAGCGACACTAATGAAAACGCTGACTTTTCAGGAACGTTCTGTGCACATTTCCTGAGGCGGATGGGATCCAGGCTCGGACGAGGCCGGCGATAGGCGACATCGCAGGTGGATTGCAGAGCTCGGAGGGGCCGTTCACATGGGTCGCCCTGGGGAGTCGTCAGGAAGCCATACATGACTTATAGGCTGCTCAAAAAGCTGAAAGATATGGGACTTAAAGGGAGTTTCCATCATAAATAGTTTCACTCCTGTACTGCCCCGAATGCACAGTAACCACACAATAGTCAGTAATGCCGCCATATTGTGTCTATATAAAAAGTATGCAAATAATACTGCCGTACTGTAATTTCATAACATTAACGTACAGTGCCCTAGTAATACCGCCATGTTGTGTCTATATAACAACACCTTACAAGTGGTATAGAAATGGTAAAAAGTACGCAAATAATACTGCCGTCCTGTAATTTCATAGCATTAACCTACAGTGCCCTAGTAATACCGCCATATTGTGTCTATATAACAACACCTTACAAGTGGTATATAAATGGTAAAAAGTACGCAAATAATACTGCCATCCTGTAACTTCATAGCATTAACCTACAGTGCCCTAGTAATACTGCCATATTGTGGCTATATAACACCTTACAAATGGTACATAAGTGAAAGTACCCGAATAATACTGCCGTCCCGTAACTTCATAGCATTAACGTACAGTGTCCGAGTAATATCGCCATATTGTGTCTATAAAACAACACCTTACAAGTCGTATATAAATGGTAAAAAGTACGCAAATAATACTGCCATCCTGTAACTTCATAGCATTAACCTACAGTGCCCTAGTAATACCGCCATATTGTGTCTATGTAACAACACCTTGCAAGTGGTATATAAATGGTAAAAAGTACGCAAATAATACTGCCATCCTGTAACTTCATAGCATTAAACTACAGTGCCCGAGTAATACCGCCATATTGTGTCTATATAACGACACCTAACTAGTGGTACATAAATGGTATAAAGTAAGCAAATAATACTGCCATCTTGTACATCATAGCACTAACCTACAGTGCCCGAGTAATACCGCCATATTTATAACACCGACATACAGAGCCTTCACAATACTGCCATATTATGTCTGCATAACAGTGATCTATAGTGCCCAAGTAATACTGCCATAGTTCTATAAAGTAGTCAAATAATACTGCTATATTGTGTGATAAGTGTGTCTTACATCTAAAACATAAAAGTGTTATAAAGTACCCAAATAATACTGCCAAAATGTACCTTATAACAGTGCCCAATTAATACTGCCATATAATAAACTATATAACAATGCCTTACAGTTAGTTTATAAAAGTGCAATAAAGTACTCAGATATTACTGCTATATGCGGTATGTATAACGATCTCTTACACTTAGCACATAAAAGCGTTTTAAAGTAATAAGGCCATATTGTTACTTTATAATACTGGCATAGAGAGTCCTCATAATACCGCCATACTGCACCTGCATAAAAGTGACCTGCGGATCCCAAATAATACCGCCATACTGCACCTGCATAACAGCCAAACAGCGAGCACATACTACAGAGGAGGGAGTCTACATAGTAGTATCATTCATTGCAGCAAAACTCATTGCCATATCATGTTGCCATAACATTGGGCACAGACTGAACATTTAATAGCGCCATACAGTGAACCAAGTAATGACGAGGATACTTTTTTGTGACCATGAGCTAAAATTGATGTCACCCATCGGTCCGCTGATTGGAAACACACAGAAAACCCATTGCGCATCGTACGCTGGCGAACTGGTTAAAGGGTTCACAAGAGACACTTGAACTTGGGCCAAAGGGAACCATAGGGGCGAGGTATGCAGGAGGTCTTAAAGTGACCCTTAGCGGAGGTTAAGCACACAGCTTCCAGTGACAAGCCTCTTTAAGACTCCCCTGGGGACAGAATTCCTGCTTTAAGTAGATCCACAGCAGCGCTGACTCACGGTGCTGCTATCCACATTCCTCACGAAGACGTTAAGTAACACTCCGCATTCCTGCACTATAACATTCTATTCTTTTTTTGGTGCCAAAAGTAGGAGACGCGGCAAACCTGAGAACACCATTATATTCACACCCCGAAATGTACCATGGAAATAACGTACCAATGCCAGCTCTATATACTGGTTTATAGCTCCTCATGTACTGGTCCAGAATTACATCCTGTATTATACTCCAGAGCGGCGCTCACTATTCTGCTGGTGCAGTCACTGTGCATATACATTACATTACTGATCCTGTACTGATCCTGAGTTACATCTGTATTATACTCCAGAGCGGCGCTCACTATTCTGCTGGTGCAGTCACTGTGTACATACATTACATTACTGATCCTGAGTTACATCCTGTATTATACTCCAGAGCTGCACTCACTATTCTGCTGGTGCAGTCACTGTGTACATACATTACATTACTGATCCTGAGTTACATCCTGTATTATCCTCCAGAGCTGCACTCACTATTCTGCTGGTACAGTCACTGTGTACATACATTACATTACTGATCCTGAGTTACATCCTGTATTATACTCCAGAGCTGCACTCACTATTCTGCTGGTGCAGGCACTGTGTACATACATTACATTACTGATCCTGAGTTACATCCTGTATTATACTCCAGAGCTGCACTCACTATTCTGCTGGTACAGTCACTGTGCATATACATTACATTACTGATCCTGTACTGATCCTGAGTTACATCTGTATTATACTCCAGAGCTGCACTCACTATTCTGCTGGTGCAGTCACTGTGTACATACATTAAATTACTGATCCTGAGTTACATCCTGTATTATACTCCAGAGCTGCACTCACTATTCTGCTGGTGCAGTCACTGTGTACATACATTACATTACTGATCCTGAGTTACATCCTGTATTATACTCCAGAGCTGCACTCACTATTCTGCTGGTACAGTCACTGTGCATATACATTTCATTACTGATCCTGTACTGATCCTGAGTTACATCCTGTATTATACTCCAGAGCTGCACTCACTATTCTGCTGGTGCAGTCACTGTGTACATACATTACATTACTGATCCTGAGTTACATCCTGTATTATACTCCAGAGCTGCACTCACTATTCTGCTGGTGCAGTCACTGTGCATATACATTACATTACTGATCCTGCACTGATCCTGAGTTACATCTGTATTATACTCCAGAGCTGCGCTCACTTTTCTGCTGGTGCAGTCACTGTGTACATACATTACATTACTGATCCTGTACTGATCCTGAGTTGCATCCTGTATTATACCCCAGAGCTGCACTCACTATTCTGCTGGTTTAGTCACTGTGTACATACATTACATTACTGATCTTTTACAGATCCTGAGTTACATCCTGTATTATACTCCAGAGCTGCACTCACTATTCTGCTAATGGAGTCAGAACAGTGGTCACCCCTGCAAGTTTAGATTCGGAGTGGAGTTATCCTTTAAACTGCAGACCTTGGACACTCCCAGTCCCTGGAGCATTCACTGCAGCCCTTGGGTCTTAGTCCTCAGTTGTGCTCCGGGGCTTCTGTCTGCACTATGATTTATGCTCTGTGACCTCAGGAAATGTGTGAATGGCACAAGTGCAGAAGTTCACCTCCTGTCACACCCTTTGCTCTGCTCTTTGGGCAGTGCGGGCGTCATTAATCATTCAGAGGGGTTAGAATACATAGGACCACCAATGCACATGTCAACCCTGGGGGTCCACCCATCTCTCCACACAAAGGCGGCACAACTTTATCAGATGTAGAAGTTTGTGCTTTGAGAAAAAGCCAAAACTAAAGACCCAGAATAAACCAAACAGGAGCTGAACTCCAGGTGTGACCTCCATTACTGCTGGCACAGAAGCCACCCAGCTTTCCCAGGCACCTGCACTACAAGTGCGACTCGATTTACGGTTCATAGTTTAGTAGATCTGCCAATCAGGAGACGAGACTATTATTATCTTACACTATTATTACATTATACTCCAGAGCTGCACTCATAATTCTGCTAGTTGTCATTGGAAACCATCAACAAGTTGGATGTCACACACATCTTTACAGGGGTTGTCCATTGAAAACAAGTTATGACCTATCTTTGAAATAGGTGATAACTTATTGATTGGTGGGGGTCCGTCTGTGCATGTATCTCCATAAATCAACCCCCAAAGAGTCCAGAAAATGTGAGCTCCACCCCCTGGACACCTTGAAAAAAGACTCCTCCTGCTTCTAAGAAGGCATGGCTTTAGGGGATTGTCATGTGACCTTTCTCACAACTATGATTGGCTGAAATGTAAGGCAAGTCTCCTATTAGTATATATATTTGCTCTCTAATGAGACTTCAGATAAGAGTGCATAAAAGGGACAGAAGAGACTTTGGGGTCCTTTAAGAGTCCGTCCTTTTTTCTGTGGCTGGGGGGGGGAGGTTATGGAGCCAGTTGTGATAGCAACCACTGAAACAAAACAGGAGGTTTTGTCCCGAGAGTTTTCGTTTTTGTGGCCTTTGTTTCGAGAACCTGCGGGAACTGAGTAACATCAGGGGAAAAGAAAAAACAGTGCCCAAGTGAGGAGTAGTGCAAACTCAGACTTTTCCTGTTGAGGGGTCGTTACTGCTCCCATTACCACCCCCACCAAAAAAAATTTAAAATACTTTGAAAAGATTTTTTTTTTCGAATTTTTGTGTTAAAAGTTTTTGACAACCACTTTAGGACATGCCCAAGTTATCTTAGCCCACCAACCCCCGACCAAAGGGGCCCTTATGGGCAACCATTGATGGTTATGGGTCTATTTATTCCAGCAATAAGACCCCAGAAAGCAACTTTTTGGAAGTTAATGAGACAAAGGGGAGCGCAGTCCGAACACCCTTTGCCACTGATTGTCGATCTTACTCGCTCTGGGTCTTTTTACTCGTCCACCCACATCAGCCAGGGATCGACTGGATTGCTTGGGCTTCCAATACTGTGGTGCCCATTTAAAGTGACAGAATGATTCGCATGCACTTTTTTACGCTTTTGGAAAACTTTTTCAAACTTTTTTTTTTTTTTTTTTAACAAATCTTACAAAAAAAAAAAATATTTTTTATAAAAAAAGGAAAAAATAATCTTCCAAGATGAATTTCCCCTGAGGCGGAGTTTTTCTGCCGTGACGGGTCCTCTCTTTACTCATTACATCGGCTGCCAGACCAATTATGTATGTGAGAACACCGGGCCGGCCATCCGCGGGATTTAATTTCCTCCTTGGTTTTAAAAGACGTCTTCCCACTGCTTCGCCAGCAGGCAGGTGCGCTGTCACCAAGTCCCCAAAGCCTCAGCTCCTGATTGGTGAGAATGAATCAGATCTCGCTGCTAAAATACAGGAGGGAGGGGGGAGTAATCAGCTCCAGGCTGTGGAAGTCACGGAGGGGGAGGTATATATCTATATTCCAGTGTATATAATGTGGCGATGGGGAGAGGTCAGAATCATTTCCCCACAACCTGACCCCTTCTCTCACCCCATCGGCTTTTCTCCAGTTACACTTCCCCATTTTCGGCTATTATGACGCCCTCTCTCTCTCTCGCCCCATTATTTCTCGCTTTCTCCTGTTCCCTTAAGCTGATTCCTGAACTTTCCATGTGACCCACCCTCAGCACAAGCGAGAGGGGCCGCATAATGTCCTATGGGGGCACACAACAAGCAGCACTACCCCTGACAATATACAGCACTTCCCCTGACTGTATACAGCACTACCCCTGACTATATACAGCACTACCCCTGACTATACATAGCACTACCCCTGACTATACACAGCACTACCCCTGACTATACACAGCACTACCCCTGACTGTATACAGCACTACCCCTGACTATATGAAGCACTACCCCCGACTATACACAGCACTACCCCTGACTATATACAGCACTACCCCTGACTATACACAGCACTACCCCTGACTATACACAGCACTACCCCTGACTATACACAGCACTACCCCTGACTGTATACAGCACTACCCCTGACTGTATACAGCACTACCCCCGACTATACACAGCACTACCCCTGACTATATACAGCACTAGCCCTGACTATATACAGCACTAGCCCTGACTATATACAGCACTACCCCTGACTGTATTCAGCACTACCCCTGACTGTATTCAGCACTACCCCTGACTGTATTCAGCACTACCCCTGACTATATACAGCACTACCCCTGACTATATACAGCACTTCCCCTGACTGTATACAGCACTACCCCTGACTGTATACAGCACTACCCCTGACTATACATAGCACTACCCCTGACTATATGAAGCACTACCCCCGACTATATACAGCACTACCCCTGACTATATACAGCACTACCCCTGACTATATACAGCACTACCCCTGACTATATATAGCACTACCCCTGACTATATACAGCACTACCCCTGACTATATACAGCACTACCCCTGACTATATACAGCACTACCCCTGACTGTATACAGCACTACCCCTGACTGTATACAGCACTACCCCTGACTGTATACAGCACTACCCCTGACTGTATACAGCACTACCCCTGACTGTATACAGCACTACCCCTGACTGTATTCAGCACTACCCCTGACTATATACAGCACTACCCCTGACTATATGAAGCACTACCCCCGACTATACACAGCACTACCCCCGACTATATACAGCACTACCCCTGACTATATACAACACTACCCCTGACTATATACAGTACTACCCCTGACTATATACAGTACTACCCCTGACTGTATTCAGCACTACCCCTGACTGTATTCAGCACTACCCCTGACTGTATACAGCACTACCCCTGACTGTATACAGCATTACCCCTGACTGTATACAGCACTACCCCTGACTGTATTCAGCACTACCCCTGACTGTATTCAGCACTACCCCTGACTGTATTCAGCACTACCCCTGACTGTATACAGCACTACCCCTGACTGTATACAGCACTACCCCTGACTATATACAGCACTACCCCTGACTATATACAGCACTACCCCTGACTGTATTCAGCACTACCCCTGACTGTATTCAGCACTACCCCTGACTGTATACAGCACTACCCCTGACTGTATACAGCACTATTCCTGACTATATACAGCACTACCCCTGACTGTATACAGCCCTACCCCTCTGTATATAAATGTAGTGCAGTAATATAATGGATCCCTGCTGTGTATGGCCCCATAGACTGACCACGCACCTGTCGCCCCGTCCATCTGTTCACAGCACAAACCGCAGCTGTTTCCTAAGTATTTATAATGAAGCCATCGTGTCTTTTCACTCGTGGGTCAACTACCTGCACGATAGGAACCGCACCGTGCGCTGAGTTACTGCAGCCCCGATATACACTGCATCTAATACTATAGAGACAATGCCCCCAAACTCTATAATATGAGACTATGGTGCCATAAATAGTGTAATAATCCTTAATTGTGGGGGAGGTGGGGGGCGACAGCTGCTTATGGAGGGTCCGATGTTAACTTGAATTCTGCATCACACTCCAGAGCTGTACTCACTATTCTGCTGGTGCAGTCACTGTGTACATACATTACATTACTGATCCTGAGTTACATCCTGTATTATACCCCAGAGCTGCGCTCACTATTCTGCTGGTGCAGTCACTGTGTACATACATTACATTACTGATCCTGAGTTACATCCTGTATTATACTCCAGAGCTGCACTCTCTATTCTGCTGGTGAAGTCACTGTGTACATACATTACATTACTGATCCTGAGTTACCTCCTGTATTATACTCCAGAGCTGCACTCACTATTCTGCTGGTGCAGTCACTGTGTACATACATTACATTACTGATCCTGAGTGCAGTCATTGTTAGGGTTATGTTTGATAATATCAAGCTGCAGAATAGTGAGTGCAGCTCTGGAGTATAATACAGGATGTAACTCAGGATCAGTAATGTAATGTATGTACACAGTTGTAATGTATGTACACAGTGACTGCACCAGCAGAATAGTGAGTGCAGCTCTGGAGTATAATACAGGATATAACTCAGGATCAGTAATGTAATGTATGTACACAGTGACTATACCAGCAGAATAGTGAGTGCAGCTCTGAGGTATAATACAGGATGTAACTCAGGATCAGTAATGTAATGTATGTACACAGTGACTGCACCAGCAGAATAGTGAGTGCAGCTCTGGAGTATAATACAGGATGTAACTCAGGATCAGTACAGGATCAGTAATGTAATGTATGTACACAGTGACTGCACCAGCAGAATAGTGAGTGCAGCTCTGGAGTATAATACAGGATGTAACTCAGGATCAGTAATGTAATGTATGTACACAGTGACTGCACCAGCAGAATAGTGAGTGCAGCTCTGGAGTATAATACAGGATGTAACTCAGGATCAGTAATGTAATGTATGTACACAGTGACTGCACCAGCAGAATAGTGAGTGCAGCTCTGGAGTATAATACAGGATGTAACTCAGGATCAGTAATGTAATGTATGTACACAGTGATTGCACCAGCAGAATAGTGATTGCAGCTCTGGAGTATAATACAGGATGTAATGTAGGTTTCTGTAGATATATGGACGCTGTAGTGCGGCACTCGGAGGTGACTGTCTCCTGACAGATGGCTTGTAGTCATCCGTGAAGCAGTGACCGGCGCTGCGGTCTCTTATGTGACTGCAGTGTGAAGAGATCTCAGAATGGAGGTCACAGAATTACCAAAAATAGAAGAAGCCAAAATGCTGGAAGCTGAGACCGGGAACCATCTGCCGCGTGATCGTACAGGATAAGGGGCAGCGCTGTCCTCACACATGTGGCACAGGAGACCCGGACTATAACTCCCAGCATCCGTTATTTGGGTGACCATCACTCTGCGCCCTGAATGTTTATCATAGGGACATCCTCACAAGGAGTCAATGTGACGTCCCGCAGGTGACTCCTTTAGGGCCCCGGGATGATGTTATAAGGCGTCACTCTCATCCAATGGGGGGGGTGTGCAGTGGAGTCCCTGCTGAACCCCCCATCAGATGACAATTCCTTAAAGGGGACACCACTTTTTTTTTTTTTGGAGAATAGGGGGATCTCTCAGAACCTGGGAGGATGAAAGTGAAAAGTGAGACCCTTAAAGTGACAGCGCGCCCTTCAGCTCCTTGTGCCGGTGACTTCACAGCTTCGCTCCTGCACTTGGCGTTTAGTAGAGGTTTTGAAGAAACCACAGGCAAAGCCTTGAGGAAGTGCAGATTAAGGAGGAGGGGGTGAGGAGGCGCGCCTCTTATTAACCCTTCGCAGGCTGCACTCAGGACACCACATCCTTTTTTTTGGGAAAAGCTGGGTGAGGACAGCCAGTGCTAGTGTTTTTAAAGCATTTAAAGGGCCGGTGACCCTTTTTTTTTTTTTTTTTTACCAAAGTCAATTGAGTTTACAAAAAAGAAAAAATCAGTTTTGGTTGCATGCAAAAAAAATAAAATCCATTGCAAACCCCCAAAAAGAAGCGCTGGGACTTGTAGTTCTCCAGCTCCTGCAGATTTAGATCCAGAATTATCATCCTTTCTCCATAGCAAACAACACGCACTAATCGTAATTTGTCACGTGTGGCCAAAAAAGTCGGCACAGCAGAGCTGACTCTGTCGTTTGTCAGATAGCAAAGTCGACACTAGCAAACGGAGCTGAGTTTGTAATGTGTCGAGTTGACCTGCTGCAGTCCCATGTAAAACCATAGACAACTATGGACGATCTACGGCGATATCTCTGCAGCCCCCGGAGATGATAAACACAGCTCTGCTACACCGGGAGGATGCCAAGAGCAAAAAAAAAAGGAAACCGTCTGCGGAGAGGGGAAAAGTTCCTAAATACACTGCGACAGGAGGGGCATCTTAAAGGGACAGTAACCCTAATAATAGTCCGACGTAAAGTCTGATCTGGCTGATAACAGAAAATAATAGATTGCAAAAAAAAAAAAGAATAGATTTTTTTTCATCTATTAAACGTATAGAAAAACACGCACCCACCAGAGGATATAAGGCACTTACCTATGTCGGAGTTGCAGAAGGCATCCTGGGGGTGGCTGGGGGCACAAGTGCAGCCGTCCGCCGGGTACAAGAAGTCCCCAACTATGAGGAAAAGTGACAAGAGCATGAGGTTGGCAATGACAGACATGGTGCTGAAGGATGGCAGGCAGGAGGGTATAACCTGGTAGGAGTGAGCCTCCCGCCTGGTGGCTGCAGGTTTATATGTGGCAGTGTCCCCTCCTCTGCTCTGCCCCTGGAGCCCAGGCCAATGGCATCCTCAGCAAGCCCAGTGCAGGCAGCGGGGGCGAGGCTTCGCTCCTCTGTGTCCTTCTAGGGGATAAGGGAATGTTCCTGCACCTCTGGATGGGGAGAGGGGACTGGTGATTACCAAAGCAGAGGAGCTCAAGTTCAAAACAACAGCCCCTCTGCCAGGCGTGGGATCTGCGCCAAAAGAAAGAAGACCGGCGCAGCCGAGCTGAGTTTGTCATGTGGCACAAATCTTTTTTTTTTTTTTTTTTTTTTTTTTTTATTAGGACTGTTTTCGCAGAGATAAAATAGCTCAATGAGCTCTGCTACATCAGTACACGGACGGAGAGAAAAAAAGGGCAAAATTACTATAATATCGCTCCTTACGGATGCAGCAGAGCCGAGCTCGTTACACGGTGCAACTAAATATCTGGAATTTTACAAAAGTAGAAATGTAGCAGAGAGAATATTGCAAACTCTTTTTTTTTTTTTTTTTTTGTTACAAATGTAGCAGAGCTGAGTTTGTCATTTAGTACAACTCTCTCTCTCTTTACATGAACAAAAGTCAAAAGTTTGGACACCCCTGCTTATGCAGTTTTTTGTTGTTGTTTCTTCCCCTTGTTCTTATTGGAATGTGCACAATTGCAAATTCAGGCTGGAGGCAGCAAAACCTGGTAGGAAGACATAGAGACAAGGCGAAAAGAAACACGGAACCGGAATGTGTGTTACATCTTATATTCCTCACAGTTCCCCCACTTTTACTATGATGAAAGCCTTACAATCCCCCCCCCCCAAGCACCCTCTCCGCAGCTTCAAGTCGTCCCATGAGCAGGTCGCCTTGTCAAGAAAGTGTTTGCCACCATTAGGGGTTGTTTTGGAAGAGGCAGTGACGGAGCTCTTTTCCACAGCTGTTCTAAGCCAGAGTATGGCAAGAACCACTCAACTACAGAAAGAGAATCGACATAAGACATGAAGATCAGGAAAATTGCTAGAACCTTGAATGTATCCACAAGTGCAGTTACTAGAACCTTGAAGGTATCTGCAAGTGCAGTTACCAGAACCTTCAAGGAATCCACAAGTGCAGTTACTAGAACCTTGAAGGTATCCGCAAGTGCAGTTACTAGAACCTTGAAGGTATCCGCAAGTGCAGTTACTAGAACCTTGGAGGTATCCGCAAGTGCAGTTACTAGAACCATGAAGGTATCCGCAAGTGCAGTTACTAGAACCTTGGAGGTATCCGCAAGTGCAGTTACTAGAACCATGAAGGTATCCGCAAGTGCAGTTACTAGAACCATGAAGGTATCCGCAAGTGCAGTTACTAGAACCTTGGAGGTATCCGCAAGTGCAGTTACTAGAACCATGAAGGTATCCGCAAGTGCAGTTACTAGAACCTTGAAGGTATCCGCAAGTGCAGTTACTAGAACCTTGGAGGTATCCGCAAGTGCAGTTACTAGAACCATGAAGGTATCCGCAAGTGCAGTTACTAGAACCTTGAAGGTATCCGCAAGTGCAGTTACTAGAACCTTGAAGGTATCTGCAAGTGCAGTTACTAGAACCTTGGAGGTATCCGCAAGTGCAGTTACTAGAACCATGAAGGTATCCGCAAGTGCAGTTACTAGAACCTTGAAGGTATCCGCAAGTGCAGTTACTAGAACCTTGGAGGTATCCGCAAGTGCAGTTACTAGAACCATGAAGGTATCCGCAAGTGCAGTTACTAGAACCTTGAAGGTATCCGCAAGTGCAGTTACTAGAACCTTGGAGGTATCCGCAAGTGCAGTTACTAGAACCATGAAGGTATCCGCAAGTGCAGTTACTAGAACCTTGAAGGTATCCGCAAGTGCAGTTACTAGAACCTTGGAGGTATCCGCAAGTGCAGTTACTAGAACCATGAAGGTATCCGCAAGTGCAGTTACTAGAACCTTGAAGGTATCCGCAAGTGCAATTAGTAGAACCATGAAGGTATCCGCAAGTGCAGTTGCTAGAACCTTGAAGGTATCCGCAAGTGCAGTTACTAGAACCTTGAAGGTATCCGCAAGTGCAGTTACTAGAACCTTGAAGGTATCCGCAAGTGCAGTTACTAGAACCTTGAAGGTATCCGAAAGTGCTGTTACTAGAACCTTGAAGATATCCGCAAGTGCAGTTACTAGAACCTTGGAGGTATCCGCAAGTGCAGTTACTAGAACCATGAAGGTATCCGCAAGTGCAGTTACTAGAAACTTGAAGGTATCCGCAAGTGCAGTTACTAGAACCTTGAAGGTATCTGCAAGTGCAGTTACTAGAACCTTGGAGGTATCCGCAAGTGCAGTTACTAGAACCATGAAGGTATCCGCAAGTGCAGTTACTAGAACCTTGAAGGTATCCGCAAGTGCAGTTACTAGAACCTTGGACGTATCCGCAAGTGCAGTTACTAGAACCATGAAGGTATCCGCAAGTGCAGTTACTAGAACCTTGAAGGTATCCGCAAGTGCAGTTACTAGAACCTTGGAGGTATCCGCAAGTGCAGTTACTAGAACCATGAAGGTATCCGCAAGTGCAGTTACTAGAACCTTGGAGGTATCCGCAAGTGCAGTTACTAGAACCATGAAGGTATCCGCAAGTGCAGTTACTAGAACCTTGAAGGTATCCGCAAGTGCAGTTACTAGAACCTTGAAGGTATCTGCAAGTGCAGTTACTAGAACCTTGAAGGTATCCGCAAGTGCAGTTACTAGAACCTTGGAGGTATCCGCAAGTGCAGTTACTAGAACCATGAAGGTATCCGCAAGTGCAGTTACTAGAACCTTGGAGGTATCCGCAAGTGCAGTTACTAGAACCATGAAGGTATCCGCAAGTGCAGTTACTAGAACCTTGAAGGTATCCGCAAGTGCAGTTACTAGAACCTTGAAGGTATCTGCAAGTGCAGTTACTAGAACCTTGGAGGTATCCGCAAGTGCAGTTACTAGAACCATGAAGGTATCCGCAAGTGCAGTTACTAGAACCTTGAAGGTATCCGCAAGTGCAGTTACTAGAACCTTGGAGGTATCCGCAAGTGCAGTTACTAGAACCATGAAGGTATCCGCAAGTGCAGTTACTAGAACCTTGAAGGTATCCGCAAGTGCAGTTACTAGAACCTTGGAGGTATCCGCAAGTGCAGTTACTAGAACCATGAAGGTATCCGCAAGTGCAGTTACTAGAACCTTGAAGGTATCCGCAAGTGCAGTTACTAGAACCTTGGAGGTATCCGCAAGTGCAGTTACTAGAACCATGAAGGTATCCGCAAGTGCAGTTACTAGAACCTTGAAGGTATCCGCAAGTGCAATTAGTAGAACCATGAAGGTATCCGCAAGTGCAGTTGCTAGAACCTTGAAGGTATCCGCAAGTGCAGTTACTAGAACCTTGAAGGTATCCGCAAGTGCAGTTACTAGAACCTTGAAGGTATCCGCAAGTGCAGTTACTAGAACCTTGAAGGTATCCGAAAGTGCTGTTACTAGAACCTTGAAGATATCCGCAAGTGCAGTTACTAGAACCTTGAAGGTATCCGCAAGTGCTGTTACTAGAACCTTGAAGGTATCTGCAAGTGCTGTTACTAGAACCTTGAAGGTATCCGCAAGTGCAGTTGCTAGAACCTTGAAGGTATCCGCAAGTGCAGTTACTAGAACCTTGAAGGTATCCGCAAGTGCAGTTACTAGAACCTTGAAGGTATCCGCAAGTGCAGTTACTAGAACCTTGAAGATATCTGCAAGTGCAGTTACTAGAACCTTGAATGTATCCACAAGTGCAGTTGCTAGAACCTTGAATGTGTTTCTTTACTCCTTGTTTCCATATTTCATACTTCGTGGATTTGCTGCCTTCAGCCTGAAATGTGCACTTTCCAATAAAAAAAAAAAAAAAAAAAAGAAAACCATCGCATTAACAGGGGTGTCCAAATTTTTGTCCAATACTGTATGATATCGCATGTTTGTTTTTTTTTAACATAAGTATACAGATGTAGCAGAGCCGAGTTTCTCATTTAGTACTGCTATGTAGATGATGGTCCAATCTCTTGATTTTTTCTTTCTCTTTTGCATGGATATATAGCAATGTAGTAGAGCTGAGTTTGTCTAATGGCACAACTATATAGATGATAGAGGAATTCTTACAGATGTAGCAGAGTTGAGTTTGCCATTTGCCACAAGGGTTTTCCGAAAACATATAAAGCCGTAACATCTCCGAGCTGGAGGGCTGCATATGGATGTAGCTGAGCTGTTTTTGTTGTATGGCACAGCTATAGATATATAATGTTGCAATCTGACATTTTAAACAGACAGGAATGTATAGAGTTGTAGCAGAGCTGAGTTTATCATATGGCACAGGTATACAACCTACATTATATCATTCTGCTCTATTTATCTGTACATATGAAGCAGAGCCGACCTGGCCAATACAGGAGAGCTGGGTTTGTCCTCTGATCATCCCAACATAGCCCGATAATAGAGTGCATAAATGAATCTGTTAAATAGCAGATTGGGCTCTGCCACATCTAAGATCTGTCCTGAATCTACCACAACATAGCCGGTGCCAGGCCTGGGAGCCGCGCCAGGGCACAAAGCGTCTGCGAAGCAAACATCCACTACAACTTACTGATGCTGTGCACCTCATATGTAGCAGAGCTCATATAGTCACCCGGCAAACTCATCCTCATCACATGGCGTCAGCTCTGCTACATCTGTCCGTAGTTCCGAAATTCCTTCCCTGCGCATGGCCAAGTTATCAGCGCTATAGCACATTACGTTATTCACTGGCGGCTCTCCAGATGGTAAATCAGGAGCATAAACCTGAAAGATGATGTCACCGTGTATGAGAACACCTGCAGAAAATCACCCAGAAAAGACAAATCTCCTCCAGAGCTGCACTCATAATTCTGTAGGCTTCAAAGTACAAAGCCGCTATTTTATCAGGAGGATAATACAGGATGTAACTCAGGATCAGTACAGGATCAGTAATGTAATGTATATACACAGTGACTCCACCAGCAGAATAGTGAGTGCAGCTCTGGAGTATAATACAGGATGTAACTCAGGATCAGTAATGTAATGTATGTACACAGTGACTCCACCAGCAGAATAGTGAGTGCAGCTCTGGAGTATAATGCAGGATGTAACTCAGGATCAGTAATGTAATGTATGTGCACAGTGACTGCACCAGCAGAATAGTGAGTGCAGCTCTGGAGTATAATGCAGGATGTAACTCAGGATCAGTAATGTAATGTATGCACACAGTGACTGCACCAGCAGATTAGTGAGTGCAGCTCTGGAGTATAATACAGGATGTAACTCAGGATCAGTAATGTAATGTATGTACACAGTGACTCCACCAGCAGAATAGTGAGTGCAGCTCTGGAGTATAATACAGGATGTAACTCAGGATCAGTAATGTAATGTATGTACACAGTGACTGCACCAGCAGGATAGTGAGTGCAGCTCTGGAGTATAATACAGGATGTAACTCAGGATCAGTAATGTAATGTATGTACACACTGACTCCACCAGCAGAATAGTGAGTGCAGCTCTGGAGTATAATACAGGATGTAACTCAGGATCAGTAATGTATATACACAGTGACTCCACCAGCAGAATAGTGAGTGCAGCTCTGGAGTATAATACAGGATGTAACTCAGGATCAGTAATGTAATGTATGTACACAGTGACTGCACCAGCAGAATAGTGAGTGCAGCTCTGGAGTATAATACAGGATGTAACTCAGGATCAGTAATGTAATGTATGTACACAGTGACTCCACCAGCAGAATAGTGAGTGCAGCTCTGGAGTATAATGCAGGATGTAACTCAGGATCAGTAATGTAATGTATGTACACAGTGACTCCACCAGCAGAATAGTGAGTGCAGCTCTGGAGTATAATACAGGATGTAACTCAGGATCAGTACAGGATCAGTAATGTAATGTATATACACAGTGACTCCACCAGCAGAATAGTGAGTGCAGCTCTGGAGTATAATACAGGATGTAACTCAGGATCAGTAATGTAATGTATATACACAGTGACTCCACCAGCAGAATAGTGAGTGCAGCTCTGCAGTATAATACAGGATGTAACTCAGGATCAGTAATGTAATGTATGTACACAGTGACTGCACCAGCAGAATAGTGAGTGCAGCTCTGGAGTATAATACAGGATGTAACTCAGGATCAGTAATGTAATGTATGTACACAGTGACTCCACCAGCAGAATAGTGAGTGCAGCTCTGGAGTATAATGCAGGATGTAACTCAGGATCAGTAATGTAATGTATGTGCACAGTGACTGCACCAGCAGAATAGTGAGTGCAGCTCTGGAGTATAATGCAGGATGTAACTCAGGATCAGTAATGTAATGTATGCACACAGTGACTGCACCAGCAGATTAGTGAGTGCAGCTCTGGAGTATAATACAGGATGTAACTCAGGATCAGTAATGTAATGTATGTACACAGTGACTCCACCAGCAGAATAGTGAGTGCAGCTCTGGAGTATAATACAGGATGTAACTCAGGATCAGTAATGTAATGTGTGTACACAGTGACTGCACCAACAGAATAGTGAGTGCAGCTCTGGAGTATAATACAGGATGTAACTCAGGATCAGTAATGTAATGTATGTACACAGTGACTGCACCAGCAGAATAGTGATTGCAGCTCTGGAGTATAATACAGGATGTAACTCAGGATCAGTAATGTAATGTATGTACACAGTGACTGCACCAGCAGAATAGTGAGTGCAGCTCTGGAGTATAATACAGGAGGTAACTCAGGATCAGTACAGGATCAGTAATGTATGTACACAGTGACTGCACCATCAGAATAGTGAGTGCAGCTCTAGAGTATAATACAGGATGTAACTCAGGATCAGTACAGGATCAGTAATGTAATGTATGTACACAGTGACTGCACCAGCAGAATAGTGAGTGCAGCTCTGGGGTATAATACAGGATGTAACTCAGGATCAGTAATATAATGTATGTACACAGTGACTGCACCAGCAGAATAGTGAGTGCAGCTCTGGAGTATAATGCAGGATGTAACTCAGGATCAGTAATGTAATGTATGTACACAGTGACTGCACCAGCAGAATAGTGAGTGCAGCTCTGGAGTATAATACAGGATGTAACTCAGGATCAGTAATGTAATGTATGTACACAGTGACTGCACCAGCAGAATAGTGAGTGCAGCTCTGGAGTATAATACAGGATGTAACTCAGGATCAGTAATGTAATGTATTTACATAGTGACTGCACCAGCAGAATAGTGAGTGCAGCTCTGGAGTATAATACAGGATGTAACTCAGGATCAGTAATGTAATGAATGTACACAGTGACTGCACCAGCAGAATAGTGAGTGCAGCTCTGGAGTATAATACAGGATGTAACTCAGGATCAGTAATGTAATGTATGTACACAGTGACTGCACCAGCAGAATAGTGAGTGCAGCTCTGGAGTATAATACAGGATGTAACTCAGGATCAGTAATGTAATGTATGTACACAGTGACTGCACCAGCAGAATAGTGAGTGCAGCTCTGGAGTATAATATAAGATGTAACTCAGGATCAGTAATATAATGTATGTACACAGTGACTGCACCAGCAAAATAGTGAGTGCAGCTCTGGAGTATAATATAGGATGTAACTCAGGATCAGTAATATAATGTATGTACACAGTGACTGCACCAGCAAAATAGTGAGTGCAGCTCTGGAGTATAATACAGGAAGTAACTCAGGATCAGTAATGTAATGTATGTACACAGTGACTGCACCAGCAGAATAGTGAGCGCAGCTCTGGAGTATAGTACAGGAGGTAACTCAGGATCAGTAATGTAATGTATGTACACAGTGACTGCACCAGCAGAATAGTGAGTGCAGCTCTGGAGTATAATACAGGATGTAACTCAGGATCAGTAATGTAATGTTTGTACACAGTGACTGCACCAGCAGAATAGTGAGTGCAGCTCTGGAGTATAATACAGGATGTAACTCAGGATCAGTAATGTAATGTATGTACACAGTGACTGCACCAGCAGAATAGTGAGTGCAGCTCTGGAGTATAATACAGGATGTAACTCAGGATCAGTAATGTAATGTATGTACACAGTGACTGCACCAGCAGAATATTGAGTGCAGCTCTGGAGTATAATACAGGATGTAACTCAGGATCAGTAATGTAATGTATGTACACAGTGACTGCACCAGCAGAATAGTGAGTGCAGCTCTGGGGTATAATACAGGATGTAACTCAGGATCAGTAATGTAATGTATGTACACAGTGACTGCACCAGCTGAATAGTGAGTGCAGCTCTGGAGTATAATACAGGATGTAACTCAGGATCAGTAATGTATTGTATGTACACTGTGACTGCACCAGCAGAATAGTGAGTGCAGCTCTGGAGTATAATACAGGATGTAACTCAGGATCAGTAATGTAATGTATGTACACAGTGACTGTGCCAGCAGAATAGTGAGTGCAGCTCTGGAGTATAATACAGGATGTAACTCGGGATCAGTAATGTAATGTATGTACACAGTGACTGCACCAGCAGAATAGTGAGTGCAGCTCTGGAGAATAATACAGGATGTAACTCAGGATCAGTAATGTAATGTATGTACACAGTGACTGCACCAGCAGAATAGTGAGTGCAGCTCTGGAGTATAATACAGGATGTAACTCAGGATCAGTAATGTAATGTATGTACACAGTGACTGCACCAGCAGAATAGTGAGCGCAGCTCTGGAGTATAATACAGGATGTAACTCAGGATCAGTAATGTAATGTATGTACACAGTGACTGCACCAGCAGAATAGTGAGTGCAGCTCTGGGGTATAATACAGGATGTAACTCAGGATCAGTAATGTAATGTATGTACACAGTGACTGTACCAGCAGAATAGTGAGTGCAGCTCTGGAGTATAATACAGGATGTAACTCAGGATCAGTAATATAATGTATGTACACAGTGACTGCACCAGCAGAATAGTGAGTGCAGCTCTGGAGTATAATATAGGATGTAACTCAGGATCAGTAATATAATGTATGTACACAGTGACTGCACCAGCAGAATAGTGAGTGCAGCTCTGGAGTATAATACAGGAAGTAACTCAGGATCAGTAATGTAATGTATGTACACAGTGACTGCACCAGCAGAATAGTGAGCGCAGCTCTGGAGTATAGTACAGGAGGTAACTCAGGATCAGTAATGTAATGTATGTACACAGTGACTGCACCAGCAGAATAGTGAATGCAGCTCTGGAGTATAATACAGGATGTAACTCAGGATCAGTAATGTAATGTATGTACACAGTGACTGAACCAGCAGAATAGTGAGTGCAGCTCTGGAGTATAATACAGGATGTAATTCAGGATCAGTAATGTAATGTATGTACACAGTGACTTCACCAGCAGAATAGTGAGTGCAGCTCTGGAGTATAATACAGGATGTAACTCAGGATCAGTAATGTAATGTATGTACACAGTGACTGCACCAGCAGAATATTGAGTGCAGCTCTGGAGTATAATACAGGATGTAACTCAGGATCAGTAATGTAATGTATGTACACAGTGACTGCACCAGCAGAATAGTGAGTGCAGCTCTGGGGAATAATACAGGATGTAACTCAGGATCAGTAATGTAATGTATGTACACAGTGACTGCACCAGCTGAATAGTGAGTGCAGCTCTGGAGTATAATACAGGATGTAACTCAGGATCAGTAATGTAATGTATGTACACAGTGACTGCACCAGCAGAATAGTGAGTGCAGCTCTGGAGTATAGTACAGGAGGTAACTCAGGATCAGTAATGTAATGTATGTACACAGTGACTGCACCAGCAGAATAGTGAATGCAGCTCTGGAGTATAATACAGGATGTAACTCAGGATCAGTAATGTAATGTATGTACACAGTGACTGCACCAGCAGAATAGTGAGTGCAGCTCTGGAGTATAGTACAGGAGGTAACTCAGGATCAGTAATGTAATGTATGTATACAGTGACTGCACCAGCAGAATAGTGAATGCAGCTCTGGAGTATAGTACAGGAGGTAACTCAGGATCAGTAATGTAATGTATGAACACAGTGACTGCACCAGCAGAATAGTGAGTGCAGCTCTGGAGTATAATACAGGATGTAACTCAGGATCAGTAATGTAATGTATGTACACAGTGACTGCACCAGCAGAATAGTGAATGCAGCTCTGGAGTATAGTACAGGAGGTAACTCAGGATCAGTAATGTAATGTATGTACACAGTGACTGCACCAGCAGAATAGTGAGTGCAGCTCTGGAGTATAATACAGGATGTAACTCAGGATCAGTAATGTAATGTATGTATACAGTGACTGCACCAGCAGAATAGTGAATGCAGCTCTGGAGTATAGTACAGGAGGTAACTCAGGATCAGTAATGTAATGTATGTACACAGTGACTGCACCAGCAGAATAGTGAGTGCAGCTCTGGAGTATAATACAGGATGTAACTCAGGATCAGTAATGTAATGTATGTACACAGTGACTGCACCAGCAGAATAGTGAATGCAGCTCTGGAGTATAATACAGGATGTAACTCAGGATCAGTAATGTAATGTATGTACACAGTGACTGCACCAGCAGAATAGTGAGTGCAGCTCTGGAGTATAGTACAGGAGGTAACTCAGGATCAGTAATGTAATGTATGTATACAGTGACTGCACCAGCAGAATAGTGAATGCAGCTCTGGAGTATAGTACAGGAGGTAACTCAGGATCAGTAATGTAATGTATGTACACAGTGACTGCACCAGCAGAATAGTGAGTGCAGCTCTGGAGTATAATACAGGAGGTAACTCAGGATCAGTACAGGATCAGTAATGTATGTACACAGTGACTGCACCAGCAGAATAGTGAGTGCAGCTCTGGAGGGTAATACAGGATGTAGGTTTTGATCATTCTCGGGGGTTTAGGACTCTTGGAGAACTGATACGTTGATGTCTGGATTTACCGGGAATCTCATGAGCGCCAGTATTGATGATATTATATGGGAGAATCGCTCATAGTACAATTCCTTAATGTAATAATATAATAACAGGACGCGAATCGCTCATTTTCCACCAATTTAAAAGACGTCACATGGCCACAGGTAGCATCAAAACTTTCCTCCGTCCCCGTCCTTATCTGTCGGCTGCGGTGGAGGAAACCCGGCAATGTGACCCTCTTACTTGCCGTCATGTGACTTCGGAATCGGCCTCATGGATCCGGAGCGACACTTCCCATTTCATAGAAGGATATTAATGAAAGTGATTCTGTAGTCATTTCTTTTTTCCAGGCACTGTAGGTTTCGCTTTGTCTTTCCGGTAGCTCAAATATTTGCCGAATCCTAGTGGTCACAGGATCCTGTGTTAATTACACTATCCCTTTAAGTCAGAGGACAATTCTCTATAGATCGGAACATTATTCTACACTTGTCGTCGATTAAAAAAAACTGTGTATGGCCCTTTAAGAAAAAGTGCCCCATTAATGGCAGGCAGGTGTCGTGCTGTGTGATGCAAGGGGCGACTTCTGCACCCGTCGTAGTGAGCGCCCAGGGCGGGTGCGCGGCACACGGTGTACAGTCCAGAGGTTTGGCAAGTGCTGTGCTGCTGGCTCCCCGCCCCTCTCTGCACATAAACACTCAGAGCAAGGTCCTTCCCCCGGGATTAAGATGTGAACAGGGCTCAACCCCCGGGTAAAAATAGATATAACTAGCCTTAACTTTAATATATCCTCGTAGTGGGGAGGGCTCCATACAAAGCTCCAAATCCACAGCAGAGACGTAAAAGAAAATGATCAACTTTGATCTAACTAAGGCCACCACTAGAGGGAGCTCACTGCATAATGTTCTATTAATGCAGACATAGTGTGCTCCCTCTAGTGGTGGCTGCAGGTAGCACAACTCTGTAGGTAAAATGATCCCGTGTCTCCGAATATCTCATCTTCCACGACCCATATGGGTGTAACAGGAGATAGAAGAAGAAGTTAGTCCTAGGAAGCGCAACCAAAGCTCCAATATATAAAAGGCTGATAACAGATAACAATAGCTTGCAAAAATGAGTTTTGATGTGGATGTGGACCCTCCAGTATACCCATCAGGGTGCTGCAAAGCCTTTATAACCCCCCTTATCTCCAATATTCAGCACCTATTCAATGCAGACAAGCACCATTAGGTGTAGATGGAGCAGGAGCATGAGATCTGAATCATTTCTGGAAGAGACTGAGCAAACATCTAACGATGATGCCGTAAAGTGGAGAGTTTTGTACATTATTTTTGGTATTTTGGGTTAATGACCACTAGGGGGAGCACTGCACACTGCTATGAGGAATACGATAATAATATATTCAGATATTTCTTGCCGTTAACTGTTAATAACCCTATTGACTTTAATGGAAATTTTTAGGTTTTTTTAAGGTATTGTGGCTCCTTGCATGAATTTAGCCTGAAAAAAAGTGGCTTTCAATTTTCAACATTTCTGGATTATAAGATTTTTTGAATTATCAAATGTAAGATTTCAATTGTTTTAAAGGGTTTTTTTTTTGCTAATACATAACACAACGTCCTCTAAATGACAAAGGAGATAGGCGCTGCACCTTTGCGTCCCTTTAAGGCATAGAAGATTTGCGAGGAAAAAAATGGCGCTAATAGGGACACCAGATTCATGAAAATGGCACAGGTGGCTTCATATATTTGGTGCCGCTTTGTCCACACCAGTATTTATTGGTAAAAATTGTTCACCAGCCAATTTATTAATTATGCCCCTTTTTGGCACCCTTAAAGGGGATTTGTCACTTGCCGTGAATTTGTATTTTTTTTTAACTAGTGTAAATGCCGCTGTTCTCCTGAATCCGACAGTGTTTTTCTTGTGTTCCTGCGCCTCTCCGTTCATGAGATATAGCCCTCTCTTCCCTGTATTTAAATCTGATCTTTTTTATCCAGAAGGACTTGGTCATTCAGACCACGCCCACAGAGAGGAGTCAGGAACCATGCCCACTTGGTTAAGAAGGCTACATTTATAGGCAGGGAAGAAAGGGCCATATCTCAGGAATGGAGAGGCGTAGAAACACAAGAAAAACATCGCCGGATTCAGGAGAACAGCGGCATTTACACCAGGTACAAATTTTTTGCATATTTATGGCAAGTGACGGGTCTTCTATAAAAGTGTAAAGACAGATATTAAATTGGGTGCATCAATAAGTGAGAATCTAGTTGGCAGTGTCAGGGTTACTTCCATTAGTGACCACCTGACTGCCTACAAGGCCTGTTAAGCTTCAGTCTAAGTGGTGCTGGTGGTCCCCTGGGACTGTAAGGGTTAAGAGGGCAATCTCATTACAACCTATGATTATAATAATACTACTCATTCATTAGTGATGTTTGTAGCTTGGGGCAGTGCGTTCCCTGGGTAGTAATGCAGAACAGACATGTCCAACCCCCACCCCACAAATTCCTTACATTTATTAATGGCTTCCCCCTGTTTCCTTAAAATATCAATTGGTATAAATGGGAAATGATTCCTCGATGTCGGCATCCTATAGCCCTCGTTCTGTATACACAGGTAGTGGTGAAAACCTATACCGGCCTTTACTTTGTTATATCATTTTCTGGTGGGGGGGACTTTATTAGTTGCCAACAGTTCCGAATTTGCCCAAACTGGTTTTCAAAAAGCAATCCTGGCAAATTTGGGCATGTTCCGGTCAGTTTACGTAAACCTTGACCACTAGTGGGTGTCATCTGGGCGATGCTATGGGTGAGAATTAATGCTAAGACTGCGATAGAGGATCAATAATCAACAGTACCAGGAAACAACCCACATAAAGATACCCATGGTGGTGCCCCAAAAAGAACTATGCTGGGAAAGTACCCACAAAAAAGGAGCCAGAGGAGTGCCCCCTCATATACAACAGTACCAGGAAAGTGCCCACAGTGATAGAGCCAGAGGAGTGCCCCCTCATATATAACAGTACCAGGAAAGTGCCCACAGTAATAGAGCCAGAGGAGTGCCCCCTCATATACAACAGTACCAGGAAAGTGCCCACAGTGATAGAGCCAGAGGAGTGCCCCCTCATAAACAACAGTGCCAGGAAAGTGCCCACAGTAATAGAGCCAGAGGAGTGCCCCCTCATATACAACAGTATGAGGAAAGTGCCCACAGTGATAGAGCCAGAGGAGTGCCCCTTCATATACAACAGTACCAGGAAAGTGCCCACAGCAATAGAGCCAGAGGAGTGCCCCCTCATATACAACAGTAGCAGGAAAGTGCCCACAGTAATAGAGCTAGAGGAGTGCCCCTCATATACAACAGTACCAGGAAAGTGCCCACAGTGATAGAGCCAGAGGAGTGCCCCCTCATATACAACAGTACCAGGAAAGTGCCCACAGTGATAGAGCCAGAGGAGTGCCCCCTCATAAACAACAGTACCAGGAAAGTGCCCACAGTAATAGAGCCAGAGGAGTGCCCCCTCATATACAACAGTACCAGTAAAGTGTCCACAGTGATAGAGCCAGAGGAGTGCCCCCTCATATACAACAGTACCAGGAAAGTGCCCACAGTGATAGAGCCAGAGGAGTGCCCCCTCATATACAACAGTACCAGGAAAGTGCCCACAGTAATAGAGCCAGAGGAGTGCCCCCTCATACACAACAGTACCAGGAAAATGCCCACAGTGATAGAGCCAGAGGAGTGCCCCCTCATAAACAACAGTACCAGGAAAGTGCCCACAGTAATAGAGCCAGAGGAGTGCCCCCTCATATACAACAGTACCAGGAAAGTGTCCACAGTGATAGAGCCAGAGGAGTGCCCCCTCAAATACAACAGTACCAGGAAAGTGCCCACAGTAATAGAGCCAGAGGAGTGCCCCCTCATATACAACAGTACCAGGAAAGTGCCCACAGTGATAGAGCCAGAGGAGTGCCCCCTCATAAACAACAGTACCAGGAAAGTGCCCACAGTAATAGAGCCAGAGGAGTGCCCCCTCATATACAACAGTACCAGTAAAGTGTCCACAGTGATAGAGCCAGAGGAGTGCCCCCTCATATACAACAGTACCAGGAAAGTGCCCACAGTGATAGAGCCAGAGGAGTGCCCCCTCATATACAACAGTACCAGGAAAGTGCCCACAGTAATAGAGCCAGAGGAGTGCCCCCTCATACACAACAGTACCAGGAAAATGCCCACAGTGATAGAGCCAGAGGAGTGCCCCCTCATAAACAACAGTACCAGGAAAGTGCCCACAGTAATAGAGCCAGAGGAGTGCCCCCTCATATACAACAGTACCAGGAAAGTGTCCACAGTGATAGAGCCAGAGGAGTGCCCCCTCAAATACAACAGTACCAGGAAAGTGCCCACAGTAATAGAGCCAGAGGAGTGCCCCCTCATATACAACAGTACCAGGAAAGTGCCCACAGTAATAGAGCCAGAGGAGTGCCCCCTCATATACAACAGTACCAGGAAAGTGCCCACAGTAATAAAGCCAGAGGAGTGCCCCCTCATATACAACAGTACCAGGAAAGTGCCCACAGTAATAGAGCCAGAGGAGTGCCCCCTCATATACAACAGTACCAAGAAAGTGCCCACAGTGATAGAGCCAGAGGAGTGCCCCCTCATATACAACAGTACCAGGAAAGTGCTCACAGTAATAGAGCCAGAGGAGTGCCCCCTCATATACAACAGTACCAGGAAAGTGCCCACAGTGATAGAGCCAGAGGAGTGCCCCCTCATATACAACAGTACCAGGAAAGTGCCCACAGTAATAGATCCAGAGGAGTGCCCCCTCATATACAACAGTACCAGGAAAGTGCCCACAGTGACAGAGCCAGAGGAGTGCCCCCTCATATACAACAGTGCCCGGAAAGTGCCCACAGTGATAGAGCCAGAGGAGTGCCCCCTCATATACAACAGTACCAGGAAAGTGCCCACAGTAATAGAGCCAGAGGAGTGCCCCCTCATATACAACAGTACCAGGAAACTGCCCACAGTGATAGAGCCAGAGGAGTGCCCCCTCATATACAACAGTACCAGGAAAGTGCCCACAGTAATAGAGCCAGAGGAGTGCCCCCTCATATACAACAGTACCAGGAAAGTGCCCACAGTGATAGAGCCAGAGGAGTGCCCCCTCATATACAACAGTACCAGGAAAGTGCCCACAGTAATAGAGCCAGAGGAGTGCCCCCTCATATACAACAGTACCAGGAAAGTGCCCAAAGTAATAGAGCCAGAGGAGTGCCCCCTCATATACAAAAGTACCAGGAAAGTGCCCACAGTAATAGAGCCAGAGGAGTGCCCCCTCATATACAACAGTACCAGGAAAGTGCCCACAGTAATAGAGCCAGAGGAGTGCCCCCTCATATACAACAGTACCAGGAAAGTGCCCACAGTAATAGAGCCAGAGGAGTGCCCCCTCATATACAACAGTACCAGGAAAGTGCCCACAGTGATAGAGCCAGAGGAGTGCCCCCTCATATACAACAGTACCAGGAAAGTACCCACAGTAATAGAGCCAGAGGAGTGCCCCCTCATATACAACAGTACCAGGAAAGTGCCCACAGTAATAGAGCCAGAGGAGTGCCCCCTCATAAACAACAGTGCCCGGAAAGTGCCTACAGTGATAGAGCCAGAGGAGTGCCCCCTCATATACAACAGTGCCAGGAAAGTGCCCACAGTAATAGAGCCAGAGGAGTGCCCCCTCATATACAACAGTACCAGGAAAGTGCCCACAGTAATAGAGCCAGAGGAGTGCCCCCTCATAAACAACAGTGCCCGGAAAGTGCCTACAGTGATAGAGCCAGAGGAGTGCCCCCTCATATACAACAGTACCAGGAAAGTGCCCACAGCGATAGAGCCAGGGGAGTGCCCCCTCATATACAACAGTACCAGGAAAGTGCCCACAGTAATAGAGTCAGAGGAGTGCCCCCTCATATACAACAGTACCAGGAAAGTGCCCACAGTGATAGAGCCAGAGGAGTGCCCCCTCATATACAACAGTACCAGGAAAGTGCCCACAGTAATAGAGCTAGAGGAGTGCCCCCTCATATACAACAGTACCAGGAAAGTGCCCACAGTGTTAGAGCCAAAGGAGTGCCCCCTCATATACAACAGTACCAGGAAAGTGCCCACAGTAATAGAGCCAGAGGAGTGCCCCCTCATATACAACAGTACCAGGAAAGTGCCCACAGTAATAGAGCCAGAGGAGTGCCCCCTCATAAACAACAGTGCCCGGAAAGTGCCTACAGTGATAGAGCCAGAGGAGTGCCCCCTCATATACAACAGTGCCAGGAAAGTGCCCACAGTGATAGAGTCAGGGGAGTGCCCCCTCATATACAACAGTACCCGGAAAGTGCCCACAGTGATAGAGCCAGAGGAGTGCCCCCTCATATACAACAGTACCAGGAAAGTGCCCACAGTAATAGAGCCAGAGGAGTGCCCCCTCATATACAACAGTACCAGGAAAGTGCCCACAGTGATAGAGCCAGGGGAGTGCCCCCTCATATACAACAGTACCAGGAAAGTGCGCACAGTGATAGAGCCAGAGGAGTGCCCCCTCATATACAACAGTGCCAGGAAAGTGCCTACAGTAATAAAACCAGAGGAGTGCCCCCTCATATACAACAGTACCAGGAAAGTGCCCACAGTGATAGAGCCAGAGGAGTGCCCCCTTATATACAACAGTGCCCGGAAAGTGCCCACAGTAATAGAGCCAGAGGAGTGCCCCCTCATATACAACAGTACCAGGAAAGTGCCCACAGTAATAGAGCCAGAGGAGTGCCCCCTCATATACAACAGTACCAGGAAAGTGCCCACAGTAATAGAGCCAGAGGAGTGCCCCCTCATATACAACAGTACCAGGAAAGTGCCCACAGTAATAGAGCCAGAGGAGTGCCCCCTCATATACAACAGTACCAGGAAAGTGCCCACAGTGATAGAGCCAGAGGAGTGCCCCCTCATATACAACAGTACCAGGAAAGTGGCCACAGTGATAGAGCCAGAGGAGTGCCCCCTCATATACAACAGTACCAGGAAAGTGTCCACAGTAATAGAGCCAGAGGAGTGCCCCCTCATATACAACAGTACCAGGAAAGTGCCCACAGTAATAGAGCCAGAGGAGTGCCCCCTCATATACAACAGTACCAGGAAAGTGCCCACAGTAATAGAGCCAGAGGAGTGCCCCCTCATATACAACAGTACCAGGAAAGTGCCCACAGTAATAGAGCCAGAGGAGTGCCCCCTCATATACAACAGTACCAGGAAAGTGCCCACAGTGATAGAGCCAGAGGAGTGCCCCCTCATATACAACAGTACCAGGAAAGTGGCCACAGTGATAGAGCCAGGGGAGTGCCCCCTCATATACTACAGTGCCAGGAAAGTGCCCACAGTGATAGAGCCAGAGGAGTGCCCCCTAATATACAACAGTACCAGGAAAGTGCCCACAGTAATAGAGCCAGAGGAGTGCCCCCTCATATACAACAGTACCAGGAAAGTGCCCACAGTGATAGAGCCAGAGGAGTGCCCCCTCATATACAACAGTACCAGGAAAGTGCCCACAGTAATAGAGCCAGAGGAGTGCCCCCTCATATACAACAGTACCAGGAAAGTGCCTACAGTAAGAAAGCCAGATGAGTGCCCCCTCATAAACAACAGTGCCAGGAAACTTTCCACAGTAATAGAGCCAGAGGAGTGCCCCCTCATATACAACAGTACCAGGAAAGTGTCCACAGTGATAGAGCCAGAGGAGTGCCCCCTCATAAACAACAGTGCCCGGAAAGTGTCCACAGTGATAGAGCCAGAGGAGTGCCCCCTCATATACAACAGTACCAGGAAAGTGCCCACAGTGATAGAGCCAGAGGAGTGCCCCCTCATATACAACAGTACCAGGAAAGTGCCCACAGTAATAGAGCCAGAGGAGTGCCCCCTCATATATAACAGTACCAGGAAAGTGCCCACAGTAATAGAGTCAGAGGAGTGCCCCCTCATATACAACAGTACCAGGAAAGTGCCCACAGTGATAGAGCCAGAGGAGTGCCCCCTCATAAACAACAGTGCCCGGAAAGTGCCTACAGTAATAAAGCCAGAGGAGTGCCCCCTCATAAACAACAGTACCAGGAAAGTGCCCACAGTAATAGAGCCAGAGGAGTGCCCCCTCATATACAACAGTACCAGGAAAGTGCCCACAGTGATAGAGCCAGAGGAGTGCCCCCTCATATACAACAGTACCAGGAAAGTGCCCACAGTGATAGAGCCAGAGGAGTGCCCCCTCATATACAACAGTACCAGGAAAGTGCCCACAGTAATAGAGCCAGAGGAGTGCCCCCTCATAAACAACAGTGCCCGGAAACTGCCCACAGTAATAAAGCCAGAGGAGTGCCCCCTAATAAAAAAAACTGGTAAAACTACTACTCCACCATATAGAATAATCCCGCGATCTGCCGTCCATACAAGGTCATGATGAGAAAACTAGAAAGATAATTCAAGAAATCCCGGCACATTTCCGTTCTCGGAGCTATTTTTGGATATTTGGAGAACGACTTCTGTCCCCTTTCGTCCGGCGTTCCCCTTTTTACCCCATGTCCTCCCACACAATGAGATAACGTAAGATATCTTGGTCTCCCCCATCACATACTCCCCGGATAGGATGACGAAATTATAATTAAGTTTTCTTCATTCTTTAGTTTGAAAAAAACAGATAATATTTCCCACCAACCCTCGTGGATTCCAGGAAGGATAGTGGCCCATAGTGGGTAGGCCGTGATACATGACTAATTTGGGGTGATGCCTCGGTGTCTGTGACTAATGGTGGAGTGGAGGGATGTGAATAGCTTGTCTGTGTGAGACGGGGTCACATTTACTAGATTCTCCACCGAAAACTGCCATAAGAGAAATCTGGACGGGGCATAGTGTGAGGGTTGTGTAGTATTATGGTGGGGTGTAATGTGAGGGTTGTGCAGTATTATGATGGGTGTAATGTGAGGGTTGTGTAGTATTATTGTGGGATGTAATGTGAAGGTTGTGTAGTATTATGGTGGGGTGTAATGTGAGGGTTGTGTAGTATTATGGTGGGGTGTAATGTGAGGGTTGTGTAGTATTATTGTGGGATGTAATGTGAAGGTTGTGTAGTATTATGGTGGGGTGTAATGTGAGGGTTGTGTAGTATTATGGTGGGGTGTAATGTGAGGGTTGTGTAGTATTATGGTGGGGTATAATGTGAGGGTTGTATAGTATTATGGTGGGGTGTAATGCCAGCGTTGTGTAGTATTATGTTGGGGTGTAATGTGAGGGTTGTGTAGTTTTATGGTGGGGTGTAATGTGAGGGTTGTGTACTATTATGGTGGGATGTAATGTGAGGGTTGTGTAGTATTATTGTGGGATGTAATGTGAGGGTTGTGTAGTATTATGGTGGGGTGTAATGTGAGGGTTGTGTAGTATTATGGTGGGGTGTAATGCCAGCGTTGTGTAGTATTATGTTGGGGTGTAATGTGAGGGTTGTGTAGTTTTATGGTGGGGTGTAATGTGAGGGTTGTGTAGTATTATGGTGGGGTATAATGTGAGGGTTCTGTATTTCTATGGAGATGTGTAATGTGAGGGTTGTGTAGTACTATGGTGGGGTGTAATGTGATGGATATATAGTATTATGGTGGGGTGTAATGTGAGGGTTGTGTAGTATTATGGTGGGGTGTAATGTGAGGGTTGTGTAGTATTATGGTGGGGTTTAATGTGAGGAATGTGTAGTATTATGATGCAGTGTAATGTAAGGGTTGTGTATTATTATGGTGGGGTGTAATGTGAGGGTTGTGTAGTATTATGGTGGGGTTTAATGTGAGGAATGTGTAGTATTATGATGCAGTGTAATGTAAGGGTTGTGTATTATTATGGTGGGGTGTAATGTGAGGGATGTGTAGTATTATGGTGGGGTGTAATGTGAGGGCTGTGTAGTATTATGGTTAGGGTGTAATGTCAGGGTTGTGTAGTATTATGATGGGGTCTAATGTAAGGGTTGTGTAGTATTATGGTGGTGTGTAATGTGAGGGTTGTGTAGTATTATGATGGGGTGTAATGTGAGGGTTGCGTAGTATTATGGTGGGGTGTAATGTGAGGGTTTTGTAGTATGGTGGAGTGTAATGTGATGGTTGTGTATTATTATGGTGGGATGTAATGTGAGGGTTGTCTAGTATTATGGTGAAGTGTAATGTAAGGGTTGTTTAGTATTATGGTGGGGTGTAATGTGAGGGTTGTGTAGTATAGTGGGGTGTAATGTGAGGGTTGTGTAGTATTATGGTGGGGTGTAATGTGATGGTTGTGTAGTATTATGATGGGGTGTAATGTGAGGTTTGTGTAGTATTATGGTGGGGTGTAATGTGAGGTTTGTGTAGTTTTATGGTGGGGTGTAATGTGAGGGTTGTGTAGTATTATGGTGGGGTGTAATGTGAGGGTTGTGTAGAATTATGGTGGGGTATAATGTGAGGGTTCTGTATTTCTATGGAGGGGTGTAATGTGAGGGTTCTGTAGTACTATGTTGGGGTGTAATGTGATGGATATGTAGTATTATGGTGGGGTGTAATGTGAGGGTTGTGTAGTATTATAGTGGGGTGTAATGTGAGGGTTGTTTAGTATTATGGTGGGGTGTAATGTGAGGGTTGTGTAGTATAGTGGGGTGTAATGTGAGGGTTGTGTAGTATTATGGTGGGGTGTAATGTGATGGTTGTGTAGTATTATGATGGGGTGTAATGTGAGGGTTGTGTAGTATTATGGTGGGGTGTAATGTGAGGGTTGTGTAGAATTATGGTGGGGTATAATGTGAGGGTTCTGTATTTCTATGGAGGGGTGTAATGTGAGGGTTCTGTAGTACTATGTTGGGGTGTAATGTGATGGATATGTAGTATTATGGTGGGGTGTAATGTGAGGGTTGTGTAGTATTATAGTGGGGTGTAATGTGAGGGTTGTTTTGTATTATGGTTGGGGTGTAATGTGAGGGTTGTGTAGTATTATGGTTGGGTCTAATGTAAGGGTTGTGTAGTATTTTGGTGGTGTGTAATGTTAGGGTTGTGTAGTATTATTTTGGGGTGTAATGTGAGGGTTGCGTAGTATTATGGTGGGGTGTAATGTGAGGGTTGCGTAGTATTATGGCGAGGTGTAATGTGAGGGTTGTGTAGTATTATGGTGGGGTTTAGTGTGGGAGTTGTGTAGTATTATGGTGGGGTGTAATGTGAGGGTTGTTTTTAGTATTATGGGGGGTGTTATGTGATGGTTGTGCAGTATTATTGTGTGGTGTAATGTGAGGATTGTGTAGTATTATGGTGGGGTGTAATGTGAGGGTTGTGTAGTTTTATGGTGGGGTGTAATGTGAAGATTGTGTAGTATTATAGTGGGGTGTAGTGTGAGGGTTGTGTGGTATTGTAAATAGGATGTAATGTGAGGGTTGTGTAGTATTATAGTGGGATGTAGTGTGAGGGTTGTTTAGTATTATAGATAGGATGTAATGTAAGGGTTGTGTAGTATTATAGTGGGGTGTAATGTGAGGGTTGTGTAGTTTTATGGTGGGGTGTAATGCGAGGGTTGTGTAGTATTATGGTGGGGTGTAATGTGAGGGTTGTGTAGTTTTATGGTGGGGTGTGATGCGAGGGTTGTGTAGTATTATAGTGGAGTGTAGCGTGAGGGTTGTGTCGTATTATAGTGAGTTGTAATGTGAGGGTTTTGTGGTATTATGGTGGGGTGTAATGTGAGGGTTGTGTAGTATTATGGTGGGGTGTAAACTGAGGGTTGTGTAGTATTATTGTGGGATATAATGTGAGGGTTGTGTAGTATTATGGTGGGGTGTAATGTGAGGGTTGTGTAGTATTATTGTGGGATGTAATGTGAGGGTTGTGTAGTATTATGGTGGGGTGTAATATTTGATGGTTGTGTAGTATTATGGTGGGGTGTAATATGTGATGGTTGTGTAGTATTATGGTGGGGTGTAGTGTGAGGGTTGTGTAGTATTATTGTGGGATGTAATGTGAAGGTTGTGTAGTATTATGGTGGGGTGTAATGTGAGGGTTGTGTAGTATTATGGTGGGGTGTAATGTGAGGGTTGTGTAGTATTATGGTGGGGTGTAATGTGAGGGTTGTGTAGTATTATGGTGGGGTGTAATGTGAGGGTTGTGTAGTATTATTGTGGGATGTAATGTGAAGGTTGTGTAGTATTATGGTGGGATGTAATGTGAGGGTTGTGTAGTATTATGGTGGGGTGTAATGTGAGGGTTGTGTAGTATTATGATGGGGTGTAATGTGAGGGTTGCGTAGTATTATGGTGGGGTGTAATGTGACGGTTGTGTAGTATTATATTGGGGTGTAGTGTGAGGGTTATTTAAGATTTCCCGGTTTTCTTCGACCAATCTGGCAGAGTAGACAAGAATGATTTTTTTATATGTAGCAGAGCTGAGTTTGTTTTATGGCCAGTTTTGCATAGGACTGCAGGTAAAACTACTACTCCACCATATAGAATAATCCCGCGATCTGCCGTCCATACAAGGTCATGATGAGAAAACTAGAAAGATAATCCAAGAAATCCCGGCACATTTCCGTTCTCGGAGCTTTTTTTTTAGATATTTGGAGAACGACTTCTGTCCCCTTTTGTCCGGCGTTCCCCTTTTTACCCCATGTCCTCCCACACAATGAGAGAACGTAAGATATCTTGGCCCAGCTCGGGGATCTCCCCCATCACATACTCCCCGGATAGCCTGACGAAATTATGATCATATTTTCTTCATTCTTTAGTTTAAAAAACAGATAATATTTCCAACCTACGCGCGTGGATTCCAGGAAGGATAGTGGCCCATAGTGGGTAGGCCGTGATACATGACTAATTTGGGGTGATGCCTCGGTGTCTGTGACTAATGGTGGAGTGGAGGGATGTGAATAGCTTGTCTGTGTGAGACGGGGTCACATTTACTAGATTCTCCACCGAAAACTGCCATAAGAGAAATCTTGACGGGGCATAGTGTGAGGGTTGTGTAGTATTATGGTGGGGTGTAGTGTGAGGGTTGTGTAGTATTATGGTGGGGTGTA
This sequence comes from Phyllobates terribilis, assembly GCF_046119375.1. Classification (NCBI taxonomy): domain Eukaryota; kingdom Metazoa; phylum Chordata; class Amphibia; order Anura; family Dendrobatidae; genus Phyllobates; species Phyllobates terribilis. Next base: position 178,173,759 of record NW_027362770.1, read on the forward strand.
ATGTGAGGGTTGTGTAGTATTATGATGGGTGTAATGTGAGGGTTGTGTAGTATTATTGTGGGATGTAATGTGAAGGGTGTGTAGTATTATGGTGGGGTGTAATGTGAGGGTTGTGTAGTATTATGGTGGGGTGTAATGTGAGGGTTGTGTAGTATTATGGTGGGGTATAATGTGAGGGTTGTATAGTATTATGGTGGGATGTAATGTGAGGGTTGTGTAGTATTATTGTGGGATGTAATGTGAGGGTTGTGTAGTATTATGGTGGGGTGTAATATGAGGGTTGTGTAGTATTATGGTGGGGTGTAATGCCAGCGTTGTGTAGTATTATGTTGGGGTGTAATGTGAGGGTTGTGTAGTATTATGGTGGGGTGTAATGTGAGGGTTGTGTAGTATTATGGTGGGGTGTAATGTAATGGCTGTGTAGTATTATGGTGAAGTGTAATGTAAGGGTTGTTTAGTATTATGGTGGGGTGTAATGTGAGGGTTGTGTAGTATAGTGGGGTGTAATGTGAGGGTTGTGTAGTATTATGGTCGGGTGTAATGTGAGGGTTGTGTAGTATTATGGTGGGGTATAATGTGAGGGTTTTGTATTTCTATGGAGATGTGTAATGTGAGGGTTGTGTAGTACTATGGTGGGTTGTAATGTGATGGATATATAGTATTATGGTGGGGTGTAATGTGAGGGTTGTGTAGTATTATAGTGGGGTGTAATGTGAGGGTTGCGTACTATTATGGTGGGCTCTAATGTAAGGGTTGTGTAGTATTTTGGTGGTGTGTAATGTTAGGGTTGTGTAGTATTATGATGGGGTGTAATGTGAGGGTTGCGTAGTATTATGGTGGGGTGTAATGTGACGGTTGTGTAGTATTATGGTGGGGTGTAATGTGAGGGTTGCGTGGTATTATGGTGGGTGTAATTTGAGGATTGTGTAGTATTATGGTGGGGTGTAATGTGATGGTTGTGTAGTATTATGGTGGGGTGTAATGTGAGGGTTGTGTAGTATTATGGTGGGTTGTATTGTGAGGGTTGTGTAGTATTATGGTGGGGTGTAATGTGAGGGTTGTGAGGTATTATATTGGGGTGTAGTGTGGGAGTTGTGTAGTATTATGGTGGGGTGTAATGTGAGGGTTGTGTAGTATTATGGTGAGGTGTAATGTGAGGGTTGTGTAGTATTATGGTGGGGTGTAATATGCTGGTTGTGTAGTATTATGATAGGGTGTAATGTGAGGGTTGTATAGTATTATGGTAGGGTGTATTTTGAGGGTTGTATAGTATTATGGTGGGGTATAATGTGAGGGTTGTGTAGTATTATGGTGGGGTGTAATGTGAGGGTTGTTTAGCATTATGGTGGGGTGTAATGTGAGGGTTGTGTAGTATTATAATGGGGTGTAATGTGAGGGTTGTGTAGTATTATGGTAGGGTGTAGTTTGAGGGTTGTATAGTATTATGGTGGGGTGTAATGTGAGGGTTGTGTAGTATTATGGTGGGGTGTAATGTGAGGGTTGTGTAGTATTATGGTGAGGTGTAATGTGAGGGTTGTGTAGTATTATGGTGAGGTGTAATGTGAGGGTTGTGTAGTATTATGGTGGAATGTAATGTGAGGGTTTTGTGGTATTATGCTGAAGTGTAATGTGAGGGTTGTGTAGTATTATGGTGGGGAGTAATTTTGTGGGGCTTGTAGTATTATGGTGGGGTGTAATTTGAGGTATGCGTAGTATTATGGTGGGGTGCAATGTGAGGGCTGTGTAGTATTATGGTGGGGTGTAATGTGACGGTTGTGTAGTATTATGGTGGGGTGTAATGTGTTGGTTGTGTAGTATTATGGTGAGAGTAAAGTGAGGGTTGTGTAGTATTATGGTGGGGTGTAATGTGAGGGTTCTGTAGTATTATGGTGGGGTGTAATGTGAGGGTTGTGTAATATTTTGGGGGGTTGTAATGTGAGGGTTGTGTAGTATTATGGTGGGGTGTAATGTGATGGTTGTGTAGTATTATGATGGGGTGTAATATGAGGGTTGTGTAGTATTATGGTGGGGTGTAATGTGAGGGTTGTGTAGTATTATGGTGGGGTGTAATGTGAGGGTTGTGTAGTATTATGGTGGGGTGTAATGCCAGCGTTGTGTAGTATTATGTTGGGGTGTAATGTGAGGGTTGTGTAGTTTTATGGTGGGGTGTAATGTGAGGGTTGTGTAGTATTATGGTGGGGTGTAATGTGAGGGTTGTGTAGTATTATGGTGGGGTGTAATGTGAAGGTTGTGTAGTATTATGGTGGGGTGTAATGTGAGGATTGTGTAGTATTATGGTGGGATGTAATGTGAGAGTTGTGTAGTATTATGGTGAAGTGTAATGTAAGGGTTGTTTAGTATTATGGTGGGGTGTAATGTGAGGGTTGTGTAGTATAGTGGGGTGTAATGTGAGGGTTGTGTAGTATTATGGTGGGGTGTAATGTGAGGGTTGTGTAGAATTATGGTGGGGTATAATGTGAGGGTTCTGTTTTTCTATGGAGAGGTGTAATGTGAGGGTTGTGTAGTACTATGGTGGGGTGTAATGTGATGGATATATAGTATTATGGTGGGGTGTAATGTGAGGGTTGTGTAGTATTATGGTGGGGTCTAATGTAAGGGTTGTGTAGTATTTTGGTGGTGTGTAATGTTAGGGTTGTGTAGTATTATGATGGGGTGTAATGTGAGGTTTGCGTAGTATTATGGTGGGGTGTAATGTGACGGTTGTGTAGTATTATGGTGGGGTGTAATGTGAGGGTTGCGTGGTATTATGGTGGGGTATAATTTGAGGATTGTGTAGTATTATGGTGGGGTGTAATGTGACGGTTGTGTAGTATTATGGTGGGGTGTAATGTGAGGGTTGTGTAGTATTATGGTGGGGTGTATTGTGAGGGTTGTGTAGTATTATGGTGGGGTGTAATGTGAGGGTTGTGTGGTATTATAGTGGGGTGTAGTGTGGGAGTTGTGTAGTATTATGGTGGGGTGTAATGTGAGGGTTGTGTAGTATTATGGTGAGGTGTAATGTGAGGGTTGTGTAGTATTATGGTGGGGTGTAATATGCTGGTTGTGTAGTATTATGATAGGGTGTAATGTGAGGGTTGTGTAGTATTATGGTAGGGTGTAATTTGAGGGTTGTGTAGTATTATGGTGGGGTGTAATGTGACGGTTGTGTAGTATTATGGTGGGGTGTAATGTGAGGGTTGTGTAGTATTATGGTGGGGTGTAATGTGAGGGTTGTGTAGTTTTATGGTGGGGTGTAATGTGAGGGTTGTGTAGTATTATGGTGGGGTATAATGTGAGGGTTGTGTTGTATTATGGTGGGGTGTAATGTGAGGGTTGTTTAGTATTATGGTGGGGTGTAATGTGAGGGTTGTGTAGTATTATAATGGGGTGTAATGTAAGGGTTGTGTAGTATTATGGTAGGGTGTAGTTTGAGGGTTGTATAGTATTATGGTGGGGTGTAATGTGAGGGTTGTGTAGTATTATGGTGGGGTGTAATGTGAGGGTTGTGTAGTATTATAATGGGGTGTAATGTAAGGGTTGTGTAGTATTATGGTAGGGTGTAGTTTGAGGGTTGTATAGTATTATGGTGGGGTGTAATCTGAGGGTTGTGTAGTATTAAGGTGTGGTGTAATGTGAGGGTTGTGTAGTATTATGGTGGGGTGTAATGTGAGGGTTGTGTAGTATTATGGTGAGGTGTAATGTGAGGGTTGTGTAGTATTATGGTGGGGTGTAATGTGATTGTTCTGTAATATTATGGTGGAATGTAATGTGAGGGTTGTGTGGTATTATGCTGAAGTGTAATGTGAGGGTTGTGTAGTATTATGGTGGGGAGTAATTTTGTGGGGTTTGTAGTATTATGGTGGGGTGTAATTTGAGGTATGTGTAGTATTATGGTGTGGTGCAATGTGAGGGCTGTGTAGTATTATGGTGGGGTGTAATGTGACGGTTGTGTAGTATTATGGTGGGGTGTAATGTGTTGGTTGTGTAGTATTATGGTGAGAGTAAAGTGACGGTTGTGTAGTATTATGGTGGGGTGTAATGTGAGGGTTGTATAGTATTATGGTGGGGTGTAATGTGAGGGTTGTGTAATATTTTGGGGGGTTGTAATGTGAGGGTTCTATAGTATAATGGTGGGTGAAATGTGAGGGTTGTGTAGTATTATGATGGGGGTGAAATATGAGGGTTGTGTTGTGTTATGGGGGGTGTAATGTGAAGATTGTGTAGTATTATGGCGGTTGTAATGTGATTGTTCTGTAATATTGTGGTGGAATGTAATGTGAGGGTTGGGTAGTATTATGGTGGGGTCTAATTTGTGAGTTGTGTAGTATTATGGTAGGGTGCAATGTGGTGGTTGTGTAGTTTGATGGAAGGGTGTAATGTGATGGTTGTGTAGTATTATAGTGATGTGTACTGTGAGGGTTGTGTATTATTATGGTGGAATGTTGTGTGGGTTGTGTAGTATTACGGTGGGGTGTAATGTTAAGGTTCTGTAGTATTATGGTGGGGTTTAGTGTGAGGATTGTGTAGTATTATGGTGGGATGTAATCTGGGGGTTATGTAGTATTATGGTGGAATGTAATGTGAGGGTTGTGTGGTATTATGGTGTGGTGTTGTGTGAGGGTTGTTTGGTATTATGGTGGGGTGTAATGTGAGGGTTGTTTGGTATTATGGTGGGGTGCAATGTGAGGGTTGTGTGGTATTTTGGTGGGGTCTAATTTGTGAGTTGTGTATTATTATGGTGGGGTGTAATGTGAGGGTTGTGTAGTATTATGGTGGGATGTAATGTGAGGGTTGTGTAGTATTATGGTGGGGTGTAATTTTGCGGGGTTTGTAGTATTATGGTGGTTTGTAATATGAGGAATGTGTAGTATTATGGTGAGGTGCAATGTGAGGGTTGTGTAGTATTATGGTGGGGTGTAATGTGCTGGTTGTGTAGTATTATGGTGAGTGTAAAGTGAGGGTTGTGAAGTATTATGGTGGGATGTAATGTGAGGGTTGTATAGTATTATGGCGGGGTGTAATGTGAGGGTTGTGTATTATTAGGGTGCCGTGTAATGTGATAGTTGTGTAATATTATGGTGGGATGTAATGTGATGGTTGTGTAGTATTATGGTGGGGTGTAATGTGAGGGTTGTGTAGTATTATGGTGGGATGTAATGTGATGGTTGTGTAGTATTATAGTGGGGTGTAATGTGAGGGATGTGTAGTATTATGGTGGGGTATAATGTGAGGGTTGTGTAGTAATATGGTTGGGTGTAATGTGAGGGTTGTTTTTAGTATTATGGGAGGTGTTATGTGATGGTTGTGTAGTATTATAGTGGGGTGTAATTTGAGGGTTGTGTAGTCTTATGGTGGGGTGTAATGTGAGGGTTGTATAGTATTATGGCGGAGTGTAATGTGAGGGTTGTGTAATATTATGTTGGGGTGTAATGTGAGGGTTTTGTAGTATTATAGTGGGGTGTAATGTGATAGTTGTGTAGTATTATGGTGGGATGTAATGTGATGGTTGTGTAATATTATGGTGGGGTGTAATGTAAGGGTTGTGTAGTATTATGGGGGGGTATAATGTGAGGGTTCTGTAGTATTATAGTGGGGTGTAATGTGAGGATTGTGTAGTATTATGGTGTGGTGTAATGTGCTGATTGTGTAGTATTATAGTGGGGTGTAATGTGAGGGTTGTGTAGTATTATGGTGGGGTGTAATGTGACGGTTGTGTAGTATTATGGTGGGGTGTAATGTGAGGGTTATATAGTATTATGGTAGGGAGTAATGTGAGTGATGTGTAATATTATGGTGGGGTGTAATGTGAGGGTTGTGTAGTATTATGGTGGGGTGTAGTGTGAGGGTTGTGAAGTATTATAGTGGGGTTTAATGTGATGGTTGTTTAGTATTATGATGGGGTGTAATGTGAGGGTTGTGTAGTATTATGGTGGGATGTAATGTGAGGATAGTGTAGTATTATGGTGGGGTGTAATGTGATTGTTCTGTAATATTATGGTGGAATGTAATGTGAGGGTTGTGTAGTATTATGCTGAGGTGTAATGTGAGGGTTGTGTGGTATTATGGTGGGGTGTAATTTTGTGAGGTTTGTAGTATTATGGTGGGGTGCAATGTGAGGGTTGTGTAGTATTATGGTGAGGTGTAGTGTGGGAGTTGTGCAGTATTATGGTTGTGTGTAATGTGAGGGTTGTTTAGTATTATGGTGGGGTGTAATGTGCTGGTTGTGTAGTATTATGGTGAGTGTAAAGTGAGGGTTGTTTAGTATTATGGTGGGATGTAATGTCAGGGTTGTGTAGTATTATGGTGGGGTGTAATATTATGGGAGGTTGTAATATGAGGGTTGTGTAGTATTATGGTAGGGTTTAATGTGAGGGTTGTGTAGTATTATGGTGGGGTGTAATGTGAGGGTTCTATAGTATAATGGTTGGTTGAAATGTGAGGGTTGTGTTGTATTATGGGGGTGTAATGTGAAGATTGTGTAGTATTATGGCGGTTGTAATGTGATTGTTCTGTAATATTATGGTGGAATGTAATGTGAGGGTTGTGTAGTATTATGGTGGGGTCTAATTTGTGAGTTGTGTAGTTTTATGGTATGGTGCAATGTGATGGTTGTGTAGTTTTATGGTAGGGTGTAATGTGATAGTTGTGTAGTATTATGGTGGTGTGTACTGTGAGGGCTGTGTATTATTATGGTGGAATGTTATGTGTGGGTTGTGTAGTATTACGGTGGGGTGTAATGTTAGGATTCTGTAGTATTATGGAAAGGTTTAGTGTGAGTATTGTGTAGTATTATTGTGGGGTGTAATCTGGGGGTTATGTAGTATTATGGTGGAATGTAATGTGAGGGTTGTGTGGTATTATGGTGTGGTGTAATGTGAGGGTTGTTTGGTATTATGGTGGGGTGTAATGTGAGGGTTGTGTGGTATTATGGTGGGGTGTAATGTAAGGGTTGTGTATTATTATGGTCAGGTGTAGTTTTATGATGGGGTGTAAAGTGAGGGTTGTGTTGCATTATGGTTCGGGTGTAATGTGAGGGTTGTGTATTATTAGTGTGGAGTGTAATGTGAGGCTTGTGTAGTGTTAGTGTGGGGTGTAATGTGAAGGTTGTGTAGTATTATGGTGGAGTATAGTATGAGGGTTGTGAATTATTATGATGGGGTGTAATGTGAGAGTTTTGTAGGATTGTGGTGGGGTGTAATGTGATGGTTGTGTAGTTTTATGGTGGGGTGTAATGTAAGGGTTTTTTAGTATTATGCTGGGGTGTAATATAATGGTTGTGTAGTATTATGGTGGGGTGTAATGTAATGGTTGTGTAGTATTATTGTGGGGTATAATGTGAGGGTTCTGTAGTATTATAGTGGGGTGTAATGTGAGGGTTGTGTAAAATTATGGTGGGGTGTAATGTGAAGGTTGTGTAGTATTATGGTGGGGTGTAATGTGAGGGTTGTGTAGTATTATAGTGGGGTGTAATGTGAGGGCTTTATATTATTATGGTGGGTTGTAATGTCAGAGATGTGTAGTATTATGGTGGGGTGTAATGTGAGGGTTGTGTAGTATGATAGTGGGGTGTAATGTGATGGTTATGTAGTTTTATGGTGGGGTGTAATGTGAGGGTTGTGTAGTGTTATAGTGGGGTGTAATGTGAGGGTTGTGTAGTATTATGGTGGGGAGTAATGTGAGGGTTGTGTAGTATTATGGTGGGGTTTAATGTGAGGAATGTGTAGTATTATGATGCAGTGTAATGTAAGGGTTGTGTATTATTATGGTGGGGTGTAATGTGAGCGATGTGTAGTATTATGGTGGGGTGTAATGTGAGGGCTGTGTAGTATTATGGTTAGGGTGTAATGTCAGGGTTGTGTAGTATTATGATGGGGTCTAATGTAAGGGTTGTGTAGTATTATGGTGGTGTGTAATGTGAGGGTTGTGTAGTATTATGATGGGATGTAATGTGAGGGTTGTCTAGTATTATGGTGAAGTGTAATGTAAGGGTTGTTTAGTATTATGGTGGGGTGTAATGTGAGGGTTGTGTAGTATAGTGGGGTGTAATGTGAGGGTTGTGTAGTATTATGGTGGGGTGTAATGTGATGGTTGTGTAGTATTATGATGGGGTGTAATGTGAGGGTTGTGTAGTATTATGGTGGGGTGTAATGTGAGGTTTGTGTAGTTTTATGGTGGGGTGTAATGTGAGGGTTGTGTAGTATTATGGTGGGGTGTAATGTGAGGGTTGTGTAGAATTATGGTGGGGTATAATGTGAGGGTTCTGTATTTCTATGGAGGGGTGTAATGTGAGGGTTCTGTAGTACTATGTTGGGGTGTAATGTGATGGATATGTAGTATTATGGTGGGGTGTAATGTGAGGGTTGTGTAGTATTATAGTGGGGTGTAATGTGAGGGTTGTTTTGTATTATGGTTGGGGTGTAATGTGAGGGTTGTGTAATATTATGGTTGGGTGTAATGTAAGGGTTGTGTAGTATTTTGGTGGTGTGTAATGTTAGGGTTGTGTAGTATTATTTTGGGGTGTAATGTGAGGGTTGCGTAGTATTATGGCGAGGTGTAATGTGAGGGTTGTGTAGTATTATGGTGGGGTTTAGTGTGGGAGTTGTGTAGTATTATGGTGGGGTGTAATGTGAGGGTTGTTTTTAGTATTATGGGGGGTGTTATGTGATGGTTGTGCAGTATTATTGTGTGGTGTAATGTGAGGGTTGTGTAGTATTATGGTGGGGTGTAGTGTGAGGGTTGTGTAGTATTATGGTGGGGTTTAGTGTGAGATTTGTGTAGTATTATAGTGGGGTGTAATGTGAGGGTTGTGTAGTTTTATGGTGGGGTGTAATGTGAAGATTGTGTAGTATTATAGTGGGGTGTAGTGTGAGGGTTGTGTGGTATTGTAAATAGGATGTAATGTGAGGGTTGTGTAGTATTATAGTGGGATGTAGTGTGAGGGTTGTGTAGTATTATAGATAGGATGTAATGTAAGGGTTGTGTAGTATTATAGTGGGGTGTAATGTGAGGGTTGTGTAGTTTTATGGTGGGGTGTAATGCGAGGGTTGTGTAGTATTATGGTGGGGTGTAATGTGAGGGTTGTGTAGTTTTATGGTGGGGTGTGATGCGAGGGTTGTGTAGTATTATAGTGGAGTGTAGCGTGAGGGTTGTGTCGTATTATAGTGAGTTGTAATGTGAGGGTTTTGTGGTATTATGGTGGGGTGTAAACTGAGGGTTGTGTAGTATTATTGTGGGATATAATGTGAGGGTTGTGTAGTATTATGGTGGGGTGTAATGTGAGGGTTGTGTAGTATTATTGTGGGATGTAATGTGAGGGTTGTGTAGTATTATGGTGGGGTGTAATATTTGATGGTTGTGTAGTATTATGGTGGGGTGTAATATGTGATGGTTGTGTAGTATTATTGTGGGATATAATGTGAGGGTTGTGTAGTTTTATGGTGGGGTGTAATGTGAGGGTTGTGTAATATTATTGTGGGATGTAATGTGAGGGTTGTGTAGTATTATGGTGGGGTGTAATGTGAGGGTTGTGTAGTATTATGGTGGGGTGTAATGCCAGCGTTGTGTAGTATTATGTTGGGGTGTAATGTGAGGGTTGTGTAGTTTTATGGTGGGGTGTAATGTGAGGGTTGTGTAGTATTATGGTGGGGTGTAATGTGAGGGTTGTGTAGTATTATGGTGGGGTGTAATGTAATGGTTGTGTAGTATTATGGTGAAGTGTAATGTAAGGGTTGTTTAGTATTATGTTGGGGTGTAATGTGAGGGTTGTGTAGTTTTATGGTGGGGTGTAATGTGAGGGTTGTGTAGTATTATGGTGGGGTATAATGTGAGGGTTGTGTAGTATTATGGTGGGGTGTAATGTAATGGTTGTGTAGTATTATGGTGAAGTGTAATGTGAGGGTTGTGTAGTATTATGGTCGGGTGTAATGTGAGGGTTGTGTAGTATTATGGTGGGGTATAATGTGAGGGTTCTGTATTTCTATGGAGATGTGTAATGTAAGGGTTGTTTAGTATTATGTTGGGATGTAATGTGAGGGTTGTGTAGTTTTATGGTGGGGTGTAATGTGAGGGTTGTGTAGTATTATGGTCGGGTGTAATGTGAGGGTTGTGTAGTATTATGGTGGGGTATAATGTGAGGGTTCTGTATTTCTATGGAGATGTGTAATGTAAGGGTTGTTTAGTATTATGTTGGGGTGTAATGTGAGGGTTGCGTAGTATTATGATGGGTGTAATGTGAGGGTTGTGTAGTATTATTGTGGGATGTAATGTGAAGGTTGTGTAGTATTATGGTGGGGTGTAATGTGAGGGTTGTGTAGTATTATGGTGGGGTGTAATGTGAGGGTTGTGTAGTATTATGGTGGGGTATAATGTGAGGGTTGTATAGTACTATGGTGGGATGTAATGTGAGGGTTGTTTAGTATTATTGTGGGATGTAATGTGAGGGTTGTGTAGTATTATGGTGGGGTGTAATGTGAGGGTTGTGTAGTATTATGGTTGGGTGTAATGCCAGCGTTGTGTAGTATTATGTTGGGGTGTAATGTGAGGGTTGTGTAGTTTTATGGTGGGGTGTAATGTGAGGGTTGTGTAGTATTATGGTGGGGTGTAATGTGAGGGTTGTGTAGTATTATGGTGGGGTGTAATGTAATGGTTGTGTAGTATTATGGTGAAGTGTAATGTAAGGGTTGTTTAGTATTATGGTGGGGTGTAATGTGAGGGTTGTGTAGTATAGTGGGGTGTTATGTGATGGTTGTGTAGTATTATAGTGGGGTGTAATTTGAGGGTTGTGTAGTCTTATGGTGGGGTGTAATGTGAGGGTTGTATAGTATTATGGCGGAGTGTAATGTGAGGGTTGTGTAATATTATGTTGGGGTGTAATGTGAGGGTTTTGTAGTATTATAGTGGGGTGTAATGTGATAGTTGTGTAGTATTATGGTGGGATGTAATGTAATGGTTGTGTAGTATTATGGTGAAGTGTAATGTGAGGGTTGTGTAGTATTATGGTCGGGTGTAATGTGAGGGTTGTGTAGTATTATGTTGGGGTATAATGTGAGGGTTCTGTATTTCTATGGAGATGTGTAATGTAAGGGTTGTTTAGTATTATGTTGGGGTGTAATGTGAGGGTTGCGTAGTATTATGGTGGGGTCTAATGTAAGGGTTGTGTAGTATTATGGTGGGGTGTAATGTAATGGTTGTGTAGTATTATGGTGAAGTGTAATGTAAGGGTTGTTTAGTATTATGTTGGGGTGTAATGTGAGGGTTGTGTAGTTTTATGGTGGGGTGTAATGTGAGGGTTGTGTAGTATTATGGTGGGGTATAATGTGAGGGTTGTGTAGTATTATGGTGGGGTGTAATGTAATGGTTGTGTAGTATTATGGTGAAGTGTAATGTGAGGGTTGTGTAGTATTATGGTCGGGTGTAATGTGAGGGTTGTGTAGTATTATGGTGGGGTATAATGTGAGGGTTCTGTATTTCTATGGAGATGTGTAATGTAAGGGTTGTTTAGTATTATGTTGGGGTGTAATGTGAGGGTTGTGTAGTTTTATGGTGGGGTGTAACGTGAGGGTTGTGTAGTATTATGGTCGGGTGTAATGTGAGGGTTGTGTAGTATTATGGTGGGGTATAATGTGAGGGTTCTGTATTTCTATGGAGATGTGTAATGTAAGGGTTGTTTAGTATTATGTTGGGGTGTAATGTGAGGGTTGCGTAGTATTATGATGGGTGTAATGTGAGGGTTGTGTAGTATTATTGTGGGATGTAATGTGAAGGTTGTGTAGTATTATGGTGGGGTGTAATGTGAGGGTTGTGTAGTATTATGGTGGGGTGTAATGTGAGGGTTGTGTAGTATTATGGTGGGGTATAATGTGAGGGTTGTATAGTATTATGGTGGGATGTAATGTGAGGGTTGTTTAGTATTATTGTGGGATGTAATGTGAGGGTTGTGTAGTATTATGGTGGGGTGTAATGTGAGGGTTGTGTAGTATTATGGTGGGGTGTAATGCCAGCGTTGTGTAGTATTATGTTGGGGTGTAATGTGAGGGTTGTGTAGTTTTATGGTGGGGTGTAATGTGAGGGTTGTGTAGTATTATGGTGGGGTGTAATGTGAGGGTTGTGTAGTATTATGGTGGGGTGTAATGTAATGGTTGTGTAGTATTATGGTGAAGTGTAATGTAAGGGTTGTTTAGTATTATGGTGGGGTGTAATGTGAGGGTTGTGTAGTATAGTGGGGTGTTATGTGATGGTTGTGTAGTATTATAGTGGGGTGTAATTTGAGGGTTGTGTAGTCTTATGGTGGGGTGTAATGTGAGGGTTGTATAGTATTATGGCGGAGTGTAATGTGAGGGTTGTGTAATATTATGTTGGGGTGTAATGTGAGGGTTTTGTAGTATTATAGTGGGGTGTAATGTGATAGTTGTGTAGTATTATGGTGGGATGTAATGTAATGGTTGTGTAGTATTATGGTGAAGTGTAATGTGAGGGTTGTGTAGTATTATGGTCGGGTGTAATGTGAGGGTTGTGTAGTATTATGGTGGGGTATAATGTGAGGGTTCTGTATTTCTATGGAGATGTGTAATGTAAGGGTTGTTTAGTATTATGTTGGGGTGTAATGTGAGGGTTGCGTAGTATTATGGTGGGGTCTAATGTAAGGGTTGTGTAGTATTATGGTGGGGTGTAATGTGAGGGTTGTGTAGTATTTTGGTGGTGTGTAATGTTAGGGTTGTGTAGTATTATGATGGGGTGTAATGTGAGGGTTGCGTAGTATTATGGTGGGGTGTAATGTGACGGTTGTGTAGTATTATATTGGGGTGTAGTGTGAGGGTTATTTAAGATTTCCCGGTTCTCTTCGACCAATCTGGCAGAGTAGACAAGAATGATTTTTTTATATGTAGCAGAGCTGAGTTTGTTTTATGGCCAGTTTTGCATAGGACTGCAGGTAAAACTACTACTCCACCATATAGAATAATCCCGCGATCTGCCGTCCATACAAGGTCATGATGAGAAAACTAGAAAGATAATCCAAGAAATCCCGGCACATTTCCGTTCTCGGAGCTTTTTTTTTAGATATTTGGAGAACGACTTCTGTCCCCTTTTGTCCGGCGTTCCCCTTTTTACCCCATGTCCTCCCACACAATGAGAGAATGTAAGATATCTTGGCCCAGCTCGGGGATCTCCCCCATCACATACTCCCCGGATAGCCTGACGAAATTATGATCATATTTTCTTCATTCTTTAGTTTAAAAAACAGATAATATTTCCAACCTACGCGCGTGGATTCCAGGAAGGATAGTGGCCCATAGTGGGTAGGCCGTGATACATGACTAATTTGGGGTGATGCCTCGGTGTCTGTGACTAATGGTGGAGTGGAGGGATGTGAATAGCTTGTCTGTGTGAGACGGGGTCACATTTACTAGATTCTCCACCGAAAACTGCCATAAGAGAAATCTGGACGGGGCATAGTGTGAGGGTTGTGTAGTATTATGGTGGGGTGTAATGTGAGGGTTGTGTAGTATTATGATGGGTGTAATGTGAGGGTTGTGTAGTATTATTGTGGGATGTAATGTGAAGGTTGTGTAGTATTATGGTGGGGTGTAATGTGAGGGTTGTGTAGTATTATGGTGGGGTATAATGTGAGGGTTGTGTAGTATTATGGTGGGGTGTAATGTAATGGTTGTGTAGTATTATGGTGAAGTGTAATGTGAGGGTTGTGTAGTATTATGGTCGGGTGTAATGTGAGGGTTGTGTAGTATTATGGTGGGGTATAATGTGAGGGTTCTGTATTTCTATGGAGATGTGTAATGTAAGGGTTGTTTAGTATTATGTTGGGGTGTAATGTGAGGGTTGTGTAGTTTTATGGTGGGGTGTAATGTGAGGGTTGTGTAGTATTATGGTCGGGTGTAATGTGAGGGTTGTGTAGTATTATGGTGGGGTATAATGTGAGGGTTCTGTATTTCTATGGAGATGTGTAATGTAAGGGTTGTTTAGTATTATGTTGGGGTGTAATGTGAGGGTTGCGTAGTATTATGATGGGTGTAATGTGAGGGTTGTGTAGTATTATTGTGGGATGTAATGTGAAGGTTGTGTAGTATTATGGTGGGGTGTAATTTGAGGGTTGTGTAGTATTATGGTGGGGTGTAATGTGAGGGTTGTGTAGTATTATGGTGGGGTATAATGTGAGGGTTGTATAGTATTATGGTGGGATGTAATGTGAGGGTTGTGTAGTATTATTGTGGGATGTAATGTGAGGGTTGTGTAGTATTATGGTGGGGTGTAATGTGAGGGTTGTGTAGTATTATGGTGGGGTGTAATGCCAGCGTTGTGTAGTATTATGTTGGGGTGTAATGTGAGGGTTGTGTAGTTTTATGGTGGGGTGTAATGTGAGGGTTGTGTAGTATTATGGTGGGGTGTAATGTGAGGGTTGTGTAGTATTATGGTGGGGTGTAATGTAATGGTTGTGTAGTATTATGGTGAAGTGTAATGTAAGGGTTGTTTAGTATTATGGTGGGGTGTAATGTGAGGGTTGTGTAGTATAGTGGGGTGTTATGTGATGGTTGTGTAGTATTATAGTGGGGTGTAATTTGAGGGTTGTGTAGTCTTATGGTGGGGTGTAATGTGAGGGTTGTATAGTATTATGGCGGAGTGTAATGTGAGGGTTGTGTAATATTATGTTGGGGTGTAATGTGAGGGTTTTGTAGTATTATAGTGGGGTGTAATGTGATAGTTGTGTAGTATTATGGTGGGATGTAATGTGATGGTTGTGTAGTATTATGGTGGGGTGTAATGTAAGGGTTGTGTAGTATTATGGTGGGGTGTAATGTGAGGGTTGTGTAGTATTATGGTGGGGTGTAATGTAATGGTTGTGTAGTATTATGGTGAAGTGTAATGTGAGGGTTGTGTAGTATTATGGTCGGGTGTAATGTGAGGGTTGTGTAGTATTATGGTGGGGTATAATGTGAGGGTTCTGTATTTCTATGGAGATGTGTAATGTAAGGGTTGTTTAGTATTATGTTGGGGTGTAATGTGAGGGTTGCGTAGTATTATGGTGGGGTCTAATGTAAGGGTTGTGTAGTATTTTGGTGGTGTGTAATGTTAGGGTTGTGTAGTATTATGATGGGGTGTAATGTGAGGGTTGCGTAGTATTATGGTGGGGTGTAATGTGACGGTTGTGTAGTATTATATTGGGGTGTAGTGTGAGGGTTATTTAAGATTTCCCGGTTCTCTTCGACCAATCTGGCAGAGTAGACAAGAATGATTTTTTTATATGTAGCAGAGCTGAGTTTGTTTTATGGCCAGTTTTGCATAGGACTGCAGGTAAAACTACTACTCCACCATATAGAATAATCCCGCGATCTGCCGTCCATACAAGGTCATGATGAGAAAACTAGAAAGATAATCCAAGAAATCCCGGCACATTTCCGTTCTCGGAGCTTTTTTTTTAGATATTTGGAGAACGACTTCTGTCCCCTTTTGTCCGACGTTCCCCTTTTTACCCCATGTCCTCCCACACAATGAGAGAACGTAAGATATCTTGGCCCAGCTCGGGGATCTCCCCCATCACATACTCCCCGGATAGCCTGACGAAATTATGATCATATTTTCTTCATTCTTTAGTTTAAAAAACAGATAATATTTCCAACCTACGCGCGTGGATTCCAGGAAGGATAGTGGCCCATAGTGGGTAGGCCGTGATACATGACTAATTTGGGGTGATGCCTCGGTGTCTGTGACTAATGGTGGAGTGGAGGGATGTGAATAGCTTGTCTGTGTGAGACGGGGTCACATTTACTAGATTCTCCACCGAAAACTGCCATAAGAGAAATCTGGACGGGGCATAGTGTGAGGGTTGTGTAGTATTATGGTGGGGTGTAATGTGAGGGTTGTGTAGTATTATGATGGGTGTAATGTGAGGGTTGTGTAGTATTATTGTGGGATGTAATGTGAAGGTTGTGTAGTATTATGGTGGGGTGTAATGTGAGGGTTGTGTAGTATTATGGTGGGGTATAATGTGAGGGTTGTATAGTATTATGGTGGGATGTAATGTGAGGGTTGTGTAGTATTATTGTGGGATGTAATGTGAGGGTTGTGTAGTATTATGGTGGGGTGTAATGTGAGGGTTGTGTAGTATTATGGTGGGGTGTAATGCCAGCGTTGTGTAGTATTATGTTGGGGTGTAATGTGAGGGTTGTGTAGTTTTATGGTGGGGTGTAATGTGAGGGTTGTGTAGTATTATGGTGGGGTGTAATGTGAGGGTTGTGTAGTATTATGGTGGGGTGTAATGTAATGGTTGTGTAGTATTATGGTGAAGTGTAATGTAAGGGTTGTTTAGTATTATGTTGGGGTGTAATGTGAGGGTTGTGTAGTTTTATGGTGGGGTGTAATGTGAGGGTTGTGTAGTATTATGGTGGGGTATAATGTGAGGGTTGTGTAGTATTATGGTGGGGTGTAATGTAATGGTTGTGTAGTATTATGGTGAAGTGTAATGTGAGGGTTGTGTAGTATTATGGTCGGGTGTAATGTGAGGGTTGTGTAGTATTATGGTGGGGTATAATGTGAGGGTTGTGTAGTATTATGGTCGGGTGTAATGTGAGGGTTGTGTAGTATTATGGTGGGGTGTAATGTGAGGGTTGTGTAGTATTATGGTCGGGTGTAATGTGAGGGTTGTGTAGTATTATGGTGGGGTATAATGTGAGGGTTCTGTATTTCTATGGAGATGTGTAATGTAAGGGTTGTTTAGTATTATGTTGGGGTGTAATGTGAGTGTTGTGTAGTTTTATGGTGGGGTGTAATGTGAGGGTGTAACGGGTCCGGGAGGCGGACTGTAACGGGTCCGGGAGGCGGAACCTCTGAGCTACTATACAAGGGGGCGGCCCTTGTAAGGGAGCGGGTGGCAGTCTCTGGGTGAACGGACAGGGAGTTACGGCAAGTGATCAGGGCAGTCTCTGGGTAAGAGGTAGGTACGACCTGTGATGGCAGAGCCTCCGGGTAGGCTAGCAGGCAGGTGGTAGATGTGTGCTCCCAGGTGAGCAAGCGAGAGTCTCTGGAATAGCTGATGGTCACCGCACGTGACAACGGGACCTCCGGGCTGGCAAGCAGGCAGGTAACGGAGATGCGCTCCCAGGTGAGCGGGCAAGAGTCTCTGGAATAGCTGATGGTCACCGCACGTGACAACGGGACCTCCGGGCTGGCAAGCAGGCAGGTAACGGAGAAGCGCTCCCAGGTGAGCGGACAAGAGTCTCTGAGATAGCTGGTGGTCACAGCACGTGACAACGGAGCCTCCGGGCTGGCAAGCAGGCAGATAACGGAGAAGCGCTCCCAGGTGAGCGGGCAAGCTGGTCCATAGACAGACTGACCGGAGTAGTAAGGCAGACCGTCGGACCTCAGGCAAGCAGGCAGGTAGCTGACATGCGCTCCCAGGTGAGCGGGCAGGCTGGTCCTTAGACAGACTGACAGGAGAAGTAAGGCAGACCGTCGGACCTCAGACTGGCAGACAGGTAACAAGTATTCAGGCAGGAATCAGGCAGGTAACTGGCAGGTACTGGCAGGTAACTAGCAGGAAACTGGCAGGTAACTGGCAACGGGACCTGAGGGCTGAAGCACAGGTGAGACACAGGTGCAAACAACATTGCTCGGGCACCTCCATTTTGGAGGAGGTGCCTTTTATATGATGAAGTCCTCCGGCCATTGGCCGGGGACTCTTTAGGGCGGCGCGCGCGGCCCCTTTAAGAGGAGGGGAGCGCGCGCGCGCGCGCCCTAAGCACAGGGGCCGGGAAGGAGCGCGCGCCGAGAGCAGAGCAGGAGGAGGACGCCGGGACGGAGCGCGCGCTGACAGCAGAGCGGGGAGAGGACGCCGGGCAGGAGCGCGCGCTGACAGCAGAGCGGGGAGAGGACGCCGGGCACGGAGCAGAGCGGTGAGGGGAGCAGCGTCCCTGCCTAGCAGAGGGCAGGGACGCCAGCGCTTCAGTACCCCCTCCTTTAGGCCCCCCCTTTTTTAGGCCAGACAGAAATTTAGCTAGGATGAGAGGGGCATGGATGTTCTCCCGGGGCTCCCACGTTCTCTCCTCAGGACCAAACCCCCTCCAATCTACCAGAAAAAAGGTCTTTCCTCTTACCCTTTTGCTGGCAAGAATGTTCTCTACCTCAAACTTGTCCTCAGCAGAAACCAGAGCAGGAGGCGTACCTGTAGACTTAGAAAAAGAGTTAAGTACCACAGGTTTGAGGAGAGATACATGGAAGGAGTTAGGGATCCGTAAGTTGGCCGGGAGTTTCAATTTATAGGTTACCGGGTTGATCTGACCGATGACCACCAGTGGGCCGATGAACCGAGACCCTAACTTATAGGAAGGGATCTTGAGTCGGACATATTTGGACGAGAGCCAGACTTTATCCCCAGGACGGAATTGAGGACGGTCCATCGCTAAATGCTGCCAGGGGGCAGCAGGTACTGGCAGAGGAAGAAGGCGGCCGGCCGACAGGTGTCTCGGAACTTTGTTGCGGGCGCAGGACACACAGGCAGAAACAAAGTCCATAACATCCTTGTGCAGGTTAGGCCACCAGTAGTGTCGGGTAATAAGCTGGAGGGTCTTTTTCCGACCGGCGTGGTCAGCTAGTTTAGACGAATGACCCCAGTGTAGGATTCTCTCCCGATCAGGTACCGATACGAACGTCTTACCAGGAGGGAGACAATTTAGACTCACGGGAGCCACCTGCATTACTCTGGCGGGATCGATGGGGCAGTCACATGGTCTAAGAGGTGGTGATGTCTCTGCCTCCTCCTTAACAAAGACATCAGCACTAGACCAATAAGGAATCGGAAGTCCAGGTAGATTAGCTGGGATAGGAGAGGGACGGACGGAATGGACGGGAACCAGGCAGGTTTTATGACAGGCCTGTCCCCAGTGAAGGACTTCTCCGGTTTGCCAGTCAAGCACGGGTGCATGTCTCTGGAGCCAAGGCAGACCTAGCAAGAGGGCGTGAGGGAGACCAGGCAGAACGTGAAAGGAGATACTCTCTGAATGCAGCATTCCCACCTGCAGAGTAATGGATTCGGTGATGAATTGGATGGGGCGAGGTAAGAGGCCCCCATCCACGGCAACAACAGACAAGGGTACAGCCAGAGGTTTGGTGGGGATGCGGAATTTCTCCACCAGGGACTGTGAAATAAGATTTCCGGCTGCTCCAGAGTCAAGTTGGGCTAGTTCGGAATAACGATTCTCCCCGCAGATGATTGAGACTGACAACAGCAGGGATGGAGAGGATTTATTTTTGTCTAGATCGACCCCTCTGAGTGAACCTAGATACAGGCGTTCTCCCGACCTCTCCGGGCAGGCACGGATCAGATGCTCCTTACTGCCACAGTAGAAGCAGCTCCCCTCGGCACGGCGGAAATCCTGACGGGATTTGACCATCTTGGTCTGGTCGACCTGCATAGGCTCAGGAGAGTGTACCTGTGGAGAAACGGAAGGAATGACGGGTTCCTGGAAAGTAGGAGCTAGACGTGGAATCCTTCTCTCACGGGTGACCTCTTTGGCACGCTCCTGGAACCGTAGGTCAATCCGGGTGGCAAGGGTTATTAGATCATCGAGAGTGGTAGGAATGTCCCGACCAGCAAGTTCATCTTTAATACGGCCGGACAGACCCTCCCAGAAGACGGATACCAGGGCTTCGTTATCCCAGGCCAGCTCCGAGGCAAGGGTACGGAACCGTATGGCATATTGGCCCACGGTGAGGCTTCCCTGACGGAGGCGAAGCAGAGAAGATGCGGATGAGGTCCTCCGTCCGGGTTCGTCGAAGGCTTTCCGGAAAGCCATGAGAAAGGCAGGCAAGTCGGACACCAGGGGATCTCCTCTCTCCCATAGAGGATTTAGCCAGGCCAGGGCCTCCCCGGTGAGATGGGACATGATAAAGGCAATTTTGGCTCGGTCGGAGTTAAACTGGTGGGATAATAGTTCAAAATGCAGGGTGCACTGATTTATGAAGCCCCGAGCCAGGACGGAGTCGCCTCCGAAGCGAGGAGGTGCAGAGAGCCGGGGTCCGGAAAAGGATACCATGGTACTGGCGGAGGTTGTTGGTGGATCAGACAGAGTGTTCAGGCGAGTATTAACATTCCGCAGGTGACCCAGGATGGTCTCCTGTTGGGACCTCTGACGGGACAGTTCAAGACAGAGGTCCGAGAGCGAGGGAGCTTGGGTGCCACCGGGTTCCATGGCCCGAGCAAACTGTAACGGGTCCGGGAGGCGGACTGTAACGGGTCCGGGAGGCGGAACCTCTGAGCTACTATACAAGGGGGCGGCCCTTGTAAGGGAGCGGGTGGCAGTCTCTGGGTGAACGGACAGGGAGTTACGGCAAGTGATCAGGGCAGTCTCTGGGTAAGAGGTAGGTACGACCTGTGATGGCAGAGCCTCCGGGTAGGCTAGCAGGCAGGTGGTAGATGTGTGCTCCCAGGTGAGCAAGCGAGAGTCTCTGGAATAGCTGATGGTCACCGCACGTGACAACGGGACCTCCGGGCTGGCAAGCAGGCAGGTAACGGAGATGCGCTCCCAGGTGAGCGGGCAAGAGTCTCTGGAATAGCTGATGGTCACCGCACGTGACAACGGGACCTCCGGGCTGGCAAGCAGGCAGGTAACGGAGATGCGCTCCCAGGTGAGCGGGCAAGAGTCTCTGAGATAGCTGGTGGTCACAGCACGTGACAACGGAGCCTCCGGGCTGGCAAGCAGGCAGATAACGGAGAAGCGCTCCCAGGTGAGCGGGCAAGCTGGTCCATAGACAGACTGACCGGAGTAGTAAGGCAGACCGTCGGACCTCAGGCAAGCAGGCAGGTAGCTGACATGCGCTCCCAGGTGAGCGGGCAGGCTGGTCCTTAGACAGACTGACAGGAGAAGTAAGGCAGACCGTCGGACCTCAGACTGGCAGACAGGTAACAAGTATTCAGGCAGGAATCAGGCAGGTAACTGGCAGGTACTGGCAGGTAACTAGCAGGAAACTGGCAGGTAACTGGCAACGGGACCTGAGGGCTGAAGCACAGGTGAGACACAGGTGCAAACAACATTGCTCGGGCACCTCCATTTTGGAGGAGGTGCCTTTTATATGATGAAGTCCTCCGGCCATTGGCCGGGGACTCTTTAGGGCGGCGCGCGCGGCCCCTTTAAGAGGAGGGGAGCGCGCGCGCGCGCGCCCTAAGCACAGGGGCCGGGAAGGAGCGCGCGCCGAGAGCAGAGCAGGAGGAGGACGCCGGGACGGAGCGCGCGCTGACAGCAGAGCGGGGAGAGGACGCCGGGCAGGAGCGCGCGCTGACAGCAGAGCGGGGAGAGGACGCCGGGCACGGAGCAGAGCGGTGAGGGGAGCAGCGTCCCTGCCTAGCAGAGGGCAGGGACGCCAGCGCTACAGAGGGTTGTGTAGTATTATGGTCGGGTGTAATGTGAGGGTTGTGTAGTATTATGGTGGGGTATAATGTGAGGGTTCTGTATTTCTATGGAGATGTGTAATGTAAGGGTTGTTTAGTATTATGTTGGGGTGTAATGTGAGGGTTGCGTAGTATTATGATGGGTGTAATGTGAGGGTTGTGTAGTATTATTGTGGGATGTAATGTGAAGGTTGTGTAATATTATGGTGGGGTGTAATGTGAGGGTTGTGTAGTATTATGGTGGGGTGTAATGTGAGGGTTGTGTAGTATTATGGTGGGGTATAATGTGAGGGTTGTATAGTATTATGGTGGGATGTAATGTGAGGGTTGTGTAGTATTATTGTGGGATGTAATGTGAGGGTTGTGTAGTATTATGGTGGGGTGTAATGTGAGGGTTGTGTAGTATTATTGTGGGATGTAATGTAATGGTTGTGTAGTATTATGGTGGGGTGTAATGCCAGCGTTGTGTAGTATTATGTTGGGGTGTAATGTGAGGGTTGTGTAGTTTTATGGTGGGGTGTAATGTGAGGGTTGTGTACTATTATGGTGGGGTGTAATGTGAGGGTTGTGTAGTATTATGGTGGGGTGTAATGTAATGGTTGTGTAGTATTATGGTGAAGTGTAATGTAAGGGTTGTTTAGTATTATGGTGGGGTGTAATGTGAGGGTTGTGTAGTATAGTGGGGTGTTATGTGATGGTTGTGTAGTATTATAGTGGGGTGTAATTTGAGGGTTGTGTAGTCTTATGGTGGGGTGTAATGTGAGGGTTGTATAGTATTATGGCGGAGTGTAATGTGAGGGTTGTGTAATATTATGTTGGGGTGTAATGTGAGGGTTTTGTAGTATTATAGTGGGGTGTAATGTGATAGTTGTGTAGTATTATGGTGGGATGTAATGTAATGGTTGTGTAGTATTATGGTGAAGTGTAATGTGAGGGTTGTGTAGTATTATGGTCGGGTGTAATGTGAGGGTTGTGTAGTATTATGGTGGGGTATAATGTGAGGGTTCTGTATTTCTATGGAGATGTGTAATGTAAGGGTTGTTTAGTATTATGTTGGGGTGTAATGTGAGGGTTGCGTAGTATTATGGTGGGGTCTAATGTAAGGGTTGTGTAGTATTTTGGTGGTGTGTAATGTTAGGGTTGTGTAGTATTATGATGGGGTGTAATGTGAGGGTTGCGTAGTATTATGGTGGGGTGTAATGTGACGGTTGTGTAGTATTATATTGGGGTGTAGTGTGAGGGTTATTTAAGATTTCCCGGTTCTCTTCGACCAATCTGGCAGAGTAGACAAGAATGATTTTTTTTATATGTAGCAGAGCTGAGTTTGTTTTATGGACAGTTTTGCATAGGACTGCAGGTAAAACTACTACTCCACCATATAGAATAATCCCGCGATCTGCCGTCCATACAAGGTCATGATGAGAAAACTAGAAAGATAATCCAAGAAATCCCGGCACATTTCCGTTCTCGGAGCTTTTTTTTTAGATATTTGGAGAACGACTTCTGTCCCCTTTTGTCCGGCGTTCCCCTTTTTACCCCATGTCCTCCCACACAATGAGAGAATGTAAGATATCTTGGCCCAGCTCGGGGATCTCCCCCATCACATACTCCCCGGATAGCCTGACGAAATTATGATCATATTTTCTTCATTCTTTAGTTTAAAAAACAGATAATATTTCCCACCAACCCTCGTGGATTCCAGGAAGGATAGTGGCCCATAGTGGGTAGGCCGTGATACATGACTAATTTGGGGTGATGCCTCGGTGTCTGTGACTAATGGTGGAGTGGAGGGATGTGAATAGCTTGTCTGTGTGAGACGGGGTCACATTTACTAGATTCTCCACCGAAAACTGCCATAAGAGAAATCTGGACGGGGCATAGTGTGAGGGTTGTGTAGTATTATGGTGGGGTGTAATGTGAGGGTTGTGTAGTATTATGATGGGTGTAATGTGAGGGTTGTGTAGTATTATTGTGGGATGTAATGTGAAGGTTGTGTAGTATTATGGTGAAGTGTAATGTAAGGGTTGTTTAGTATTACGGTGGGGTGTAATGTGAGGGTTGTGTAGTATAGTGGGGTGTTATTGATGTTTGTGTAGTATTATAGTGGGGTGTAATTTGAGGGTTGTGTAGTCTTATGGTGGGGTGTAATGTGAGGGTTGTATAGTATTATGGCGGAGTGTAATGTGAGGGTTGTGTAATATTATGTTGGGGTGTAATGTGAGGGTTTTGTAGTATTATAGTGGGGTGTAATGTTATAGTTGTGTAGTATTATGGTGGGATGTAATGTGATGGTTGTGTAGTATTATGGTGGGGTGTAATGTAAGGGTTGTGTAGTATTATGGGGGGGTATAATGTGAGGGTTCTGTAGTATTATAGTGGGGTGTAATGTGAGGATTGTGTAGTATTATGGTCTGGTGTAATGTGCTGATTGTGTAGTATTATAGTGGGGTGTAATGTGAGGGTTGTGTAGTATTATGGTGGGGTGTAATGTGACGGTTGTGTAGTATTATGGTGGGGTGTAATGTGAGGGTTATATAGTATTATGGTAGGGTGTAATGTGAGAGATGTGTAGTATTATGGTGGGGTGTAATGTGAGGGTTGTGTAGTATTATGGTGGGGCGTAGTGTGAGGGTTGTGAAGTATTATTGTGGGGTGGAATGTGATGGTTGTTTAGTATTATGATGGGGTGTAATGTGAGGGTTGTGTAGTATTATGGTGGGATGTAATGTGAGGATAGTGTAGTATTATGGTGGGGTGTAATGTGATTGTTCTGTAATATTATGGTGGAATGTAATGTGAGGGTTGTGTAGTATTATGCTGAGGTGTAATGTGAGGGTTGTGTGGTATTATGGTGGGGTGTAATTTTGTGAGGTTTGTAGTATTATGGTGGGGTGCAATGTGAGGGTTGTGTAGTATTATGGTGAGGTGTAGTGTGGGAGTTGTGCAGTATTATGGTTGTGTGTAATGTGAGGGTTGTTTAGTATTATGGTGGGGTGTAATGTGCTGGTTGTGTAGTATTATGGTGAGTGTAAAGTGAGGGTTGTTTAGTATTATGGTGGGATGTAATGTCAGGGTTGTGTAGTATTATGGTGGGGTGTAATATTATGGGAGGTTGTAATGTGAGGGTTGTGTAGTATTATGGTAGGGTTTAATGTGAGGGTTGTGTAGTATTATGGTGGGGTGTAATGTGAGGGTTCTATAGTATAATGGTTGGTTGAAATGTGAGGGTTGTGTTGTATTATGGGGGTGTAATGTGAAGATTGTGTAGTATTATGGCGGTTGTAATGTGATTGTTCTGTAATATTATGGTGGAATGTAATGTGAGGGTTGTGTAGTATTATGGTGGGGTCTAATTTGTGAGTTGTGTAGTTTTATGGTATGGTGCAATGTGATGGTTGTGTAGTTTTATGGTAGGGTGTAATGTGATAGTTGTGTAGTATTATGGTGGTGTGTACTGTGAGGGCTGTGTATTATTATGGTGGAATGTTATGTGTGGGTTGTGTAGTATTACGGTGGGGTGTAATGTTAGGATTCTGTAGTATTATGGAAAGGTTTAGTGTGAGTATTGTGTAGTATTATTGTGGGGTGTAATCTGGGGGTTATGTAGTATTATGGTGTAATGTAATGTGAGGGTTGTGTGGTATTATGGTGTGGTGTAATGTGAGGGTTGTTTGGTATTATGGTGGGGTGTAATGTGAGGGTTGTGTGGTATTATGGTGGGGTGTAATGTAAGGGTTGTGTATTATTATGGTCAGGTGTAGTTTTATGATGGGGTGTAATGTGAGGGTTGTGTTGCATTATGGTTCGGGTGTAATGTGAGGGTTGTGTATTATTAGTGTGGAGTGTAATGTGAGGCTTGTGTAGTATTAGTGTGGGGTGTAATGTGAAGGTTGTGTAGTATTATGGTGGAGTATAGTATGAGGGTTGTGAATTATTATGATGGGGTGTAATGTGAGAGTTTTGTAGGATTGTGGTGGGGTGTAATGTGATGGTTGTGTAGTTTTATGGTGGGGTGTAATGTAAGGGTTTTTTAGTATTATGGTGGGGTGTAATATAATGGTTGTGTAGTATTATGGTGGGGTGTAATGTAATGGTTGTGTAGTATTATTGTGGGGTATAATGTGAGGGTTCTGTAGTATTATAGTGGGGTGTAATGTGAGGGTTGTGTAAAATTATGGTGGGGTGTAATGTGAAGGTTGTGTAGTATTATGGTGGGGTGTAATGTGAGGGTTGTGTAGTATTATAGTGGGGTGTAATGTGAGGGCTTTATTTTATTATGGTGGGTTGTAATGTCAGAGATGTGTAGTATTATGGTGGGGTGTAATGTGAGGGTTGTGTAGTATGATAGTGGGGTGTAATGTGATGGTTGTGTAGTTTTATGGTGGGGTGTAATGTGAGGGTTGTGTAGTGTTATAGTGGGGTGTAATGTGAGGGTTGCGTAGTATTATGGTGGGGTGTAATGTGAGGGTTGTGTAGTATTATGGTGGGGTTTAATGTGAGGAATGTGTAGTATTATGATGCAGTGTAATGTAAGGGTTGTGTATTATTATGGTGGGGTGTAATGTGAGGGTTGTGTAGTATTATGGTGGGGTGTAATGTGAGGGTTGTGTAGTATTATGGTGGGGTTTAATGTGAGGAATGTGTAGTATTATGATGCAGTGTAATGTAAGGGTTGTGTATTATTATGGTGGGGTGTAATGTGAGGGATGTGTAGTATTATGGTGGGGTGTAATGTGAGGGCTGTGTAGTATTATGGTTAGGGTGTAATGTCAGGGTTGTGTAGTATTATGATGGGGTCTAATGTAAGGGTTGTGTAGTATTATGGTGGTGTGTAATGTGAGGGTTGTGTAGTATTATGATGGGGTGTAATGTGAGGGTTGCGTAGTATTATGGTGGGGTGTAATGTGACGGTTGTGTAGTATTATATTGGGGTGTAGTGTGAGGGTTATTTAAGATTTCCCGGTTTTCTTCGACCAATCTGGCAGAGTAGACAAGAATGATTTTTTTATATGTAGCAGAGCTGAGTTTGTTTTATGGCCAGTTTTGCATAGGACTGCAGGTAAAACTACTACTCCACCATATAGAATAATCCCGCGATCTGCCGTCCATACAAGGTCATGATGAGAAAACTAGAAAGATAATCCAAGAAATCCCGGCACATTTCCGTTCTCGGAGCTTTTTTTTTAGATATTTGGAGAACGACTTCTGTCCCCTTTTGTCCGGCGTTCCCCTTTTTACCCCATGTCCTCCCACACAATGAGAGAACGTAAGATATCTTGGCCCAGCTCGGGGATCTCCCCCATCACATACTCCCCGGATAGCCTGACGAAATTATGATCATATTTTCTTCATTCTTTAGTTTAAAAAACAGATAATATTTCCAACCTACGCGCGTGGATTCCAGGAAGGATAGTGGCCCATAGTGGGTAGGCCGTGATACATGACTAATTTGGGGTGATGCCTCGGTGTCTGTGACTAATGGTGGAGTGGAGGGATGTGAATAGCTTGTCTGTGTGAGACGGGGTCACATTTACTAGATTCTCCACCGAAAACTGCCATAAGAGAAATCTGGACGGGGCATAGTGTGAGGGTTGTGTAGTATTATGGTGGGGTGTAATGTGAGGGGTGTGTAGTATTATGATGGGTGTAATGTGAGGGTTGTGTAGTATTATTGTGGGATGTAATGTGAAGGTTGTGTAGTATTATGGTGGGGTGTAATGTGAGGGTTGTGTAGTATTATGGTGGGGTATAATGTGAGGGTTGTGTAGTATTATGGTGGGGTGTAATGTGAGGGTTGTGTAGTATTATGGTGGGGTGTAATGTGAGGGTTGTGTAGTATTATGGTGAAGTGTAATGTGAGGGTTGTGTAGTATTATGGTCGGGTGTAATGTGAGGGTTGTGTAGTATTATGGTGGGGTATAATGTGAGGGTTCTGTATTTCTATGGAGATGTGTAATGTAAGGGTTGTTTAGTATTATGTTGGGGTGTAATGTGAGGGTTGTGTAGTTTTATGGTGGGGTGTAATGTGAGGGTTGTGTAGTATTATGGTCGGGTGTAATGTGAGGGTTGTGTAGTATTATGGTGGGGTATAATGTGAGGGTTCTGTATTTCTATGGAGATGTGTAATGTAAGGGTTGTTTAGTATTATGGTGGGGTGTAATGTGAGGGTTGTGTAGTATAGTGGGGTGTTATGTGATGGTTGTGTAGTATTATAGTGGGGTGTAATTTGAGGGTTGTGCAGTCTTATGGTGGGGTGTAATGTGAGGGTTGTATAGTATTATGGCGGAGTGTAATGTGAGGGTTTTGTAGTATTATAGTGGGGTGTAATGTGATAGTTGTATAGTATTATGGTGGGATGTAATGTGATGGTTGTGTAGTATTATGGTGGGGTGTAATGTAAGGGTTGTGTAGTATTATGGTGGGGTGTAATGTAAGGGTTGTGTAGTATTATGGTGGGGTGTAATGTAATGGTTGTGTAGTATTATGGTGAAGTGTAATGTGAGGGTTGTGTAGTATTATGGTCGGGTGTAATGTGAGGGTTGTGTAGTATTATGGTCGGGTGTAATGTGAGGGTTGTGTAGTATTATGGTGGGGTATAATGTAAGGGTTGTGTAGTATTTTGGTGGTGTGTAATGTTAGGGTTGTGTAGTATTATGATGGGGTGTAATGTGAGGGTTGCGTAGTATTATGGTGGGGTGTAATGTAAGGGTTGTGTAGTATTTTGGTGGTGTGTAATGTTAGGGTTGTGTAGTATTATAGTGGGGTGTAATTTGAGGGTTGTGTAGTATTATGGTGGGGTGTAATGTAATGGTTGTGTAGTATTATGGTGAAGTGTAATGTGAGGGTTGTGTAGTATTATGGTCGGGTGTAATGTGAGGGTTGTGTAGTATTATGGTGGGGTATAATGTGAGGGTTCTGTATTTCTATGGAGATGTGTAATGTAAGGGTTGTTTAGTATTATGGTGGGGTGTAATGTGAGGGTTGTGTAGTATAGTGGGGTGTTATGTGATGGTTGTGTAGTATTATAGTGGGGTGTAATTTGAGGGTTGTGTAGTCTTATGGTGGGGTGTAATGTGAGGGTTGTATAGTATTATGGCGGAGTGTAATGTGAGGGTTGTGTAATATTATGTTGGGGTGTAATGTGAGGGTTTTGTAGTATTATAGTGGGGTGTAATGTGATAGTTGTGTAGTATTATGGTGGGATGTAATGTAATGGTTGTGTAGTATTATGGTGAAGTGTAATGTGAGGGTTGTGTAGTATTATGGTCGGGTGTAATGTGAGGGTTGTGTAGTATTATGGTGGGGTATAATGTGAGGGTTCTGTATTTCTATGGAGATGTGTAATGTAAGGGTTGTTTAGTATTATGTTGGGGTGTAATGTGAGGGTTGCGTAGTATTATGGTGGGGTCTAATGTAAGGGTTGTGTAGTATTTTGGTGGTGTGTAATGTTAGGGTTGTGTAGTATTATGATGGGGTGTAATGTGAGGGTTGCGTAGTATTATGGTGGGGTGTAATGTGACGGTTGTGTAGTATTATATTGGGGTGTAGTGTGAGGGTTATTTAAGATTTCCCGATTCTCTTCGACCAATCTGGCAGAGTAGACAAGAATGATTTTTTTATATGTAGCAGAGCTGAGTTTGTTTTATGGCCAGTTTTGCATAGGACTGCAGGTAAAACTACTACTCCACCATATAGAATAATCCCGCGATCTGCCGTCCATACAAGGTCATGATGAGAAAACTAGAAAGATAATCCAAGAAATCCCGGCACATTTCCGTTCTCTGAGCTTTTTTTTTTAGATATTTGGAGAACGACTTCTGTCCCCTTTTGTCCGGCGTTCCCCTTTTTACCCCATGTCCTCCCACACAATGAGAGAATGTAAGATATCTTGGCCCAGCTCGGGGATCTCCCCCATCACATACTCCCCGGATAGCCTGACGAAATTATGATCATATTTTCTTCATTCTTTAGTTTAAAAAACAGATAATATTTCCAACCTACGCGCGTGGATTCCAGGAAGGATAGTGGACCATAGTGGGTAGGCCGTGATACATGACTAATTTGGGGTGATGCCTCGGTGTCTGTGACTAATGGTGGAGTGGAGGGATGTGAATAGCTTGTCTGTGTGAGACGGGGTCACAATTACTAGATTCTCCACCGAAAACTGCCATAAGAGAAATCTGGACGGGGCATAGTGTGAGGGTTGTGTAGTATTATGGTGGGGTGTAATGTGAGGGTTGTGTAGTATTATGATGGGTGTAATGTGAGGGTTGTGTAGTATTATTGTGGGATGTAATGTGAAGGTTGTGTAGTATTATGGTGGGGTGTAATGCCAGCGTTGTGTAGTATTATGTTGGGGTGTAATGTGAGGGTTGTGTAGTTTTATGGTGGGGTGTAATGTGAGGGTTGTGTAGTATTATGGTGGGGTGTAATGTGAGGGTTGTGTAGTATTATGGTGGGGTGTAATGTAATGGTTGTGTAGTATTATGGTGAAGTGTAATGTAAGGGTTGTTTAGTATTATGTTGGGGTGTAATGTGAGGGTTGTGTAGTTTTATGGTGGGGTGTAATGTGAGGGTTGTGTAGTATTATGGTGGGGTATAATGTGAGGGTTGTGTAGTATTATGGTGGGGTGTAATGTAATGGTTGTGTAGTATTATGGTGAAGTGTAATGTGAGGGTTGTGTAGTATTATGGTCGGGTGTAATGTGAGGGTTGTGTAGTATTATGGTGGGGTATAATGTGAGGGTTCTGTATTTCTATGGAGATGTGTAATGTAAGGGTTGTTTAGTATTATGTTGGGGTGTAACGTGAGGGTTGTGTAGTTTTATGGTGGGGTGTAGTGTGAGGGTTGTGTAGTATTATGGTCGGGTGTAATGTGAGGGTTGTGTAGTATTATGGTGGGGTATAATGTGAGGGTTCTGTATTTCTATGGAGATGTGTAATGTAAGGGTTGTTTAGTATTATGTTGGGGTGTAATGTGAGGGTTGCGTAGTATTATGATGGGTGTAATGTGAAGGTTGTGTAATATTATGGTGGGGTGTAATGTGAGGGTTGTGTAGTATTATGGTGGGGTGTAATGTGAGGGTTGTGTAGTATTATGGTGGGGTATAATGTGAGGGTTGTATAGTATTATGGTGGGATGTAATGTGAGGGTTGTGTAGTATTATTGTGGGATGTAATGTGAGGGTTGTGTAGTATTATGGTGGGGTGTAATGTGAGGGTTGTGTAGTATTATGGTGGGGTGTAATGCCAGCGTTGTGTAGTATTATGTTGGGGTGTAATGTGAGGGTTGTGTAGTTTTATGGTGGGGTGTAATGTGAGGGTTGTGTAGTATTATGGTGGGGTGTAATGTGAGGGTTGTGTAGTATTATGGTGGGGTGTAATGTAATGGTTGTGTAGTATTATGGTGAAGTGTAATGTAAGGGTTGTTTAGTATTATGGTGGGGTGTAATGTGAGGGTTGTGTAGTATAGTGGGGTGTTATGTGATGGTTGTGTAGTATTATAGTGGGGTGTAATGTGAGGGTTGTATAGTATTATGGCGGAGTGTAATGTGAGGGTTGTGTAATATTATGTTGGGGTGTAATGTGAGGGTTTTGTAGTATTATAGTGGGGTGTAATGTGATAGTTGTGTAGTATTATGGTGGGATGTAATGTAATGGTTGTGTAGTATTATGGTGAAGTGTAATGTGAGGGTTGTGTAGTATTATGGTCGGGTGTAATGTGAGGGTTGTGTAGTATTATGGTCGGGTATAATGTGAGGGTTCTGTATTTCTATGGAGATGTGTAATGTAAGGGTTGTTTAGTATTATGGTGGGGTGTAATGTGAGTGTTGCGTAGTATTATGGTGGGGTCTAATGTAAGGGTTGTGTAGTATTTTGGTGGTGTGTAATGTTAGGGTTGTGTAGTATTATGATGGGGTGTAATGTGAGGGTTGCGTAGTATTATGGTGGGGTGTAATGTGACGGTTGTGTAGTATTATATTGGGGTGTAGTGTGAGGGTTATTTAAGATTTCCCGGTTCTCTTCGACCAATCTGGCAGAGTAGACAAGAATGATTTTTTTTATATGTAGCAGAGCTGAGTTTGTTTTATGGCCAGTTTTGCATAGGACTGCAGTTAAAACTACTACTCCACCATATAGAATAATCCCGCGATCTGCCGTCCATACAAGGTCATGATGAGAAAACTAGAAAGATAATCCAAGAAATCCCGGCACATTTCCGTTCTCGGAGCTTTTTTTTTAGATATTTGGAGAACGACTTCTGTCCCCTTTTGTCCGGCGTTCCCCTTTTTACCCCATGTCCTCCCACACAATGAGAGAACGTAAGATATCTTGGCCCAGCTCGGGGATCTCCCCCATCACATACTCCCCGGATAGCCTGACGAAATTATGATCATATTTTCTTCATTCTTTAGTTTAAAAAACAGATAATATTTCCAACCTACGCGCGTGGATTCCAGGAAGGATAGTGGCCCATAGTGGGTAGGCCGTGATACATGACTAATTTGGGGTGATGCCTCGGTGTCTGTGACTAATGGTGGAGTGGAGGGATGTGAATAGCTTGTCTGTGTGAGACGGGGTCACATTTACTAGATTCTCCACCGAAAACTGCCATAAGAGAAATCTGGACGGGGCATAGTGTGAGGGTTGTGTAGTATTATGGTGGGGTGTAATGTGAGGGTTGTGTAGTATTATGATGGGTGTAATGTGAGGGTTGTGTAGTATTATTGTGGGATGTAATGTGAAGGTTGTGTAGTATTATGGTGGGGTGTAATGTGAGGGTTGTGTAGTATTATGGTGGGGTGTAATGTGAGGGTTGTGTAGTATTATGGTGGGGTATAATGTGAGGGTTGTATAGTATTATGGTGGGATGTAATGTGAGGGTTGTGTAGTATTATTGTGGGATGTAATGTGAGGGTTGTGTAGTATTATGGTGGGGTGTAATGTGAGGGTTGTGTAGTATTATGGTGGGGTGTAATGCCAGCGTTGTGTAGTATTATGTTGGGGTGTAATGTGAGGGTTGTGTAGTTTTATGGTGGGGTGTAATGTGAGGGTTGTGTACTATTATGGTGGGGTGTAATGTGAGGGTTGTGTAGTATTATGGTGGGGTGTAATGTAATGGTTGTGTAGTATTATGGTGAAGTGTAATGTAAGGGTTGTTTAGTATTATGGTGGGGTGTAATGTGAGGGTTGTGTAGTA
Organism: Phyllobates terribilis; assembly: GCF_046119375.1. Taxonomy (NCBI): domain Eukaryota; kingdom Metazoa; phylum Chordata; class Amphibia; order Anura; family Dendrobatidae; genus Phyllobates; species Phyllobates terribilis. The sequence continues at coordinate 178,206,350 of NW_027362770.1, forward strand.
TAGTGGGGTGTTATGTGATGGTTGTGTAGTATTATAGTGGGGTGTAATTTGAGGGTTGTGTAGTCTTATGGTGGGGTGTAATGTGAGGGTTGTATAGTATTATGGCGGAGTGTAATGTGAGGGTTGTGTAATATTATGTTGGGGTGTAATGTGATGGTTTTATAGTATTATAGTGGGGTGTAATGTTATAGTTGTGTAGTATTATGGTGGGATGTAATGTGATGGTTGTGTAGTATTATGGTGGGGTGTAATGTAAGGGTTGTGTAGTATTATGGGGGGGTATAATGTGAGGGTTCTGTAGTATTATAGTGGGGTGTAATGTGAGGATTGTGTAGTATTATGGTCTGGTGTAATGTGCTGATTGTGTAGTATTATAGTGGGGTGTAATGTGAGGGTTGTGTAGTATTATGGTGGGGTGTAATGTGACGGTTGTGTAGTATTATGGTGGGGTGTAATGTGAGGGTTATATAGTATTATGGTAGGGTGTAATGTGAGAGATGTGTAGTATTATGGTGGGGTGTAATGTGAGGGTTGTGTAGTATTATGGTGGGGCGTAGTGTGAGGGTTGTGAAGTATTATAGTGGGGTGTAATGTGATGGTTGTTTAGTATTATGATGGGGTGTAATGTGAGGGTTGTGTAGTATTATGGTGGGATGTAATGTGAGGATAGTGTAGTATTATGGTGGGGTGTAATGTGATTGTTCTGTAATATTATGGTGGAATGTAATGTGAGGGTTGTGTAGTATTATGCTGAGGTGTAATGTGAGGGTTGTGTGGTATTATGGTGGGGTGTAATTTTGTGAGGTTTGTAGTATTATGGTGGGGTGCAATGTGAGGGTTGTGTAGTATTATGGTGAGGTGTAGTGTGGGAGTTGTGCAGTATTATGGTTGTGTGTAATGTGAGGGTTGTTTAGTATTATGGTGGGGTGTAATGTGCTGGTTGTGTAGTATTATGGTGAGTGTAAAGTGAGGGTTGTTTAGTATTATGGTGGGATGTAATGTCAGGGTTGTGTAGTATTATGGTGGGGTGTAATATTATGGGAGGTTGTAATGTGAGGGTTGTGTAGTATTATGGTAGGGTTTAATGTGAGGGTTGTGTAGTATTATGGTGGGGTGTAATGTGAGGGTTCTATAGTATAATGGTTGGTTGAAATGTGAGGGTTGTGTTGTATTATGGGGGTGTAATGTGAAGATTGTGTAGTATTATGGCGGTTTTAATGTGATTGTTCTGTAATATTATGGTGGAATGTAATGTGAGGGTTGTGTAGTATTATGGTGGGGTCTAATTTGTGAGTTGTGTAGTTTTATGGTATGGTGCAATGTGATGGTTGTGTAGTTTTATGGTAGGGTGTAATGTGATAGTTGTGTAGTATTATGGTGGTGTGTACTGTGAGGGCTGTGTATTATTATGGTGGAATGTTATGTGTGGGTTGTGTAGTATTACGGTGGGGTGTAATGTTAGGATTCTGTAGTATTATGGAAAGGTTTAGTGTGAGTATTGTGTAGTATTATTGTGGGGTGTAATCTGGGGGTTATGTAGTATTATGGTGGAATGTAATGTGAGGGTTGTGTGGTATTATGGTGTGGTGTAATGTGAGGGTTGTTTGGTATTATGGTGGGGTGTAATGTGAGGGTTGTGTGGTATTATGGTGGGGTGTAATGTAAGGGTTGTGTATTATTATGGTCAGGTGTAGTTTTATGATGGGGTGTAATGTGAGGGTTGTGTTGCATTATGGTTCGGGTGTAATGTGAGGGTTGTGTATTATTAGTGTGGAGTGTAATGTGAGGCTTGTGTAGTATTAGTGTGGGGTGTAATGTGAAGGTTGTGTAGTATTATGGTGGAGTATAGTATGAGGGTTGTGAATTATTATGATGGGGTGTAATGTGAGAGTTTTGTAGGATTGTGGTGGGGTGTAATGTGATGGTTGTGTAGTTTTATGGTGGGGTGTAATGTAAGGGTTTTTTAGTATTATGGTGGGGTGTAATATAATGGTTGTGTAGTATTATGGTGGGGTGTAATGTAATGGTTGTGTAGTATTATTGTGGGGTATAATGTGAGGGTTCTGTAGTATTATAGTGGGGTGTAATGTGAGGGTTGTGTAAAATTATGGTGGGGTGTAATGTGAAGGTTGTGTAGTATTATGGTGGGGTGTAATGTGAGGGTTGTGTAGTATTATAGTGGGGTGTAATGTGAGGGCTTTATTTTATTATGGTGGGTTGTAATGTCAGAGATGTGTAGTATTATGGTGGGGTGTAATGTGAGGGTTGTGTAGTATGATAGTGGGGTGTAATGTGATGGTTGTGTAGTTTTATGGTGGGGTGTAATGTGAGGGTTGTGTAGTGTTATAGTGGGGTGTAATGTGAGGGTTGCGTAGTATTATGGTGGGGTGTAATGTGAGGGTTGTGTAGTATTATGGTGGGGTTTAATGTGAGGAATGTGTAGTATTATGATGCAGTGTAATGTAAGGGTTGTGTATTATTATGGTGGGGTGTAATGTGAGGGTTGTGTAGTATTATGGTGGGGTGTAATGTGAGGGTTGTGTAGTATTATGGTGGGGTTTAATGTGAGGAATGTGTAGTATTATGATGCAGTGTAATGTAAGGGTTGTGTATTATTATGGTGGGGTGTAATGTGAGGGATGTGTAGTATTATGGTGGGGTGTAATGTGAGGGCTGTGTAGTATTATGGTTAGGGTGTAATGTCAGGGTTGTGTAGTATTATGATGGGGTCTAATGTAAGGGTTGTGTAGTATTATGGTGGTGTGTAATGTGAGGGTTGTGTAGTATTATGATGGGGTGTAATGTGAGGGTTGCGTAGTATTATGGTGGGGTGTAATGTGAGGGTTTTGTAGTATGGTGGAGTGTAATGTGATGGTTGTGTATTATTATGGTGGGATGTAATGTGAGGGTTGTCTAGTATTATGGTGAAGTGTAATGTAAGGGTTGTTTAGTATTATGGTGGGGTGTAATGTGAGGGTTGTGTAGTATAGTGGGGTGTAATGTGAGGGTTGTGTAGTATTATGGTGGGGTGTAATGTGATGGTTGTGTAGTGTAATGTGAGGGTTGTGTAGTATTATGGTGGGGTGTAATGTGAGGTTTGTGTAGTTTTATGGTGGGGTGTAATGTGAGGGTTGTGTAGTATTATGGTGGGGTGTAATGTGAGGGTTGTGTAGAATTATGGTGGGGTATAATGTGAGGGTTCTGTATTTCTATGGAGGGGTGTAATGTGAGGGTTCTGTAGTACTATGTTGGGGTGTAATGTGATGGATATGTAGTATTATGGTGGGGTGTAATGTGAGGGTTGTGTAGTATTATAGTGGGGTGTAATGTGAGGGTTGTTTTGTATTATGGTTGGGGTGTAATGTGAGGGTTGTGTAGTATTATGGTTGGGTCTAATGTAAGGGTTGTGTAGTATTTTGGTGGTGTGTAATGTTAGGGTTGTGTAGTATTATTTTGGGGTGTAATGTGAGGGTTGCGTAGTATTATGGTGGGGTGTAATGTGAGGGTTGCGTAGTATTATGGCGAGGTGTAATGTGAGGGTTGTGTAGTATTATGGTGGGGTTTAGTGTGGGAGTTGTGTAGTATTATGGTGGGGTGTAATGTGAGGGTTGTTTTTAGTATTATGGGGTGTGTTATGTGATGGTTGTGCAGTATTATTGTGTGGTGTAATGTGAGGATTGTGTAGTATTATGGTGGGGTGTACTGTGAGGGTTGTGTAGTATTATGGTGGGGTGTAGTGTGAGGGTTGTGTAGTATTATGGTGGGGTTTAGTGTGAGATTTGTGTAGTATTATAGTGGGGTGTAATGTGAGGGTTGTGTAGTTTTATGGTGGGGTGTAATGTGAAGATTGTGTAGTATTATAGTGGGGTGTAGTGTGAGGGTTGTGTGGTATTGTAAATAGGATGTAATGTGAGGGTTGTGTAGTATTATAGTGGGATGTAGTGTGAGGGTTGTGTAGTATTATAGATAGGATGTAATGTAAGGGTTGTGTAGTATTATAGTGGGGTGTAATGTGAGGTTGTGTAGTTTTATGGTGGGGTGTAATGCGAGGGTTGTGTAGTATTATGGTGGGGTGTAATGTGAGGGTTGTGTAGTTTTATGGTGGGGTGTGATGCGAGGGTTGTGTAGTATTATAGTGGAGTGTAGCGTGAGGGTTGTGTCGTATTATAGTGAGTTGTAATGTGAGGGTTTTGTGGTATTATGGTGGGGTGTAATGTGAGGGTTGTGTAGTATTATGGTGGGGTGTAAACTGAGGGTTGTGTAGTATTATTGTGGGATATAATGTGAGGGTTGTGTAGTATTATGGTGGGGTGTAATGTGAGGGTTGTGTAGTATTATTGTGGGATGTAATGTGAGGGTTGTGTAGTATTATGGTGGGGTGTAATATTTGATGGTTGTGTAGTATTATGGTGGGGTGTAATATGTGATGGTTGTGTAGTATTATGGTGGGGTGTAGTGTGAGGGTTGTGTAGTATTATGGTGGATTGTAATGTGTGAGGGCTGTGTAGTATTATGGTGGGGTGTAATGTGAGGGTTGTGTAGTATTATGGTGGGGTGTAGTGTGAGGGTTGTGTAGTATTATGGTGGATTGTAATGTGTGAGGGTTGCGTAGTATTATGGTGGGGTGTAATGTGACGGTTGTGTAGTATTATATTGGGGTGTAGTGTGAGGGTTATTTAAGATTTCCCGGTTTTCTTCGACCAATCTGGCAGAGTAGACAAGAATGATTTTTTTATATGTAGCAGAGCTGAGTTTGTTTTATGGCCAGTTTTGCATAGGACTGCAGGTAAAACTACTACTCCACCATATAGAATAATCCCGCGATCTGCCGTCCATACAAGGTCATGATGAGAAAACTAGAAAGATAATCCAAGAAATCCCGGCACATTTCCGTTCTCGGAGCTTTTTTTTTAGATATTTGGAGAACGACTTCTGTCCCCTTTTGTCCGGCGTTCCCCTTTTTACCCCATGTCCTCCCACACAATGAGAGAACGTAAGATATCTTGGCCCAGCTCGGGGATCTCCCCCATCACATACTCCCCGGATAGCCTGACGAAATTATGATCATATTTTCTTCATTCTTTAGTTTAAAAAACAGATAATATTTCCCACCAACCCTCGTGGATTCCAGGAAGGATAGTGGCCCATAGTGGGTAGGCCGTGATACATGACTAATTTGGGGTGATGCCTCGGTGTCTGTGACTAATGGTGGAGTGGAGGGATGTGAATAGCTTGTCTGTGTGAGACGGGGTCACATTTACTAGATTCTCCACCGAAAACTGCCATAAGAGAAATTTTGGACGGGGCATAGTGTGAGGGTTGTGTAGTATTATGGTGGGGTGTAATGTGAGGGTTGTGTAGTATTATGATGGGTGTAATGTGAGGGTTGTGTAGTATTATTGTGGGATGTAATGTGAAGGTTGTGTAGTATTATGGTGGGGTGTAATGTGAGGGTTGTGTAGTATTATGGTGGGGTGTAATGTGAGGGTTGTGTAGTATTATGGTGGGGTATAATGTGAGGGTTGTATAGTATTATGGTGGGATGTAATGTGAGGGTTGTGTAGTATTATTGTGGGATGTAATGTGAGGGTTGTGTAGTATTATGGTGGGGTGTAATGTGAGGGTTGTGTAGTATTATGGTGGGGTGTAATGCCAGCGTTGTGTAGTATTATGTTGGGGTGTAATGTGAGGGTTGTGTAGTTTTATGGTGGGGTGTAATGTGAGGGTTGTGTAGTATTATGGTGGGGTGTAATGTGAGGGTTGTGTAGTATTATGGTGGGGTGTAATGTAATGGTTGTGTAGTATTATGGTGAAGTGTAATGTAAGGGTTGTTTAGTATTATGTTGGGGTGTAATGTGAGGGTTGTGTAGTTTTATGGTGGGGTGTAATGTGAGGGTTGTGTAGTATTATGGTGGGGTATAATGTGAGGGTTGTGTAGTATTATGGTGGGGTGTAATGTAATGGTTGTGTAGTATTATGGTGAAGTGTAATGTGAGGGTTGTGTAGTATTATGGTCGGGTGTAATGTGAGGGTTGTGTAGTATTATGGTGGGGTATAATGTGAGGGTTCTGTATTTCTATGGAGATGTGTAATGTGAGGGTTGTGTAGTACTATGGTGGGGTGTAATGTGATGGATATATAGTATTATGGTGGGGTGTAATGTGAGGGTTGCGTAGTATTATGGTGGGGTCTAATGTAAGGGTTGTGTAGTATTTTGGTGGTGTGTAATGTTAGGGTTGTGTAGTATTATGATGGGGTGTAATGTGAGGGTTGCGTAGTATTATGGTGGGGTGTAATGTAATGGCTGTGTAGTATTATGGTGAAGTGTAATGTAAGGGTTGTTTAGTATTATGGTGGGGTGTAATGTGAGGGTTGTGTAGTATAGTGGGGTGTAATGTGAGGGTTGCGTAGTATTATGGTGGGGTGTAATGTGACGGTTGTGTAGTATTATGGTGGGGTGTAATGTGAGGGTTGCGTGGTATTATGGTGGGGTGTAATTTGAGGATTGTGTAGTATTATGGTGGGGTGTAATGTGATGGTTGTGTAGTATTATATTGGGGTGTAGTGTGAGGGTTATTTAAGATTTCCCGGTTCTCTTCGACCAATCTGGCAGAGTAGACAAGAATGATTTTTTTTATATGTAGCAGAGCTGAGTTTGTTTTATGGACAGTTTTGCATAGGACTGCAGGTAAAACTACTACTCCACCATATAGAATAATCCCGCGATCTGCCGTCCATACAAGGTCATGATGAGAAAACTAGAAAGATAATCCAAGAAATCCCGGCACATTTCCGTTCTCGGAGCTTTTTTTTTAGATATTTGGAGAACGACTTCTGTCCCCTTTTGTCCGGCGTTCCCCTTTTTACCCCATGTCCTCCCACACAATGAGAGAACGTAAGATATCTTGGCCCAGCTCGGGGATCTCCCCCATCACATACTCCCCGGATAGCCTGACGAAATTATGATCATATTTTCTTCATTCTTTAGTTTAAAAAACAGATAATATTTCCAACCTACGCGCGTGGATTCCAGGAAGGATAGTGGCCCATAGTGGGTAGGCCGTGATACATGACTAATTTGGGGTGATGCCTCGGTGTCTGTGACTAATGGTGGAGTGGAGGGATGTGAATAGCTTGTCTGTGTGAGACGGGGTCACATTTACTAGATTCTCCACCGAAAACTGCCATAAGAGAAATCTGGACGGGGCATAGTGTGAGGGTTGTGTAGTATTATGGTGGGGTGTAATGTGAGGGTTGTGTAGTATTATGATGGGTGTAATGTGAGGGTTGTGTAGTATTATTGTGGGATGTAATGTGAAGGTTGTGTAGTATTATGGTGGGGTGTAATGTGAGGGTTGTGTAGTATTATGGTGGGGTGTAATGTGAGGGTTGTGTAGTATTATGGTGGGGTATAATGTGAGGGTTGTATAGTATTATGGTGGGATGTAATGTGAGGGTTGTGTAGTATTATTGTGGGATGTAATGTGAGGGTTGTGTAGTATTATGGTGGGGTGTAATGTGATGGTTGTGTAGTATTATGGTGGGGTGTAATGCCAGCGTTGTGTAGTATTATGTTGGGGTGTAATGTGAGGGTTGTGTAGTTTTATGGTGGGGTGTAATGTGAGGGTTGTGTAGTATTATGGTGGGGTGTAATGTGAGGGTTGTGTAGTATTATGGTGGGGTGTAATGTAATGGTTGTGTAGTATTATGGTGAAGTGTAATGCAAGGGTTGTTTAGTATTATGGTGGGGTGTAATGTGAGGGTTGTGTAGTATAGTGGGGTGTTATGTGATGGTTGTGTAGTATTATAGTGGGGTGTAATTTGAGGGTTGTGTAGTCTTATGGTGGGGTGTAATGTGAGGGTTGTATAGTATTATGGCGGAGTGTAATGTGAGGGTTGTGTAATATTATGTTGGGGTGTAATGTGAGGGTTTTGTAGTATTATAGTGGGGTGTAATGTGATAGTTGTGTAGTATTATGGTGGGATGTAATGTGATGGTTGTGTAGTATTATGGTGGGGTGTAATGTAAGGGTTGTGTAGTATTATGGGGGGTATAATGTGAGGGTTCTGTAGTATTATAGTGGGGTGTAATGTGAGGGTTGTGTAGTATTATGGTGGGGTGTAATGTGACGGTTGTGTAGTATTATGGTGGGGTGTAATGTGAGGGTTGTGTAGTATTATGGTAGGGTGTAATGTGAGAGATGTGTAGTATTATGGTGGGGTGTAATGTGAGGGTTGTGTAGTATTATGGTGGGGCGTAGTGTGAGGGTTGTGAAGTATTATAGTGGGGTGTAATGTGATGGTTGTTTAGTATTATGATGGGGTGTAATGTGAGGGTTGTGTAGTATTATGGTGGGGTGTAATGTGATTGTTCTGTAATATTATGGTGGAATGTAATGTGAGGGTTGTGTAGTATTATGCTGAGGTGTAATGTGAGGGTTGTGTGGTATTATGGTGGGGTGTAATTTTGTGAGGTTTGTAGTATTATGGTGGGGTGCAATGTGAGGGTTGTGTAGTATTATGGTGAGGTGTAGTGTGGGAGTTGCGCAGTATTATGGTTGTGTGTAATGTGAGGGTTGTTTAGTATTATGGTGGGGTGTAATGTGCTGGTTGTGTAGTATTATGGTGAGTGTAAAGTGAGGGTTGTTTAGTATTATGGTGGGATGTAATGTCAGGGTTGTGTAGTATTATGGTGGGGTGTAATATTATGGGAGGTTGTAATGTGAGGGTTGTGTAGTATTATGGTAGGGTTTAATGTGAGGGTTGTGTAGTATTATGGTGGGGTGTAATGTGAGGGTTCTATAGTATAATGGTTGGTTGAAATGTGAGGGTTGTGTTGTATTATGGGGGTGTAATGTGAAGATTGTGTAGTATTATGGCGGTTGTAATGTGATTGTTCTGTAATATTATGGTGGAATGTAATGTGAGGGTTGTGTAGTATTATGGTGGGGTCTAATTTGTGAGTTGTGTAGTTTTATGTTATGGTGCAATGTGATGGTTGTGTAGTTTTATGGTAGGGTGTAATGTGATAGTTGTGTAGTATTATGGTGGTGTGTACTGTGAGGGCTGTGTATTATTATGGTGGAATGTTATGTGTGGGTTGTGTAGTATTACGGTGGGGTGTAATGTTAGGATTCTGTAGTATTATGGAAAGGTTTAGTGTGAGTATTGTGTAGTATTATTGTGGGGTGTAATCTGGGGGTTATGTAGTATTATGGTGGAATGTAATGTGAGGGTTGTGTGGTATTATGGTGTGGTGTAATGTGAGGGTTGTTTGGTATTATGGTGGGGTGTAATGTGAGGGTTGTGTGGTATTATGGTGGGGTGTAATGTAAGGGTTGTGTATTATTATGGTCAGGTGTAGTTTTATGATGGGGTGTAATGTGAGGGTTGTGTTGCATTATGGTTCGGGTGTAATGTGAGGGTTGTGTATTATTAGTGTGGAGTGTAATGTGAGGCTTGTGTAGTATTAGTGTGGGGTGTAATGTGAAGGTTGTGTAGTATTATGGTGGAGTATAGTATGAGGGTTGTGAATTATTATGATGGGGTGTAATGTGAGAGTTTTGTAGGATTGTGGTGGGGTGTAATGTGATGGTTGTGTAGTTTTATGGTGGGGTGTAATGTAAGGGTTTTTTAGTTTTATGGTGGGGTGTAATATAATGGTTGTGTAGTATTATGGTGGGGTGTAATGTAATGGTTGTGTAGTATTATTGTGGGGTATAATGTGAGGGTTCTGTAGTATTATAGTGGGGTGTAATGTGAGGGTTGTGTAAAATTATGGTGGGGTGTAATGTGAAGGTTGTGTAGTATTATGGTGGGGTGTAATGTGAGGGTTGTGTAGTATTATAGTGGGGTGTAATGTGAGGGCTTTATTTTATTATGGTGGGTTGTAATGTCAGAGATGTGTAGTATTATGGTGGGGTGTAATGTGAGGGTTGTGTAGTATGATAGCGGGGTGTAATGTGATGGTTGTGTAGTTTTATGATGGGGTGTAATGTGAGGGTTGTGTAGTGTTATAGTGGGGTGTAATGTGAGGGTTGTGTAGTATTATGGTGGGGTGTAATGTGAGGGTTGTGTAGTATTATGGTGGGGTTTAATGTGAGGAATGTGTAGTATTATGATGCAGTGTAATGTAAGGGTTGTGTATTATTATGGTGGGGTGTAATGTGAGGGTTGTGTAGTATTATGGTGGGGTGTAATGTGAGGGTTGTGTAGTATTATGGTGGGGTTTAATGTGAGGAATGTGTAGTATTATGATGCAGTGTAATGTAAGGGTTGTGTATTATTATGGTGGGGTGTAATGTGAGGGATGTGTAGTATTATGGTGGGGTGTAATGTGAGGGCTGTGTAGTATTATGGTTAGGGTGTAATGTCAGGGTTGTGTAGTATTATGATGGGGTCTAATGTAAGGGTTGTGTAGTATTATGGTGGTGTGTAATGTGAGGGTTGTGTAGTATTATGATGGGGTGTAATGTGAGGGTTGCGTAGTATTATGGTGGGGTGTAATGTGAGGGTTTTGTAGTATGGTGGAGTGTAATGTGATGGTTGTGTATTATTATGGTGGGATGTAATGTGAGGGTTGTCTAGTATTATGGTGAAGTGTAATGTAAGGGTTGTTTAGTATTATGGTGGGGTGTAATGTGAGGGTTGTGTAGTATAGTGGGGTGTAATGTGAGGGTTGTGTAGTATTATGGTGGGGTGTAATGTGATGGTTGTGTAGTATTATGATGGGGTGTAATGTGAGGGTTGTGTAGTATTATGGTGGGGTGTAATGTGAGGTTTGTGTAGTTTTATGGTGGGGTGTAATGTGAGGGTTGTGTAGTATTATGGTGGGGTGTAATGTGAGGGTTGTGTAGAATTATGGTGGGGTATAATGTGAGGGTTCTGTATTTCTATGGAGGGGTGTAATGTGAGGGTTCTGTAGTACTATGTTGGGGTGTAATGTGATGGATATGTAGTATTATGGTGGGGTGTAATGTGAGGGTTGTGTAGTATTATAGTGGGGTGTAATGTGAGGGTTGTTTTGTATTATGGTTGGGGTGTAATGTGAGGGTTGTGTAGTATTATGGTTGGGTCTAATGTAAGGGTTGTGTAGTATTTTGGTGGTGTGTAATGTTAGGGTTGTGTAGTATTATTTTGGGGTGTAATGTGAGGGTTGCGTAGTATTATGGTGGGGTGTAATGTGAGGGTTGCGTAGTATTATGGCGAGGTGTAATGTGAGGGTTGTGTAGTATTATGGTGGGGTTTAGTGTGGGAGTTGTGTAGTATTATGGTGGGGTGTAATGTGAGGGTTGTTTTTAGTATTATGGGGGGTGTTATGTGATGGTTGTGCAGTATTATTGTGTGGTGTAATGTGAGGATTGTGTAGTATTATGGTGGGGTGTAATGTGAGGGTTGTGTAGTATTATGGTGGGGTGTAGTGTGAGGGTTGTGTAGTATTATGGTGGGGTTTAGTGTGAGATTTGTGTAGTATTATAGTGGGGTGTAATGTGAGGGTTTTGTAGTTTTATGGTGGGGTGTAATGTGAAGATTGTGTAGTATTATAGTGGGGTGTAGTGTGAGGGTTGTGTGGTATTGTAAATAGGATGTAATGTGAGGGTTGTGTAGTATTATAGTGGGATGTAGTGTGAGGGTTGTGTAGTATTATAGATAGGATGTAATGTAAGGGTTGTGTAGTATTATTGTGGGGTGTAATGTGAGGGTTGTGTAGTTTTATGGTGGGGTGTAATGCGAGGGTTGTGTAGTATTATGGTGGGGTGTAATGTGAGGGTTGTGTAGTTTTATGGTGGGGTGTGATGCGAGGGTTGTGTAGTATTATAGTGGAGTGTAGCGTGAGGGTTGTGTCGTATTATAGTGAGTTGTAATGTGAGGGTTTTGTGGTATTATGGTGGGGTGTAATGTGAGGGTTGTGTAGTATTATGGTGGGGTGTAAACTGAGGGTTGTGTAGTATTATTGTGGGATATAATGTGAGGGTTGTGTAGTATTATGGTGGGATGTAATGTGAGGGTTGTGTAGTATTATGGTGGGGTGTAATATTTGATGGTTGTGTAGTATTATGGTGGGGTGTAATATTTGATGGTTGTGTAGTATTATGGTGGGGTGTAATATGTGATGGCTGTGTAGTATTATGGTGGGGTGTAGTGTGAGGGTTGTGTAGTATTATGGTGGATTGTAATGTGTGAGGGCTGTGTAGTATTATGGTGGGGTGTAATGTGATGGTTGTGTAGTATTATATTGGGGTGTAGTGTGAGGGTTATTTAAGATTTCCCGGTTCTCTTCGACCAATCTGGCAGAGTAGACAAGAATGATTTTTTTTATATGTAGCAGAGCTGAGTTTGTTTTATGGCCAGTTTTGCATAGGACTGCAGGTAAAACTACTACTCCACTATATAGAATAATCCCGCGATCTGCCGTCCATACAAGGTCATGATGAGAAAACTAGAAAGATAATCCAAGAAATCCCGGCACATTTCCGTTCTCGGAGCTTTTTTTTTAGATATTTGGAGAACGACTTCTGTCCCCTTTTGTCCGGCGTTCCCCTTTTTACCCCATGTCCTCCCACACAATGAGAGAACGTAAGATATCTTGGCCCAGCTCGGGGATCTCCCCCATCACATACTCCCCGGATAGCCTGACGAAATTATGATCATATTTTCTTCATTCTTTAGTTTAAAAAACAGATAATATTTCCAACCTACGCGCGTGGATTCCAGGAAGGATAGTGGCCCATAGTGGGTAGGCCGTGATACATGACTAATTTGGGGTGATGCCTCGGTGTCTGTGACTAATGGTGGAGTGGAGGGATGTGAATAGCTTGTCTGTGTGAGACGGGGTCACATTTACTAGATTCTCCACCGAAAACTGCCATAAGAGAAATCTGGACGGGGCATAGTGTGAGGGTTGTGTAGTATTATGGTGGGGTGTAATGTGAGGGTTGTGTAGTATTATGATGGGTGTAATGTGAGGGTTGTGTAGTATTATTGTGGGATGTAATGTGAAGGTTGTGTAGTATTATGGTGGGGTGTAATGTGAGGGTTGTGTAGTATTATGGTGGGGTGTAATGTGAGGGTTGTGTAGTATTATGGTGGGGTATAATGTGAGGGTTGTATAGTATTATGGTGGGATGTAATGTGAGGGTTGTGTAGTATTATTGTGGGATGTAATGTGAGGGTTGTGTAGTATTATGGTGGGGTGTAATGTGAGGGTTGTGTAGTATTATGGTGGGGTGTAATGCCAGCGTTGTGTAGTATTATGTTGGGGTGTAATGTGAGGGTTGTGTAGTTTTATGGTGGGGTGTAATGTGAGGGTTGTGTAGTATTATGGTGGGGTGTAATGTGAGGGTTGTGTAGTATTATGGTGGGGTGTAATGTGAGGGTTGTGTATTATTATGGTGGGGTGTAATGTAATGGTTGTGTAGTATTATGGTGAAGTGTAATGTAAGGGTTGTTTAGTATTATGTTGGGGTGTAATGTGAGGGTTGTGTAGTTTTATGGTGGGGTGTAATGTGAGGGTTGTGTAGTATTATGGTGGGGTGTAATGTGAGGGTTGTGTAGTATTATGGTGGGGTGTAATGTAATGGTTGTGTAGTATTATGGTGAAGTGTAATGTGAGGGTTGTGTAGTATTATGGTCGGGTGTAATGTGAGGGTTGTGTAGTATTATGGTGGGGTATAATGTGAGGGTTCTGTATTTCTATGGAGATGTGTAATGTGAGGGTTGTGTAGTACTATGGTGGGGTGTAATGTGATGGATATATAGTATTATGGTGGGGTGTAATGTGAGGGTTGCGTAGTATTATGGTGGGGTCTAATGTAAGGGTTGTGTAGTATTTTGGTGGTGTGTAATGTTAGGGTTGTGTAGTATTATGATGGGGTGTAATGTGAGGGTTGCGTAGTATTATGGTGGGGTGTAATGTGACGGTTGTGTAGTATTATGGTGGGGTGTAATATGTGATGGTTGTGTAGTATTATGGTGGGGTGTAATGTGATGGTTGTGTAGTATTATATTGGGGTGTAGTGTGAGGGTTATTTAAGATTTCCCGGTTCTCTTCGACCAATCTGGCAGAGTAGACAAGAATGATTTTTTTTATATGTAGCAGAGCTGAGTTTGTTTTATGGCCAGTTTTGCATAGGACTGCAGGTAAAACTACTACTCCACCATATAGAATAATCCCGCGATCTGCCGTCCATACAAGGTCATGATGAGAAAACTAGAAAGATAATCCAAGAAATCCCGGCACATTTCCGTTCTCTGAGCTTTTTTTTTAGATATTTGGAGAACGACTTCTGTCCCCTTTTGTCCGGCGTTCCCCTTTTTACCCCATGTCCTCCCACACAATGAGAGAACGTAAGATATCTTGGCCCAGCTCGGGGATCTCCCCCATCACATACTCCCCGGATAGCCTGACGAAATTATGATCATATTTTCTTCATTCTTTAGTTTAAAAAACAGATAATATTTCCAACCTACGCGCGTGGATTCCAGGAAGGATAGTGGCCCATAGTGGGTAGGCCGTGATACATGACTAATTTGGGGTGATGCCTCGGTGTCTGTGACTAATGGTGGAGTGGAGGGATGTGAATAGCTTGTCTGTGTGAGACGGGGTCACATTTACTAGATTCTCCACCGAAAACTGCCATAAGAGAAATCTGGACGGGCATAGTGTGAGGGTTGTGTAGTATTATGGTGGGGTGTAGTGTGAGGGTTATATATTACTAGATGGTGGCCCGATTCTAACGCATCGGGTATTCTAGAATATGTATGCGGCCGACCGGGTGCAATCAGCAGAGCGGTGTTTAAATTTGGCGGCAAAATCGCTGATTGGTCGCGGCCGGCAACTGCGACCAATCAGCAAAGCGGTGTTTAAATTTGGCGACTATATCGCTGATTGGTCACGGCCGGCGGTCGCGACTAATCAGCAGAGTGGGGTTTAAATTTGGCGCCAATAATGCTGATTGGTTGCGGCCGGCGGTCGCGACCAATCATCAGAGCGGTGTTTAAATTTGGCACCAATAATGGTGATTGGTCACGGCCGGGACCATTCAGCAGAGCCGTGTTTAAATTTGGCGGCAATAATGCTGATTAGTCGCGGTCGGCAATTTGGCGCCAACAATGCTGATTAGTCACGGCCGGCAACCGCGACCAATCAGCAGAGCGGGGTTTAAATTTGGCGCCAATAATGCTGATTGGTCGCGGACCGCGACCAATCAGCAGGGCGGCGTTTAAATTTGCCGCCCATATCGCTGATTGGTCGCGGGCGGTGGCTGCGGCCAATCAGCGACCAGTGTTACTGAGAACGGGGAGTGGCGTTGATGTGCGGGTTCTTTCGGTGTGAGTAGCCGAGAGATGAACGGCTAGCGCCGGTCATATCCCGGCTGCATCGCTGCTGGCTTCCATGCGGCTACCGTCGGGAGATCAGCGGCTAGTGCCGCTGATCTCCCGATGGCAAGTGTGAAGGGAGGACCGGGGAGCGAGGCCGCCGGTCGGGGTACTTGTGCTGCGTGCAGCCAGGAGATGAGCGGCTGGCACCGCTCATCTCTCGACTGCGTCGCCGCTGATCTCCCGACGGTGGCCTGAGTGTTTAAAATCCGGCGCCAATTCGCGGACGTGCTGCGGCAGTCGCTGATTGATCGTGGCCAATCAGCGAACCATGTTACTGAGTACTGGAGAGCGCGTTTAAATTTGGCGCCCAAATCGCTGATTGGTCGTAGGCGGCGGCCTCGACCAATCAGCAGAGCGGCGTTTAAATTTGCCGCCCATATCACTGATTCGTCGCGGCCGGCCACCGCGACCAATCAGCAGAGCGGGGTTTAAATTTGGCGCCAATACTGCTGATTGGTCACGGTCGGCTGGCGGCCACGACCAATCAGCCGATCGTTGTTTAAATTTGCCGCCAATCTCGCTGATTGGTCGTGGTCGGCTGGCGGCCGCGACCAATCAGCCGATCGTTGTTTAAATTTGGCGCCAATTTCGCTGACTGGTCGCGGCCGGCTGGCCGCGACCAATCAGCAGAGCGTTGTTTAAATTTTGCGCCACTCTCGCTGATTGGTCGCGGTCGGCTGGCGGCCGCGATCAATCAGCAGAACATTGTTTAAATTTGGCGCCAATAATGCTGATTGGTTGCGGCCGGCGACCGCGACCAATCAGCATAGCGGTGTTTAAATTTGGCGCCAATCTCGCTGATTGGTCGCTGGCAGCGTCCGCGACCAATCAGCACAGCACTGTTTAAATTTGTTGGCAAGATCGCTGATTGGTCACGGGCATCGTCCGCGACCAATCAGCACAGCAGTGTTTAAATGTGTCGGCAAGATCGCTGATTGGTCGCGGGCAGCGTCCGCGACCAATCAGCACACCAGTGTTTAAATGTGGCTCCAAAATCGCTGATTGGTCGCGGTCAGCGTCCGCAACCAATCAGCACACTAGTGTTTAAATGTGGCGCCAAGATCGCTGATTGGTCGCGGGTAGCGTCCGCGACCAATCAGCACAGCACTGTTTAAATGTGGCGCCAAGATCGGTGATTGGTCGCGGCCGCTATTTAAATGTGGCGCCCAAATCGGTGATTGGTCGCGGGCAGCGGCCGCGACCAATCAGCACAGCGGTGTTTAACTTTTGCGACAAGATCACTGATTGGTCGCGGCCGGAGAGCGCGACCAATCAGTGAATCGTATTGGTGAGGACCGGGGAGAAGAATCGTATTAGTGAGGACCGGGGGGCGGCGTTGCCTGTGCGGCTACTTCCGCTGCGAGAAGTCGGGAGATGAGCGACTGCTCGAGGCAGAAGTATCCCGACCCGCAGCGCCGCTCCCCGGTCCTCCCTTCACACCCTAGCCGCATGGATGTCAGCGCCGCTGCCTGTGCAGTTACTTCCACTACGAGAAGCCGGGAGATGAGCGGTTGCTCGCAGCAGAAGTATCCCGACCCGCAGCGCCGCTCCCCGGTCCTCCCTTCACACCCTAGTCGCATGTAGGTCTGCGGCGCCGGCGGTCTGGGTCCTTCTGCTGCTACCGGCCAGGAGATGATCGCCTTGCGCCGCTCATCTCCGTGCTGCATCTCCGTCCCGCAGATGAGCCGCTAACGGCCGCCATCTTTTTTCCGAAAACCCGCGTCGCTGATTGGCCGGGGTCAGACCAATAAGCGACGCGGGATTTCCTTGACAGACAGACAGACAGACAGAAAGATAGACAGACAGACAGACAGACAGACGGGATAAGACGATTATATATATAGATTATGGTGGGGTGTAATGTGAGAGTTGTGTGGTATTGTGGTGGGGGTGTAATAAGGGGGTTGTGTAGTATTAAGGTGGGGTGTAATGTGAGGGTTGTGTAGTATTAAGGTGGGGTGTAATGTGAAAGTTGTGTAGTATTATGGTGGGGTGTAATGTGAGGATTGTGTAGTATTATGGTGGGGTGTAATGTGAGGGTTGTGTAGTATTATGGTGGGGTGTATTGTGAGGGTTGTATAGTATTATGGTGGGGTGTAATGTGAGGATTGTGTAGTATTATGGTGGGGTATGAAGTGAGGGTTGTGTAGTATAATGGTGGGGTGTAATGTAAAGGTTGTGTAGTATTATGGTGGGGTGTAATGTGAGAGTTGTGTAGTATTATGGTGGGTTGTAGTGTGAGAGTTGTATAGTATTATCGTGGCTTGCAATGTGAGGTTTGTGTAGTATTATGATGGGGTGTAGTGTGAGGGTTGTGTTGTATTATGGTGGGTGTAGTGTTAGGGTTGTGTAGTGCTACGGTTGGGTGTAATGTGAGGCTTGTGTAGTATTATGGTGGGGTGTAATGTGATGGTTGTGCAGTATTATGGTGGGGTGTAATGTGATAGTTGTGCAGTATTATGGTGGGGGTGTAATGTGAGTGTTGTGTAGTTGTCACGGGTGTGTCACATGTGACAGACAGTCGCCCAACAACTGGTTGCAGGAGATCTCTTCGTTTTGGCATTACAGATTCCGTTTTAGATCTGTCTCACTCTAGGACCCAGCTGCTACCTCCCTCTTGCTGATTAACACCCTGGCCCCGGTGTTTAAATACTTTCAGTTTGCAATAGGGAGGCGCCAGTGATATTCACATCTTTCTTTGTGAAAGCTTGGAGCTGTCACAGTCTGCTTACTTCCTTTCTGGAGCTAAGAGGACGTGTGTGTAATCTCTCTGAAGTCTGCTTAAGCTAAATTACTTTCCCCCGTGTCTGTCTACCTCGTTGTCTTTAGTTGTTGGTGGGGACTGACTAGTGCTCATCCCCCTCTTCCCTAGCCAGGAGGGCCTAGCTCTAGGGAGATATAGGGTTTTAGGTTCCTGATCAGCAATTGGTGAGAAACCAATATAGGGATGGTAGGGAAGACAGGGTGATATCAGATCAGCCTAGGAGGTCTCCACCACCTTTCCTTAGAGTCTGGGCTCCCTTCCTCTCATCCCTTTGAGTTGCACTTTGTCTTTCCTACACTGTGCATGACAGCAGTATTATGGTGGGGTGTAATGTGAAGGTTGTGTAGTATTATGGTGGGGTGTAATGTGAGGGTTGTGTAGTATTATGTTGGGGTGTAATGTGAGGGTTGTGAAGTATTATGGTGGGGTGTAATGTGAGGAGTGCGTAGTACTATGATGGGGTATGATGTGAGGGTTGTGTAGTATTATGGTGGGGTGTAATGTGAGGGTTGTGTAGTATTATGGTGGGGTGTAATCTGAGGGTTGTGTGGTATTGTGGTGGGGGTGTAATATGGGGGTTATGTAGTATTAAGGTGTGGTGTAATGTGCTGATTGTGTAGTATTATAGTGGGGTGTAATGTGAGGGTTGTGTAGTATTATGGTGGGGTGTAATGTGCTGATTGTTTAGTATTATAGTGGGGTGTAATGTGAGGATTGTGTAGTATTAAGGTGGGGTGTAATGTGAGAGTTGTGTAGTATTATGGTGTGGTGTAATGTGAGGATTGTGTAGTATTATGATGGGGTGTAATATGAGGGTTGTGTATTATTATGGTGAGGTGTAATGTGAGGGTTGTGTAGTATTATGGTGGGGTGTAATGTTAGGGTTTTGTGGTATTGTGGTGGGGGTGTAATATGGGGGTTATGTAGTATTAATTTGTGGTGTAATGTGAGGATTGTGTAGTATTAAGGTGGGGTGTAATGCGAGAGTTGTGTAGTATTATGGTGGGGTGTAATGTGAGGATTATGTAGTATTATGGTGGGGTATGATGTGAGAGTTGTGTAGTATTATGGTGGTGTGTCATGTGAGGGTTGTGTGTTATTATGGTGGGGTGTAATGTGAGAGTTGTGTAGTATTATGGTGAGGTGTAATGTGAGGGCTGTGTAGTATTATGGTGAGCAGTAATGTGAGAGTTGTGTAGTATTATGGTAGGGTGTATTGTGAGGGTTGTGTAGTATTATGGTGGGGTGTAATGTGAGGGTTGTGTAGTATTATGATGGGTGTAATGTGAGGGTTGTGTAGTATTATGGTGGGGTGTAATGTGAGGGTTGTGTAGTATTATGGTGGGGTGTAATGCGAGAGTTGTGTAGTATTATGGTGGGGTGTAATGTGAGGGTTGTGTAGTATTACGGTGGGTGTAATGTGAGGATTGTGTAGTTTTTTGGTGGGGTATGATGTGAGGGTTGTATAGTATTATGGTGGGGTGTAATGTGAGGGTTGTGTAGTAATATGGTGGGGTTTAATGTGAGGGTTGTGTAGTATTATGGTGGGGTGTAATGTGAGGGTTATGTAGTATTATGGTGAGATGTAATGTGAGGGTTGTGTAGTATTATGGTGGGGTGTAATGTGAGAGTTGTGTAGTATTATGTTAGGGTGTAGTGTGGGAGTTGTGTAGTGTTATGGTGGGGCGTAATGTGAGGATTGTGTATTATTATGGTGGGGTGAAATGTGTGAGAGTTGTGTAATTTTATGGTGGGGTGTAATGTGAGGGTTTGTAGTATTATGGTTGGGTATGATGTGAGGGTTGTGTAGTTTTTTGGTGGGGTATGATGTGAGGGTTGTATAATATTATGATGGGGTTTAATGTGAGGGTTGTGTATTATTATGGTGGGGTGTAGTGTGACAGTTGTGTTGTATTATGATGGGGTGTAGTGTTAGGGTTGTGTAGTGCTACGGTGGGGTGTAATGTGAGTGTTGTGTAGTATTATGGTGGAGTGTAATGTGAGGGTTGTGTAGTGAGGGTCGTGTAGTATTATGGTGTGTGTAAAGTGATGGTTGTGTAGTATGGTGGAGTGTAATGTGATGGTTGTGCAGTATTATGGTGGGGGTGTAATGTGAGTGTTGTGTAGTTGTCACGGGTGTGTCAGATGTGACAGATAGTCGCCCAGCAGCTGGTTGCAGGAGATCTCTTCTTTTGGCATTACAGATGCCTTTTTAGATCTATCTCACTTTAGGACCTAGCGGCTGCCTTCCTCTTGCTGACTAACACCCTGGCCTGGGTGTTTAAATACTTTCAAATTTGCAATAGGCAGGTGCCAGTGATATTCACATCTTTCCTTGTGAAAGCTTGGAGCTGCCGCAGTCTGCTTACTTCCTTTCTGGAGCTAAGAGGACGTGTGTGTAATCTCTCTGAAGTCTGCTCAAGCTAAATTACTTTCCCCCGTGTCTGTCTACCTCGTTGTCTTTAATTGTTAGTGGGGACTGACTACTGCTCACCCCCCTCTTCCCTAGCCAGGAGGGCCTAGCTCTAGGGAGATATACAGTACAGACCAAAAGTTTGGACACACCTTCTCATTTAAAGATTTTTCTGTATTTTCATGACTATGAAAATTGTACATTCACACTGAAGGCATCAAAACTATAAATTAACACATGTGGAATTATAAACTTAACAAAAAAGTGTGAAACAACTGAAAATATGTCTTATATTCTAGGTTCTTCAAAGTAGCCACCTTTGGCTTTGATGACTGCTTTGCACACTCTTAGCATTCTCTTGATGAGCTTTAAGAGGTAGTCACCGGAAATGGTCTTCACTTCACAGGTGTGCCCTGTCAGTTTTAATAAGTGGGATTTCTTGCTTATAAATGGGGTTGGGACCATCAGTTGTGTTGTGCAGAAGTCTGGTGGATACACAGCTGATAGTCCTACTGAATAGACTGTTAGAATTTGTATTATGGCAAGAAAAAAGCAGCTAAGTAAAGAAAAACGAGTGCCCATCATTACTTTAAGAAATGAAGGTCAGTCAGTGCGAAAAATTGGGCAAACTTTGAAAGTGTCCCCAAGTGCAGCTGCAAAAACCATCAAGAGCTACAAAGAAACTGGCTCACATGAGGACTGCCCCAGGAAAGGAAGACCAAGAGTCACCTCTGCTTCTGAGGATAAGTTTATCCGAGTCACCAGCCTCAGAAATTGCAGGTTAACAGCTGCTCAGATTAGAGACCAGGTCAATGCCACACAGGGTTCTAGCAGCAGACACATCTCTTCAACAACTGTTAAGAGGAGACTTTGTGCAGCAGGCCTTCATGGTAAAATAGCTGCTAGGAAACCACTGCTAAGGACAGGCAACAAGCAGAAGAGACTTTTTTGGGCTAAAGAACACAAGGAATGGACATTAGACCAGTGGAAATCTGTGCTTTGGTCTGATGAGTCCAAATTTGGGATCTTTGGTTCCAACCACCGTGTCTTTGTGCGACGCAGAAAAGGTGAACGGATGGACTCTACATGCCTGGTTCCCACCGTGAAGCATGGAGGAGGAGGTGTGATGGTGTGGGGGTGCTTTGCTCGTGACACTGTTGGGGATTTATTCAAAATTGAAGGCATACTGAACCAGCATGGCTACCACAGCATCATGCAGCGGCATGCTATTCCATCCGGTTTGCGTTTAGTTGGACCATCATTTATTTTTCAACAGGACAATGACCCCAAACACCCCTCCAGGCTGTGTAAGGGCTATTTGACTAAGAAGGAGAGTGATGGGGTGCTACGCCAGATGACCTGGCCTCCACAGTCACCAGACCTGAACCCAATCGAGATGGTTTGGGGTGAGCTGGACCGCAGAATGAAGGCAAAAGGGCCAACAAGTGCTAAGCATCTCTGGGAACTCCTTCAAGATTGTTGGAAGACCATTTCCGGTGACTACCTCTTGAAGCTCATCAAGAGAATGCCAAGAGTGTGGAAAGCAGTCATCAAAGCAAAAGGTGGCTACTTTGAAGAACCTAGAATATAAGGCATATTTTCAGTTGTTTCACACTTTTTTGTTAAGTATATAATTCCACATGTGTTAATTCATTGTTTTGATGCCTTCAGTGTGAATGTACAATTTCCATAGTCATGAAAATACCGAAAAATCTTTAAATGAGAAGGTGTGTCCAAACTTTTGGTCTGTACTGTAGGGTTTTAGGTTCCTGATAGGCAATTGGTGAGAAACCAATATAGGGACGGTAGGGAAGACAGGGTGATATCAGAGCAGCCTAGGAGGTCTCAACCCCCTTTCCTTAGTGTCTGGGCTCCCTTCCCCTCATCCCTTTGAGTTGCACTTTGTCTTTCCTACACTGTGCATGACAGTAGTATTATGGTGGGGTGTAATATGGGGGTTGTGTAGTATTATGGTGGGGTGTAATGTGAGGAGTGTGTAGTATTATGATGGGGTATGATGTGAGGGTTGTGTAGTATTATGGTGGGGTGTAATGTGAGGGTTGTGTATTATTATGGTGGGAGTAATGTGAGGGTTGTGTAGTATTATGGTGAGGTGTAATGTGAGGGTTGTGTAGTTTTATGGTGGGGTGTAATGTGAGGGTAGTGTAGTATTATGGTGGGGTGTAATGCCAGCGTTGTGTAGTATTATGGTGGGAGTAATGTGAGGGTTGTGTAGTATTATGATGGGAGTAATGTGAGGGTTGTGTATTATTATGGTGGGAGTAATGTGAGGGTTGTGTATTATTATGGTGGGAGTAATGTGAGGGTTGTGTATTATTATGGTGGGAGTAAGGTGAGGGTTGTGTAGTATTATGATGGGGTGTAATATGAGGGTTGTGTAGTATTATGGTGGGGTGTAATGTGATGGTTGTGTAGTTTTATGGTGGGGTGTAATGTGAGGGTTGTGTAGTATTATGGTGGGGTGTAATGTGATGGTTGTGTGGTATTGTGGGGGGGGGTGTAATATGGGGGTTATGTAGTATTAAGGTGTGGTGTAATGTGAGGGTTGTGTAGTATTATGGTGGGGTGTAATGTGAGGGTTGTGTAGTATTATGATGGGGTGTAATGTGAGGATTGTGTAGTATTAAGGTGGGGTGTAATGTGAGAGTTGTGTAGTATTATGGTGTGGTGTAATGTGAGGATTGTGTAGTATTATGATGGGGTATGATGTGAGGGTTGTGTAGTATTATGGTGGGATGTAATGTGAAGGTTGTGTATTATTATGGTGGGGTGTAATGTGAGGGTTGTGTAGTATTATGTTGGGGTGTAATATGGGGGTTGTGTAGTATTATGGTGGGGTGTAATGTGAGGAGTGTGTAGTATTATGATGGGGTATGATGTGAGGGTTGTGTAGTATTATGGTGGGGTGTAATGTGAGGGTTGTGTATTATTATGGTGGGAGTAATGTGAGGGTTGTGTAGTATTATGGTGAGGTGTAATGTGAGGGTTGTGTAGTTTTATGGTGGGGTGTAATGTGAGGGTAGTGTAGTATTATGGTGGGGTGTAATGCCAGCGTTGTGTAGTATTATGGTGGGAGTAATGTGAGGGTTGTGTAGTATTATGATGGGAGTAATGTGAGGGTTGTGTATTATTATGGTGGGAGTAATGTGAGGGTTGTGTATTATTATGGTGGGAGTAATGTGAGGGTTGTGTATTATTATGGTGGGAGTAAGGTGAGGGTTGTGTAGTATTATGATGGGGTGTAATATGAGGGTTGTGTAGTATTATGGTGGGGTGTAATGTGATGGTTGTGTAGTTTTATGGTGGGGTGTAATGTGAGGGTTGTGTAGTATTATGGTGGGGTGTAATGTGATGGTTGTGTGGTATTGTGGGGGGGGTGTAATATGGGGGTTATGTAGTATTAAGGTGTGGTGTAATGTGAGGGTTGTGTAGTATTATGGTGGGGTGTAATGTGAGGGTTGTGTAGTATTATGATGGGGTGTAATGTGAGGATTGTGTAGTATTAAGGTGGGGTGTAATGTGAGAGTTGTGTAGTATTATGGTGTGGTGTAATGTGAGGATTGTGTAGTATTATGATGGGGTATGATGTGAGGGTTGTGTAGTATTATGGTGGGATGTAATGTGAAGGTTGTGTATTATTATGGTGGGGTGTAATGTGAGGGTTGTGTAGTATTATGGTGAGGTGTAATGTGAGGGTTGTGTAGTATTATGGTGAGGAGTAATGTGAGAGTTTTGTAGTATTATGGTGGGGTGTAATGTGAGGATTGTGGAGTATTATGGTGGGGTATGATGTGAGGGTTGTGTAGTATTATGGTGAGAAGTAATGTGATGGTTGTGTAGTATTATAGTGGGGTGTAATGTGATGGTTGTGTAGTATTATGATGGGGTGTAATGTGAGGGTTGTGTAGTATTATGGTGGGGTGTAATGTGAGGGTTGTGTAGTATTATGGTGGGATGTAATGTGAGGGTTGTGTAGTATTATGGTGGGGTGTAATGTGAGGGTTGTGTAGTATTATGGTGGGGTGTAATGTGAGGGTTGTGTAGTATTATGGTGGGGTGTAATGTGAGGGTTGTGTAGTATTATGGTGGGATGTAATATGAGGGTTGTGTAGTATTATGGTGGGGTGTAATGTGAGGGCTGTGTAGTATTATGGTGGGGTGTAATGTGAGGGTTGTGTAGTATTATGGTGGGGTGTAATGTGAGGGTTGTGTAGTATTATGGTGGGGTGTAATGTGAGGGTTGTGTAGTATTATGGTGGGGTGTAGTGTGGGAGTTGTGTAGTATTATGGTGGGATGTAATGTGAGGGTTGTGTAATATTATGGTGGGGTGTAATGCCAGGGTTGTGTAGTATTATGGTGGGGTGTAATGTGAGGGTTGTGTAGTATTATGGTGGGGTGTAATGTGAGGGTTGTGTAGTATTATGGTGGGGTGTAATTTGAGGGTTGTGTAGTATTATGGTGGGGTGTAATGTGAGGGTTGTGTAGTATTATGGTGGGATGTAATGTGAGGGTGGTGTAATATTATGGTGGGGTGTAATGCCAGGGTTGTGTAGTATTATGGTGGGGTGTAATGTGAGGGTTGTGTAGTATTATGGTGGGATGTAATGTGAGGGTTGTGTAATATTATGGTGGGGTGTAATGCCAGGGTTGTGTAGTATTATGGTGGGGTGTAATGTGAGGGTTGTGTAGTATTATGGTGGGGTGTAATGTGAGGGTTGTGTAGTATTATGGTGGGGTGTAATTTGAGGGTTGTGTAGTATTATGGTGGGATGTAATGTGAGGGTTGTGTAATATTATGGTGGGGTGTAATGCCAGGGTTGTGTAGTATTATGGTGGGGTGTAATGTGAGGGTTTTCTTGATTATGAGGCTCGTTGCATGATCTCTGTGTATCTGAACGCTGAATGTTTTTTGACCTTCATTTTCGTCTTTGATCAGTCGCGCGGAGAAGGATTTTTTTGTTTGGAATTTGAGTAGAATTTTTTTTTCGAAATGTTTCATTTCCTGACATTGGTTCCGTGCCGAGCAAATCCTCCAAGACTGATTACAATAACACAAGTACCATCTGAGTAACCAACCAGGAATTCAACAGGAACTACGGGAGGAGTTATCCGATGCCCCTGGCACTTTTAGCGGTGGATTCTGGATGTGTCCGGCATCACATCTACCTGCTGGTATTCCCCACATACCATGCTACGATGTGGCCCTCTTACGGCTTCCTAGTAAGACCCCCACAAATCACAACCTGTTAGATGTGGCTGATGATCGAGGACAGAAGTTTAGCAAATTAAGCTCCAGTGGCATGGCTGTTGTGTACCTTCCCTTTAAGACTCCTCCCAGACGGTCACTGTTTTCAAGTGATATCATTGTTATATTATATATATTGCTGCCTATGTTTCAATGACTCCATTATGCTTGAATTTGGGAGGTCCTGTCATGTAAGTGCACGGCTTGTGCCAGCACATCCCAAGTATGAGACTATTATTATTCAAATATTATGTAAGATGCATGGCGTCACCATGAAGAATCTTCTCAGGAAGACAAACCAAAATTTAAGGAACATTCAGCCGTGAAGGTCAAGAACATTTCAGCAATAGAGTCACGAGCCTTCCAACAAGAACATCCCGCTGTAGTGCCGGCGTCCCTGCCCTCTGCTAGGCAGGGACGCTGTTCCCCTCACCGCTCTGCTCCGTGCCCGGCGTCCCTCTCCCGCTCTGCTGGCAGCGCGCGCTCCTTCCCGGCCACTGTGCTTAGGGCGCGCGCGCGCGCCCTCCCTCCCTCTTAAAGGGGCCGCGCGCGCCGTCCTAAGGAGTCCCCGGCCAATGGCCGGAGGACTTTACCATATATAAGGCACCTCCTCCAAAATGGAGGTGCCCGAGCAATGTTGTTGCACTGTTCACTACTCTGCTTCAGCCCTCAGGTCCCGTTGCCAGTTACCTGCCAGTTACCTGCCAGATTCCTGCCTGATTATCTGCTACCTGCCTGCTAGTCTGAGGTCCGACGGTCTGCCTTACTACTCCTGTCAGTCTGTCTAAGGACCAGCCTGCCCGCTCACCTGGGAGCGCACATCAGCCACCTGCCTGCTTGCCTGAGGTCCGACGGTCTGCCTTCCAACTCCTGTCAGTCTGTCTATGGACCAGCTTGCCCGCTCACCTGGGAGCACACACCTGCTACCTGCCTGCTAGTCTACCTGGAGGCTCCGCCGTCACGTGCTGTGACCACCCGCCTGTCCAGAGACTTCTGCCCGCTCACCTGGGAGCGCTCATCTGCCGCCTGTCTGTTGGTCTTCCTGGAGGCTCCGCCGTCACATGCTGTGACCACCCGTTCATCCAGAGACTCTCGCCTGCTCACCTGGGAGCTCACGTCTATCATCAGCCGCCACAGGTCGTACCAACCCTTTACCTAGAGACTGCCCCGGTCACTTGCCGTGACCATCTGCCCGTTCATTCAGAGACTGCCCCGGTCACTTGCCGTGACCATCTGCCCGTTCATTCAGAGACTGCCCCGGTCACTTGCCGTGACCATCAGCCCGTTCATCCAGAGACTGCCCCGGTCACTTGCCGTGACCTCCAGCCCGTTCACTCAGAGACTGTCCCGGTCACCTGCTGTGACCTCCTGCCCGTCTTCCCTGGTCGCCACCCGCTCCCTTACAAGGACTGCCCCCTTGTATAGTAGCTCAGAGGTTCCGCCTCCCAGACCCGTTACAGTTTGCTCGGGCCATGGAACCCGGTGGCACCCAAGCTCCCTCGCTCTCGGACCTGTGTCATGAACTGTCCCATCAAAGGTCCCAACAGGAGTCCATCCTGGGTCACCTGCGGAATGTCAATACTCGCCTGGACACTCTGACTGCTCCACCAACAACCTCCGCCAGTGCCATGTCTCGCAATCCGGCAGCTCCGCTGTCCACTAACACCATGATATCCTACCCCGGACCTCGGCTTTCTGCACCTCCTCGCTTCGGAGGCGACTCAGCCCAGGCTCGGGGCTTCATAAATCAGTGCACCCTGCACTTTGAACTATTGTCCCACCAGTTTAACTCCGACCGAGCCAAAATTGCATTCATCATGTCCCATCTCACCGGGGAGGCCCTGGCCTGGCTAAATCCTCTATGGGAGAGAGGAGACCCCCTAGTGTCCAACTTGCCTGCTTTTCTCACGGCTTTCCGGAAAGTCTTCGACGAACCCGGACGGAAGACCTCATCCGCATCATCGTTGCTACGCCTCCGTCAGGAGAGTCTCACCGTGGGCCAATATGCCATACGGTTCCGTACCCTTGCCTCGGAGCTGGCCTGGGATAACGACGCTCTGGTTTCCGTCTTCTGGGAGGGTCTGTCCGGCCGTATTAAAGATGAACTTGCTGGTCGGGACATTCCTACCACTCTCGATGACTTAATAACTCTTGCCACCCGGATTGACCTACGGTTCCAGGAGCGTGCCAGAGAGGTCACCCGTGAGAGGAGGTTACCACGTCTAGCTCCTACTTTTCAGAAACCCGTCACTCCTTCTGTCTCTAACCAGGTACACCCTCCTGAGCCTATGCAGGTCGACCAGACCAAGATGGTCAAGACCCGTCAGGACTTACGCCGTGCCGAGGGGACCTGCTTCTACTGTGGCAGTAAGGAGCACCGGATCCGTGCCTGCCCGGAGAGGTCGGGAAACGCCTGTGTCTAGGTTCGCTCAGAGAGGTCCACCTAGACAAGAATAAATCCTCTCCATCCCTGCTGTTGTCAGTTTCAATCGTCTACGGGGAGAACCGTTATTTCGAACTAGCCCAACTGGACTCTGGAGCAGCCGGGAATCTTATTTCACAGTCCCTGGTAGAGAAATACCGCATCCCCACCAAACCTCTGGCTGTACCCTTGTCTGTTGCTGCCGTGGATGGGGGGCTCTTACCACGCCCCATCCAACTCATCACCGAATCCATTACTCTGCAGGTGGGAATGCTGCATTCTGAAAGTATCTCCTTCCATGTTCTGCCTGGACTCTCTCACGCCCTCTTGCTAGGCCTACCTTGGCTCCAGAAACATGCACCCGTTCTTGACTGGCAGACCGGAGAAGTCCTTCGCTGGGGACAGGGCTGCCATAAGACCTGTCTGGTTCCCGTTCATCCCGTCCGTCCTCCTCCTACCCCAGCTAATCTACCTGGACTTCCGATTCCTTATTGGTCTTATGCTGATGTCTTTAATAAAAAGGAGGCAGAGACACTACCCCCTCATAGACCATACGACTGCCCTATCGACCTGTTACCTGGTACTTCTCCTCCCCGTGGGCGTATTTATCCATTATCCGCTGCTGAGACCCGGTCGATGTCCGAATATATTGAGGAGAATCTGGCCAGGGGATTCATCCGGAAATCTACCTCCCCGGCGGGAGCAGGCTTCTTTTTCGTCAAAAAGAAGGACGGCTCTCTCCGTCCCTGTATAGACTATAGAGGCCTTAACCAGATCACGGTGAAGAATAAGTACCCCCTTCCGCTCATTCCGGAGTTATTTGATCGTCTGAGGGGGGCTAGAATCTTCACCAAACTGGACCTCCGTGGGGCGTACAACCTGGTTCGTATCCGTCAGGGGGATGAATGGAAGACGGCATTCAACACCCGGGACGGCCACTATGAATATCTGGTAATGCCCTTTGGCCTCTGTAACGCTCCTGCCGTCTTTCAAGAGTTGGTCAATGACATCTTCCGGGACCTTCTCTACTCCTGCGTAGTGGTGTACCTGGACGACATCTTGGTCTTCTCTCCGGATCTCCAGACTCACCGGAGGGATGTTCGTCAGGTCCTGCTCAGGCTCAGGCAGAACCATCTCTACGCTAAATATGAGAAGTGCCTCTTTGAGCAGACCTCGCTTCCGTTTCTGGGCTACATTATCTCTCAGACCGGCCTACAAATGGATCCTGAGAAACTGTCTGCCATCGAGAAATGGCCCCGACCAGAGGGGTTGAAGGCTATTCAACGGTTCCTGGGCTTCGCCAACTATTACCGCCTCTTCATCCCGCACTTCTCTTCCCGGACTGCCCCAATTTCCGCGCTCACCCGTAAGGGTACTAATCCCAAAGAGTGGCCGCCCGAAGCAGAGGAGGCCTTTCTTTCCCTAAAACAGGCCTTCTCTTCCGCCCCGGTGCTGCATCGCCCGGACGGCAACAAGCAGTTCTTCCTGGAAGTTGACGCCTCCTCCTCTGGAGCCGGAGCGGTACTTACTCAAAAATCATCTTCCGGGAGAATGGTAACTTGTGGCTTCTTCTCCAAACTCTTCTCCTCTTCTGAGCGCAACTATTCCATAGGAGACCGAGAGTTATTGGCCATCAAGCTGGCATTGGAGGAGTGGCGTTACCTACTCGAGGGGGCTCTTCATCCGGTAATAATTTACACTGACCACAAGAACTTGGCTTACCTCCAGCATGCCCAGAGACTTAACCCGCGCCAAGCCCGGTGGTCCTTGTTTTTTGCTCGCTTTGATTTTGTTCTTCATTTTCGCCCGGCTGACAAAAACGTCAAAGCAGACGCCTTGTCCCGATCCTTTCTGGTGTCCGATCTCGAGGAAGAACCTAAACATATCATCGATCCCGCCAGAGTAATGCAGGTGGCTCCCGTGAGTCTAAATCGTCTCCCTCCCGGTAAGACGTTTGTTTCAGTACCTGATCGGGAGAAGATCCTACACTGGGGCCATTCGTCTAAACTAGCTGGCCACGCCGGTCAGAAAAAGACCCTCCAGCTTATTGCCCGGCACTATTGGTGGCCTACCCTGCACAAGGACATAATAGACTTTGTTTCTGCCTGTGTGTCCTGCGCCCGCAACAAAGTCCCGAGACATCTGCCAGCCGGACGCCTCCTTCCGCTTCCTGTACCTGCTGCCCCCTGGCAGCATATAGCAATGGACTTTATAACTGATCTCCCCGTCTCTGCCGGTTGTACGGTCATTTGGGTGGTCGCTGACCGCTTTTCCAAGATGGCTCACTTTATTCCCCTGCCAGGCCTTCCGTCTGCACCCGAGCTGGCTAAAGACTTTATCCGCCACATCTTCCGTCTTCATGGCCTGCCCCTCCACATCGTGTCGGATCGTGGGGTACAGTTCACCTCACGTTTCTGGAGAGCCACTTGTAAACTACTAGACGTCACCCTGGACTTCTCTTCCGCTTACCACCCACAGTCCAATGGTCAAGTGGAGCGGACCAATCAGAACCTGACCAGTTACCTCCGGCACTTCGTTAATGCCCACCATTCTGACTGGGTGGATCTCCTACCATGGGCCGAGTTCTCTTATAATAATCACGAGAGCGAATCCTCCTCCAAATCCCCGTTTTTTGTAGTCTTTGGTCAGCATCCTCGGATTCCTTTTCCTGTCTCCACCTCTGTGGACAACCCGGCTGCGGAATCTCTCGTTAGCAAATTTTCCTCCATATGGGAGAGTACCCGGTCCGCACTCCTTCTGTCATCCGAGCGTATGAAAAGACACGCTGACAAAAAACGCCTGGATCCTCCACAATTTCGTCCAGGAGATAAAGTCTGGCTCTCATCTAAATATGTTCGACTCAAGATACCTTCTTACAAGTTAGGGCCTCGGTTCATCGGCCCTCTGGAGGTCATCAGTCAGATCAACCCGGTGGCCTATAAATTGAAACTCCCGGCCAACTTACGGATCCCTAACTCCTTCCATGTATCTCTCCTCAAACCCGTGGTGCTTAACTCTTTTTCCAAGTCTACAGGTAAGCCTCCTGCTCCGGTTTCTGCTGAGGACGAGTTTGAGGTAGAGAACATTCTTGCCACCAAAAGGGTAAGAGGAAAGACCTTTTTTCTGGTAGATTGGAAGGGGTTTGGTCCTGAGGAGAGAACGTGGGAGCCCCGGGAGAACATCCATGCCCCTCTCATCCTAGCTAAATTTCTATCTGGCCTAAAAAAGGGGGGGCCTAAAGGGGGGGGTACTGTAGTGCCGGCGTCCCTGCCCTCTGCTAGGCAGGGACGCTGTTCCCCTCACCGCTCTGCTCCGTGCCCGGCGTCCCTCTCCCGCTCTGCTCGCAGCGCGCGCTCCTTCCCGGCCACTGTGCTTAGGGCGCGCGCGCGCACCCTCCCTCCCTCTTAAAGGGGCCGCGCGCGCCGTCCTAAGGAGTCCCCGGCCAATGGCCGGAGGACTTTACCATATATAAGGCACCTCCTCCAAAATGGAGGTGCCCGAGCAATGTTGTTGCACTGTTCACTACTCTGCTTCAGCCCTCAGGTCCCGTTGCCAGTTACCTGCCAGTTACCTGCCAGATTCCTGCCTGATTATCTGCTACCTGCCTGCTAGTCTGAGGTCCGACGGTCTGCCTTACTACTCCTGTCAGTCTGTCTAAGGACCAGCCTGCCCGCTCACCTGGGAGCGCACATCAGCCACCTGCCTGCTTGCCTGAGGTCCGACGGTCTGCCTTCCAACTCCTGTCAGTCTGTCTATGGACCAGCTTGCCCGCTCACCTGGGAGCACACACCTGCTACCTGCCTGCTAGTCTACCTGGAGGCTCCGCCGTCACGTGCTGTGACCACCTGCCTGTCCAGTGACTCCTGCTCGCTCACCTGGGAGCGCTCATCTGCTGCCTGTCTGCTAGCCTACCTGGAGGCTCTGCCGTCACGTGCTGTGACCACCCGCCTGTCCAGAGACTTCTGCCCGCTCACCTGGGAGCGCTCATCTGCCGCCTGTCTGTTGGTCTTCCTGGAGGCTCCGCCGTCACATGCTGTGACCACCCGTTCATCCAGAGACTCTCGCCTGCTCACCTGGGAGCTCACGTCTATCATCAGCCGCCACAGGTCGTACCAACCCTTTACCTAGAGACTGCCCCGGTCACTTGCCGTGACCATCTGCCCGTTCATTCAGAGACTGCCCCGGTCACTTGCCGTGACCATCTGCCCGTTCATTCAGAGACTGCCCCGGTCACTTGCCGTGACCATCAGCCCGTTCATCCAGAGACTGCCCCGGTCACTTGCCGTGACCTCTAGCCCGTTCACTCAGAGACTGTCCCGGTCACCTGCTGTGACCTCCTGCCCGTCTTCCCTGGTCGCCACCCGCTCCCTTACAAGGACTGCCCCCTTGTATAGTAGCTCAGAGGTTCAGCCTCCCAGACCCGTTACACCCGCCAAGAAAGTCAAGAACAAGATGAAAAAACAAAAACATTTTACCAAGAAAGTCAAGAGTCTTCCATCAAGAACATTCTGCTGAGGAAATCAAGATCAATCCAACAAGTCAGTCAAGATTATTCTGTCAAGATGGTTAAGAACATTTCACCAAGAAAGTCAAGAGCTTTCCATCAAGATTACTCCATCAAGAAAATCAACAACATTCCGCCAAGAAAGTCAATATTATTATATCAAGACAGTCAAGATCGTTGTATTAAGAAAGTCAAGATCATTCCATCAAGACAGTCAAGATCGTTGTATTAAGAAAGTCAAGAACAATCCGTCAAGAAAGTCAAGAATTCCGCCAAGATGGTTTAAAACATTTTACCAAGAAAGTCAAGAGCCTTCCATCAAGAACATTCTGCCAAGAAAGTCAAGATCATTCCTTCAAGATTGCTCCATCAAGAAAGTCAACAACATTCCACCAAGAAAGTCAAGATTATTACATGAATACAGTCAAGAACAATCTGCCGAGAAAGTCAAGATCATTCCATCAAGACAGTCAAGATCAATTCCATTAAGAAAGTCAAGAATTCCACCAAGATGGTTAAAAACATTTTACCAAGAAAGTCAAGAGCCTTCCATCAAGAACATTCTGCCAAGAAATTCAAGATCATTCCATCTAGATTGCTCCATCAAAAAAGTCACAAACATCTGCCAAGATGATTAAGAACATTCCACCAAGAAAGTCAAGAACATTCCACCAAGATAGTTAAGAACATTTTACCAAGAATGCCAAGAGCCTTCAATCAAGAACATTCTGCCAAAAAGTCAAGATTATTCCAGTAAAACATTCAAGAACATTTCATCAAGACAGTCAAGATCGTTCCGTCATGAACATTCTGCCAAGAAAGTGAAGATCATTCCATAAAGACAGTCAAGAACATTCTGCCAAGAAATTCAAGAACATTCTGCTAAGATGGTTTAGAACATTTCACCAAGAAAGTCAAGAGTCTTCTGACTCGCCCCCTGGGCCTAGTGTGGACGTGTGTGGGTTACCCTGAGCCGGGTCTCTGGGGGTTGTAGTCTCCGTGGCAGCGACCCGATCCCGTGGCTCAGGGTGGTCAGGCCGATGGCAGTCTTTTAGGGGTTTTAAGTTAATTGTCCGACTACGCCACCCGTGGATTGCGGTCAGGGTGTACCGCCGCTGCGAGGCAGTCCGCTGAGGCTGGTGTGGTGTGCGCAGCAAAAGATGGGATAACTCCCCACGGGAGGAGTATGGCCTCAGGGCAGGGAATGTGGATGATGGGAGTGATGGTGCACGGGCGTCCCAGCACTAGTAGTGCTGGTGCGGCGATGAGCAGGAACGACTCAGTCTTTTGCAGTGCAGTTCAGGGTCTTTACTGGTGATATTAAGGCAGACCCTCCCGGGAGTATACCGTGTGGTGCTCACCCGTATGGCTGGTGACTTGGGGCCTTCTGTTAGCCTCCGCTCCTGGATGGCGGTGCTGGTCCCTTCCTTGTGACTGAGCCTCCGGGCTTCTATGGCCAGAGGACCTGGAATCCCCTGCGGGCTGGTTTCTGCTGCTGGGTGGATATCAGTCCCCACAGCCTCGGACTCCGGTGTCCGGTTATCAGATTCTTCTGCCAGGGCGAGCTATATCTCTGCTTAGCTTCCAGCCCCTGGTCTTCTGCTCCTAGCTCCTACAGAGCTCCTGCTGTAACTTTCCCTCTCCAGGCTCTGACTCCACTAATCCCGCCCCAGACCCAGTTTATAAGGGCAGATTCCTCCCCTCCCAGGTCTGGGCGGGCGGTGTTGCATGCTTAGGGCTCCTGACCAGAGAAACCTCCCACTTGCTCTCAGACGTAATATTCCTATTACTGTGGCAACCAGACCCCTGGGGTGCCACATTCCCCCCCTAGTGAATTTTAGTACTCCGGGACTAAACACATTTTTAAGAAAACGCAAATACAGGGTATAAACAATAATACAACAACATATATACAAGAAGCTTTAGTCTTTAGAGGTCACGGCGTGTCCGTGACCGGGTGTCCATATCACCCAACAAGGTGAAGTCTTGGCACAGAGTAGGAGACCTGTCCAAAGCAAACCCCAAGCGTTGGCCCTGGGCGTGGCTGCAAGGCTGAAGCTAGCTACTTTGGGCCACAAGGAGGCCACGCCAGACAGGTTTTCTCTTCTGCGGCCATCTTCGAAAGAGGCACCAAGGTACAACTATCTACATGTAGTTCTGGTTATTCAGCGTCCATAACCTGTCAGTCCAAATAAACCTGAAGGGTAACTAGAGAAACATAATTAGTACCCAGGTAACAAAACATGAACCTTTTTCAACATTTACGTATGTACAGGTAAATATATATTACAGTTTAGATTCTCCAGCGAGCGGGCATTTGTCCTCTAGTGCTCCTGGTGGACCTACGTAACCCACTATCTGGTTCTGCACTACAGGGTGTAGGAGGTGTTGCGGGTAAGTCTGGCAGCTTTCTGCGTACTCTTTGGCTTACTAGGGGCACGGCAGGCTCACTACTAGCAGAGGGTTGATTCTCCTGGACTGCTGGTATGGGTTCTTCTGCCTCCTGGGCCGGCTGCTCTTCTGACACTACCTGTTCTTCTGTAGGCTCTTCTGGGGCTGGCTGGAGAAAGGTGAGGACGGGTACCACGACTGCGTTGTTAATCTGAGTCCAGGACCGGGGAAAGTCTCCGAGTACGGTACTGATCATTTCTTCCCTTTCCTCTGCGGGTTGAGGGTTTTCTTGATCTTCTTCAGGGCTTTGCAGCTGCTCGGGACACTTTTTCAGGTGGTCTCTGGAAACAATGGCTGTGGTTTCTCCTCCGTCCTTACTGATGATACATACTTTTGGGTTCTCATGACTTGAGGGCAGTACGGTGTATGGGTCCTTCTCCCACTGGTCATCCAACTTGTGGAGCCGCCTCTTTCTCTTCAAGACCTGCTCTCCAGGCACCAGGGGAACAGCGGGAGCATACTGGTTATAAGCCTTCTCTTGCCTTTCTCTTGCTTGAGACAGACTCTGCTCGACGCTCTCCTGTACTTTCCGATACTGCTGCTGCCATTCTGTATCCCAGTCTGCCTCTGGCGAGGTGTCCTCAGGTGTCAGGACTCCCATATCCAGGTCAATAGGCAGCTTACCAGGTCTTGCTCTCATTAGGTAAGCCAGGGTACAGTTGGTGGAGCCTACGGGGATGTGATTGTACAAGTCCACCAAATCAGGCAGTTTTTCAGGCCACAGACTGCGTTCTTCCAGGGGCAATGTTTTTAGCAAGTCTATCACCACCTGGTTCATTTTCTCACATAGTCCGTTGGTCTGAGGGTGATAGGGCGTTGTTCTTATCTTCTTGCAGCCATACAGGTTGCAGAACTCCTGGAAGACCTCCGCTTCGAAGGCTGGTCCTTAGTCCGTCAACACTTGCTCCGGATACCCGTGTGGACGGCAGAAGTGCTGCTGGAAGGCTCTAGCTGCTGTTTGAGCCGTTAAGTCCTTGACAGGGACCACCACCAGGAACCGGGAGTAGTGATCTACGATGGTGAGGGCGTAGACCTACCCAGATCTGCTTGGAGCCAGTTTCACATGGTCCAGGGCTACCAGTTCCAGTGGCTGCCTGGTGATGATGGACTGCAGGGGAGTCTTCTGGCTGGCACAGTCCTTTCTTCTTAGGTTGCACGGGCCACAATCTCTGCACCACCTCTCGATGGCTCCTCTCATGCCAATCCAGTAGAACCGTTCACGCAACAAGAACTCCAGCTTTTTCCATCCGAAGTGTCCCGCTCCGTTGTGGTATGCCTCCAGAACCATAGCCGCGTCTCGTCTTGGGACCACTACCTGCCAGGTTAGCTCATGTGTTCGAGAGTTGACCATTCTCCGGCACAGCTTCCCCTGTAGAGAAACAGCTTACTTTTCTCCTTCCACAGTTGCTTGGTCTCCTCCGGAGCATCTGGGTCAAGACGGGCATCAGCCTGTGTCAGCATTTCCTTCACTAGACGGACTGCGGGATCACTGTCTTGTGTCTCCGCCCAGCTATACTGGGGTAAGGGATTGAACGTAGCAGAGCGCCTGTCCTTCACACGGTGGGAATACAGGGTAATCCCATGACGGTGGAACGCAGGGAGTTCGACTTCCTCCAGATCTTCTGGATCTTCCCCTACGTCCGGTAAGTTTGGCATTCTGGACAGGGCATCCGCGTTGGCATTTGAGCGTCCCGCCCGGTATTTGATGGTGAATTCGTAGTTGGACAGGCGGGCCATCCATCTCTGCTCCAGGGCACCAAGTCTTGCAGTGTCCAGGTGTGTCAACAGGTTGTTATCCGTGTACACGGTGAACTTGGAAGAGGCAAGGTAATGCTTGAAACGTTCGGTCACTGCCCACACCACTGCCAGGAACTCTAGCTTGAATGAGCTATAATTCTCAGGGTTTCTCTCTGTGGGCTGTAGTTTTCGGCTGGCGTAAGCGATTACCCGTTCTTTCCCCTGCTGGATCTGGGACAGTACGGCTCCTAGCCCGATGTTGCTCGC
Source organism: Phyllobates terribilis (assembly GCF_046119375.1). Classification (NCBI taxonomy): domain Eukaryota; kingdom Metazoa; phylum Chordata; class Amphibia; order Anura; family Dendrobatidae; genus Phyllobates; species Phyllobates terribilis. The sequence goes on from NW_027362770.1 coordinate 178,243,556, forward strand.
GTCCGTGTGGAGGATAAAGGGCTGGCTGTAGTCAGGGTATGCCAGAATTTCGTCCCCCGTGAGGGCCATCTTCAGCTGGCGAAAGGACTCTTCTTCCAGCTTTTCCCATCTGAAGGGCGGCTTCTGGTTTTTGGCCTTCCTGGATTGGCCTATCAGGAGGTCCTGCATAGGGGCTGCCATTTTGGTGAAACCGGGAATGAATCTTCGGTAGTAGCCTACCAACCCGAGGAACTGCCGCACTTCCTTTATGCTGGAGGGTCTTGACCAGTCCTTAATCACGGTGATCTTATCGGGGTCGGGAGCCACTCCGTCAGCACTCACCACGTGTCCCAGGTACTGCACCTTTGGTTTCAGGAGGTGACACTTGGAGGGTTTCACCTTTAGGCCGTAGCTTGCCAGGGCATCAAACACTTCTGCCAGGTGTTTCAGGTGGTCCTCGTAGGTTTTGGAATAAACGATGACATCGTCCAGGTATAACAGGACCGTCTCGAAGTTCCGGTGTCCCAGACAGCATTCCATCAACCGCTGGAAGGTTCCTGGTGCGTTGCAGAGCCCGAACGGCATACAATTGAATTCGCTGAGATCCATCGGGGTGGTGAACGCAGTCTTCTCCTTGTCCGCCTCTGCTACAGGAACCTGCCAGTACCCGCTAGTAAGATCCAAAGTGGAGAAGAAGTTAGCAGATTTTAATGCAGCTAAAGATTCTTCTATTCTAGGTAACGGGTACGCATCTTTGTGTGTGATACGGTTGACCTTTCTGTAGTCTACACACATTCTCATTGTGTTGTCCTTCTTTTTCACTAGAACTAGTGGAGCTGCCCAGGGGCTACAGCTGTCCCTGATTACCCCAGCCTCCTTCATGTCCCGCAACATCCCCTTTGCATGCTGATAGTGTGCAGGGGGTACAGGTCGGTATCTTTCCTTTATGGGTGGATGGTCTCCTGTGGGGATGTGATGTTCTACCCCCTTTACTCGCCCGAAGTCTAGCGGGTGTTTACTAAAGACTCTTTCGTACTCCTGAACCACCCGGTAGACTCCCTGTTTTTGGTGTGAGGGAGTGGAGTCAGTACCCAAATGCAGTTGCTGACACCAGTCCTTCATTTGTTTCTTAGAGCCTTTACCTTCCTCTGGTTGAGATGGAGGCAAGGGTTCTACGACCTTTACAGAATTTTGGTTTATGGTGAACAATTTGGCTAGCGTGGCATACCGGGGCAGGTATACTTCTCTCTCCCCGATATTTATGATGCGGACGGGCACCCTCCCATGGCGTACATCGACCACCCCCCGTGCTGTCAAAATGGTGGGCCTACTGTCTGAGTAGACGGGTTCTACTATTGCTTGGTAGTCTCTACCTCTTAGACCAATAGCTGCCCGGCACCAGATCATCATCTCACTTTTCGGGGGCATGGCAATAGGGAACGGGTCACATATTCTCACGCTACCTATCTCACCACCAGATAGTTCCACTTGTTGCCGCTTCATCAGTACCCGGATATCTTTTTGGAGGACACGCTGCTGACTGGAGCTGGGGTTCTTGGCAACCTGCTGTAAAATGAGAATCACCTCTGCAAGACAATTTTCAATCACGTTAGTTCCCAAGGTTATTCTAGGGTGGCTCTCATGACGGTCAATGTCCACAATAATCAGTCCTTGTGCCGCCAGTTCGACTTTACCGACCTTAATGGTCACCTCCTTGAATCCCACCTGCGGCACGGGCTGACCATTGCTGGCGATGATACTCAGGTCGTCATCTGGGTAGCGGGTTATGTCCGAGTCATTCCAGTACCGCTTAAAGAGCACGTACGGGATGGTAGTCACTTGTGACCCAGTGTCTAGTAGGGCACTCATAGGAATGCCATCCAGTACCACAGGCAAGACCGGACGTCCCCCTACGTATTTATCACGCCAGTTCGATGGGCCTGATGATCTTATGCCTGGGGGTTGGCCCTCTACCCCAGGTTGTGCCCGTTTAAATGACGGTACCTTGCCATATGTCCGGGTTGATTGCAGCGGCGGCAGATGGGTTGTCCGTCCTCGTTGTATCTGTCGCTGGGTCTTCCTCTGGACGATGGGATCCTCCTCTGTCGGTGCCACGGGATGTCCTCCGGACTGGTGGCCAGCTTGATCCTTCCTGGAGGAGAAACCTGTAAAGACTGCACAGTTCTGGTTAGCTCGGCTATGCTTTTGGTTAACTCTTGGACCTGATGTTGCAGGTCTATAGCCAGGTTGTTATCCAAAGCCTGCGCACCAGCTCCTATAGGCTCTGCAGACAAGGGCGCCGCGTCCTGGTGATAGGTAATAGCAGTGCGCCTGTGGGTTACAGCGCTACCCGGTGCCGGTTCTCTGAGCACCCGGATGGCCCTGTCCTTGAACTTTGCAAAGTCCAGACCAGGGTTCTGCAAGGCCATTGCACGTAACTGGGTTCGGTGGGCGCTGGACAGCAGACCCTCGATGAATTGCTCAGTCAACAGTTCATCTGCATTCCGCACACTGTCAGGGTCTGCCTGTTTAATGGCTCCCAGGGCCTCTTGCAAATTCAAAGCATAGTCTCTTATACTGTCTTGGGCCCGCTGCTTGCACCCATAGAATTTCATTTTGATCTCTGCTGAGGTGCGGGTATCAAAAGTGTCCCTCAGACTGGTTAAGATTTCTTTTACAGTCTCCTTATCCCGGACTGACCAGGACTTTACTTCACGTTGGGCTGCCCCGGTTAGCTGGCCTACCAATATGCTCACTTTTTGTCCCTCTGTCAGGGGGTACACCTTAAACAGGCTGTACAGTCTCTCTTTAAAGTCGCTTAGGGTATGCGACTCCCCTGAGTACTGGGGCAGCCAGGCCGCTCCGGGGATATAGGGCATTGTAAATGGCATTACCACGGCAGCGGCCGCGCTGGTGGTAGAGGGTCCCTCCATATCCGTCATCTTCCTCCCCACTAGTTAAGTGTGGCCTACCTTCTGTTGCTTCTTCTCCGTAGGCCGCGGCTCCGCAGACGATCGTCAGGGTGGAGGACCTTGCGTCGCGCTCTGGTGACGTCAGCGTCGCTCTCTCTCCCTTCCAGGACCTTGCGCAGCGTCGATGCGTGAGGCGGAGCTTCGGATCTCGCGCGCTTTCGGCGTCCACGCCCCTCTTCTTCCCGCGCGGCGTCCCGAAGATGGCGTCCGATGGCGGGAAAACGACTGCGGATGGCGGGAAAACAGCTGCGGATGGCGGGAAACGGCTCCGGATGGCGGGAACCGACCGAAGACGGCGGGAAACGGCTCCGGATGGCGGGAACCGACCGAAGACGGCGGGAAACAGCTCCGGATGGCAGGAACCTTCACCACGGCAGGTATGACAGTCTTTTGAAGGCACGCAGTACCCGGTGGTTGCGGGCACGAAATCCTGCCGACTACGCCAAAGCTGACTCGCCCCCTGGGCCTAGTGTGGACGTGTGTGGGCTACCCGGAGCCGGATCTCTGGGGGTTGTAGTCTCCGTGGCGGCGACCCGGTCCCGTGGCTCAGGGTGGTCAGGCCGATGGCAGTCTTTTAGGGGTTTTAAGTTAATTGTCCGACTACGCCACCCGTGGATTGCGGTCAAGGTGTACCGCCGCTGCGAGGCAGTCCGCTGAGGCTGGTGTGGTGTGCGCAGCAAAAGATGGGATAACTCCCCACGGGAGGAGTATGGCCTCAGAGCAGGGAATGTGGATGATGGGAGTGATGGTGCGCGGGCGTCCCAGCACTAGTAGTGCTGGTGCGGCGATGAGCAGGAACGACTCAGTCTTTTGCAGTGCAGTTCAGGGTCTTTACTGGTGATATTAAGGCAGACCCTCCCGGGAGTACTGGCTAGCATAAGGGGCCTGGTCAGTCTGCGAGCAAGCAGGAGTTCCCCTGGCCAGGTGGAGTTGTAGGCCTCCCCGTCTATCTGCACTCTTTCTGGCTACCTTGCTGTAAGCGGGTAGAAGTAGCCCACGTCCCTGAGTATACCGTGTAGTGCTCACCCGTATGACTGGTGACTTGGGGCCTTCTGTTAGCCTCCGCTCCTGGATGGCGGTGCTGGTCCATTCCTTGTGACTGAGCCTCCGGGCTTCTATGGCCAGAGGACCTGGAATCCCCTGCCGGCTGGTTTCTGCTGCTGGGTGGATATCAGTCCCCACAGCCTTGGACTCCGGTGTCCTAGATTCTTCTGCCAGGGTGAGCTATATCTCTGCTCAGCTTCCAGCCCCTGGCACTCGCTCCTGCTCCTACAGAGCTCCTGCTGTAACTTTCCCTCTCCAGGCTCTGACTCCACTAATCCCGCCCAGACCCAGTTTATAAGGGCAGATTCCTCCCCTCCCAGGTCTGGGCAGGAGGTGTTGCATGCTTAGGGCTCCTGACCAGAGAAACCTCCCACTTGCTCTCAGACGTAATATTCCTATTACTGTGGCAACCAGACCCCTGGGGTGCCACACTTCCATCCAGTCAAGATCATTCCATCAAGACAGTGAAGATCATTCTGTCAAGAAAGTCAAGAACATTCCGCCAAGATGGTTTTGAACACTTCACCAAAAAAGTCAAGAATCGTCTAACAAGAATATTCCACCAAGAAAGTCAAGATAATTCCATCAAAATTGCTCCGTCAAGAATAGTCAACAACATTCCGCCAAGAAAGTCAAGATTATTACATGAAGACAGTCAAGATCATTGTGTAGCTGTATTAATTATGTAAAAATTAAATTACATAAGTACAGTGTGGCGGTATCAGTATTTTATTGAAAAATCATGAGCACTGTATGATGATATCATCTTGGCACTGTGAGGTAGTATTCATTTTTGGGCAGTGTGAGGTTGCGTTCATGTTAGCGACCAAACTATATGAGCACATTGTGTCAGTGTTAGTATATTATGTATTATATAAAAGAATTGTGAGCACTCTATGGCGGTATTATTTAATTTTTGTAAAACTTTTTCACAGCGAGAATAATGGGTCACAGACCAGGAGTTTGATGAAAATCTCCAGCGATGCTGTCACTTATGTCAGTCACATGCTGGACCGTACAGACCAGCAGACGGGGTGGATGTCTGAATCCTTGTGAATCAGCCGCCACACAGTGTTAATAGCAGCGGAGCAACGCTCCTGCTTACCACAATGATGGCCCTGGACCAACGTGAACATTGTGTAGCTGCTGCGTCCTGTTTATCCCCGTCTTCACTTTTGCATTGAACAGAAGATCAAAGTGAAATCAGTCATCAGCAGCGGGATTTATTCCGAAAGGATCTGGCAAGAAAGAGACGAGGAAAGCAGATTAGTATTTGTTTTGCCAAAGGCAATGATGAAGTGGCCGAAGAAAGAATAACTGCACTCAGAAACTAAAAATGACTAGTGATAACCCCAGCATCCCCGCTCACACCCCAAATTACATAACACTGAGATATGCGGTGCTGTTACTCTATCTCCACCCAAGACGTCTCTTTTCCTAGTGGTCTCTGGTTATTGTAATAACTTTTCATATGATCTCACTAATGTCTCCCAAGTTTCCTCATATGCTGCACCTGTATTCTGGATTTCTCTACCCCAGGCCTTTTAGTTCTGCTCATTATACTTCATGAAAAGCTCTCACCACCATTAATTGTCATGGATTGATTGTGCTCTATTATTGTAACATGGTAGTTATATTCTTGTACATAGGGGCAGTATTATAGTAGTTATATTCTTGTACATAGGGGGCACTATTATAGTAGTTATATTCTTGTATATAGGGGGAGTATTATATTAGTTATATTCTTGTACATAGGAGCAGTATTATAGTAGTTATATTCTTGTACATAGGGGGCAGTATTATAGTAGTTATATTCTTGTACATAGGAGCAGTATTATAGTAGTTATATTCTTATACATAGGGACAGTATTATAGTAGTTATATTCTTGTACATAGAGGGCAGTATTATAGTAGTTATATTCTTGTACACAGAAGCAGTATTATAGTAGTTATATTCTTGTACATAGGGGGCAGTATTATAGCAGTTATATTCTTGTACATAGGGGCAGTATTATAGTAGTTATATTCTTGTACATAGGGGGCAGTATTATAGTAGTTATATTCTTGTACATAGGGGCAGTATTATAGTAGTTATATTCTTATACATAGGGACAGTATTATAGTAGTTATATTCTTATACATAGGGACAGTATTATAGTAGTTATATTCTTGTACATAGAGGGCAGTATTATAGTATTTATATTCTTGTACATAGGAGCAGTATTATAGTAGTTATATTCTTATACATAGGGACAGTATTATAGTAGTTATATTCTTGTACATAGGGGGCAGTATTATAGCAGTTATATTCTTGTACATAGGGGCAGTATTATAGTAGTTATATTCTTGTACATAGGGGGCAGTATTATAGTAGTTATATTCTTGTACATAGGGGCAGTATTATAGTAGTTATATTCTTATACATAGGGACAGTATTATAGTAGTTATATTCTTGTACATAGAGGGCAGTATTATAGTAGTTATATTCTTGTACACAGAAGCAGTATTATAGTAGTTATATTCTTGTACATAGGGGGCAGTATTATAGCAGTTATATTCTTGTACATAGGGGCAGTATTATAGTAGTTATATTCTTGTACATAGGGGGCAGTATTATAGCAGTTATATTCTTGTACATAGGGGCAGTATTATAGTAGTTATATTCTTGTACATAGGGGGCAGTATTATAGTAGTTATATTCTTGTACATAGGAGCAGTATTATAGTAGTTATATTCTTGTACATAGGAGCAGTATTATAGTAGTTATATTCTTGTACATAGGGGGCAGTATTATAGTAGTTATATTCTTGTACATAGGAGCAGTATTATAGTAGTTATATTCTTATACATAGGGACAGTATTATAGTAGTTATATTCTTGTACATAGAGGGCAGTATTATAGTAGTTATATTTTTGTACACAGAAGCAGTATTATAGTAGTTATATTCTTGTACATAGGGTGCAGTATTATAGCAGTTATATTCTTGTACATAGGGGCAGTATTATAGTAGTTATATTCTTGTACATAGGGGGCAGTATTATAGTAGTTATATTCTTGTACATAGGGGCAGTATTATAGTAGTTATATTCTTGTACATAGGAGCAGTATTATAGTAGTTATATTCTTGTACATAGGAGCAATATTATAGTAGTTATATTCTTGTACATAGGGGGCAGTATTATAGTAGTTATATTCTTGTACATAGGAGCAGTATTATAGTAGTTATATTCTTGTACATAGGAGCAGTATTATAGTAGTTATATTCTTGTACATAGGGGCAGTATTATAGTAGTTATTTTCTTGTACATAGGAGCAGTATTACAGTAGTTATATTCTTGTACATAGGAGCAGTATTATAGTAGTTATATTCTTGTACATAAGGGCAGTATTATAGTAGTTATATTCTTGTACATAGGAGCAGTATTATAGTAGTTATATTCTTGTACATAGGGAGCAGTATTATAGTAGTTATATTCTTGTACATAGGGGCAGTATTATAGTAGTTATATTCTTGTACATAGGAGCAGTATTATAGTAGTTATATTCTTGTACATAGGACCAGTATTATAGTAGCTATATTCTTGTACATAGGGGGCAGTATTATAGTAGTTATATTCTTGTACATAGGAGCAGTATTATAGTAGTTATGTTCTTGTACGTAGGGGGCAGTATTATAGTAGTTATATTCTTGTACATGGGGAGCAGTATTATAGTAGTTATATTCTTGTACATGGGGGGCAGTATTATAGTAGTTATATTCTTGTACATAGGAGGCAGTATTATAGTAGTTATACTCTTGTACATAGGGGCTGTATTATAGTAGTTATATTCTTGTACATAGGGGCAGTATTATAGTAGTTATATTCTTGTACATAGGGGGCAGTATTATAGTAGTTATATTCTTGTACATAGGGGCAGTATTATAGTAGTTATATTTTTGTACATAGGGGGCAGTATTATAGTAGTTATATTCTTGTACATAGGAGAAGTATTATAGTAGTTATATTCTTGTACATAGGAGCAGTATTATAGTAGTTATATTCTTGTACATAGGGGGCAGTATTATAGTAGTTATATTCTTGTACATAAGGGCAGTATTATAGTAGTTATATTCTTGTACATAGGGGGCAGTATTATAGTAGTTATATTCTTGTACATAGGGGCAGTATTATAGTAGTTATATTCTTGCACATACTGGCAGTATTATAGTAGTTATATTCTTGTACATAGGGAGCAGTATTATAGTAGTTATATTCTTGTACATAGGGAGCAGTATTATAGTAGTTATATTCTTGTACATAGGAGCAGTATTATAGTAGTTATATTCTTATACATAGGGGCAGTATTATAGTAGTTATATTCTTGTACATAGGAGCAGTATTATAGTAGTTATATTCTTGTACATAGGAGCAGTATTATAGTAGATATATTCTTGTACATAGGGGGCAGTATTATAGTAGTTATATTCTTGTACATAGGGGCAGTATTATAGTAGTTATATTCTTGTACATACTGGCAGTATTATAGTAGTTATATTCTTGTACATAGGGAGCAGTATTATAGTAGTTATATTCTTGTACATAGGGAGCAGTATTATAGTAGTTATATTCTTGTACATAGGAGCAGTATTATAGTAGTTATATTCTTATACATAGGGGCAGTATTATAGTAGTTATATTCTTGTACATAGGGAGCAGTATTATAGGAGTTATATTCTTGTACATAGGAGCAGTATTATAGTAGTTATATTCTTGTACATAGGAGCAGTATTATAGTAGTTATATTCTTGTACATAGGGGCAGTATTATAGTAGTTATATTCTTGTACATAGGGAGCAGTATTATAGGAGTTATATTCTTGTACATAGGAGCAGTATTATAGGAGTTATATTCTTGTACATAGGGGCAGTATTATAGTAGTTATATTCTTGTACATAGGGAGCAGTATTATAGGAGTTATATTCTTGTACATAGGAGCAGTATTATAGGAGTTATATTCTTGTACATAGGGGCAGTATTATAGGAGTTATATTCTTGTACATAGGAGCAGTATTATAGTAGTTATATTCTTGTACATAGGGGCAGTATTATAGTAGTTATATTCTTGTATATAGGAGCAGTATTATAGGAGTTATATTCTTGTACATAGGGGAGCAGTATTATAGGAGTTATATTCTTGTACATAGGGGCAGTATTATAGTAGTTATATTCTTGTACATAGGGGCAGTATTATAGTAGTTATATTCATGTACATAGGGGGCAGTATTATAGTAGTTCTATTCTTGTACATAGGGGGCAGTATTATAGTAGTTCTATTCTTGTACATAGGGGGCAGTATTATAGTAGTTCTATTCTTGTACATAGGGGGCAGTATTATAGGAGTTATATTCTTGTACATAGGGGAGCAGTATTATAGGAGTTATATTCTTATACATAGGGGAGCAGTATTATAGTAGTTATATTCTTGTACATAGGGGAGCAGTATTATAGGAGTTATATTCTTGTACATAGGGGAGCAGTATTATAGGAGTTATATTCTTGTACATAGGGGCAGTATTATAGTAGTTATATTCTTGTACATAGGGGCAGTATTATAGTAGTTATATTCATGTACATAGGGGGCAGTATTATAGTAGTTCTATTCTTGTACATAGGGGGCAGTATTATAGTAGTTCTATTCTTGTACATAGGGGGCAGTATTATAGTAGTTATATTCTTGTACATAGGGGCAGTATTATAGTAGTTATATTCATGTACATAGGGGGCAGTATTATAGTAGTTCTATTCTTGTACATAGGGGGCAGTATTATAGTAGTTCTATTCTTGTACATAGGGGGCAGTATTATAGTAGTTATATTCATGTACATAGGGGGCAGTATTATAGTAGTTATATTCTTGTACATAGGGGCAGTATTATAGTAGTTATATTCATGTACATAGGGGGCAGTATTATAGTAGTTCTATTCTTGTACATAGGGGGCAGTATTATAGTAGTTCTATTCTTGTACATAGGGGGCAGTATTATAGGAGTTATATTCTTGTACATAGGGGAGCAGTATTATAGTAGTTATATTCTTGTACATAGGGGAGCAGTATTATAGTAGTTATATTCTTGTACATAGGGGAGCAGTATTATAGTAGTTATATTCTTGTACATAAGTGGCAATAAATCAAATCACTCAGATGTACTTTGTTTGGGAGTCTTTGGAGCATTAGGAGGGCTCAGTCGTGCTCCACAGATGAGCACATGAGGGCTGTATTACTTTAGTTAACATATTACACACAGAATATTTGTTTCTCTTTTCTTCGCTGATTCCTTTGGAAAAATGGGAAGGAGATTTGTGTCGGAGCCTTGTCAATTTAATGTGAGATTACCTTCTGTTTCTCATTGTGAGTCAGCGTGTCGACTGTACACAGAGCATGAATCATTTCCACCAAACAGACACAGAGTACATTGCACCTCTGAGCTAATGATGGGACCCCAGCGTGGGCTGACCCCAAGCTGAAGTCCCCTGACAGCTCAGCCCTGCAGACATGTGCCGATCCTGCCCCCACCCCCTTTTATCCCATGGACCATCATTATTTTCTTTTCTATAGTTGTGTGATCTTCCAAGCACGTTCCCATCCCTGTGACTCAGGCCGTCCGCAGCCCATATAGATGTCCCATAATGATGGAACAAGCAGATCACTCCCCGCTAGACAATAACACAGTTTAGGGCAAAAATATGGTAATAGTAAGACGTACGTAAGTACGAAGTAATAAATTAATCAAAATCATAAAATTGATTATTTAAGCCTGGAAACCATCAGCAAGTAGCATGGAATGGCATAGAATGGATTCCTATAATTTTCCATCTGGTGTAAATGCCGCTGTTCTCCTGAATCCGGCGATGCTTTTCTTGTGTTCCTGCGCCTCTCCGTTCCTGAGATATCGCCTCTTCTTTCCTGAGTAGAAATCTAGTCTTTTCAGCCAAGTGGGTGTGATCCTCTATTTTTTATGGGCGTTGTCTTTGATGACCACACCTAGTTGACTTAAAAGGCTAGTTTGATAGGCAGGGAAGAAGGGGCCATATCTCAGGAACGGAAAGTCACAGGAACAAAAGTAAAATATAGCCGGATTCAGGAGAACAGCGGCATTTACACCAGGGGAAAATGCACTAGGACCCGGTATTTTCCTAAATTTGACTGATACTGACACCCGCCCTTATTAAACAAGAGGGGGTATCATTGTGACTTTTTATATCGTTAAATTCTCTCTCCATTTTATGTCATCCTTTCCTATTACCGACATACTGTCCCCTCCACATCCTGGCACCGATATTCCCCCCAGCCTGATTTGGCTCCTTACTATGGTTAATTTGGCTACCGTTCCTTTAAATGTCCCAGTCTGGGCTTTAATCTCCCGCAGCGCAATCCAAGTGTAGGATCCAGGACATGTGTGTAATTCCCCTCGTCTGTATCTTTTCCCTCGTCTGACACGCACATGAAGGACATGTACAATGCTCCAATCCAGAGGGTCCTCTTGGTCAAATAGACCCCCCACCACTCTTCATCCCATCCCACCCCTCAAGGCACAGCCATACAGAGGTGTTACTGAGGTGCTTCAACATTGCCAATCCTGCAAAAAGAGGCAATACCACTTTTTTTTTTTTTTCATGTACACAGCTCCTATGCAGACCGATGGGTCTCCATGGTTACAGACTACAAACAAACCCTGCGTAGTCAGATATTGCAGTTGTGTTACGTTTCGTCTCATCTTCTTTAAGTCATGAAGGCGGAATCAGACTACACCCAGGGTTTGTTTGTAGTTGCAACAATGGAAACACATAGGACAGCATGGGGGCTGTATACACAAAACGGTAGATGTGCTTCACTGATTTAAATGTACTAGGGCAAATAAATAAAATGGTTACAAGTGTACAGACCGTTTAAGCCGAGAAGACACGCCACCGAACGTTGCAATTGATTCATTCTTTCTACCTGGAAACCATCAGCAAGTTGCTGTTACTGGGTTATTTTATATCTATCATCCTGATACTTTACTTTGTACTAGAACCGGACCAGACCCGCAGGTCACAGGACACCAGTATGTATTCAGAGTGTCCATTAGAGAAACCCAAAAAGAATGGTAGATCAGTCACCAGCAACTTACTGATGGTTTCCATCTAGGACAAGTAACTGAAAAAAACAGCGTAAAAGACAAGGAATATATATTGCAAAGTTGCTGGATTTGACTTTTGCTGACCCTAGAACCAAATGAGCAGAGATAATCCAAAGAGCCCGTCTATGCCTCTGCATTGGGTGGCTGATAACGGAGAACAATAGCTTCAACCGCACAGCAAATGGAAAGCTTAAGTGCAGCATATGGTCTGAAGCTAGGTAGCCCTTTATCTTCATTATCACCAGGACTGACACCACGCTGCCTCATAATGGCTCTTAATGAATAACATTTGTTTGTCGTTTAAAGGGACAGAGCGCCATTAATCACCCGACCTCCATACTCCTCTCGAAAACAGTAGATATTATTTATTCTGCTTTATTATTAATGGAGAAAAAGTTATTTTACAAGCGTGAAAAGGACGTGGCTTTCCACAGCGGCACAGAGTATTTAAGGAGGTATCATGTAAAGGAGAAGTATCATGCGAGGTTTGTGAGGACAGAGCTGCACATTCACGGGGTCAGTGCCATTATGTATGAAAGGGTATGGGAGCAGGTAGGAGAAGCCGAGTCCTCCAGCAGCACAGAGTATTTCAGAAGAAGACTTATCTTGGAGGGGGGCAGTGATCAGTCCCCTCATGTGATCATGTGATAATGTTAGTGAGGACAGGAACAGTAATATAGGGGGGGGGGTGGAGTTATCATACAGAGCACAGTCTCCAGCAGCACAAAGTATTTCAGGAGATGATTTTTTTTCTTGGGGAGGGGAGCTGCGACGTGTTAGTGAGGACAGGATTACATGTGATAAGCACTCCTCCATGATATGGGAAAGACATAGTCTAAAGAGCAGTTCTCCAGCAGTGCAGAGTATTTCAGGAGACAAGTATTTTGCTCCTGTGGGGTTGGGGATAATGGGGGGCGCAGTGACCCGTCCACTCATGTGATAATATTCGCACGGGTTGTGAATCTAAGAAGAAAAGAAAGCACGACCAGATCGTGAAAGAAACAATGATCCCCACAGCAGCGCAGAGTATTTCAGGAGATATCACACACAAAGCTAGTGGACCCTATGTGACCGAGGGGAACCGGCCGCGGCAATCACAACCCAAATGAGGCCGAGTTCACCCCTCCGCCTTGTTTTAATTAACATTCTGTCGTCTCTGAACCCGATCGGACTGGGAACATCGCCCGGAAAACGTAAACGCGAGTCAGAAAAATGTGGAGCGAGGGGGGCGGCACATTCATCAGCCGAAAATATCATTAAGGTGGAGGCCCCGCAAAAGATACAGAACCTGGCACATTCTGGGCCCCGCAGCAAAAAAAAGCTCATCTGTGCCGCACACCCTGCCAGCTTTCACGGCGTCCTACTGACACTGAGCAGATGACACTGGCATCCTGCGGGCATAAACCTGGCATCGCATAGTAGCAGTGTAGGGTAGTTGTGTCGCCAGCAGAATGATTAGTGCACCCTGTTGTATTTTCATATATCGCTAGATGATCGCAGATACAGTACAGACCAAAAGTTTGGACACACCTTCTCATTTAAAGATTTTTCTGTATTTTCATGACTATGAAAATTGTACATTCACACTGAAGGCATCAAAACTATGAATTACCACATGTGGAATTATATACTTAACAAAAAAGTGTGAAACAACTGAAAATATGTCTTATATTCTAGGTTCTTCACAGTAGCCACCTTTTGCTTTGATGACTGCTTTGCACACTCTTGGCATTCTCTTGATGAGCTTCAAGAGGTAGTCACCGGAAATGGTCTTCACTTCACAGGTGTGCCCTGTCAGGTTTAATAAGTGGGATTTCTTGCCTTATAAATGGGGTTGGGACCATCAGTTGTGTTGTGCAGAAGTCTGGTGGATACACAGCTGATAGTCCTACTGAATAGACTGTTAGAATTTGTATTATGGCAAGAAAAAAGCAGCTAAGTAAAGAAAAACGAGTGGCCATCATTACTTTAAGAAATGAAGGTCAGTCAGTGCGAAAAATTGGGAAAACTTTGAAAGTGTCCCCAAGTGCAGTTGCAAAAACCATCAAGCGCTACAAAGAAACTGGCTCACATGAGGACCGCCCCAGGAAAGGAAGACCAAGAGTCACCTCTGCTTCTGAGGATAAGTTTATCTGAGTCACCAGCCTCAGAAATCGCAGGTTAACAGCAGCTCAGATTAGAGACCAGGTCAATGCCACACAGAGTTCTAGCAGCAGACACATCTCTACAACAACTGTTAAGAGGAGACTTTGTGCAGCAGGCCTTCATGGTAAAATAGCTGCTAGGAAACCACTGCTAAGGACAGGCAACAAGCAGAAGAGACTTGTTTGGGCTAAAGAACACAAGGAATGGACATTAGACCAGTTGAAATCTGTGCTTTGGTCTCATGAGTCCAAATTTGAGATCTTTGGTTCCAACCACCGTGTCTTTGTGCGACGCAGAAAAGGTGAACGGATGGACTCTACATGCCTGGTTCCCACCGTGAAGCATGGAGGAGGAGGTGTGATGGTGTGGGGGGGCTTTGCTGGTGACACTGTTGGGGGTTTATTCAAAATTGAAGGCATACTGAACCAGCATGGCTACCACAGCATCTTGCAGCGGCATGCTATTCCATCCGGTTTGCGTTTAGTTGGACCATCATTTATTTTTCAACAGGACAATGACCCCAAACACCCCTCCAGACTGTGTAAGGGCTATTTGACCAAGAAGGAGAGTGATGGGGGGCTACGCCAGATGACCTGGCCTCCACAGTCACCAGACCTGAACCCAATCGAGATGGTTTGGGGTGAGCTGGACCGCAGAGTGAAGGCAAAAGGGCCAACAAGTGCTAAGCATCTCTGGGAACTCCTTCAAGATTGTTGGAAGACCATTTCCGGTGACTACCTCTTGAAGCTCATCAAGAGAATGCCAAGAGTGTGCAAAGCAGTCATCAAAGCAAAAGGTGGCTACTTTGAAGAACCTAGAATATAAGACATATTTTCAGTTGTTTCACACTTTTTTGTTACGTATATAATTCCACATGTGGTAATTCATAGTTTTGATGCCTTCAGTGTGAATGTACAATTTTCATAGTCAAGAAAATACAGAAAAATCTTTAAATGAGAAGGTGTGTCCAAACTTTTGGTCTGTACTGTATATATCTACTGTGGCAAGATGTCTGCCAGTCTTAAAGGGCACCACCCCCCTGGAAAATTGTAGAATAATCTGCCAATATGATTCCCTCTTAGGCTTTATTAGAATGAATGAGGAAGCCATCAATTGCTTTCTCATCCAAGTTGCTGCCTAGGTGGAGCACAGCTATTCAGATTAGTTTATCATCGGCTGCTGCGCTCTGCATAGGCAATAACCGAGATGACAAAGCTCTCGGTATAATAAAGTGAGCTGTGTTATCTCAGTCTCTACCTATGCAGAGCGCAGCAGATGATGACAACCTCATCTCAACTGCTGCGCTCTGTATAGGCAGAGGCTGAGCAAGACGGTATTGAATCATGTTCACTGCACTGTGCTCTCCCCCTGCTCCCCACCTCTCCTTACACTTGTAATTTTACGAAAAGGAGAGACCAAGACCTACCGGGAGAGCTGTCTCAAATTTTCAAAAGTGTTCCCTGTTAAAAAAATTAAGAAAAAATAAAATTACATATTTACATACTTTTTCTAAACCCCAACTAGGGTTACGTTAGGGTTAGTGCTAGGGTTAGGTTTATTGCTAAGGTTAGAGCTATGGTTGGAGTTAGAGCTAGGGTTAGGGTTATTTCTAGGGTTATAGCTATGGTCAGGTTTAGAGCTAGGATTAGGGCTATGGTTAAAGTTATAGCTATGGTTAGGGTTATTTCTAGTGTCAAAGCTATGGTTAAGATTAGTATCAGGATTAGAGCCACGGTTAGGGTTATTGCTAAGGTTAGAGCTATGGTTAGCGTAAGAGCTGTGGCTAAGATTAGTGCTAGGCTAAGAGCTATGGTTAAGATTAGAGCTATGGTTGTGCTTTTTTTCTAGCGTTAGAGCTATGGTTAGAGTTAGTTTCAGGATTAAAGCCATGGTTAGGGTTATTGCTAAGGTTAGAGCTATTGTTAAGGTTAATGCTAGGGTTAGTGTTAGTGGTAGGGTTAGAACTATGGATAGGGTTAGTGCTAGGGTTAGAGGTATGGTTAGAGTTAGAGCTATGGCTAGGTTTAGAGCTATGGTTAGTGGTATGGTTAGAGTTAGAGCTATTGCTAGGGTTAGTGTTAGGGTTAGAGGGATGGCAAGAGTTAAAGCTATGATTATGGTTAGTGCTAGGGTTAGAGCTGTGGTTAAGATTAGAACTATGGTTAGGCTTATTTCTAACATTATAGTTATAGTTAGACTTAGAGCCATGGTTAGGGTTATTCTTAAGGTTAGAGCTATGGTTGGAGTTAGAGCTAGGGTCATGGTTATTTCTAGGGTTAGAACTATGGTTAGGGTTAGTGCTAGGGTTAGAACTATGGTTAGGGTTAGTGCTAGGGTTAGAACTATGGTTAGGGTTAGTGCTAGGGTTAGAACTATGGTTAGGGTTAGTGCTAGGGTTAGAGCTATGGTTAGGTTTATTTACTTTTTTAGAACTATGGTTAGTGTTAGTGCCAGGGTTCGAGCTATGGTTAAGGTTATTTCTAGGGTAAGAGTTATAGTTAGGGTTAGTGCTAATGTTAGAGCTATGGTTAGGGTTACTTCTTTTGTTAGGACTATGGTTAGCATTAGTGCCAGGGTTCGAGCTATGGTTAAGGTTATTTCTAGGGTAAGAGTTATAGTTAGGGTTAGTGCTAGGATTAGAGCTATGGTTAGGGTTACTTCTTTTGTTAGGACTATGGTTAGCATTAGTGCCAGGGTTAGAGCTATGGTTAAGGTTATTTCTAGGGTAAGAGTTATAGTAAGGGTTAGTGCTAATGTTAGAGCTATGGTTAGGGTTACAGCCATGGCTATGGTTAGTGCTAGGGTTAGAGCTATGGGTAGGTTTATTGCTAGGGTTAGTATGGTTAGAGCCATGGTTAAGGTTACAGCTAGGGTTAGAGCTATGGTTAAGGTTATTTCTAGGGTGAGAGTTATAGTAAGGGTTAGTACTAATGTTAGAGCTATGGTTAGTTAGGGTTACAGCCATGGTTATGGTTAGTGCTAGGGTTAGAGCTATGGTTAGGCTTATTGCTAGGGTTAGTATGGTTAGAGCCATGGTTAAGGTTGCAGCTAGGGTTAGAGTTATGGTTAAGGTTATTTCTAGGGTGAGAGTTATAGTAAGGGTTAATGCTAAGGTTAGAGCTATGGTTAGGGTTAAAGCCATGGTTATTGTTAGTGCTAGGGTTAGAGCTATGGTTAGGGTTATTGCTAGGGTTAGTATGGTTAGAGCCATGGTTAGGGTTAGTGCTAGGGTTAGAGCTATGGTTAGGGTTATTGCTAGGGTTAGTATGGTTAGATCCATGGTTAGGGTTAGTGCTAGGGTTAGAGCTATGGTTAGGGTTATTGCTAGGGTTAGTATGGTTAGAGCCATGGTTAGGGTTAGTGCTAGGGTTAGAGCTATGGTTAGGGTTATTGCTAGGGTTAGTATGGTTAGAGCCATGGTTAGGGTTAGTGCTAGGGTTAGAGCTATGGTTAGGGTTATTGCTAGGGTTAGTATGGTTAGATCCATGGTTAGGGTTAGTGCTAGGGTTAGAGCTATGGTTAGGGTTATTGCTAGGGTTAGTATGGTTAGAGCCATGGTTAGGGTTAGTGCTAGGGTTAGAGCTATGGTTAGGGTTAGTATGGTTAGAGCCATGGTTAGGGTTAGTGCTAGGGTTAGAGCTATGGTTAGGGTTATTGCTAGGGTTAGTATGGTTAGAGCCATGGTTAGGGTTAGTGCTAGGGTTAGAGCTATGGTTAGGGTTATTGCTAGGGTTAGTATGGTTAGAGCCATGGTTAGGGTTAGTGCTAGGGTTAGAGCTATGGTTAGGGTTATTGCTAGGGTTAGTATGGTTAGAGCCATGGTTAGGGTTAGTGCTAGGGTTAGAGCTATGGTTAGGGTTATTGCTAGGGTTAGTATGGTTAGATCCATGGTTAGGGTTAGTGCTAGGGTTAGAGCTATGGTTAGGGTTATTGCTAGGGTTAGTATGGTTAGAGCCATGGTTAGGGTTAGTGCTAGGGTTAGAGCTATGGTTAGGGTTAGTATGGTTAGAGCCATGGTTAGGGTTAGTGCTAGGGTTAGAGCTATGGTTAGGGTTATTGCTAGGGTTAGTATGGTTAGAGCCATGGTTAGGGTTAGTGCTAGGGTTAGAGCTATGGTTAGGGTTATTGCTAGGGTTAGTATGGTTAGAGCCATGGTTAGGGTTAGTGCTAGGGTTAGAGCTATGGTTAGGGTTAGTATGGTTAGAGCCATGGTTAGGGTTAGTGCTAGGGTTAGAGCTATGATATGGGTTATTTTAAGGGTTAGAGCTATGATTAGGGTTAGAGCTAGAGTTATGGTTAAGGTAATAAAATAGTTCCATAAAAAAAGAGAAGTTTGTCAGCTTTCACTCTCCATCTGTGTGTACGAGCGCTATACTTTTTGTATTAGACTTATACCCCCTACTACGTACACATTGGTGGTGAGGCAGTGGTGTAAATATATATATTCTCATCTCAGGAGTCCAAACACGTAATGTGTCTGCCATTTACATTTTGGGATTTGCATGATATGTAAAAATGTTTCCTATATGTGATGCAAATTGATACATATTCATCCACGGTGAAGAACGAAGGGTTCGCTGACCTCGCTAATAATTACCTGTCACATATTATTGCTCTGCTCCTCGTCTCGGCGCCCGATGAGGATGAGAAACATCCTGGCTATAGGGAAAAATGTTAAAAGGATTCTGGAACTGATTGTAGGGCGACTGTAAAGAGACGTCTCAAGATTTCATCAGTACTAACTTTGTCTCCCAGCTGAGCTGGGACCAAACAGTAACCACTTAGTGCTCCTAATAGTCCCAGTCATGGGACTAGACGCAATAATCCTCAAATTCCTGGATGCAGAGGTCTCTTTTGGCCCTACAGAGCGGCTGAACCTACTGGCCCTAACTAAAAGGCTTTTTAAAAGGTTGAGACTGTGCAGCTCCACCTCCCTCCTCCCTCTCCCTGCACAGTGACCTCTGCGCATGACACAGAGCATGCTCTCTACACTCTCCCATAGAATTCAGAAGGTGATTTTCTAGTTTTCTTCTGCTCACGTCTCTGCAGCTACTATTGAAGCCATAATAAAGCAAATGGAATTAAAAAAACATTTAGAGAAAGCCACCCCTTAAATTAGGCTTTGCTCCTCCATTACCGCGCTCCGCAGCGACTCTCCCACCTCTCCTGATAACAGAAAACCCACAAATTACAGGAATTCATTAACTCCCAAAACGCGTCGGCCACAAACGATCCGAATTCTCAAGACTCTAGCAAATTAAAGACATCTGGTCAACCGCTACAGTCACTAATCTGAAAAGACCGGCAGCGTCCAACGGTGCCTATGGGGGGCAAGTTCAGAGCCTTATCGTTTCGGTTCAGGTGATTGAAATTGCCCAAAACTAGACCCAAGGTCCATACACTGCATCTTTTTGCTAAGAAGACGTGTATTCTAGAACAATGTGGCCACGTTGATGATTACTTATCCATATCGAACCATTATCAGCAATCTTAACTTGATTTTTGGGGGTGTCAAAAAATCAAGTTCTCAACCGTTGCCCCACAGGACAATAAATGGGGGAATTCGGGTAATAGACATATTTTACAGTAGTGCTTAGTCTCTTACTTACCTCCTCATTGAGGCCAGGGAGTGGAGCCATTTTTATAAGGTTTGGGTTCTCACCCAGTCACAGAGTCGCCCAGGCTTCATAGAAATGCATAGTCCCTGCTGACTTCGCCCCCGCTTATCTCTCTATGGTTCCTCCTCCTAGGAGTTAACTCTGAATGTAAAAATGGGACCTGAGAAAGAAAAGCTACAGAAATCAGACAATCTGGTTGCTCCACTAGTTGCTATAAAATGCCAACTGTTAGAGAAGATCACCAGTAGATATGGATTCGGCCCGAATTGGTGCCAATTCTGACATATATGAACGGACCTTTACAGGATGTATATGAGGGACCATAGGAAATCCATGGAAGGACATGTTCACGTAGAAGGAGAATCCTTGAGTCATCCCCATGACCCCACAGCAACGACAGCAATATGTGTTGTAGGGTCGCCCAGGTTTATAAATGCAAAGTCCCTGCTGTCTCCTCCCCCGCTTATCTCTTTATCCCTCCTCCTCCTGAGTTACACTGAATTTAAAGAGGGATTTGAGGGAGAAAATCTAGAGAAATCCCACCCTATGAATCCTCCCAGCAGGCAGAGACACACCGTAGGGTCACCCAGGACTGATAATAATGCAAAGTCTCTGCAGTCTCCTCCCAGGCTTATCTCTGTATGGCTCCTCTTCCCGAGTTACGCTGAATTTAAAGTGGTATTTCAGAAAGAAAAGCTAGAGAAATCCCAACATATGGACCCTCCTAGCAGGTAGCAAAAGGAATATGTGTCGTAAGGTCACCCAGGCTTCATAAAAATGCAGTTGCTTCTGTATCCGCCCCCGCTTATCTCTGTATGGCTCCTCCTGAGTTACACTGAATTTAAAGTGGGATTTCAGAGAGAACAGCTGAAGAAATCCCAAAAAATGGATCCTCCTAGCAGGCAGTGACAGCAATATGTGTCGTAGGGTCTTCCAAGCTTCATAAATGCAAAGTCCCTGCTGTCTCCTCCCCCGCTTATCTCTCTATGGCTCCTCCTGGGTTACACTAAATTTATCGTGGGATTTGAGAGAGAAACGCTAGTGAAATCCCACCCAATGGATCCTCTTAGCAGGCAGCGACAGCAATACGTTTCGTAGGATGACCCAGGCTTCATAAATACAAAGTCTCTGCTGTCTCCTCCCCCGCTTATCTCTTTATGGCTCCTCTTCCTGAGTTACAGTGAATTTAAAGTAGGATTTCAGAGAGAATAGCTAGAGAAATCCCATTATATGGATCCTCAAGCAGGCAGTGACAGCAATACATGGCGTAGGGATACTAAGTCTCTGCTGTCTCTGCCCCCGCTTAGCTTTTTATGGCTCCTCTTCCTGAGTTACGGTGAATTTAAAGTGGTATTTAAGACAGAAAAGCTAGAGAAATCCCACCCTATGGATCCTCCTAGCAGGCAGCGACAGCCATACGTTTCGTAGGGTCGCCCAGGCTCCACCCTGCTGTCTCAGCCCCCGCTTATCTCTCTATGGCTCCTCTTCCTGAGTTACGCTGAATTTAAAGTGGTATTTTAGAGAAAGAAGCTAGAGAAATCCCACCCTATGGATCCTCCTAGCAGGCGCTATAACACGCCAAGTATCATTAACCCTTCGAGACCACAGCACTTACAGATTTGATGGGAATCTGAGGATCTCTTACAGCATGTAAGTGAGGGGCTCATAGGGAATCCATGGATGGGCCGGTTATAATTCTACATTCACATAGAAGGAGAAACCTCGAGTGACCCCCGTGGCCCCCGCGGCGATACGTGAAAGGTGTTGACACTTATTGTATACATTTTTTGATCATTTACCTTGAGAAAGTCCCGAACTAAGTGTCTCCCGCGTGGACATTTCATCATCCCGGGAGACGTCTTAATTAGCGGCGGTCTCGTTTCTCTCACGTTATATAAATAGAACGTCTTCCTGAGAATCTTCAGCCACCGGTGACGGCCCCTGATGGATAAACTCTATAGAATTACATAGGAAGCGTCCTCGGACCACGTCCTCAGGGCGATGAGAGCGAGGACAGCTGAATTCATGGGGAAAGGAATCATAAATCAAACTAAAAATTACAAAAATTTCCCCCCCAAAAAAATTTTCATCTTTTTTTTTTTTTTTTTTTTTTTTTTTTTTGGAACAGCGCAGTGACAACCAATAGGATTATCCCGATTCTTTCGAAATCCTAATGGGAAACTTTCCAAAATATGCAAAAGTGACAATTTTGAAATTTTTGGTGACTTCTAAAAAATAATGTGAGTATTTTCCCCTGGTTTGTAAATTGCAGTCGTCACGTCTCCGCTCGCAACAAAGCAGAAGTTGTTCACGCTCCCGGTAGAAGGTTCCTACGTGCGGACGCACACAACTTCACCTTTCTCTGAAATGTTGCAACGCGCGCATTTTTTTAACTTACGTTTGTTTTTCTGGTCCCGATGACGAGGTTTTGAACTTTTCTGGTTTTTCGCCCTTTTTTTTTTCCGATTTCTTAAAGTTTCCTTTATGATTCAAATATAGTTCTCTGAAGTTGCGGGAACATGACGCAGCGGAAATCTGTTTTTGTTTGGGGCGAAGGGCAATTTCCTTGGGTGTTCACTTACAGTACAGACCAAAAGTTTGGACACACCTTCTCATTTAAAGATTTTTCTGTATTTTCATGACTGTGAAAATTGTACATTCACACTGAAGGCATCAAAACTATGAATTAACACATGTGGAATTATATACTTAACAAAAAAGTGTGAAACAAGTGAAAATATGTCTTATATTCTAGGTTCTTCAAAGTAGCCACCTTTTGCTTTGATGACTGCTTTGCACCCCATTAAGATAATGGGGTGAAGAGGTTGCGTAGCTGCAGGGTTCCCAGGTCTGTCTTAAGACGGCACAACCACTATTGTCTCACAAATTCGCTGCCACCTCCGAGATGATGGATGTGAGGTCCTGGCCCTATAGATTATAAAACACTATGTTTTTTCTGCAGTTATTTATAGGTGACCTTTAACCCATGTAATAGGATGATGAGGATGATGATGATGATGATGATGATGATGATGAAGTATATAAGAAGTCCCGATGTTACCCACTGGAGGATCCAGCCAAAGCAAGCCTTACATTATTGATCTCAGTGTGACGGTGTAATACTTCATCTCCCCTGGTGGTGGCACTGCAGGGAAAATCAGCACTTACTAACAGGTTCCTTCACCGATCACAGCTGATCACTGGGGTTTTTTTTTATGGCTGAGTCACCAGAACCCCCAAAATCTGCAGATAAAATGATATAGGGGGATATGTTTGCCCTCTGCTGATTTCTGACGCGTCAATGGAAACCCCCTTTAATTCAGGCAGTGATGACGTCACCGGACGGCACGAGATTCGCTTTCTTTTCTGGAGAATTTCCTTTTATGACATTGGACAGACGGCGCTGCCCATTGTTTTCATTTCCTTTGGTTCTGATAACGGATCCCATGTGACCGCAGCGGCTCATTAGCCCCCGGGACAAACAATTCCCTGGATTTCATAGGAGGCACAATGTGGGGGCGACGCGATAAATCACACGCAGGAGATGAATCCGTCCCCTGGAATGTTATGTGTAATGAGCCGAGGATCGAAGTTACTGGGGGAGAGGATAGAAAGCTGCTCCACAGCAGAATAGTGAGCGCAGCTCTGGAGCATAGTACAGGAGGTAACTCAGGATCAGTAATGTAATGTATGTACACAGTGACTGCACCAGCAGAATAGTGAGTGCAGCTCTGGAGTATAATACAGGAGGTAACTCAGGATCAGTAATGTAATGTATGTGCACAGTGACTCCACCAGCAGAATAGTGAGTGCAGCTCTGGAGTATAATACA
Source organism: Phyllobates terribilis (assembly GCF_046119375.1). NCBI lineage: Eukaryota > Metazoa > Chordata > Amphibia > Anura > Dendrobatidae > Phyllobates > Phyllobates terribilis. Next base: position 178,267,307 of record NW_027362770.1, read on the forward strand.
GGAGGTAACTCAGGATCAGTAATGTAATGTATGTACACAGTGACTGCACCAGCAGAATAGTGAGTGCAGCTCTGGGGTATAATACAGGATGTAACTCAGGATCAGTAATGTAATGTATGTACACAGTGACTGCACCAGCAGAATAGTGAGTGCAGCTCTGGAGTATAATACAGGATGTAACTCAGGATCAGTAATGTAATGTATGTACACAGTGACTGCACCAGCAGAATAGTGAGTGCAGCTCTGGAGTATAATACAGGATGTAACTCAGGATCAGTAATGAAGTTGACGCGCCCCCTGGGACATATTCCTTTTTGAGGGGAATACCCGGCACCGGATCAGATGGGGGGTTGTAGTCTCCGAGCGGCTGTGACCCGGCCCCGTGCCCAGGGCGTCAAGCTCAGTGTTATGTGGCAGTCCTACAGATGTTATTAAGAGTTCTTTTGTGTCGACTACGCCACCCGTTGTGATGCGGTCACTGTGGCCGCCGCTGCAGCAGGGTCCGCTGAGGCTGATGGTGTAGGTGCAGCTTGTGATGGTATAACCCCCAACGGGTGGGGTATAGCCTCAGGGGGTCAGGTGCAGAGGATAGGGGTTGTAGTGGTGCAGCATAGATGTTAAAGGAAGACAGAGTCGGGTTGTGCAGTTTAGGGTATTTACTCACTGCTGATGTTCCGGTCACTCCAGCTGCTAGTGACCACCCGAGCCGTGCTGCGTCCACCAGGTCCTGGATCCAGCCAACCCCCAAGCGAGTCCGGAGCGTGACCCTGAGCTCTCCTTCTGTCCTTTCTCTGGCCGTCCCCACTAGTGATCCACCCAGGTCCAGCTCCCTCGGGCCTTCTGTTGGGTGACCCTTGGCCTTGGGTTCCCTGACCCTCCACGTGGTACGCCTTCGTGGTGGATGTGGTGGGTGGCCGTGGCAGACGCTGCCCACGGCCTCCGGTCTCTGGCTGGGGTGTGTTTTTGCCCCCACCAGCTTGGGTTCCGGTACCCTAATGCCAACTCTTCACCCGCTGATGGACTTTGGGTTCTCAGAGTTCCTTTCTTCTGTTTCCCCCTCTGGGTCTCTCTTTCTTTCTCCTCTCTCTCTCTCTGGATCTGCTCTGCTCCTCTTCCTGTGACTCCTCTGCAAAGGCTAACAGACTGACCCTGATCTTAGTTGGTGCCCACCTTATATACACCCTCTATGTGTGAGCTCAGGTGACCAGCACCCAATGAGCTCCTATCTTTACCCAGGCTGCTCCCCCTATCTGCCCCTACACTACATGGGATGTACCACCCCCCTCCCACTCCAGCCAGGAACAGACTCGGTCGTACCTGCACATTTCTAAGTGGGAGTACCGTCGGCCTGTTCCTCGGAAATGGGATGTGTGTAGTGCATGCAGCCTACCGAGCTCAGATCCACACTCCATCCTTACCCGGGAGTGGAATATCACACCTCTGGGTTGAGGTGCAATACCCCTGTAGCAGCCGAATCCTCAGGGTGCTACATTCCCCCCTGGTAAATCACAGCACGTCCTCGGGCTGTAAAGACAAAAACACCAAAACATACAAAAATTTTTTTTTTTTTTTTTCATATAAACATAATAAAACATATAAAACATTATATGTATGAAACTTTTCATATAAACATTCTCGTAGTCGTTTCTTGTTTCAGGTTCCTCCTCCGGACACTGTGCAACGTGTGTCCAGGAAAAGTGCGACAGTCTCTTAGAAAAACTGGTTTTCCTATAAAACCGGTAGGGGGCGCTTTAGGAAGCGCAACTATATACAGGGGAAGTTGGCCGCTCTCAGTCCTCGGCCAGGTAGAGGGAAGGGAATGGCTGCTCACAGTCCTCAGCCTGTGCGATTAAGGGGTTAACGGGTAAACAGTTCACACTTGCTGGTCCCAACGGGGACTATATATATATATATCAACAGTTTCTTTGGTACCCGGTCGGGTAACTATTTACATCACTTGCTCTGCCGCACTCAACGGCGTCTTCCTCCTGCTCTTTGCTTATAGCTGGTTGTTACTTCAGACCCGTCCGGGTCCTCTTGTTCCTCCTCCTCGCACCGCAACTCCTCCTCCGTCAGGCGGTGTACGTGGAGGGCATAAGGTCCTTTGGCACACTTGTGCCGGGTGAAGGTGACCTCGTCTCCGATGTAGAGGTCACGACCTCTGTGCCCCTCCGGCAGATGGGATTCCACGTCTCTGCGCGTGACAAAGACGTCGCCGAGGGTGTTGTTGTCTCTGATGAAGCCCCACCCGTGCTGCTGGTTAAACTTGATTACAGTCCCGGTGGTACGGGGACTGTGCGCTGCACGGGGGTCCCTCCTGGTCCGGCTCTTTTGCTCGGCGCTCCTTATTTGGGCCTGTTGTTCCCGGACCCGCCTCTCTCTCCGCTCCCTCGCAAACTCCTCGAGCTGTTGGCGGCAGCACTCCGCACGCTCTGCTGCAGCTGCCCTAGTTTCCTGAGTGAACCCCATTAGATCTTCTCCGGTGGGGTCCCACTCAAACTGTGCTTCCGCTAGCGGGGGCGAGATCCTTACTACGGGCTTCGGAGCCGGAATCAGGGGTGCACACATGGCCCCAACCCTCCTCTGGTGCTCCAGTTCGTAATACTTCTGGGGCCAGATGAAAGGCTGCCCGTCCGGCCACGTGTGCTGGGCAAACAAGTCCTCTCCCAGACGCGGCACCCTTGGTTTTACGGGTGCGGGCGCGGTGGTGGTGGCGCCCGGGTTGCCCAGGCCTTGAGGCCAGGCCTGGGGCACCTGGAAGGTGAAGGGCACCGTTAATACGGCGGCGCCCTGGGCTACCTGGCCTTGCGGCCAGGCCGGAGGCTCCGCAGAGGTAGGGGGCGCTGTTGGTGTTGCGGCGCCCGGGAATTCTAGGCCCTGCGACCAGGCTGGTGGTACTTCCTGCTTGGTCACGCTCGGGGTCGAGGCGTGTGACGTCACAGGGGTCGCGGCGGCGGCTTCCGGTTGGGGCCTAGTCTGCGTCGGTGACATGGCGTTTTCGGGCACAGCAGGGGGACTTTCGGGCTCTGCGACGGGGAGCTGGGGCAGGTAAGCGGTGTCACGGCTTGGGGTATAGGCGTCCCCTTTACCTGCCTCCATGCGTTCGGCTCCCTCCTCGGCGCCGTCTCCGGCCTTGGGTCCTCCCGCGCCATCCTCAGAGGCGGTCTCCTTCCTCATCTTGGGTGGCGTACTCCGGGTCTCGGTTTCAGCTTGCGTCTTGGTTTCAGCTTGCTGGGCCATCTCCCGGCTCCATTCCGCCAATATCTCGCGCTGTACCCGGGCCATCCTCCGTGCGAGGCCCTCCAGGGCAGTCTGCGCACACTCCCGGTCTCGGGGGAGCTGTGCAAGGACCTCCACTAGGCCTAGTGGGGTCGTGGTGTCCAGCAGGCTCCTGACCAACGGGTCGGTGCTGCTCTGCTCTTCTTCCAGCAGGCTCCTGGCCAGCGGGCCGGTGCTGCTCTGCTCTCTGGACATCTCCGGGTGAGCTTTTCTGCTACTCTTCTCCAGGCTTCCTGCCTCCGGGTGCGCTCGCTCCAGACTGCTCCAGGCGGCACCCATCTTCGCTCTTTTCTCTCGTCTCCTCCCACTTCGAGGGCGGTCCCGGGGCAACTCGGTGACTGTCAGCTCCAGGGGTAGTTCTTTCACGCTGACAGACACCTCCAGCATCACAGTCTCTGTTGGTGGGGGCGGTTTCCACTTTTGGCGCCATTTTCTGTCCTGGCCCACGATGGGAGGCGGCCTCCTGCCCTCCTTTGGCACGCCCATAATGGCGTCCGCTGCTCTTCCAAGGCGGGAAATCTGCGGTTTTGGCGGGAAGCGTCGCCCAGTGGCGGGAAACTCTGCAGATGGCGGGAACAAGTTGGAAATGGCGGACAATCGGCGGGAAACGACTGGTGATGGAGTCCGATGGCGTGGACCCTCCGGAACCGGCGGGAGACTTCTTTCTGAGGTAAACTTGCACTTTTCTTCAGGCACGCAGTACCCGGGTGTTGCGGGCACGTAATCCTGCCGACTACGCCAAAGTTGACGCGCCCCCTGGGACATATTTCTTTTTGAGGGGAATACCCGGCACCGGATCAGATGGGGGGTTGTAGTCTCCGAGCGGCTGTGACCCGGCCCCGTGCCCAGGGCGTCAAGCTCAGTGTTATGTGGCAGTCCTACAGATGTTATTAAGAGTTCTTTTGTGTCGACTACGCCACCCGTTGTGATGCGGTCACTGTGGCCGCCGCTGCAGCAGGGTCCGCTGAGGCTGATGGTGTAGGTGCAGCTTGTGATGGTATAACCCCCAACGGGTGGGGTATAGCCTCAGGGGGTCAGGTGCAGAGGATAGGGGTTGTAGTGGTGCAGCATAGATGTTAAAGGAAGACAGAGTCGGGTTGTGCAGTTTAGGGTATTTACTCACTGCTGATGTTCCGGTCACTCCAGCTGCTAGTGACCACCCGAGCCGTGCTGCGTCCACCAGGTCCTGGATCCAGCCAACCCCCAAGCGAGTCCGGAGCGTGACCCTGAGCTCTCCTTCTGTCCTTTCTCTGGCCGTCCCCACTAGTGATCCACCCAGGTCCAGCTCCCTCGGGCCTTCTGTTGGGTGACCCTTGGCCTTGGGTTCCCTGACCCTCCACGTGGTACGCCTTCGTGGTGGATGTGGTGGGTGGCCGTGGCAGACGCTGCCCACGGCCTCCGGTCTCTGGCTGGGGTGTGTTTTTGCCCCCACCAGCTTGGGTTCCGGTACCCTAATGCCAACTCTTCACCCGCTGATGGACTTTGGGTTCTCAGAGTTCCTTTCTTCTGTTTCCCCCTCTGGGTCTCTCTTTCTTTCTCCTCTCTCTCTCTCTGGATCTGCTCTGCTCCTCTTCCTGTGACTCCTCTGCAAAGGCTAACAGACTGACCCTGTTCTTAGTTGGTGCCCACCTTATATACACCCTCTATGTGTGAGCTCAGGTGACCAGCACCCAATGAGCTCCTATCTTTACCCAGGCTGCTCCCCCTATCTGCCCCTACACTACATGGGATGTACCACCCCCCTCCCACTCCAGCCAGGAACAGACTCGGTCGTACCTGCACATTTCTAAGTGGGAGTACCGTTGGTCCGTTCCTCGGAAATGGGATGTATGTAGTGCATGCAGCCTACCGAGCTCAGATCCACACTCCATCCTTACCCGGGAGTGGAATATCACACCTCTGGGTTGAGGTGCAATACCCCTGTAGCAGCCGAATCCTCAGGGTGCTACATTATGTGTGTACACAGTGACGGCACCACCTCTAGTCTCACTACTTTGTTGTAGTTTGCTACAGATGAGTTGATTAGTTGTCACTTTCAGTATGATGGCTCCTGTGTATTCTGGTCACACTCCCTGTTCCACCCTGTATCAGGTCGAAGGTTGAATGTACAAATATAAAAGCAGCGTTTTTCCTCCTGGTGAAAGAGTTGGGAGTGGAGATGTCTCTTCCTGTCCTGAACATAAATCTTTACAGAAAAATAAGAATTTCAAAATATCAAACAAGTGACATAAATAATGTGATGTAAAGGGTGAACTGGATGACGAGGAGATCACAGAACTCACTACAAGGATGGATTCAGTTGCTTTTCCACTAAGTAACAAGATGACTCTTTGAACTTCTGGTGTTAAAACTTTATATGATACCTGGTAAATGTGACTCAAAGCTGAGTATTATACTCCAGAGCTGCACTCACTATTCTGCCGGTGCCGTCACTGTGTACATACATTACATTACTGATCCTGAGTTACATCCTGTATTATACCCCAGAGCTGCACTCACTATTCTGCTGGTGCAGTCACTGTGTACATACATTACATTACTGATCCTGAGTTATATCCTGTATTATACTCCAGAGCTGCACTCACTATTCTGCTGGTGCAGTCACTGTGTACATACATTACATTACTGATCCTGATTTATATCCTGTATTATACTCCAGAGCTGCACTCACTATTCTACTGGTGCAGTCACTGTGTACATACATTACATTACTGATCATGAGTTACATCCTGTATTATACCCCAGAGCTGCACTCACTATTCTGCTGGTGCAGTCACTGTGTACATACAGTGCTGGCCAAAAGTATTGGCACCCCTGCAATTCTGTCAGATATTTCTCAGTTTCCTCCTGAAAATGATTGCAATCACAAATTCTTTGGTATTATTCTCTTCATTTAATTTGTCTTCAATGAAAAAAAACACAAAAAGAATTGTCCTAAAGCTAAATTGGATATAATTCCACACCAAATCTAAAAAAGGGGGTGGACAAAAGTATTGGCACCCTTTGAAAAATCATGTGATGCTTCTCTAATTCGTGTAATTAACTGCACCTGTAACTTACCTGTGGCACCTAACAGGTGTTAGCAATAACTAAATCAGACTTGCAGCCAGTTAACATGGATTAAAGTTGACTCAACCTCTGTCCTGTGTCCTTGTGTGTACCACATTGAGCATGGAGAAAAGAAAGAAGACCAAAGAACTGTCTGAGGACTTGAGAAACCAAATTGTGAGGAAGCATGAGCAATCTCAAGGCTACAAGTCCATCTCCAAAGACCTGAATGTTCCTGTGTCTTCCGTGCGCAGTGTCATCAAGAAGTGTAAAGCCCATGGCACTGTGGCTAACCTCCCTAGATGTGGACGGAAAAGAAAAATTGACGAGAGATTTCAACGCAAGATTGTGCGGATGGTGGATAAAGAACCTCGACTAACATCCAAACAAGTTCAAGCTGCCCTGCAGTCCGAGGGTACAACAGTGTCAACCCGCACTATCCGTCGGCGTCTGAATGAAAAGGGACTGTATGGTAGGATACCCAGGAAGACCCCACTTCTTACCCCGAGACATAAAAAAGCCAGGCTGGAGTTTGCCAAAACTTACCCGAGAAAGCCGAAAACGTTTTGGAAGAATGTTCTCTGGTCAGATGAGACAAAAGTAGATGGGAAAAAGCATCAACATAGAGTGTACAGGAAAAAAAAAAGAGGCATTCAAAGAAAAGAACACGGTCCCTACAGTCAAACATGGTGGAGGTTCCCTGATGTTTTGGGGTTGCTTTGCTGCCTCTGGCACTGGACTGCTTGACCGTGTGCATGGCATTATGAAGTCTGAAGACTACCAACAAATTTTGCAGCATAATGTAGGGCCCAGTGTGAGAAAGCTGGGTCTCCCTCAGAGGTCATGGGTCTTCCAGCAGGACAATGACCCAAAACACACTTCCAAAAGCACTATAAAATGGTTTGAGAGAAAGCACTGGAGACTTCTAAGGTGGCCAGCAATGAGTCCAGACCTGAATCCCATAGAACACCTGTGGAGAGATCTCAAAATGGCCGTTTGAAGAAGGCACCCTTCAAATATCAGGGACCTGGAGCAGTTTGCCAAAGAAGAATGGTCTACAATTCCAGCAGAGCATTGTAAGAAACGCATTGATGGTTACCGGAAGCGGTTGTTCGCAGTTATTTTGGCTAAAGGTTGTGCAACCAAGTATTAGACTGAGGGTGCCAATACTTTTGTCCGGCCCTTTTTTGGAGTTTTGTGTGAAATGATCAATGATTTGATTTTTGCTTCATTCTCTTTTGTGTTTTTTCCTTGCAAGCAAATTAAATGAAGATAATAAGACCAAAGAATTTGTGATGGCAATCATTTTCAGGAAGAAACTGAGTATTATCTGACAAAACTGCAGGGGTGCCAATACTTTTGGCCAGCACTGTACATTACATTACTGATCCTGAGTTACATCCTGTATTATACTCCAGAGCTGCACTCACTATTCTGCTGGTGCAGTCACTGTGCACATACATTACATTACTGATCCTGAGTTACATCCTGTATTATACTCCAGAGCTGCACTCACTATTCTGCTGGTGCAGTCACTGTGTACATACATTACATTACTGATCCTGAGTTACATCCTGTATTGTACTCCAGAGCTGCACTCACTATTCTGCTGGTGCAGTCACTGTGTACATACATTACATTACTGATCCTGAGTTACATCCTGTATTATGCTCCAGAGCTGCACTCACTATTCTGCTGGTGCAGTCACTGTGTACATACATTACATTACTGATCCTGAGTTATATCTTGTATTATACTCCAGAGCTGCACTCACTATTCTGCAGGTGCAGTCACTGTGTACATACATTACATTACTGATCCTGAGTTACATCCTGTATTATACTCCAGAGCTGCGCTCACTATTCTGCTGGTGCAGTCACTGTGTACATACATTACATTACTGATCCTGTACTGATCCTGAGTTACATCCTGTATTATACTCCAGAGCTGCACTCACTATTCTGCTGGTGCAATCACTGTGTACATACATTACATTACTGATCCTGAGTTACATCTTGTATTTTACCCCAGAGCTGCACTCACTATTCTGCTGGTGCAGTCACTGTGTACATACATTACATTACTGATCCTGAGTTACATCCTGTATTATACTCCAGAGCTGCACTCACTATTCTGCTGGTGCAGTCACTGTGTACATACATTACATTACTGATCCTGAGTTACCTCCTGTATTATACCCCAGAGCTGCACTCACTATTCTGCTGGTGCCGTCACTGTGTACATACATTACATTACTGATCCTGAGTTACATCCTGTATTATACCCCAGAGCTGCACTCACTATTCTGCTGGTGCAGTCACTGTGTACATACATTACATTACTGATCCTGAGTTATATCCTGTATTATACTCCAGAGCTGCACTCACTATTCTGCTGGTGCAGTCACTGTGTACATACATTACATTACTGATCCTGAGTTACATCCTGTATTATACCCCAGAGCTGCACTCACTATTCTGCTGGTGCAGTCACTGTGTACATACATTACATTACTCATCCTGAGTTACATCCTGTATTATACCCCAGAGCTGCACTCACTATTCTGCTGGTGCAGTCACTGTGTACATACATTACATTACTGATCCTGAGTTACATACTGTATTATACTCCAGAGCTGCACTCACTATTCTGCTGGTGCCGTCACTGTGTACATACATTACATTACTGATCCTGAGTTACATCCTGTATTATACTCCAGAGCTGCACTCTCTATTCTGCTGGTGCAGTCACTGTGCACATGCATTACATTACTGATCCTGAGTTACATCCTGTATTATACTCCAGAGCTGCACACACTATTCTGCAGGTGCAGTCACTGTGTACATACATTACATTACTGATCCTGAGTTACATCCTGTATTATACCCCAGAGCTGCACTCACTATTCTGCTGGTGCAGTCACTGTGTACATACATTACATTACTGATCCTGAGTTACATCCTGTATTATACTCCAGAGCTGCACTCACTATTCTGCTGGTGCAGTCACTGTGTACATACATTACATTACTGATCCTGAGTTACATCTTGTATTATACCCCAGAGCTGCACTCACTATTCTGCTGGTGCAGTCACTGTGTACATACATTACATTACTGATCCTGAGTTACATCCTGTATTATACTCCAGAGCTGCACTCACTATTCTGCTGGTGCAGTCACTGTGTACATACATTACATTACAGATCCTGAGTTACATCCTGTATTATACTCCAGAGCTGCACTCACTATTCTGCTGGTGCAGTCACTGTGTACATACATTACATTACAGATCCTGAGTTACATCCTGTATTATACTCCAGAGCTGCACTCACTATTCTGCTGGTGCAGTCACTGTGTACATACATTACATTACTGATCCTGAGTTACATCCTGTATTATACTCCAGAGCTGCACTCACTATTCTGCTGGTGCAGTCACTGTGTACATTCATTACATTACTGATCCTGAGTTACATCCTGTATTACACTCCAGAGCAGTACTCACTATTCTGCTGGTGCAGTCACTGTGTACATACATTACATTACAGATCCTGAGTTACATCCTGTATTATACTCCAGAGCTGCACTCACTATTCTGCTGGTGCAGTCACTGTGTACATTCATTACATTGCTGATCCTGAGTTACCTCCTGTATTATACTCTAGAGCTGCACTCACTATTCTGCTGGTGCAGTCACTGTGTACATACATTACATTACTGATCCTGAGTTACATTCTGTATTATACTCCAGAGCTGCACTCACTATTCTGCTGGTGCAGTCACTGTGTACATACATTACATTACTGATCCTGAGTTACATCCTGTATTATACTCCAGAGCTGCACTCACTATTCTGCTGGTGCAGTCACTGTGTACATACATTACATTACTGATCCTGAGTTACATCGTGTATTATACTCCAGAGCTGCACTCACTATTCTGCTGGTGCAGTCACTGTGTACATACATTACATTACTGATCCTGAGTTACCTCCTGTATTATACTCCAGAGCTGCACTCACTATTCTGCTGGTGCAGTCACTGTGTACATACATTACATTACTGATCCCGAGTTACATACTGTATTATACTCCAGAGCTGCACTCACTATTCTGCTGGTGCAGTCACTGTGTACATACATTACATTACTGATCCTGAGTTACATCGTGTATTATACTCCAGAGCTGCACTCACTATTCTGCTGGTACAGTCACTGTGTACATACATTACATTACTGATCCTGAGTTACATCCTGTATTATACTCTAGAGCTGCACTCACTATTCTGCTGGTGCAGTCACTGTGTACATACATTACATTACAGATCCTGAGTTACATCCTGTATTATACTCCAGAGCTGCACTCACTATTCTGCTGGAGCAGTCACTGTGTACATACATTACATTACAGATCCTGAGTTACATCCTGTATTATACTCCAGAGCTGCACTCACTATTCTGCTGGTGCAGTCACTGTGTACATACATTACATTACAGATCCTGAGTTACCTCCTGTATTATACTCCAGAGCTGCACTCACTATTCTGCTGGTGCAGTCACTGTGTACATACATTACATTACAGATCCTGAGTTACATCCTGTATTATACTCCAGAGCTGCACTCACTATTCTGCTGGTACAGTCACTGTGTACATACATTACATTACTGATCCCGAGTTACATCCTGTATTATACTCCAGAGCTGCACTCACTATTCTGCTGGTGCAGTCACTGTGTACATACATTACATTACTGATCCCGAGTTACATCCTGTATTATACCCCAGAGCTGCACTCACTATTCTGCTGGTGCAGTCACTGTGTACATACATTACATTACTGATCCGGAGTTACATCCTGTATTATACTCCAGAGCTGCACTCAGTATTCTGCTGGTGCAGTCACTGTGTACATACATTACATTACTGATCCTGAGTTACATCGTGTATTATACTCCAGAGCTGCACTCACTATTCTGCTGGTGCAGTCACTGTGTACATACATTACATTACTGATCCTGAGTTACATCCTGTATTATACTCCAGAGCTGCACTCACTATTCTGCTGGTGCAATCACTGTGTACATACATTACATTACTGATCCTGAGTTACATCCTGTATTATACTCCAGAGCTGCACTCACTATTCTGCTGGTGCAATCACTGTGTACATACATTACATTACTGATCCTGAGTTACATCCTGTATTATACTCCAGAGCTGCACTCACTATTCTGCTGGTGCAATCACTGTGTACATACATTACATTACTGATCCTGAGTTACATCGTGTATTATACTCCAGAGCTGCACTCACTATTCTGCTGGTGCAGTCACTGTGTACATACATTACATTACTGATCCTGAGTTACATCCTGTATTATACTCCAGAGCTGCACTCACTATTCTGCTGGTGCAATCACTGTGTACATACATTACATTACTGATCCTGAGTTACATCCTGTATTATACTCCAGAGCTGCACTCACTATTCTGCTGGTGCAGTCACTGTGTACATACATTACATTACTGATCCTGAATTACATCCTGTATTATACTACAGAGCTGCACTCGCTATTCTGCTGGTGCAGTCACTGTGTACATACATTACATTACTGATCCTGAGTTACATCGTGTATTATACTCCAGAGCTGCACTCACTATTCTGCTGGTGCAGTCACTATGTACATACATTACATTACTGATCCTGAATTACATCCTGTATTATACTACAGAGCTGCACTCGCTATTCTGCTGGTGCAGTCACTGTGCACATACATTACATTACTGTTTCTGAGTTACCTCCTGTATTATTCTCCAGAGCTGCACTCACTATTCTGCTGGTGCAGTCACTGTGTACATACATTACATTACTGATCCTGAGTTACATCCTGTATTATACTCCAGAGCTGCACTCACTATTCTGCTGGTGCAGTCACTGTGTACATACATTACATTACTGATCCTGAGTTACATCCTGTATTATACTCCAGAGCTGCACTCACTATTCTGCTGGTGCAGTCACTGTGTACATACATTACATTACTGATCTTGAGTTACATCGTGTATTATACTCCAGAGCTGCACTCACTATTCTGCTGGTGCAGTCACTGTGTACATATATTACATTACTGATCCTGAGTTACATCCTGTATTTTACTCCAGAGCTGCACTCACTATTCTGCTGGTGCAGTCACTGTGTACATACATTACATTACTGATCCTGAGTTACATCCTGTATTATACTCCAGAGCTGCACTCACTATTCTGCTGGTGCAGTCACTATGTACATACATTACATTACTGATCCTGAATTACATCCTGTATTATACTACAGAGCTGCACTCGCTATTCTGCTGGTGCAGTCACTGTGCACATACATTACATTACTGTTTCTGAGTTACCTCCTGTATTATTCTCCAGAGCTGCACTCACTATTCTGCTGGTGCAGTCACTGTGTACATACATTACATTACTGATCCTGAGTTACATCCTGTATTATACTCCAGAGCTGCACTCACTATTCTGCTGGTGCAGTCACTGTGTACATACATTACATTACTGATCCTGAGTTACATCGTGTATTATACTCCAGAGCTGCACTCACTATTCTGCTGGTGCAGTCACTGTGTACATACATTACATTACTGATCCTGAGTTACAGCCTGTATTATACTCCAGAGCTGCAGTCACTATTCTGCTGGTGCAGTCACTGTGTACATACATTACATTACTGATCCTGAGTTACCTCCTGTATTATACTCCAGAGCTGCACTCACTATTCTGCTGGTGCAGTCACTGTGTACATACATTACATTACTGATCCTGAGTTACATCCTGTATTATACTCCAGAGCTGCACTCACTATTCTGCTGGTGCAGTCACTGTGTACATACATTACATTACTGATCCTGAGTTACATCCTGTATTATACCCCAGAGCTGCACTCACTATTCTGCTGGTGCAGTCACTGTGTACATACATTACATTACTGATCCTGAGTTACATCCTGTATTATACCCCAGAGCTGCACTCACTATTCTGCTGGTGTAGTCACTGTGTACATACATTACATTACTGATCCTGAGTTACATCCTGTATTATACTCCAGAGCTGCACTCACTATTCTGCTGGTGCAGTCACTGTGTACATACATTACATTACTGATCCTGAGTTACATCCTGTATTATACCCCAGAGCTGCACTCACTATTCTGCTGGTGTAGTCACTGTGTACATACATTACATTACTGATCCTGAGTTATATCCTGTATTATACCCCAGAGCTGCACTCACTATTCTGCTGGTGCAGTCACTGTGTACATACATTACATTACTGATCCTGAGTTATATCCTGTATTATACTCCAGAGCTGCACTCACTATTCTGCTGGAGCAGTCACTGTGTACATACATTACATTACTGATCCTGAGTTACCTCCTGTATTATACTCCAGAGCTGCACTCACTGTTAGTCGGCGCAGGACGCATCCTTCTGACCTCACGTGTATAATCCTGGCAGGATCTGACATTGTGCTTCTTTCTCCTCAGCTGACGTCTCCTACCTTTCCGGTGGTGGTGAAGATGGGTCACGCTCACGCAGGAATGGGGAAGGTAAGAGAAGTGTCAGTGCAGTGTCACACGGAGAGGTGAGATTTTACAGAATTCCCTGCTGTCTCTGCTGTTTGCTCGGCCCCAATACACATGAAATCTGAGCCCAGATGGATCGTCCTGAGCGTTTTTCGGGAGCTGGGTGCAATCGTTGTTTTAACCAAAAATGAAGGTGCAATTGTGATAAATCCCCCGCGGAGGTGAAATGCGATAGCTTCCATGGCAAAGGCAACATGTATCGTTCCGTATAGGCATAGGGTTAATCTGGCCTAAATAGTGTGACAAGGGGGATATGGTTCTTGTCACACAAGACCAGGACTAGCGGAACAACTACACGCATTTCAGGATCCTTTGACCCTAATAACACGATGGCTTATCGGGAAGTTCCATCTCTGAGGGTTTTGTAATCTGACCAACTTCTCAGGCGACACCTGGGAATGGCCACTTTACCGTGTGAAAGGCGTCAGGTTTGGGGCCGCAAAATGCGTTAGGACACTGCTGTATCAGCAATTGCTCAATGTGATGTTTTGTAATCACTTCCTATAGTTACAGGATTGATCGAGTGTTAAGAGAGCAACAGTGGAGATACAATGATTGGGTCTTCAGACTGGAATTAATGTCCTACAAGCATTTCATGGAAGGTTCAAAGCCCCTTTCCTGTGAGGTCTTTATGTTCTTTTCAATTACTCGATCCTTTCCAATAATATCTTGATAAAATATCTTCGCGAGGCATCTAGGTTGGAACAGGTGAAGCCATCACACGAGTTTTATGGACTGTATCACCCCAAAATCTGAGGGGGTCACTAAATGGACCCTTATGTCCAATTACTCAACCTCTCAGGCCACCATAACTTTGTATGAGGCTTTTCAATTCGAGTCGTTGCTCCCAATTTTGTCAAAAGTTGTCACCTTTCTTAGTCCTGAGATGGAATTTTTGACATGGAGGCTACAGGCTACTGGTGCCACCTTGAATCCCAGCATTACATTCTAGAACATTCTTGGTGGTGTCCATTGTAGTGACCTATGAAGATGTCTGCCAAACAGTAAAGGTTACGGATGAATGGACCCTGTGTTAGATCCATGAATGGTAATTATGTCTACTCCGCGAGGAAGTCTCTAGCACTAGTTCTAACCCTTGTGGGTTCATGGCTTTAGATGAGCAACCAAAGTCTAGTGCATGCTGTGTGTCTGTTATTGAGCCAAGTCGTCCAACTTGATAGCCCATGACCATGGTTTCCAACCTGTGGCTCTTCAGATAATGAAAAATGCAACTTCCATCATACCTTGACTGAGAGCAATAGCTACGCAGAACCTGTAAAGCAACATGTTGGAGACCACTACTCCATAGTCTGAGCTTTATTAGCGTGAAGACTATCTTTTGGGCAGGGAGGCACCAACATGAGTGACTCTCGTTGCCCTAGTTGGCCAGTATGGTCTAATGACAGACAGGCAATGTGATTTCGAGGCATGTATCAAGGGCTCCTCAATGAGTCCACCACTGTAGTAGAACATCTTGAAGACACCCTTATGTAGAAGACCACTAACCAATAGACGCTGCCGGTCTCAAAATACTCTTTTGTGGCAAGAGTGCAAGTCTATGGTTGTCTTGTCAATTTCAAAATTAGCTAAGATGGCTCAGTGACAGATAGGTTGCAGAACTATTGTTATACAGTGTGATTTTACTCCTCAAATCAGGGGCTCCTTAGTGGGTCCATATGCTACCGTTAGCCCTTCTCTAGTAGAATGTCTTTAAGATGCTGTCAAGTAGAAGACCACTAGTCCAAAGCCTTCTATGGAGCTTTTTTTTTCTTTTTTTGCAAAATTGACCTCCTAGGCCCAAAAGCTAACATGGGTGCCCTAAGTGGCCTGGATGGTCCAATGACGGACAGATGGTGCGATTTGAGGCTTATATCAACAGCTGTTTAATGGTAGAACATTGTGATAGACTGTCAAGTAGAAGACCACTATCCCATAGCTATATTTTATACACTTTCTGTCTCAAAATAGTTTGGGGGGGCAAGAAGGCAACTGTGGGTGCCCTCTCGAAGTTTTGGCTGACAAGGGTAGCCCAATGACAGAGTAGGTAGGATACTATATTTATAGAGTGTGATTTCGATTCTCACATCATGGGCTATTTAGTTGGTTGATATGCTAATAATAGTGGGACATTTTGAAGACACTCTCATGTAGAAGACCACTAGCCCATAACATTTTTCTAGACAGTTCCTTCTTCAAAATAATCTGAGAAAGGGAGGGCATGGTGGCTCTTTTGGTGCATTGACTGGCCAAGATGACACAGTGACAGATCAATGGGGCACTATTTCCATAGAGTGTGCCTTTGATTCTCATATGAGAGCCTTTTTGGTGGGCCCATATGCTACTACTAGCCTTCCTCTAGTAGAATGTCTTAAAGATACTTTCAAGTATAAGACCTTTATTCCATAGCCTTCTTCAAAGATACTCCTAAGTAGAAGACCTTTAGTCCATAGCCTTCTTCAGAGCCTTTTCTGTTGTCTTTTTCTGCAACATAGTCTTTGTGGCAGGAAGGTCTAACATGGGTGCCCTTTCATTATCCTGGTTAGCCAGGATGGTCCAATGAAAGCTAGGTACTGTAGTTTGATTTTGGGGCTTATATCAGGGGCAGTGTAATGGTAGAACATCTTGAAGACACCATCCTGTACAAGACCACTATCCCATAACATTCTTCTAAACAATTCCTACTTCAAAATAGTTTAAGACAGTGAGGGCATGGTGGCTCTTTTGGTGCCTTGACTGGCCAAGATGGCGCAGTGACAGATCGGTTGGTGCTATTTCCATAAAGTGTAACTTTGATCCTCATACCAGGGGCTTTTTGGTGGGTCGTTATGCTACCACTAGCCTTCCTCTAGTAAAAAGTATTGAATATTCCTTGAAGTTAATTACTAGCCCATAGTCTTGTTCTAAAAACTTTCTGCTTCAGTATGGTGTTTTGGGGCAGGGTGGTACCTCTATGGGTGCACTCTTTGTGCCTTCATTAGGCATTAGGCCCAGTAACAGATTAAAGAGGTTGTCCACTACTTTTACATTGATAGCTTATCCTTAGGATAGGTCATCAATGTCTGATCGTCCGAGGTCTGACAATCGGCACTTCCGTCGATCAGCTTTTATTGGTGGCAGCGGCAACCGGTCAGAAGCACTTACTTGCGGAGCTGGCCGTCTACTTGTAGTAGCCAGGGGTTAGTACTACACATCCGCCTCCTATTCTAATCAATAGGAGGTGGATGTGAGTACCCTGCGGCGCCACTACAAGTTGACGGCCAGCTCCACAAGTAAGCACTTCCGGCCGCCACCGTTAACAGGTAATCGGCAGAGGTGCCGGATGTCGGACCCCGGCTGATGAGACTTTGATCACCTATCCTAAGAATAGGCCATCAATGTAAAAGTAGTGGACAACCTCTTTAAGGGGTTAGCTATTTCCATAGTGTGTGATTTTGATCCTTATATCAGGGGCTGTTTAGTGGGTCCACTCTTTTAGGACGTCTTGAAGATGCCCTCTGGTAAAAGACCACTACCCTAAAGCCATACAGTACCTTTCTTCTGAGCACTTGCTTATCCAAGATAGTCTTTTAGATAAAGACAGGTACCTCCATGGGTGCCCTCTTGGTGCATCAGTTGCCCAAAATGACTCAGTGACAGACAGGGTGGTGTGCCGCCTCCATGGTGTGTCCCTTTTATCCTCGAATCAGGGGCTTCTTAGTGGGTCCATATGCTACAACCT
The DNA here is from genome assembly GCF_046119375.1 of Phyllobates terribilis. Classification (NCBI taxonomy): domain Eukaryota; kingdom Metazoa; phylum Chordata; class Amphibia; order Anura; family Dendrobatidae; genus Phyllobates; species Phyllobates terribilis. Next base: position 178,284,994 of record NW_027362770.1, read on the forward strand.
ACGTCTAGAAGATGCCCTCATACAAGGAGTCCTAGCTGCAGATGCCCTGGGGATTTTAGGCTGAATACAGTACGTTTCTTGAATACCAAGTGTTAGATTTATGACAAGTATGGATGCTTGCAGGACCGATGCGGTAATTCTGATGGTCCCATTGGGACGGTCTCTTCAGCTAATACCGGTCTATGGAAAACATTTCCTTCTACCACTGAGGGAACACTGTGTCTCCATCCACTGAAGCTGCGGATTAAATTATCCTGGCTCGGAGAACAAGAGAACATTTCTGGTTGGGGATTAGTACATTTTGCCCCTGAGAAATTATTATTAATGACGTATCGCCTTAATTCAAGCGTTCCTCTAACACCTTCACCCAAGGTATCTCGAATTACCCAACCTGAGACTGGATATAATCACCAGTGACTATGGCGCCAACGCTTCTAGACTTTCCGTTCTACGGTTCATCCAGAGAGTCAAACACCCAAGAAATATTGTGATGTGACTCAGTACAGGACGGATCATTCTGAAATGTCTCTGCCTGGACGTGGGAATTGTTCTTCTCACTCCGAAAATCATAGGGAGGATTGAAATCACAGGACCGGAAAGTGAGGATATAGGTGGGTCTGCTATGTGGGAATATAAATCACTGCCATGAATACAATCCTGACCGGCTAGTAGTGTTCTGGACTATCAAGTGGGAAAGCATAAAGCATACATGTGAAGGATCTAGATGGATAGATAGATAGATAGATAGATAGATAGATAGATAGATAGATAGATAGATAGATAGTCAAACTGAGTATTAGAGAACAAAATGCATCCTGGTATCACTTTGGAGCATCTGAACGATTAAGTACCTGATACCACACAAGCGCTGCAACATAATAGAATGGAAATTCATACATACAGGAACATCAGGGTTATATATGCAATCAGGTATCTTGCAGCAGGAATACGGTTAACTACAGGAATAGTAGAGACATACATGAAATCAGGTATCTTGCTGCAAGGATGCGGTTAACCACAGGAGAAGCAGAGACATACATGAAATCGCGAATCTTGCAGCTAGGATGCAGTTAATCACAGGAATAGCAGAGACATACATGAAATTAGATACCTTAAGGCAAGGATGCGGTTAACCACAGGAATTGCAGAGACATACATGAAATCAGGTATCTTGCAGCAAGGATGCTGTTAACCACAGGAGAAGCAGAGACATAAATGAAATCGCGTATCTTGCAGCAAGGTTGCGGTTAATCACAGGAATAGCAGAGAAATACATGAAATCATGTACCTTAGTACCTTAAGGCAAGGATGTGGTTAGCCACAGGAATTGAAGAGACATACATGAAATCGGGTATCTTGCAGCAAGGATACAGTTAACCACCAGAGCAGCAGAGACATACATGAAATCACGTGTCTTCCAGCAAGGATGCGGTTAACCATAGGAATAGCAGAGACATATATGAAATCAGGTATCTTTCTGCAAAGATACAGTTAACCACAGGAGCAGCAGAGACATACATGAAATTGCGTATCTTACAGCAAGGCTGTGGTTAAACACATGAATTGCAAATACATTCATTAAATCACATGTCTTGCAGCAGGGATACAGTTAACCACAGGAATAGCAGAGATATTCATGAAATCAGGTATCTTGCAGCAAGGACACAGTTAACCACAGGAGTGGCAGAGTTCTAGTGTGCGATAGTGCTAAGAAAGCAGTAATGGATAATAAAACAGGTACCGTAATAGCAGAAATCTTGACTTAGCAGAGCTTAGAGCAACAGCTGACTCAGCTAGTAAGTAGTAGTTGGATGCTGAAAATCAGACAGGAGTTACAGGGAGTTGAATTTGGATTGGGATGAGGTGAGCCTCGCTCTTCTGACCCAGGTGTCAGACAAGATATAATCTTGATCAGTAGAAAAAATACCCATCACTCACGCTCACATATTGATGCTTGACCAGATCCTGTGATACAGTATATTCAGCCTTTCAAATATACAGGGTCATCACAGCAATATCATTCAATATATTTAACAATAGGAAAACATGTTTTTTTCGATTAGTCGACAGGGGCACCAGACCAAGAGGAGTGCTAAACGTGGAGGCTCAGTTGGTGAGGCCCACCGGGTGTTTCACCGGCTTCCCGTGGGCCAGTCCGAGCCTAGCTAGATAGATAGGAGATAAGATAGAATGATAGATATGAGAGAGTGATAGAGAGAGATGTATAGGTAAGAAATAAGAATATATAAAAATAAAGATTATAGAAGAGAAGATAGGTGATGTGACAGAAGTGTGGCCTGACAGTGACGCCCCGGCCTTATCGGCGCCCATCTTTCTATCTTCGTGTCCTTCTGGCTCATCAGCATCTTGATAAATATTTTTCTAGGAGAACAGGAGCTGGATAATGGACTTAATGTCCTCACCCCACTTCCCTTGTCGGCCCCCAAAGTCTATCCGGCCAAGTGATGTCATCGGCCTCCACTCCCACATGTAAGACAACAATCCCTGTTTTCCCAGCTGGACGGCTGCTTTGATTAGGAGTCTCCCATAAAATCCTCAAGCACCACCAGAGCAGATCTTGATGAGATGTGACGGCGTGTGGCTGTAAAGCACCGATCTTTCCATGTACCTGCTGCTACCAAGCAAAATTTCCCATGACTGCTATGTACATATAATAAAGAGTTAATTGTTTTGTTCAGATTTAAAATTACATCCTGTCTTATACTCCAGTCACATCCAGAGCTGCCTTCAAACCTTTGCTGGTTGCCATTTGACAAAGACTGAGCAGGGAATGCTACAAAAGAGTGTCTCTCTGGAGGACTCGACGGTTCATCGATTTCTGAAGGGTCATGTAATACTTCATTTCTCCTGTGGAGGCACTGCAGGGAGATGGAACACTCCCATTTCCTTCACCGATCACAGCTGATCTCAGATCTGTGCCCTGTGTGTATAAGCTGAGCAGCTGAATGTGAGTGGGACTGCTAGATGGTGATTGACAGCTCAGGACTATGGTATGGACTGTGTGATCGCTACGACACTGATAGTACTGGAGGATGATGCTCACACACAACAGCAAGGATATGAAAGACCAGTAGGACGGAGTTATCCCAAACACCATGAATATCAGGCAGCTACATGGTGCAGCCTTGTTCTTATAATGTCTATCTCTCTGGCAACAGGAAAGCAGCAGCATTTTGAATGCAGCTCTGGATGTGATCAGAGCATGAGACATGAGGCTTTATGTAGATTATTATGGATTATTGTAGCTGTACAGTGTCCTAGCTTGTAGACGCCATTGCTGACATTACATGACTCCCTAAAATGCCAACTATGAGTGGAAAACAAGGTGAGTCCCGCCCCCCTGACTTCTTAGAAACATGTCTCCTCCTTCAACAAGATATGTAACCTATTGACTCGTGACATCTCTTGGCTCTGAGAATTAGCTCCAAAAAAAGGAGGACCTATATGACTAGTAAGCTACTTCCTGCCCCTGGTTAGTGGGTTCAGTACCGCCTTGTAGTGCCATTTTTGGTAGAAAGCTATAACATATTTTAATGGGACCGGACAGGATTCTGTTAAAGGTCCAAAACTTAGTTCCCAAAATTTGTTACCACTTTGATGATTTTAAAGGTGAAGAACAATGTGAATGTTCAGCTACTTCCAGCACCTATTACGAGGGTGGATGGTGAGAGTGCAATGGGAGCACAATAGCATTTAATGGGTCAGTTTTTGGTGGGCTGAACAGGTTCCCATTAAGGTCCCAAAATGCCTTGGTTCCCAGATACTGTTTCTGCTTTCAGATTTTAAAGGAAAGATCCCTATGTGACCCTGATGCAAATGTAGCTAGTAGCCGCCATTACTTACTTTAAATTTTAACCTCAATTATGGGCACAAAAAGCAAGTCCTGCCCCCAGACTCCTGAGAAGTATGTCTAGTCCTACAGGAAGTGATCGACGGGATATGTAACCTATTAAATCATGTGATCTCTATCGCCATAGGAGCTCAAAATTTGGAGGAACCTATGTAAATGCTAAAAAACTTTCTGCCCCTGTTTAGGGTACAACGGAGCAAAGTCAGTCTACGGTTAGGATATAGTACAGCTATAAAATATTTTCAGTGGGCTGGATGGGTACCCATTGCGGTTCCAAACTCTTGTTTACCAGATTCTGTTTCCGCTTTGATTCTTCAAGGGGAGGGTCCTATGCGACAGTTAAGCTTGTTCCTGCCCCTATTATGGGGGTACAATAGTGTCTAGGGGATCTAATTTTAGGTGGGCTAGACAGTTTCCCATTGGGGGTACAGTAGTGCCTAGTATATCTTTTTAGGTGGGTTATACCGGTTTCAAAAATGTATTAGTTTTCAAATGCTGTTTGATGTTTCTAAAAAAAAAGGGGACTATGTGACCCCCTCCCTCAACCCCCCCAAAAAATTAGAGCTGTATGTAACATAATAGTAGCCAGCATTGCTCACACTAAACTGGCCCCTGAGGTCCCAACTATGGATACAAAAAGATGACTCTTGCCCCCCCTCCGCTCCAATAGCTCTTAAGAAATATGTCTCCTTCTTCAGGAACTGATTTACAAGATATGTGCCCTATTGAATTATGTGCTCTCTCTTAGCCCCATTCAATGACTATAAGAGCACAATGTAACTTATGTGGGTACAATGGAGCCTAGAGGGTCAATTTTTTAGGACATATATTTTAAGTGAGCCAGACAGGTTCCCTTTAAGGCTCCAAAGGTTTAGTTTCCACTTTTATATTTTTAAAAGGGGAGGGGCCTATGTGACAGGTTAGCTACTTCCTGTTATACGAGTACAATATCTATGTACTCGTCTAAGCTATAAAACATTTTGAGTGGGTCGGACAGGTTCCCATTATGGTTCCAAAATGTATCAGGTGCCAGTTTCTTTTTCCACTTTCATATTTTTAAAGGAGAGGGGCCTATGTGACAGGTTAGCTACTTCCTGTTATACGAGTACAATAGCTATGTTCATAGGACAACTAACCTATAAAACATTTTGAGTGGGTCGGACAGGTTCCCATTATGGTTCCAAAATGTATCAGGTGCCAGTTTCTTTTTCCACTTTCATATTTTTAAAGGGGAGGGGCTTATGTGACAGGTTAGCTACTTCCTGTTATACGAGTACAATATCTATGTTAATGGGGCGTCTAGGCTATAAAACATTTTGAGTGGGTCGGACAGGTTCCCATTATGGTTCCAAAATGTATCAGGTGCCAGTTTCTTTTTCCACTTTCATATTTTTAAAGGGGAGGGGCCTATGTGACAGGTTAGCTACTTCCTGTTATACGAGTACAATAGCTATGTTCATAGGACATCTAACCTATAAAACATTTTGAGTGGGTAGGACAGGTTCCCATTATGGTTCCAAAATGTATCAGGTGCTAAATTCTTTTTCCACTTTCATATTTTTAAAGGGGAGGGGCCTATGTGACAGGTTAGCTACTTCCTGTTATACGAGTACAATATCTATGTTCATGGGGCATCAAAGCTATAAAACATTTTGAGTGGGCCGGACAGATTCCCATTATGGTTCCAAAATGTATCAGGTGCCAGTTTCTTTTTCCACTTTCATATTTTTAGAGGGGAGGGGCCTATGTGACAGGTTAGCTACTTCCTGTTATGGAATACAGAGGTGACAAATGCCTCTATATTTCTAGGGCATGTTACAGCTATAATATATTTTGCTTGGGCCGGACAGGTTCCCATCGACGTTCCAAAACGTCTGCGTTCCCAGATTCTATTTCCGCTTTGATGTTTTTAATGACTCTTTAAAGAAGACAGTGACTCTCTATCCAGCGCCCGCACTCCACGTGCCTCCCGTCCGTCTGTCTGTGACGCCCAAATAAATCACTCCAGTAACATAAAAATTTTCATTTCTGTCAAACTTGCACATTTGTAAACCGCACAGTTTGGGCGATGACTCATGTGGAGCTAATAACGGCAGCACGTGGTCGGGAATGTGCCCCACGTGGCGGTGGAAGGATTGTGCTCGCCTTGCGGGATTATTGGACGTTTTTCTATACCTTTCATTTGGTTTTAGATGATTATATTATTTTTTTTTTTTTTTAGATAAAGGTGGAAAACCAGTACGACTTCCAGGACATGTCCAGCATCGTGGCCATGGCAAAAACCTACGTGACCACCGAGCCGTTCGTAGACTCCAAGTACGACATCCGCATCCAGAAGATCGGGAATAACTATAAGGCTTATATGTAAGTGTGACTCCGCTGCCTCGCCTCACTGCCGCCCCTGCACCTCTCCGCACTATGTGTGCGACATCTGTCAGGGCCAGGAGTGGCAATGAATTTGTCGTATGTGCCACGTGTGCAGTAAGGGGTTAAGTACGCAGGTTCGGTGTGAGATGAGGTCACTGCAGGTTCCTGGATGCAGAGTTTGTTTAGTTAATGTATCTGCTGCCGTCATTTCGGAGACCCAGCCCCGGGGTCCTTGCCCTGTCTACACAGATGGGATTACTGGAAGATGAGCTGATGTCAGAGGCCGCCATCCCAAAGACACCAAACATGTGGTGGCTGCGGAGAGAGTGATGGGGGATCCCCCGGAAGTGAAGGGAGGACCCCGATGACTCACAGGCATGGAGAGTTTATGAGGATACATAAGGTCAGTACAGGACATGGTCACCTGGACCAGGAGTATGAGGCCGCTCTGCCCTACTGTACCCTAATAATCCCACCACACTGTTATCCTGTATTATACCCCAGAGCTGCACTCACTATTCTGCTGGTGCAGTCACTGTGTACATACATTACTGATCCTGAGTTACATCCTGTATTATACTCCAGAGCTGCACTCACTATTCTGCTGGTGCAGTCACTGTGTACATACATTACATTACTGATCCTGAGTTACCTCCTGTATTATACCCCAGAGCTGCACTCACTATTCTGCTGGTGCAGTCTCCGTGTACATACATTACATTACTGGTCCTGAGTTACATCCTGTATTATACTCCAGAGCTGCACTCACTATTCTGCTGGTGCAGTCACTGTGTACATACATTACATTACTGATCCTGAGTTACATCCTGTATTATACCCCAGAGCTGCACTCACTATTCTGCTGGTGCAGTCACTGTGTACATACATTACATTACTGATCCTGAGTTACATCCTGTATTATATTCCAGAGCTGCACTCACTATTCGGCTGGTGCAGTCACTGTGTACATACATTACATTACTGATCCTGAGTTACATCCTGTATTATACTCCAGAGCTGCACTCACTATTCTGCTGGTGCAGTCATTGTGTACATACATTACATTACTGATCCTGAGTTACATCCTGTATTATACTCCAGAGCTGCACTCACTATTCAGCTGGTGCACTCACTGTGTACATACATTACATTACTGATCCTGAGTTACATCCTGTATCATACTCCAGAGCTGCACTCACTATTCTGCTGATGCAGTCACTGTGTACATACATTACATTACTGATCCTGAGTTACCTCCTGTATTATACTCCAGAGCTGCACTCACTATTCTGCTGGTGCAGTCACTGTGTACATACATTACATTACTGATCCTGAGATACATCCTGTATTATACTCCAGAGCTGCACTCACTATTCAGCTGGTGCACTCACTGTGTACATACATTACATTACTGATCCTGAGTTACATCCTGTATTATACTCCAGAGCTGCACTCACTATTCTGCTGGTGCAGTCATTGTGTACATACATTACATTACTGATCCTGTACTGATCCTGAGTTACCTCCTGTATTATACCCCAGAGCTGCACTCACTATTCTGCTGGTGCAGTCACTGTGTACATACATTACATTACTGATCCTGAGTTACATCCTGTATTATACCGCAGAGCTGCACTCACTATTCTGCTGGTGCAGTCACTGTGTACATACATTACATTACTGATCCTGAGTTACATCCTGTATTGTACTCCAGAGCTGCACTCACTATTCTGCTGGTGCAGTCACTGTGTACATACATTACATTACTGATCCTGAGTTACCTCCTGTATTATACTCCAGAACTGCACTCACTATTCTGCTGGTGCAGTCACTGTGTACATATATTACATTACTGATCCTGAGTTACATCCTGTATTATACCGCAGAGCTGCACTCACTATTCTGCTGGTGCAGTCACTGTGTACATACATTACATTACTGATCCTGAGTTACATCCTGTATTATACTCCAGAGCTGCACTCACTATTCTGCAGGTGCAGTCACTGTGTACATACATTACATTACTGATCCTGAGTTACATCCTGTATTATACTCCAGAGCTGCACTCACTATTCTGCTGGTGCAGTCACTGTGTACATACATTACATTACTGATCCTGAGTTACATCCTGTATTATACCGCAGAGCTGCACTCACTATTCTACTGGTGCAGTCACTGTGTACATACATTACATTACTGATCCTGAGTTACATCCTGTATTATACTCCAGAGCTGCACTCACTATTCTGCTGGTGCAGTCACTGTGTACATACATTACATTACTGATCCTGAGTTACCTCCTGTAATATACTCCAGAGCTGCACTCACTATTCTGATGGTGCAGTCACTGTGTACATACATTACATTACTGATCCTGAGCTACATCCTGTATTATACTCCAGAGCTGCACTCACTATTCTGCTGGTGGAGTCACTGTGTACATACATTACATTACTGATCCTGAGTTACATCCTGTATTATCCTCCAGAGCTGCACTCACTATTCTGCTGGTGCAGTCACTGTGTACATACATTACATTACTGATCCTGAGTTACCTCCTGTATTATACTCCAGAGCTGCACTCACTATTCTGCAGGTGCAGTCACTGTGTACATACATTACATTACTGATCCTGAGTTACATCCTGTATTATACTCCAGAGCTGCACTCACTATTCTGCTGGTGCAGTCACTGTGTGCATACATTACATTACTGATCCTGAGTTACATCCTGTATTATACTCCAGAGCTGCACTCACTATTCTGCTGGTACAGTCACTGTGTACATACATTACATTACTGATCCTGAGTTACATCCTGTATTATACTCCAGAGCTGCACTCACTATTCTGCTGGTGCAGTCACTGTGTGCATACATTACATTACTGATCCTGAGTTACATCCTGTATTATACTCCAGAGCTGCACTCACTATTCTGCTGGTGCAGTCACTGTGTGCATACATTACATTACTGATCCTGAGTTACCTCCTGTATTATACTCCAGAGCTGCACTCACTATTCTGCAGGTGCAGTCACTGTGTACATACATTACATTACTGATCCTGAGTTACCTCCTGTATTATACTCCAGAGCTGCACTCACTATTCTGCAGGTGCAGTCACTGTGTACATACATTACATTACTGATCCTGAGTTACATCCTGTATTATACTCCAGAGCTGCACTCACTATTCTGCTGGTACAGTCACTGTGTACATACATTACATTACTGATCCTGAGTTACATCCTGTATTATACTCCAGAGCTGCACTCACTATTCTGCAGGTGCAGTCACTGTGTACATACATTACATTACTGATCCTGAGTTACATCCTGTATTATACTCCAGAGCTGCACTCACTATTCTGCTGGTGCAGTCACTGTGTACATATATTACATTACTGATCCTGAGTTACATCCTGTATTATACCGCAGAGCTGCACTCACTATTCTGCTGGTGCAGTCACTGTGTACATACATTACATTACTGATCCTGAGTTACATCCTGTATTATACTCCAGAGCTGCACTCACTATTCTGCAGGTGCAGTCACTGTGTACATACATTACATTACTGATCCTGAGTTACATCCTGTATTATACTCCAGAGCTGCACTCACTATTCTGCTGGTGCAGTCACTGTGTACATACATTACATTACTGATCCTGAGTTACATCCTGTATTATACCGCAGAGCTGCACTCACTATTCTACTGGTGCAGTCACTGTGTACATACATTACATTACTGATCCTGAGTTACATCCTGTATTATACTCCAGAGCTGCACTCACTATTCTGCTGGTGCAGTCACTGTGTACATACATTACATTACTGATCCTGAGTTACCTCCTGTAATATACTCCAGAGCTGCACTCACTATTCTGATGGTGCAGTCACTGTGTACATACATTACATTACTGATCCTGAGCTACATCCTGTATTATACTCCAGAGCTGCACTCACTATTCTGCTGGTGGAGTCACTGTGTACATACATTACATTACTGATCCTGAGTTACATCCTGTATTATCCTCCAGAGCTGCACTCACTATTCTGCTGGTGCAGTCACTGTGTACATACATTACATTACTGATCCTGAGTTACCTCCTGTATTATACTCCAGAGCTGCACTCACTATTCTGCAGGTGCAGTCACTGTGTACATACATTACATTACTGATCCTGAGTTACATCCTGTATTATACTCCAGAGCTGCACTCACTATTCTGCTGGTGCAGTCACTGTGTGCATACATTACATTACTGATCCTGAGTTACATCCTGTATTATACTCCAGAGCTGCACTCACTATTCTGCTGGTACAGTCACTGTGTGCATACATTACATTACTGATCCTGAGTTACATCCTGTATTATACTCCAGAGCTGCACTCACTATTCTGCTGGTGCAGTCACTGTGTGCATACATTACATTACTGATCCTGAGTTACCTCCTGTATTATACTCCAGAGCTGCACTCACTATTCTGCAGGTGCAGTCACTGTGTACATACATTACATTACTGATCCTGAGTTACCTCCTGTATTATACTCCAGAGCTGCACTCACTATTCTGCAGGTGCAGTCACTGTGTACATACATTACATTACTGATCCTGAGTTACATCCTGTATTATACTCCAGAGCTGCACTCACTATTCTGCTGGTACAGTCACTGTGTACATACATTACATTACTGATCCTGAGTTACATCCTGTATTATACTCCAGAGCTGCACTCACTATTCTGCAGGTGCAGTCACTGTGTACATACATTACATTACTGATCCTGAGTTACATCCTGTATTATACTCCAGAGCTGCACTCACTATTCTGCTGGTGCAGTCACTGTGTACATACATTACATTACTGATCCTGAGTTACATCCTGTATTATACCGCAGAGCTGCACTCACTATTCTACTGGTGCAGTCACTGTGTACATACATTACATTACTGATCCTGAGTTACATCCTGTATTATACCGCAGAGCTGCACTCACTATTCTACTGGTGCAGTCACTGTGTACATACATTACATTACTGATCCTGAGTTACATCCTGTATTATACTCCAGAGCTGCGCTCACTATTCTGCTGGTGCAGTCACTGTGTACATACATTACATTACTGATCCTGAGTTACATCCTGTATTATACTCCAGAGCTGCACTCACTATTCTGCTGGTACAGTCACTGTGTACATACATTACATTACTGATCCTGAGTTACATCCTGTATTATACTCCAGAGCTGCACTCACTATTCTGCTGGTGCAGTCACTGTGTGCATACATTACATTACTGATCCTGAGTTACATCCTGTATTATACTCCAGAGCTGCACTCACTATTCTGCTGGTGCAGTCACTGTGTACATACATTACATTACTGATCCTGAGTTACCTCCTGTATTATACTCCAGAGCTGCACTCACTATTCTGCAGGTGCAGTCACTGTGTACATACATTACATTACTGATCCTGAGTTACCTCCTGTATTATACTCCAGAGCTGCACTCACTATTCTGCAGGTGCAGTCACTGTGTACATACATTACATTACTGATCCTGAGTTACATCCTGTATTATACTCCAGAGCTGCACTCACTATTCTGCTGGTACAGTCACTGTGTACATACATTACATTACTGATCCTGAGTTACATCCTGTATTATACTCCAGAGCTGCACTCACTATTCTGCAGGTGCAGTCACTGTGTACATACATTACATTACTGATCCTGAGTTACCTCCTGTATTATACTCCAGAGCTGCACTCACTATTCTGCAGGTGCAGTCACTGTGTACATACATTACATTACTGATCCTGAGTTACATCCTGTATTATACTCCAGAGCTGCACTCACTATTCTGCTGGTACAGTCACTGTGTACATACATTACATTACTGATCCTGAGTTACATCCTGTATTATACTCCAGAGCTGCACTCACTATTCTGCTGGTGCAGTCACTGTGTACATACATTACATTACTGATCCTGAGTTACATCCTGTATTATACCGCAGAGCTGCACTCACTATTCTACTGGTGCAGTCACTGTGTACATACATTACATTACTGATCCTGAGTTACATCCTGTATTATACCGCAGAGCTGCACTCACTATTCTACTGGTGCAGTCACTGTGTACATACATTACATTACTGATCCTGAGTTACATCCTGTATTATACTCCAGAGCTGCGCTCACTATTCTGCTGGTGCAGTCACTGTGTACATACATTACATTACTGATCCTGAGTTACATCCTGTATTATACTCCAGAGCTGCACTCACTATTCTGCTGGTGCAGTCACTGTGTACATACATTACATTACTGATCCTGAGTTACATCCTGTATTATACTCCAGAGCTGCGCTCACTATTCTGCTGGTGCAGTCACTGTGTACATACATTACATTACTGATCCTGAGTTACATCCTGTATTATACTCCAGAGCTGCACTCACTATTCTGATGGTGCAGTCACTGTGTACATACATTACATTACTGATCCTGAGCTACATCCTGTATTATACTCCAGAGCTGCACTCACTATTCTGCTGGTGGAGTCACTGTGTACATACATTACATTACTGATCCTGAGTTACATCCTGTATTATCCTCCAGAGCTGCACTCACTATTCTGCTGGTGCAGTCACTGTGTACATACATTACATTACTGATCCTGAGTTACCTCCTGTATTATACTCCAGAGCTGCACTCACTATTCTGCTGGTGCAGTCCCTTTGTACATACATTACATTACTGATCCGGAGTTACATCCTGTATTATACTCCAGAGCTGCACTCACTATTCTGCTGGTGCAGTCACTGTGTACATACATTACTGATCCTGAGTTACATCCTGTATTATACTCCAGAGCTGCATTCACTATTCTGCTGGTGCAGTCACTGTGTACATACATTACATTACTGATCCTGAGTTACATCCTGTATTATACTCCAGAGCTGCATTCACTATTCTGCTGGTGCAGTCACTGTGTGCATACATTACATTACTGATCCTGAGCTACATCCTGTATTATACTCCAGAGCTGCACTCACTATTCTGCTGGTACAGTCACTGTGTACATACATTACATTACTGATCCTGAGTTACATCCTGTATTATACTCCAGAGCTGCACTCACTATTCTGCTGGTGCAGTCACTGTGTACATACATTACATTACTGATCCTGAGTTACCTCCTGTAATATACTCCAGAGCTGCACTCACTATTCTGCTGGTGCAGTCACTGTGTACATACATTACATTACTGATCCTGAGTTACATCCTGTATTATACTCCAGAGCTGCATTCACTATTCTGCTGGTGCAGTCACTGTGTGCATACATTACATTACTGATCCTGAGCTACATCCTGTATTATACTCCAGAGCTGCACTCACTATTCTGCTGGTACAGTCACTGTGTACATACATTACATTACTGATCCTGAGTTACATCCTGTATTATACTCCAGAGCTGCACTCACTATTCTGCTGGTGCAGTCACTGTGTACATACATTACATTACTGATCCTGAGTTACCTCCTGTAATATACTCCAGAGCTGCACTCACTATTCTGATGGTGCAGTCACTGTGTACATACATTACATTACTGATCCTGAGCTACATCCTGTATTATACTCCAGAGCTGCACTCACTATTCTGCTGGTGGAGTCACTGTGTACATACATTACATTACTGATCCTGAGCTACATCCTGTATTATACTCCAGAGCTGCACTCACTATTCTGCTGGTGCAGTCACTGTGTACATACATTACATTACTGATCCTGAGCTACATCCTGTATTATACTCCAGAGCTGCACTCACTATTCTGATGGTGCAGTCACTGTGTACATACATTACATTACTGATCCTGAGCTACATCCTGTATTATACTCCAGAGCTGCACTCACTATTCTGCTGGTGCAGTCACTGTGTACATACATTACATTACTGATCCTGAGCTACATCCTGTATTATACTCCAGAGCTGCACTCACTATTCTGCTGGTGGAGTCACTGTGTACATACATTACATTACTGATCCTGAGTTACATCCTGTATTATCCTCCAGAGCTGCACTCACTATTCTGCTGGTGCAGTCACTGTGTACATACATTACATTACTGATCCTGAGTTACATCCTGTATTATACTCCAGAGCTGCACTCACTATTCTGCTGGTGCAGTCACTGTGTACATACATTACATCACTGATCCTGAGTGACATCCTGTATTATACTCCAGAGCTGCACTCACTATTCTGCTGGCACAGCCCTTACAGTTTAGATGAGCTTGTATTATACAGGGGCAGTTACAGATGACTGTACGGAGTTTGGTGTAAAGATTGTATTACTCTGAATACATTCACCTGAACAAGAAAGAAATACTGCAGAATTATGAATGCAGCTCTGGAGTATATTCTGCACCCATAAAACACTGTGTAGTATTTTTTTGTTCCTTGTTTAGCCCTAATAAATTATATGACTTACATAGAGAGGATCCCACAAAATGTCCCGGCCCCCCGGGGCCTCCGATGATGGAGGGTCTCCTGTATATGGTGTGTGGTGACACACGAGTGCAGGGTGTTATTCTCACTATCACTCTCATCATCCGCCTGCGCTCCGCTGACTCGTATGATTAATGGCTGCAGCCGGATGACCCCACATGATGCGGGCGCAGCGGGCACACAATGCTGCCATCACAGGCGGGCACAGCTCCTTCTGGGAGATCAGGAAGCGCAGTACACGCACCCCGGGGGGACTCGGCCACGGAACAATACCGCGCTGTCTGCGAGGCCGGGACGTGGTCTGAGCCCCGAGCCAAGAGCCACCGGCGCAACATAGGAGAAGAAAGCCGCAATGATGGGAACGTCAGCTGCGAGCCCCGGCTGCCTGATAGGAAGCGTGCAGAGAATGGCAACCAGCTCTGCCCCAGCGAGGGTTAACTCCGAGCTCGCTGCAGGTGCACAAACCCAAGAGAAGACCCCCGCACCCGAGAAACCCCACCACACTACTGGGGAAAAGCCGGGCCACACTTACTTTACTTGTACACTCGCTGTCAGTGAATAGAAACCAAAACTTTAGTCCAAAACTTAAGTCTTTCTCACAGCTGAAGACTTGTTACAATATCAGTTGTCAAAAATATATATTTTTTTCTGTTCCTTTAATATATATATATGGGTTTTCTTTTAATTAAGGCGCACGTCTATCTCCGGAAACTGGAAGGCAAACACCGGCTCTGCCATGCTGGAGCAGATTGCCATGACTGACAGGTGAGGGGTTTATCACAAAGAGTTAAATGATTAAATACTTAAATACAGGGAGCTCCCCCTAGTGGTGGCTGCAGACAGGATCTTATCATGTATCTGTGTATACAGGGAGCTCCCCCTAGTGGTGGCTGCAGACAGAATCTTATCATGTATCTCTGTATACAGGGAGCTCCCCCTAGTGGTGGCTGCAGACAGAATCTTACCATGTATCTGTATACAGGGAGCTCCCCCTAGTGGTGGCTGCAGACAGGATCTTATCATGTATCTCTGTATACAGGGAGCTCCCCCTAGTGGTGGCTGCAGACAGGATCTTATCATGTATCTCTGTATACAGGGAGCTCCCCCTAGTGGTGGCTGCCGACAGGATCTTATCATGTATCTCTGCATACAGGGAGCTCCCCCTAGTGGAGAATGCAGACAGGATCTTATCATGTATCTCTGTATACAGGGAGCTCCCCCTAGTGGTGGCTGCAGACAGAATCTTATCATGTATCTCTGTATACAGGGAGCTCCCCTTAGTGGTGACTGCAGACAGGATCTTATAATGTATCTGTATACAGGGAGCTCCCCCTAGTGGTGGCTGCTGGCGGATACAATACAACATTGCAGCAGCATGAGCAGCTGAGGATTTGGAGCTTTGCATCAGTCCATCCCAGTAGAAGTATGTAGTGAATATTGTGTAATTGTCGTCTCAGGTACCGGCTATGGGCGGACTCCTGCGCTGAGATGTTTGGCGGTTTAGACATTTGCGCAGTGAAAGCCGTACACAGCAAAGATGACAAAGATTATATTATTGAGGTGAGTAACGCCGTCTTATAGTCATATATTAATAGGGAGAATGAGACATAACATATAGTGCCCAGTATCGCCATATGGTGCTAGATAATACTGTAATATACAACCTTATAATACCTAATAATATGCAGTATCCAAACCATATTACTTTTAAATAATTGACATATTAATGGCATATAGTAGCGAGATAATACTGCCATATATAGTCCACATAATGCCGCCAAATAGTTTCTAAACAATTTGCAGTATCCAAACAATACCACAACATAGTTTCCAGAACCCTTGAAGAGCCAAATTACCACCCCAGGAATAGCCCACATCGTACTGCAAAATGGTGCCACAATAAATACTGTCATTTATCTTCCCTATAATACCGCCATATCGTTTCCTAACTATATGGAGAACCAAATAGTGTCCCTTCTAATAGGCCACATAAGACCACAATGTAGTGCAAAGATAATATCTGTCATACACCAGCCACATAATACCGCCATATTGGTCCCAAACAATATGCAGTATCTATACATAATACTCCCTTAAAGAACCCACGTAATATAGCCATATAGTGCCAATACAATATAGTGATATGTAACCCAACCACTACCAGCACATAATGCCTAAATCAAATGAAGCGTCCAAATAATACCGCCTTCTGTATCCCATATAAGACCGCCATATAGATCTCACCTAACCATTTAATTTTCAAATAATACTGCTCCTCATTCTATAGTTTTATAGCCCCACCCCTCATTCTATAATTATTATAGCCCCGCCCCTTAATCTTTAGTTTTTATAGCTCTGCCCTTCATTCTGTAGTTTTTAAGGCGCCGCCCCACATTCTAGTTTTTTAAAGCGCCTCCCTTCTTTCTAGGATTTTTTATGGCCCCTCCTCACATTCTATTTTTTATAGCCTCGCCCCCCATTCTATAGTTTATAGCCTCGCCCCTCATTCTATAGTTTATAGCCTCGCCCCCCATTCTATAGTTTATAGCCTCGCCCCTCATTCTATAGTTTATAGCCTCGCCCCCCATTCTATAGTTTATAGCCTCGCCCCTCATTCTATAGTTTATAGCCTCACCCCTCATTCTATAGTTTATAGCCTCGCCCCTCATTCTATAGTTTATAGCCTCGCCCCCCATTCTATAGTTTATAGCCTCGCCTCTCATTCTATAGTTTATAGCCTCGTCCCTCATTCTATAGTTTATAGCCTCGCCCCCCATTCTATAGTTTATAGCCTCGCCCCTCATTCTATAGTTTATAGCCTCGCCCCTGATTCTATAGTTTATAGCCTCGCCCCTCATTCTATAGTTTATAGCCTCGTCCCTCATTCTATAGTTTATAGCCTCGCCCCTCATTCTATAGTTTATAGCCTCTCCCCTCATTCTATAGTTTATAGCCTCGCCCCCCATTCTGTAGTTTATAGCCTCGCCCCCCATTCTATAGTTTATAGCCTCGCCCCTCATTCTATAGCTTATAGCCTCGCCCCTCATTCTATAGTTTATAGCCTCGCCCCTCATTCTATAGTTTATAGCCTCGCCCCTCATTCTATAGTTTATAGCCTCGTCCCTCATTCTCTAGTTTATAGCCTCGCCCCTCATTCTATAGTTTATAGCCTTTCCCCTCAATCTATAGTTTATAGCCTCGCCCCTCATTCTATAGTTTATAGTCTCGTCCCCCATTCTATAGTTTATAGCCTCACCCCTCAATCTATAGTTTATAGCCTCGCCCCTCATTCTATAGTTTATAGCCTCGTCCCCCATTCTATAGTTTATAGCCTCCTCCCTCATTCTCTAGTTTTATAGCCTCGCCCCTCATTCTATAGTTTATAGCCTCGTCCCTCATTCTCTAGTTTATAGCCTCGT
This sequence comes from Phyllobates terribilis, assembly GCF_046119375.1. NCBI lineage: Eukaryota > Metazoa > Chordata > Amphibia > Anura > Dendrobatidae > Phyllobates > Phyllobates terribilis. Next base: position 178,303,158 of record NW_027362770.1, read on the forward strand.
CCCTCATTCTATAGTTTATAGCCTCGCCCCTCATTCTATAGTTTATAGCCTTGCCCCTCATTCTATAGTTTATAGCCTCGCCCCTCATTCTATAGTTTATAGCCTCGCCCCTCATTCTATAGTTTATAGCCTCGCCCCCCATTCTATAGTTTATAGCCTCGCCTCTCATTCTATAGTTTATAGCCTCGTCCCTCATTCTATAGTTTATAGCCTCGCCCCCCATTCTATAGTTTATAGCCTCGCCCCTCATTCTATAGTTTATAGCCTCGCCCCCCATTCTATAGTTTATAGCCTCGCCCCTCATTCTATAGTTTATAGCCTCACCCCTCATTCTATAGTTTATAGCCTCGCCCCTCATTCTATAGTTTATAGCCTCGCCCCCCATTCTATAGTTTATAGCCTCGCCTCTCATTCTATAGTTTATAGCCTCGTCCCTCATTCTATAGTTTATAGCCTCGCCCCCCATTCTATAGTTTATAGCCTCGCCCCTCATTCTATAGTTTATAGCCTCGCCCCTGATTCTATAGTTTATAGCCTCGCCCCTCATTCTATAGTTTATAGCCTCGTCCCTCATTCTATAGTTTATAGCCTCGCCCCTCATTCTATAGTTTATAGCCTCTCCCCTCATTCTATAGTTTATAGCCTCGCCCCCATTCTATAGTTTATAGCCTCGCCCCCCATTCTATAGTTTATAGCCTCGCCCCTCATTCTATAGCTTATAGCCTCGCCCCTCATTCTATAGTTTATAGCCTCGCCCCTCATTCTATAGTTTATAGCCTCGCCCCTCATTCTATAGTTTATAGCCTCGCCCCTCATTCTATAGTTTATAGCCTCGACCCTCATTCTATAGTTTATAGCCTTTCCCCTCAATCTATAGTTTATAACCTCGCCCCTCATTCTATAGTTTATAGTCTCGTCCCCCATTCTATAGTTTATAGCCTCGCCCCTCAATCTATAGTTTATAGCCTCGCCCCTCATTCTATAGTTTATAGCCTCGTCCCCCATTCTATAGTTTATAGCCTCCTCCCTCATTCTCTAGTTTATAGCCTCGCCCCTCATTCTATAGTTTATAGCCTCGTCCCTCATTCTCTAGTTTATAGCCTCGTCCCTCATTCTATAGTTTATAGCCTCGCCCCTCATTCTATAGTTTATAGCCTCGCCCCTCATTCTATAGTTTATAGCCTCGCCCCTCATTCTATAGTTTATAGCCTCGCCCCTCATTCTATAGTTTATAGCCTCGCCCCCCATTCTATAGTTTATAGCCTCGCCTCTCATTCTATAGTTTATAGCCTCGTCCCTCATTCTATAGTTTATAGCCTCGCCCCCCATTCTATAGTTTATAGCCTCGCCCCTCATTCTATAGTTTATAGCCTCGCCCCTCATTCTATAGTTTATAGCCTCGCCCCTCATTCTATAGTTTATAGCCTCGTCCCTCATTCTATAGTTTATAGCCTCGCCCCTCATTCTATAGTTTATAGCCTCTCCCCTCATTCTATAGTTTATAGCCTCGCCCCCATTCTATAGTTTATAGCCTCGCCCCCCATTCTATAGTTTATAGCCTCGCCCCTCATTCTATAGCTTATAGCCTCGCCCCTCATTCTATAGTTTATAGCCTCGCCCCTCATTCTATAGTTTATAGCCTCGCCCCTCATTCTATAGTTTATAGCCTCGTCCCTCATTCTCTAGTTTATAGCTTCGCCCCTCATTCTATAGTTTATAGCCTCTCCCCTCAATCTATAGTTTATAGCCTCGCCCCTCATTCTATAGTTTATAGTCTCGTCCCCCATTCTATAGTTTATAGCCTCGCCCCTCAATCTATAGTTTATAGCCTCGCCCCTCATTCTATAGTTTATAGCCTCGTCCCCCATTCTATAGTTTATAGCCTCCTCCCTCATTCTCTAGTTTTATAGCCTCGCCCCTCATTCTATAGTTTATAGCCTCGTCCCTCATTCTCTAGTTTATAGCCTCGTCCCCCATTCTATAGTTTATAGCCTCGCCCCTCATTCTATAGTTTATAGCCTCGCCCCTCATTCTATAGTTTATAGCCTCGCCCCTCATTCTATAGTTTATAGCCTCGTCCCTCATTCTATAGTTTATAGCCTCGCCCCTCATTCTATAGTTTATAGCCTCGCCCCTCATTCTATAGTTTATAGCCTCGCCCCCCATTCTATAGTTTATAGCCTCGCCCCCCATTCTATAGTTTATAGCCTCGCCCCTCATTCTATAGTTTATAGCCTCACCCCTCATTCTATAGTTTATAGCCTCGCCCCTCATTCTATAGTTTATAGCCTCGTCCCTCATTCTCTAGTTTATAGCCTCGCCCCTCATTCTATAGTTTATAGCCTCGCCCCTCAATCTATAGTTTATAGCCTCGCCCCTCATTCTATAGTTTATAGCCTCGTCCCCCATTCTATAGTTTATAGCCTCGTCCCCCATTCTATAGTTTATAGCCTCGCCCCTCAATCTATAGTTTATAGCCTCGCCCCTCATTCTATAGTTTATAGCCTCGTCCCCCATTCTATAGTTTATAGCCTCCTCCCTCATTCTCTAGTTTTATAGCCTCGCCCCTCATTCTATAGTTTATAGCCTGGCCCCTCATTCTATAGTTTATAGTCTCGCCCCTCATTCTATAGTTTATAGCCTCGCCCCTCATTCTATAGTTTATAGCCTCGTCCCTCATTCTATAGTTTATAGCCTCGTCCCTCATTCTATAGTTTATAGCCTCGCCCCTCAATCTATAGTTTAAAGTCTCGCCCCTCATTCTATAGTTTATAGCCTCGCCCCTCATTCTATAGTTTATAGCCTCGCCCCTCATTCTATAGTTTATAGTATCGCCCCTCATTCTATAGTTTATAGCCTCGCCCCCCATTCTATAGTTTATAGCCTCGCCCCTAATTCTATAGTTTATAGCCTCGCCCCTCATTCTGTAGTTTATAGCCTCGCCCCTCAATCTATAGTTTATAGTCTCGCCCCTCATTCTATAGTTTATAGTATCGCCCCTCATTCTATAGTTTATAGCCTCGCCCCTCATTCTATAGTTTATAGCCTCGCCCCTCATTCTGTAGTTTATAGCCTCGCCCCTCAATCTATAGTTTATAGTCTCGCCCCTCATTCTATAGTTTATAGTATCGCCCCTCATTCTATAGTTTATAGCCTCGCCCCCCATTCTATAGTTTATAGCCTTGCCCCTCATTCTATAGTTTATAGCCTCGCCCCTCATTCTATAGTTTATAGCCTCGCCCCTCATTCTATAGTTTATAGCCTCGCCCCTCATTCTATAGTTTATAGCCTCGCCCCTCATTCTATAGTTTATAGCCTCGCCCCTCATTCTATAGTTTATAGCCTCGCCCCTCATTCTATAGTTTATAGCCTCGCCCCTCATTCTATAGTTTATAGCCTCGCCCCTCATTCTATAGTTTATAGCCTCGCCCCTCATTCTGTAGTTTATAGCCTCACCCCTCATTCTAGTTTTTTATAGCTCCACCCTTCATTTTAGGATTTTTTATTGTCCCGCCCCACATTATAGTTTTTTATAACTTGACGCTTCTCTCTAGGGTTTTTATGGCCCTGCCCCACATTGTAGTTTTTTTTATCGCTCCGCCCCCATTCTACATTTTAATGGCCCCGCCCCTCATTCTATATTGTTATATCTCCGCCCATCATTCTATAGTTCTTTTAGCTCTGCCCCTCATTCTATGACTTTTTATAGCCTGCTCACATACGTTCGATACATCTCTAGTCCACTGAATGCAGCACTTTTCCTTTATCTGGTGTCACATGAGGACGCGGGTGACACGGTCCCTATTTCTGGTCGCTGTATGATGCTCCGCAGGAGGAATGCTGATGGCTGCAGCAGATGCTCCCGTAGATGTTGGGTCACGGTGTCATCGTTAATGAGCCGCTCACATCGTCATGTCTTTCCCGTGTGCATTGTTATTTTGCCGCTTTTCCTAGTAATAATAATAAAAGAGGGCTTTATCTTCCACAAAACAGCGCCACCCTCGTCCATGTGGCCATGTCTGGTACTGCACATAATCTCTATTCAAGGGCAGAACTGCTATAACAGACCAATTTTTTTAGTGCTAGATCACCTTCAGAAAGTACTACAACATCCAACAATCATACAAGGATGAAGGGAAACAGTCAGCATGTAGCATATTTCGCTTCACTTTGGATTAGTATCAGCTCTATAGGCCACAACTGTTTTTGCTTTGTTTTTTTTTACATAGAAAAAGAAAGTGTGCATGGAAACCATCAAAAAGCAGGGCAGGAGCTGCTAATATCGGATTTTCATAACTAACTATTAGATATGGGTCATGTGAACGTCAATTCAAAGTTTTCAGAGACATTCTAAGGATAAGCGATGTCAACAGCAACTTGCTGACGGTTTCCAAGCATTTTTTTTTTTTAATTATTAGTCTCAGATGATGTGATTTTTCTAAATAAAATTTAATTATTGGTTGTATGGATGTCAATTCAGTTTTCAGAGAAGTTCTAGGGATAAGAGATCTGTCAACAGCAACTTGCTGATGGTTTCCAAGCATGTTTTTTTTTTGTTTTTTTTTGTCTCAGATGATGTTATTTTTTTATTAATAAATATTAGTTATGGTTCATGTGGTTGTCATTTCACAGTTTTCAGAGACATAGACAACTTGCTGACGGTTTTCTAGCATGTTCTTTTTTTTATTTTTAGTCTCAGATTATGTTATTTTTATGAATAAATATTAGTTATGGTTCGTGTAGTTGTCATTTCACAGTTTTCTGAGACACAGACATTCTAAGGATAAGAGATCTGTCAACAGCAACTTGCTGACAGTTTCCAAGTATAGTTTTTTTGGATATTTTAGTCTCAGATTAAGTTATTTTTATGAATAAATATTAGTTATGGTTCGTGTAGTTGTCATTTCACAGTTTTCTGAGACACAGACATTCTAAGGATAAGAGATCTGTCAACAGCAACTTGCTGACAGTTTCCAAGTATAGTTTTTTTGGATATTTTAGCCTCAGATTATGTTATTTTTATAAATAAAAATTAATTATGGGTCGTGTGGATGTCAATTCACAGTCTTTAGAGGCATTCGAAGGATAAGAGATCTGTCAACAGCAACTTGCTGACACTGTTTCCAAGCATGTTTTTTTTTTTTTTGATAGGAGTAAAGTTGGCATTTTTTCCATCTTCTGCTCTTCAGGTGATGGACAGTTCGATGCCGCTGATCGGGGAACACGTGGAGGAAGACCGGCAGCTCGTGGCCGATCTGGTGGTGGCCAAAATGACGGAGCACGTCCAGATGAAATCTCCGGCAGCCCCGATTCAAAGAAATCAGGTATATTCAGATTCCACCCTGATAACAGAGATCAGGAGAGATTGTCAGATCTCAGCCTTGAAGGGAGATCTCAGAGAACGGTTTCCACAATTTTAGTCTACCTTAAAGGGGCGGTATATTAAAGAAACCTAGAAATTGCCCCTCAGACATGAGGCCTGGTACCCGACACTGTGTGTATAACTCATTTTCAGTGCCAGTCTGGCCTCGTGCCACCCCAGTGGGTGAGGGGCACCCCGCAGAAGGTGAAAAACCACAGTGACCAAGAAAAACTCCATCTCTTCTCTCCCAGCCGCAACAGATGCAGCCGCAGGCGGTCAAGCCACAGATGCAGCCCCAGCCGGGACCACCAGGAGCAGGGGGCGCTCCACCTTCAGCTCAGCCAAGACCTTCCCCACAAGGTAAACTTTTAACAGGTCTGCAAAAAAACAAAAGAGCTGCCCCACAAGGGGGCGCTGTCTCTGCTGCAGTTCCCCTTTATCCCACCATCAGTAATAATGTGCTGGTACATGGGTGACATCTGCTGGTCATAGTTAGTAATGCGCTATAACAAGCCTTTATATAGACTTCTGGTGTTCTGGACCCCGACAGCGCTTATCACAGCTGAGGGTTTGCTACTCTTGAATCCGGGCTGGACAATCATCTGCAAGCTAACTGAATAAAGGGAAAATGGGAATAAATTACATTTATTTTCTACATATTATGTCTTTCTGTAAAGGTGGAGTTCGTCCAGCACAGGGTGCCCCCTCTTCCAGGACAGCAGCCCCTCAACAGCAAAGGCTTTCACCGCAGGGACAGCAACCCACCCAGACTTCCCAGCCGAGCTCACCGCAGCCTCAGAGGTCTCCAAATTCTCCACAGCTCCCCAGAGCCGCGAGTGGAACCCCTCCAGGCCAGACCCCCACCAAATCTACATCCCCCCAACAGCCAAGACCCCCAGCACAAGGGCAGGCGCAGAACCAACAGGCACCGCCTGGAGCAGCAGCAAAGACCCAGCCAGCGCCACATCCGCACCTCAAGTGAGTCGTCTGTGACCGATATATGCAGAACAACCTCAATAATACAGTGGAGGCAGTATTATAGCAGATATATTCCTGTACATAGGAGCAGTATTATAGCAGATATATTCCTGTACATAGGGGGCAGTATTATAGCAGATATATTCTTGTACATAGGGGGCAGTATTATAGTAGTTATATTCTTGTACATAGGAGCAGTATTATAGCAGATATATTCCTGTACATAGGAGCAGTATTATAGCAGATATATTCCTGTACATAGGAGCAGTATTATAGTAGTTATATTCTTGTACATAGGGGGCAGTATTATAGCAGATATATTCCTGTACATAGGAGCAGTATTATAGTAGTTATATTCTTGCACACAGGGAGCAGTATTATAGTAGTTATATTCTTGTACATAGGGAGCAGTATTATAGCAGATATATTCCTGTACATAGGAGCAGTATTATAGTAGTTATATTCTTGTACATAGGGGGCAGTATTATAGCAGATATATTCCTGTACATAGGAGCAGTATTATAGTAGTTATATTCTTGTACATAGGAGCAGTATTATAGTAGTTATATTCTTGTATATAGGAGCAGTATTATAGTAGTTATATTCTTGTACATAGGGGGCAGTATTATAGTAGTTATATTCTTGTACATAGGGGGCAGTATTATAGTAGTTATATTCTTGTACATAGGGGCAGTATTATAGTAGTTATATTCTTGTACATAGGGGGCAGTATTATAGTAGTTATATTCTTGTACATAGGGGGCAGTATTATAGTAGTTATATTCTTGTACATAGGAGCAGTATTATAGCAGATATATTCCTGTACATAGGAGCAGTATTATAGTAGTTATATTCTTGTATATAGGAGCAGTATTATAGTAGTTATATTCTTGTACATAGGGGGCAGTATTATAGTAGTTATATTCTTGTACATAGGGGGCAGTATTATAGTAGTTATATTCTTGTACATAGGGGCAGTATTATAGTAGTTATATTCTTGTACATAGGGGGCAGTATTATAGTAGTTATATTCTTGTACATAGGGGGCAGTATTATAGTAGTTATATTCCTGTACATAGGAGCAGTATTATAGCAGATATATTCCTGTACATAGGAGCAGTATTATAGTAGTTATATTCTTGTACATAGGAGCAGTATTATAGCAGATATATTCCTGTACATAGGAGCAGTATTATAGTAGTTATATTCTTGTACATACGGGCAGTATTATAGCAGATATATTCCTGTACATAGGAGCAGTATTATAGTAGTTATATTCTTGTACATAGGAGCAGTATTATAGTAGTTATATTCTTGTATATAGGAGCAGTATTATAGTAGTTATATTCTTGTACATAGGGGGCAGTATTATAGTAGTTATATTCTTGTACATAGGGGGCAGTATTATAGTAGTTATATTCTTGTACATAGGGGCAGTATTATAGTAGTTATATTCTTGTACATAGGGGGCAGTATTATAGTAGTTATATTCTTGTACATAGGGGGCAGTATTATAGTAGTTATATTCTTGTACATAGGAGCAGTATTATAGCAGATATATTCCTGTACATAGGAGCAGTATTATAGTAGTTATATTCTTGTACATAGGGGCAGTATTATAGCAGTTATATTCTTGTATATAGGAGAAGTATTATAGTAGTTATATACTTGTACATAGGGAGCAGTATTATAGTAGTTATATTCTTGTACATAGGGAGCAGTATTATAGTAGTTATATTCTTGTACATAGGAGCAGTATTATAGTAGTTATATTCTTGTATATAGGAGCAGTATTATAGTAGTTATATTCTTGTACATAGGGGGCAGTATTATAGTAGTTATATTCTTGTACATAGGGGGAAGTATTATAGTAGTTATATTCTTGTACATAGGGGCAGTATTATAGCAGTTATATTCTTGTATATAGGGGCAGTATTATAGTAGTTATATTCTTGTACATAGGAGCAGTATTATAGTAGTTATATTCCTGTATATAGGAGCAGTATTATAGTAGTTATATTCTTGTACATAGGAGCAGTATTATAGCAGATATATTCCTGTACATAGGAGCAGTATTATAGTAGTTATATTCTTGTACATAGGGGGCAGTATTATAGCAGATATATTCCTGTACATAGGAGCAGTATTATAGTAGTTATATTCTTGTATATAGGAGCAGTATTATAGTAGTTATATTCTTGTACATAGGGGGCAGTATTATAGTAGTTATATTCTTGTACATAGGGGGCAGTATTATAGTAGTTATATTCTTGTACATAGGGGCAGTATTATAGCAGTTATATTCATGTATATAGGAGCAGTATTATAGTAGTTATATTCTTGTACATAGGGGCAGTATTATAGTAGTTATATTCTTGTATATAGGAGCAGTATTATAGTAGTTATATTCTTGTACATAGGGGCAGTATTATAGTAGTTATATTCTTGTACATAGGAGCAGTATTATAGTAGTTATATTCTTGTACATAGGGGCAGTATTATAGTAGTTATATTCTTGTATATAGGAGCAGTATTATAGTAGTTATATTCTTGTATATAGGAGCAGTATTATAGTAGTTATATTCTTGTACATAGGGGGCAGTATTATAGTAGTTATATTCTTGTACATAGGGGCAGTATTATAGCAGTTATATTCTTGTATATAGGAGCAGTATTATAGTAGTTATATTCTTGTACATAGGGGCAGTATTATAGTAGTTATATTCTTGTATATAGGAGCAGTATTATAGTAGTTATATTCTTGTATATAGGAGCAGTATTATAGTAGTTATATTCTTGTACATAGGGGCAGTATTATAGTAGTTATATTCTTGTACATAGGGGCAGTATTATAGTAGTTATATTCTTGTACATAGGGGCAGTATTATAGTAGTTATATTCTTGTATATAGGAGCAGTATTATAGTAGTTATATTCTTGTATATAGGAGCAGTATTATAGTAGTTATATTCTTGTATATAGGAGCAGTATTATAGTAGTTATATTCTTGTACATAGGGGGCAGTATTATAGTAGTTATATTCTTGCACATAGGGGCAGTATTATAGTAGTTATATTCTTGTACATAGGGGCAGTATTATAGTAGTTATATTCTTGTACATAGGAGCAGTATTATAGTAGTTATATTCTTGTACATAGGGGCAGTATTATAGTAGTTATATTCTTGTATATAGGAGCAGTATTATAGTAGTTATATTCTTGTATATAGGAGCAGTATTATAGTAGTTATATTCTTGTATATAGGAGCAGTATTATAGTAGTTATATTCTTGTATATAGGAGCAGTATTATAGTAGTTATATTCTTGTATATAGGAGCAGTATTATAGTAGTTATATTCTTGTACATAGGAGCAGTATTATAGTAGTTATATTCTTGTATATAGGAGCAGTATTATAGTAGTTATATTCTTGTATATAGGAGCAGTATTATAGTAGTTATATTCTTGTATATAGGAGCAGTATTATAGTAGTTATATTCTTGTACATAGGGGGCAGTATTATAGTAGTTATATTCTTGCACATAGGGGCAGTATTATAGTAGTTATATTCTTGTACATAGGGGCAGTATTATAGTAGTTATATTCTTGTACATAGAGGCAGTATTATAGTAGTTATATTCTTGTATATAGGAGCAGTATTATAGTAGTTATATTCTTGTACATAGGAGCAGTATTATAGTAGTTATATTCTTGTACATAGGAGCAGTATTATAGTAGTTATATTCTTGTACATAGGGGCAGTGTTATAATAGTTATATTCTTGTACATAGGAGCAGTATTATAGTAGTTATATTCTTGTACATAGGGACAGTATTATAGTAGTTATATTCTTGTATATAGGAGCAGTATTATAATAGTTATATTCTTGTACATAGGAGCAGTATTATAGTAGTTATATTCTTGTACATAGGAGCAGTATTATAGTAGTTATATTCTTGTACATAGGGGCAGTGTTATAATAGTTATATTCTTGCACATAGGAGCAGTATTATAGTAGTTATATTCTTGTACATAGGGGGCAGTATTATAGTAGCTATATTCTTGTACATAGGAGCAGTATTATAGTAGTTATATTCTTGTACATAGGAGCAGTATTATAGTAGTTATATTCTTGTACATAGGGGCAGTGTTTTAATAGTTATATTCTTGTACATAGGAGCAGTATTATAGTAGTTATATTCTTGTACATAGGGACAGTATTATAGTAGTTATATTCTTGTACATAGGAGCAGTATTATAGTAGTTATATTCTTGTATATAGGAGCAGTATTATAGTAGTTATATTCTTGTACATAGGAGCAGTATTATAGTAGTTATATTCTTGTACATAGGAGCAGTATTATAGTAGTTATATTCTCGTATATAGGAGCAGTATTATAGTAGTTATATTCTTGTACATAGGAGGCAGTATTATAGTAGTTATATTCTTGTACATAGGAGCAGTATTATAGTAGTTATATTCTTGTACATAGGGGGCAGTATTATAGTAGTTATATTCTTGTACATAGGAGCAGTATTATAGTAGTTATATTCTTGTACATAAGAGCAGTATTATAGTAGTTATATTCTCGTATATAGGAGCAGTATTATAGTAGTTATATTCTTGTACATAGGAGGCAGTATTATAGTAGTTATATTCTTGTACATAGGAGCAGTATTATAGTAGTTCTATTCTTGTACATAGGGGACAGTATTATAGTAGTTCTATTCTTGTACATAGGGGCAGTATTATAGTAGTTATATTCTTGTACATAGGAGCAGTATTATAGTAGGTATATTCATGTACATAGGGGGCAGTATTATAGTAGTTATATTCTTGTACATAAGAGCAGTATTATAGTAGTTATATTCTTGTACATAGGGGGCAGTATTATAGCAGTTATATTCTTGTACATAGGGGGCAGTATTATAGTAGTTATATTCTTGTACATAGGAGCAGTATTATAGTAGTTATATTCTTGTATATAGGAGCAGTATTATAATAGTTATATTCTTGTACATAGGAGCAGTATTATAGTAGTTATATTCTTGTACATAGGGGCAGTATTATAGTAGTTATATTCTTGTACATAGGGGGCAGTATTATAGTAGTTATATTCTTGTACATAGGAGCAGTATTATAGTAGTTATATTCTTGTACATAGGAGCAGTATTATAGTAGTTATATTCTTGTACATAGGGGCAGTGTTTTAATAGTTATATTCTTGTACATAGGAGCAGTATTATAGTAGTTATATTCTTGTACATAGGGACAGTATTATAGTAGTTATATTCTTGTACATAGGAGCAGTATTATAGTAGTTATATTCTTGTATATAGGAGCAGTATTATAGTAGTTATATTCTTGTACATAGGAGCAGTATTATAGTAGTTATATTCTTGTACATAGGAGCAGTATTATAGTAGTTATATTCTCGTATATAGGAGCAGTATTATAGTAGTTATATTCTTGTACATAGGAGGCAGTATTATAGTAGTTATATTCTTGTACATAGGAGCAGTATTATAGTAGTTCTATTCTTGTACATAGGGGACAGTATTATAGTAGTTATATTCTTGTACATAGGGGGCAGTATTATAGTAGTTATATTCTTGTACATAGGGGCAGTATTATAGTAGTTATATTCTTGTATATAGGAGCAGTATTATAGTAGTTATATTCTTGTATATAGGAGCAGTATTATAGTAGTTATATTCTTGTATATAGGAGCAGTATTATAGTAGTTATATTCTTGTACATAGGGGGCAGTATTATAGTAGTTATATTCTTGCACATAGGGGCAGTATTATAGTAGTTATATTCTTGTACATAGGGGCAGTATTATAGTAGTTATATTCTTGTACATAGGAGCAGTATTATAGTAGTTATATTCTTGTACATAGGGGCAGTATTATAGTAGTTATATTCTTGTATATAGGAGCAGTATTATAGTAGTTATATTCTTGTATATAGGAGCAGTATTATAGTAGTTATATTCTTGTATATAGGAGCAGTATTATAGTAGTTATATTCTTGTATATAGGAGCAGTATTATAGTAGTTATATTCTTGTATATAGGAGCAGTATTATAGTAGTTATATTCTTGTACATAGGAGCAGTATTATAGTAGTTATATTCTTGTATATAGGAGCAGTATTATAGTAGTTATATTCTTGTATATAGGAGCAGTATTATAGTAGTTATATTCTTGTATATAGGAGCAGTATTATAGTAGTTATATTCTTGTACATAGGGGGCAATATTATAGTAGTTATATTCTTGCACATAGGGGCAGTATTATAGTAGTTATATTCTTGTACATAGGGGCAGTATTATAGTAGTTATATTCTTGTACATAGAGGCAGTATTATAGTAGTTATATTCTTGTATATAGGAGCAGTATTATAGTAGTTATATTCTTGTACATAGGAGCAGTATTATAGTAGTTATATTCTTGTACATAGGAGCAGTATTATAGTAGTTATATTCTTGTACATAGGGGCAGTGTTATAATAGTTATATTCTTGTACATAGGAGCAGTATTATAGTAGTTATATTCTTGTACATAGGGACAGTATTATAGTAGTTATATTCTTGTATATAGGAGCAGTATTATAATAGTTATATTCTTGTACATAGGAGCAGTATTATAGTAGTTATATTCTTGTACATAGGAGCAGTATTATAGTAGTTATATTCTTGTACATAGGGGCAGTGTTATAATAGTTATATTCTTGCACATAGGAGCAGTATTATAGTAGTTATATTCTTGTACATAGGGGGCAGTATTATAGTAGCTATATTCTTGTACATAGGAGCAGTATTATAGTAGTTATATTCTTGTACATAGGAGCAGTATTATAGTAGTTATATTCTTGTACATAGGGGCAGTGTTTTAATAGTTATATTCTTGTACATAGGAGCAGTATTATAGTAGTTATATTCTTGTACATAGGGACAGTATTATAGTAGTTATATTCTTGTACATAGGAGCAGTATTATAGTAGTTATATTCTTGTATATAGGAGCAGTATTATAGTAGTTATATTCTTGTACATAGGAGCAGTATTATAGTAGTTATATTCTTGTACATAGGAGCAGTATTATAGTAGTTATATTCTCGTATATAGGAGCAGTATTATAGTAGTTATATTCTTGTACATAGGAGGCAGTATTATAGTAGTTATATTCTTGTACATAGGAGCAGTATTATAGTAGTTATATTCTTGTACATAGGGGGCAGTATTATAGTAGTTATATTCTTGTACATAGGAGCAGTATTATAGTAGTTATATTCTTGTACATAAGAGCAGTATTATAGTAGTTATATTCTCGTATATAGGAGCAGTATTATAGTAGTTATATTCTTGTACATAGGAGGCAGTATTATAGTAGTTATATTCTTGTACATAGGAGCAGTATTATAGTAGTTCTATTCTTGTACATAGGGGACAGTATTATAGTAGTTCTATTCTTGTACATAGGGGCAGTATTATAGTAGTTATATTCTTGTACATAGGAGCAGTATTATAGTAGATATATTCATGTACATAGGGGGCAGTATTATAGTAGTTATATTCTTGTACATAAGAGCAGTATTATAGTAGTTATATTCTTGTACATAGGGGGCAGTATTATAGCAGTTATATTCTTGTACATAGGGGGCAGTATTATAGTAGTTATATTCTTGTACATAGGAGCAGTATTATAGTAGTTATATTCTTGTATATAGGAGCAGTATTATAATAGTTATATTCTTGTACATAGGAGCAGTATTATAGTAGTTATATTCTTGTACATAGGAGCAGTATTATAGTAGTTATATTCTTGTACATAGGGGCAGTGTTATAATAGTTATATTCTTGCACATAGGAGCAGTATTATAGTAGTTATATTCTTGTACATAGGGGGCAGTATTATAGTAGTTATATTCTTGTACATAGGAGCAGTATTATAGTAGTTATATTCTTGTACATAGGAGCAGTATTATAGTAGTTATATTCTTGTACATAGGGGCAGTGTTTTAATAGTTATATTCTTGTACATAGGAGCAGTATTATAGTAGTTATATTCTTGTACATAGGGACAGTATTATAGTAGTTATATTCTTGTACATAGGAGCAGTATTATAGTAGTTATATTCTTGTATATAGGAGCAGTATTATAGTAGTTATATTCTTGTACATAGGAGCAGTATTATAGTAGTTATATTCTTGTACATAGGAGCAGTATTATAGTAGTTATATTCTCGTATATAGGAGCAGTATTATAGTAGTTATATTCTTGTACATAGGAGGCAGTATTATAGTAGTTATATTCTTGTACATAGGAGCAGTATTATAGTAGTTCTATTCTTGTACATAGGGGACAGTATTATAGTAGTTCTATTCTTGTACATAGGGGCAGTATTATAGTAGTTATATTCTTGTACATAGGAGCAGTATTATAGTAGATATATTCATGTACATAGGGGGCAGTATTATAGTAGTTATATTCTTGTACATAAGAGCAGTATTATAGTAGTTATATTCTTGTACATAGGGGGCAGTATTATAGCAGTTATATTCTTGTACATAGGGGGCAGTATTATAGTAGTTATATTCTTGTATATAGGAGCAGTATTATAGTAGTTATATTCTTGTATATAGGAGCAGTATTATAGTAGTTATATTCTTGTACATAGGGGCAGTATTATAGTAGTTATATTCTTGTACATAGGGGCAGTATTATAGTAGTTATATTCTTGTATATAGCAGTATTATAGTAGTTATATTCTTGTACATAGGAGCAGTATTATAGTAGTTATATTCTTGTACATAGGGGGCAGTATTATAGTAGTTATATTCTTGTACATAGGAGCAGTATTATAGTAGTTATATTCTTGTACATAGGGGGCAGTATTATAGTAGTTCTATTCTTGTACATAGGGGACAGTATTATAGTAGTTATATTCTTGTACATAGGAGCAGTATTATAGTAGATATATTCATGTACATAGGGGGCAGTATTATAGTAGTTATATTCTTGTACATAAGAGCAGTATTATAGTAGTTATATTCTTGTACATAGGGGACAGTATTATAGTAGTTATATTCTTGTACATAGGAGCAGTATTATAGTAGTTATATTCTTGTACATAGGGGGCAGTATTATAGCAGTTATATTCTTGTACATAGGGGGCAGTATTATAGTAGTTATATTCTTGTATATAGAGGCAGTATTATAGTAGTTATATTCTTGTACATAGGAGCAGTATTATAGTAGTTATATTCCTGTACATAGGGGCAGTATTATAGTAGTTATATTCTTGTACATAGGGGGCAGTATTATAGTAGTTATATTCTTGTACATAGGGGGCAGTATTATAGTAGTTATATTCTTGTACATAGGGGGCAGTATTATAGTAGTTATATTCTTGTACATAGGGGGCAGTATTATAGTAGTTATATTCTTGTACATTGGAGCAGTATTATAGTAGTTATATTCTTGTACATAGGGGGCAGTATTATAGTAGTTATATTCTTGTATATAGGGGGCAGTATTATAGTAGTTATATTCTTGTACATAGGAGCAGTATTATAGTAGTTATATTCTTGTACATAGGGGCAGTATTATAGTAGTTATATTCTTGTACATAGGGGGCAGTATTATCTACTGTATAATTGTCTTATCCTGTCCGTCCGTCCGTCCAGGAAATCCCGCGTCGCTCATTGGTCCAGCAGCGGCCAATCAGCACCGCGGGATTTCAGAAAAAAGATGGCGGCCGTTAGCGGCTCATCTGCGGGACGGAGCTCAGCGGCGTTGCAGCCGGGAGATGAGCGCCGCGAGGCGCTCATCTCCTGGCCGGTACCAGCAGAAGGACCCCGACCGCCGGACCCATCTGCGGGACGGAGATGCAGCCGGGACATGAGCGGCGCGAGGCGCTCATGTCCCGGCCGGTAGCAGCGGAAGGACCGCCGGCGTCACTGACCTCCATGCGGAAGGGAGGACCGGGGAGCGGCGCTGCGGGTCGGGATACTTCTGCTGCGAGCGCCCGCTCATGTCCCGGGTTCTCGCAGCGGAAGTAGCCGCACAGGCAGCGCCGCTCCCCGGTCCTCACCAAGACGATTCGATGATTGGTCGCGGTCTTCGGACCCGACCAATCACTGATCTTAACGCAAAAGTTAAACACCGCTGTGCTGATTGGTCGCCGACGCTGCCCGCGACCAATCACCGATTTGTGCGGCACATTTAAATAGCGGCCGCGACCAATTGGATGTCAGCGCCGCTCCCCGGTCCTCCCTTTACACCCTAGCCACATGGATGTCAGCGGCGCTGCCTGTGCGGATACTTCCGCTGCGAGAACCCGGGACATGAGCGACTGCTCGCAGCAGAAGTATCCCGACCCGCAGCGCCGCTCCCCGGTCCTCCCTTCGCACCCTAGCCGCTGATGTCCCCATAGTATCCGCATGGTGTTACAAAGATCCGGACATTTGTGTTAAAAATCGCTGATTGATCGCGGCCGATATTTAAATTTGGCGCCCAAATCGGTGATTGGTCGCAGCCAGCACCAGCGACCAATCAGCGATTTTTAACACAAATGTCCGGATCTTTGTAACACCATGCGGATACTGTGGGGACATCAGCGGCTAGGGTGTGAAGGGAGGACCGGGGAGCGGCGCTGCGGGTCGGGATACTTCTGCTGTGAGCGCCCGCTCATGTCCCGGGTTCTCGCAGCGGAAGTACCCGCACAGGCAGCGGCGCTCCCCGGTCCTCACCAATACGATTCGCAGATTGGTCGCGCTCTCCGCACGCGACCAATCACTGATCTTGCCGCCACATTTAAACACTGCTGTGCTAATTGGTCGCGGACGCCAGCCACGACCAATTAGCGAGCTTGGCGCCAAATTTAAACAACGCTCTGCTGATTGGTCGAGGCAGGCGACCGCGACCAATCAGCAGAGCGATGCAGAGAGGGGTTTAAATTTGGCCCCAAAGTCGCTGATTAGTCGCATCTGACGGCCGCGACCAATCAGCGATTTTGGCGCAAAATTTAAACAACGCTCTGTTGATTGGTCGAGGCAGGCGACCGCGACCAGAGCGGTGTTTAAATTTGGCGCCAAAATCGCTGATTGGTCGCGGGCGGCGGCCGCGACCAATCAGCGAACCGTGTTAGTGAGGAATGGAGAGCGTGTATAAATATTCTTGTACATAGGAGCAATATTATAGTAGTTATATTCTTGTACATAGGGAGCAGTATTATAGTAGTTATATTCTTGTACATAGGGGGCAGTATTATAGTAGTTATATTCTTGTACATAGGAGCAGTATTATAGTAGTTATATTCTTGTACATAGGGGGCAGTATTATAGTAGTTATATTCTTGTACATAGGAGCAGTATTATAGTAGTTATATTCTTGTACATAGGGGGCAGTATTATAGTAGTTATATTCTTGTACATAGGGGCAGTATTATAGTAGTTATATTCTTGTATATAGGGGACAGTATTATAGTAGTTATATTCTTGTACATAGGGGACAGTATTATAGTAGCTATATTCTTGTACATAGGGGCAGTATTATAGTAGTTATATTCTTGTACATAGGAGCAGTATTATAGTAGATATATTCTTGTACATAGGGGGCAGTATTATAGTAGTTCTATTCTTGTACATAGGAGCAGTATTATAGTAGTTATATTCTTGTACATAGGAGCAGTATTATAGTAGTTCTATTCTTGTACATAGGGGGCAGTATTATAGTAGTTCTATTCTTGTACATAGGGGCAGTATTATAGTAGTTCTATTCTTGTACATAGGGAGCAGTATTATAGTAGTTATATTCTTGTACATAGGGGGCAGTATTATAGTAGTTATATTCTTATACATAGGGGCAGTATTATAGTAGTTATATTCTTGTACACAGGAGCAGTATTATAGTAGTTATATTCTTGTATATAGGGGGCAGTATTATAGTAGTTATATTCTTGTACATAGGGGGCAGTATTATAGTAGTTATATTCTTGTACATAGGGGCAGTATTATAGTAGTTATATTCTTGTACATAGGGGCAGTATTATAGTAGTTATATTCTTGTACATAGGAGCAGTATTATAGTAGTTATATTCTTGTACATAGGAGGCAGTATTATAGTAGTTATATTCTTGTACATAGGGGCAGTATTATAGTAGTTATATTCTTGTACATAGGGACAGTATTATAGTAGTTATATTCATGTACATAGGGAGCAGTATTATAGTAGTTATATTCTTGTACATAGGGGCAGTATTATAGTAGTTATATTCTTGTACATAGGGGCAGTATTATAGTAGTTATATTCTTGTACATAGGGGCAGCATTATAGTAGTTATATTCTTGTACATAGGGAGCAGTATTATAGTAGTTATATTCTTGTACATAGGAGCAGTATTATAGTAGTTATATTCTTGTACATAGGGGCAGTATTATAGTAGTTATATTCTTGTACATAGGGGCAGTATTATAGTAGTTATATTCTTGTACATAGGGGCAGTATTATAGTAGTTATATTCTTGTACATAGGGGCAGTATTATAGTAGTTATATTCTTGTACATAGGGAGCAGTATTATAGTAGTTATATTCTTGTACATAGGAGCAGTATTATAGTAGTTATATTCTTGTACATAGGAGCAGTATTATAGTAGTTATATTCTTGTACATAGGGGCAGTATTATAGTAGTTATATTCTTGTACATAGGAGCAGTATTATAGCAGTTATATTCTTGTACATAGGAGCAGTATTATAGTAGTTATATTCTTGTACATAGGGGCAGTATTATAGTAGTTATATTCTTGTACATAGGGGCAGTATTATAGTAGTTATATTCTTGTACATAGGGGCAGTATTATAGTAGTTATATTCTTGTACATAGGGGCAGTATTATAGTAGTTATATTCTTGTATATAGGAGCAGTATTATAGTAGTTATATTCTTGTACATAGGGAGCAGTATTATAGTAGTTATATTCTTGTACATAGGGGCAGTATTATAGTAGTTATATTCTTGTACATAGGGAGCAGTATTATAGTAGTTATATTCTTGTACATAGGGGCAGTATTATAGTAGTTATATTCTTGTACATAGGGAACAGTATTATAGTAGTTATATTCTTGTACATAGGGGCAGTATTATAGTAGTTATATTCATGTACATAGGGGGCAGTATTATAGTACTTGTATCACTCTTTATATGTTTATTTTGCAGTAAATCGCAGTCACTGACCAACAACTTCAATATCTCGGATCCATCTCAGCGAAGCTCCGGAAATGAGGATGAAGCTAAAGCGGAAACTATTCGCAACCTGAGAAAATCATTTGCAAGCCTGTTCTCCGACTAATAATAAATACATATATCATTCACCTCTGTTGAGCTCTGCTCTTCCTAAAGCCACCAAAACACATGAACGTCTGACCCTATCAAGACACCTTATTCTGCTGGATCACGCGGACGCATCCAATTGTGCACTACCAGAAGATCATCATGAAGTCTCCTGTATAGAATATTTCCCTAACTCCAACCACATCTTACAGTTGGTCATCTTTCTGTCAACCCTCAATGGTTCCTCAACTTCTTGAATGTTTGTAACTAGTTTGATTCAAAGCCTGAAACCTAGTAAAGATCCCTAAACTTGGTGGAGTCATCTCGTTTCCTTACCTTCCAGATCTCTCCCGTGGTGTCCCCTCATCTACATAGTTTACCCAGCATGAGTATGTGTTCTGATATCTCGTACCTGTGGTGCTCAACCCTCATCCTCAGGAACCTAAAACCGATCAAGAACATGGAATATTCTGGAGAGACTGGCATTTAGCTTCAGACTAAGACTTTCTAGAACTTGTAGACCATCTTACCATGGACCCTTACTACCGTGAAGTCCAGAAAACCTTCGTATCTTTGCAGTCCAAATATTAAGTGAAGCCGACCCTCACCCTCTCTTAGCAATGCTCGAGACTCGATCCTGTCTATGCTGCCATTGTCTGAGGTCATCAGGCATATCAACAATCCATGATGCCACCATCAACCTACCCCATACTCCTCAATCACCCAGCAAATCTTGGTTCCTCGCACCCTAACACTCAATAACTTTTGCAAAAACTTGAAGCCATTCCAGTCTTTGTGACTTCTCATTATGTTTACCAATAAGTCTTCCCACCCTGAAAAGTCCATAAAGGTACAGTATAGCTTTGGTAACAAAACACTAGAGTGGGGGTTGTACAGTTTGAATATTGAGTTACACTACTAATGGGATTGGGGCAAGTCTGACCCCATTACTGTACCATAGACTTTGGCCTTGCAATAATTTAGAGATTAGAAATTTAAGATTAGATTCATCATTTTGGCCAGAAAACAAATATAAAATTACAGTAAGTCTTAAGAATCTAATTCACATACTGGATGCAAGATTTTTCACTTTATTCAGGTTAACAGTTTATGCTTCCATCCTTTGGGCCTCAAAGAGCTCTGAATTGGGTTTATGTATCCCACAAAAGCCATGGATCCATTTGTGTCCACACCAACAACACATGCGAGATGAGTAAGTTCTGTGCAGTTTGAATCTTCAGGTAAAGTACTCAAATTGGGGTCAAGTCTGACCCCATTACTGTACCCTGACCTAAATATGTGGATTATTGGTGCCGATTACAGAAATATAAATCAAGTCTTGGAATCTGAATTCTAGACCGTTCATAAAAATGTGAAATTTCTCAGTTACATCAGGTTACGTCATCAATGCTTTCCATCCTTTGAGTCTTCAAGTAATATAGAGACCAAGAACAGAGCCATTTACTTTGAGTTGTTGCCTTATGTCCTCAGAGATTTCCCACTTTTAACATCTTGGCTTGAATACCAACATGCATGTTACAAAAAAAAACCTCAAACTCAAAGCAATGCACATATCAAATGTTCTTTATCGGGATTCAGCGGATTGCACTAAGAACTGGGTATTTGACATTATTAGAATTGAGTTCATCCACGTGTGAAATTAATATTTATTTTCATTTTCCAATTCGCAGCTTCTTTTCAATTCTTTTAAAGAAGCTTGTACAGGGTTAGAAAAACATGACAGTTTTCTTCTAGAAACAGCGCCCCACCTGCCAACAGGTTTTTAATGGTATTGCAGTCCAAGTCCAGCTTCATTTATCTTAATGGAGCTGAACTGAAAACAAGATACAATCGATAAACAGGTATGGCAGCGGTGTTTCACTAATCCTGGAAAGAGGAGGCAGAGCCAGACTGTGAACAAGATATGAGCACCGAGAAGACGATTTTTGGGTAGATTGTAAAGGAACGGGGGTGGAAGGTGATAGAAGATGTGGCCTTGGAGTCCACAGTTTTACTCCACGATCTTCCTGCTTTACGTTTTGTGTATTTGTGTTTATTTAATGATAGCGGAAAAAAATAAAATAAAAGCCGCCTAAATGTTTGTTTTTGCTTCAACAAAATTTATGCAAAATAACAGTACAAGGTAATATAATTCAGAAAAAAACTGTTTCTTTCTCCACTTATGAACCACTTCTTCCTCACTCTAAAAAAGAAAAATGGCTCAAATACATCCAGAGCAGCGAGCGAGAGAGTCGAGGGGGGGGGTGGGCGAGAAAGAGCAGGGAACGAGAGTGGAGGGGGGGGTGGGCGAGAAAGAGCAGGGAACGAGCAGCAAGAGAGTGGAGGGGGGGTGGGCGAGAAAGAGCAGCGAGAGTAGAGGGGGGGTGGCCCAGAGAGCAGCAAGAGTGGGGGGGGGCAGAGAGCAGCGAGTGAGGAAAGAGCAGAGACAGATGATGATAATGCTTACTAGTAAGTGGTTTAGCTCATCCCGGGGTTGGATGCACAGCTATACTGCTCAGTGCTGCTGTATAATGTCCTCTTGTGAGTATTTTAACTCTTACAGCTGGATTCACAGCTACACTGCTGTATAGTATCATCCATGCAGCTGCTGAGTCTGAACATGTGCTACATACATACAGGAGAGCAGGAATCTCTCGTGTGTGTGTTGTACATGAGACATCACAGCAGCTAGATTCCACCCACAAGCTCAGAGACAACTGTAATTTGATAGATTAGAGTCTGAAGCTTTTTATAAGCAACTTTTTTTTTTATTATTATTATCATCATCATCCTTAGTATAGGACAAAATTAGCAACAATGTAAAAAACATTCTGGAACTTCATTCAACTGAAATCTGAAATATTTTCAAACTTATTCTGCCCCAAAGAGCTTACAATCTAATACAAGCCAGAGAGCTTTACCCCAGTTTATGCTGATCAACTATTGATGGAAGCACAGAAAAAAAAAATATATATATAAAAATTTGTGATGGACAGATTTTAGCTTTAAGTTCAACTTGTCTCTATGGAAACAGACTACGAACTCCATGTAGTCAGGTCTGAGATATGAGGAGCTGTTCGTTAGGAAAATAATTGCAGGCGACCGAACCTCCCGCCATGTTGCCGGCATCACAGTGGCAGTTATAGCAGATCGGCAGTGTGAGGACCCCATTAAACAACCACCCCCCCAAATCCTGGACCCCATAGACCCAGATAAAGGGAGTGAAAAATTGAGGATAAACTGTGGTCACCCGTTTTTCTTTAGGTAAAGTTTACTTTTATGGATGACCCCGCTGGGATATTAAAGGGGCACGGCTGTGACAAACCCCATTCGAAAGGGAAAAAAACTTAAATCGGAAATAAGGCAACTAGTTATTGGGGGAGTTCCCCTTTAACAAAGAAGTAAATGAGAAGGTAAACTCCATCTGAAAAGTATAAACAGGAGAGGTGATCACTCCCATCCTCCCCCGGGAGTAGTAGTGCCTCCGATTCACCATCATACATCAGGAGGAGCTGTCCATGGTCCTGAATGCGATGGGGGGGCACTCTGGATCCTATTTCTTTCACAAGAAAGGCCCCCGTCTTGAACGTGATGATTCACCAAAATGACCAGGTAATGGAGGGTTAAACCGGGGCCTGGCGAGCTGGAAGAGACCCGGGTCGTAAGGTCTGCGCGGGTTTAATAATGATAGAGGATCTCTAGGAAATGGAAACAAGGGGCGCTGGTCATATTCGCCCCCGATGATGCCCGGCGGGTAGGGAAAGTTGGGTGGCGACTGGTCAGGGTGCAAAGGGTCAGGACAAAATGGTGGGAAGTCCGGCGGCGGGAAATCCGGGTTGTAGGGATGACGTCTAAGGCACAAGACCCGGAGCTGAGTCTGCTTCCTCTTATAAAGCTGCAAGACAAGAAGGAGACGAGCGGCGTTTGTTAACAGGAGCGGCCCCTGCGTGACCAGGGGGGAGGCGGTGTCAGCGGCGCGGCCCCTGCGTGACCAGGGGGGAGGCGGTGTCAGCGGCGCGGCCCCTGCGTGACCAGGGGGGGAAGCGGAGTCAGCGGCGCGGCCCCTGCGTGACCAGGGGGGGAAGCGGAGTCAGCGGCGCGGCCCCTGCGTGACCAGGGGGGAGGCGTGTCAGCGGCGCGGCCCCTGCGTGACCAGGGGGGGAAGCGGAGTCAGCGGCGCGGCCCCTGCGTGACCAGGGGGGAGGCGTGTCAGCGGCGCGGCCCCTGCGTGACCAGGGGGGAGGCGTGTCAGCGGCGCGGCCCCTGCGTGACCAGGGGGGAGGCGTGTCAGCGGCGCGGCCCCTGCGTGACCAGGGGGGAGGCGTGTCAGCGGCGCGGCCCCTGCGTGACCAGGGGGGAGGCGTGTCAGCGGCGCGGCCCCTGCGTGACCAGGGGGGGGAGGCGTGTCAGCGGCGCGGCCCCTGCGTGACCAGGGGGGGAAGCGGAGTCAGCGGCGCGGCCCCTGCGTGACCAGGGGGGGAAGCGGAGTCAGCGGCGCGGCCCCTGCGTGACCAGGGGGGAGGCGTGTCAGCGGCGCGGCCCCTGCGTGACCAGGGGGGGAAGCGGAGTCAGCGGCGCGGCCCCTGCGTGACCAGGGGGGAGGCGTGTCAGCGGCGCGGCCCCTGCGTGACCAGGGGGGAGGCGTGTCAGCGGCGCGGCCCCTGCGTGACCAGGGGGGAGGCGTGTCAGCGGCGCGGCCCCTGCGTGACCAGGGGGGAGGCGTGTCAGCGGCGCGGCCCCTGCGTGACCAGGGGGGAGGCGTGTCAGCGGCGCGGCCCCTGCGTGACCAGGGGGGGGAGGCGTGTCAGCGGCGCGGCCCCTGCGTGACCAGGGGGGAGGCGTGTCAGCGGCGCGGCCCCTGCGTGACCAGGGGGGAGGCGTGTCAGCGGCGCGGCCCCTGCGTGACCAGGGGGGAGGCGTGTCAGCGGCGCGGCCCCTGCGTGACCAGGGGGGAGGCGTGTCAGCGGCGCGGCCCCTGCGTGACCAGGGGGGAGGCGTGTCAGCGGCGCGGCCCCTGCGTGACCAGGGGGGAGGCGTGTCAGCGGCGCGGCCCCTGCGTGACCAGGGGGGAGGCGTGTCAGCGGCGCGGCCCCTGCGTGACCAGGGGGGAGGCGTGTCAGCGGCGCGGCCCCTGCGTGACCAGGGGGGAGGCGTGTCAGCGGCGCGGCCCCTGCGTGACCAGGGGGGAGGCGTGTCAGCGGCGCGGCCCCTGCGTGACCAGGGGGGAGGCGTGTCAGCGGCGCGGCCCCTGCGTGACCAGGGGGGAGGCGTGTCAGCGGCGCGGCCCCTGCGTGACCAGGGGGGAGGCGTGTCAGCGGCGCGGCCCCTGCGTGACCAGGGGGGAGGCGTGTCAGCGGCGCGGCCCCTGCGTGACCAGGGGGGAGGCGTGTCAGCGGCGCGGCCCCTGCGTGACCAGGGGGGAGGCGTGTCAGCGGCGCGGCCCCTGCGTGACCAGGGGGGAGGCGTGTCAGCGGCGCGGCCCCTGCGTGACCAGGGGGGAGGCGTGTCAGCGGCGCGGCCCCTGCGTGACCAGGGGGGAGGCGTGTCAGCGGCGCGGCCCCTGCGTGACCAGGGGGGAGGCGTGTCAGCGGCGCGGCCCCTGCGTGACCAGGGGGGAGGCGTGTCAGCGGCGCGGCCCCTGCGTGACCAGGGGGGAGGCGTGTCAGCGGCGCGGCCCCTGCGTGACCAGGGGGGAGGCGTGTCAGCGGCGCGGCCCCTGCGTGACCAGGGGGGAGGCGTGTCAGCGGCGCGGCCCCTGCGTGACCAGGGGGGAGGCGTGTCAGCGGCGCGGCCCCTGCGTGACCAGGGGGGAGGCGTGTCAGCGGCGCGGCCCCTGCGTGACCAGGGGGGAGGCGTGTCAGCGGCGCGGCCCCTGCGTGACCAGGGGGGAGGCGTGTCAGCGGCGCGGCCCCTGCGTGACCAGGGGGGAGGCGTGTCAGCGGCGCGGCCCCTGCGTGACCAGGGGGGAGGCGTGTCAGCGGCGCGGCCCCTGCGTGACCAGGGGGGAGGCGTGTCAGCGGCGCGGCCCCTGCGTGACCAGGGGGGAGGCGTGTCAGCGGCGCGGCCCCTGCGTGACCAGGGGGGAGGCGTGTCAGCGGCGCGGCCCCTGCGTGACCAGGGGGGAGGCGTGTCAGCGGCGCGGCCCCTGCGTGACCAGGGGGTGTGAGTGTACAGATAAATGCACCTACCTCCTTCCAGTCTGTGTGGTGAGGGTCTCGCTCGCTGCCATCTGATTATATAGACAGAGACATTGGTTACTTCTCAAGCTCATTAGGAGCAATATCAAGCCTTATCCTCTAGTCACAGCCAAAGCTGCACTTAGAACTCGAGAGTTCTCAGGAATCCTGCAGAGCTGTGAACGCAGCTTTGTGTGTGATCGGAGTATAAGACACTACATAAACACAATCGCTTTACCCTTGAAGTCTCGCCGGTAGAGGAACCTCCACAGGGAAGGGTCTTCAACATCCGCGTGCAGATTTTTACAAGTGACGCCGAGCGACAAGATGGAGCGAACGTCCAGAAGACGGAAGATCCGCAGCTTCAGCTCGGGGGGCAAAACCACCAAACCGAAAACATCGGGAAGACCCAGGGCTGCGGGATGGAGGAGTAGGACACGGTCAGGTCCACTAATAACTGCAGCCCTCCCTCCCTGCCTCTCAGTGGCGCTGCTGATCTCTTACCTTGCCGAGTAGCAGCGAGTAAAGGGTACACGACCTGATCTTTGAAGAGGCGTGATAACTTCTGCAAGTCCCTGTACACCGAGGCGACAGAACGGTCTAAAAGGAAAAGCATTTGCATTGGTAGTATAATGTAAGGGCGACATTATGCCTGAAGACTCAGCGCAGATCGCGAGGGAGGAGGGGGATGCAGCTGCAGAAGAATTTCTCCTTCACTGTCTGCTTGAGACTCATGCTGTGAGATGGGAAAAAAGGAAGAGGAGAGGTCAGATTACAGCCCCTCTTTCCCAGTCGGAGAGACTCATGCGGTGAGGAGGGGTCAGATTACAGACCCTCTTTCCCAGTCGGAGAGACTCATGCGGTGAGGAGGGGTCAGATTAAAGACCCTCTTTTCCAGTCTGTGAGACTCATGCTGTGAGGAAGGAGTCAGATTACAGACCCTCTTCCCTAGTCGGTGAGACTCCTGCTGTCAAACGAGTCGTCCTACTTCCTCCCCTCTCACAGACAAACTGGGGTAGTCAGAACGACTATCAATAAAGACCCTCCTCCCCTTTCCTCTCACAGCATGAGTCTCGCAGATACCCAGAGGGGAGAAGGGATCATCATATAGCCGGTCTTCCCCAGCCTGTCTCTGAGACTCATGAGAGAGAAGGAAAGATGAGGAGGGATCATGTTACAGCCAGTCTACAAGACACATGCAGTAATCCCTCAGAGCATGAGTCTCACAGAGAGGCTGTAATATGACGCCTCACCCTCCTTCCCCGCTCACAGCATGAGGCTGTAATATGACACCTCGTTCTCCTTCATCCCCTCTCACAGCATGAGTCACACAGGCTGGTTGTAATATGATCCCTCCACCTCCTTTTTCCCCTCTCACAGAATATTTGTGAAACTTCTACTGTGAGAGGGGAGGAAGAGGAATATTACATCCCTTCTTCCCAGCCTCATTGTGAGAAGGGAAGAAGGAAGACAAGGTGTCGTATTTCAGCCTCTCTGTGAGACTCAAGCTGTGAGGGAAAGGAGGACAAGGTGTCTCACTTCATCCTGTGTGTGAGACTCATGCTGTGAGAGAGGAAGAAGAACAAGGTGTCATTACAGCCCCATGCTGCGAGTTGGGAAGGACGCGGCGTCATATTACAGCCTCATGCTGCGAGTGGGGAAGAAGGACGAGTCGTCATATTACAGCCTCATGCTGCGAGTTGGGAAGGACGCGGCGTCATATTACAGCCTCATGCTGCGAGTTGGGAAGGACGCGGCGTCATATTACAGCCTCATGCTGCGAGTGGGGAAGAAGGACGAGGCGTCATATTACAGCCTCATGCTGCGAGTGGGGAAGAAGGACGAGGCGTCATATTACAGCCTCATGCTGCGAGTGGGGAAGAAGGACGAGGCGTCATATTACAGCCTCATGCTGCGAGTTGGGAAGGACGAGGCATCATATTACAGCCTCATGCTGCGAGTGGGGAAGAAGGACGAGGCATCATATTACAGCCTCATGCTGCGAGTGGGGAAGAAGGACGAGTCGTCATATTACAGCCTCATGCTGCGAGTTGGGAAGGACGCGGCGTCATATTACAGCCTCATGCTGCGAGTTGGGAAGGACGAGGCATCATATTACAGCCTCATGCTGCGAGTGGGGAAGAAGGACGCGGCGTCATATTACAGCCTCATGCTGCGAGTGGGGAAGAAGGACGAGTCGTCATATTACAGCCTCATGCTGCGAGTTGGGAAGGACGAGGCGTCATATTACAGCCTCATGCTGTGAGTTGGGAAGGACGAGGCATCATATTACAGCCTCATGCTGCGAGTGGGGAAGAAGGACGCGGCGTCATATTACAGCCTCATGCTGCGAGTGGGGAAGAAGGACGAGTCGTCATATTACAGCCTCATGCTGCGAGTTGGGAAGGACGCGGCGTCATATTACAGCCTCATGCTGCGAGTTGGGAAGGACGCGGCGTCATATTACAGCCTCATGCTGCGAGTGGGGAAGAAGGACGAGGCGTCATATTACAGCCTCATGCTGCGAGTGGGGAAGAAGGACGAGGCGTCATATTACAGCCTCATGCTGCGAGTGGGGAAGAAGGACGAGGCGTCATATTACAGCCTCATGCTGCGAGTTGGGAAGGACGAGGCATCATATTACAGCCTCATGCTGCGAGTGGGGAAGAAGGACGAGGCATCATATTACAGCCTCATGCTGCGAGTGGGGAAGAAGGACGAGGCGTCATATTACAGCCTCATGCTGCGAGTGGGGAAGAAGGACGAGGCATCATATTACAGCCTCATGCTGCGAGTGGGGAAGGAGGACGAGGCATCATATTACAGCCTCATGCTGCGAGTGGGGAAGGAGGACGAGGCGTCATTACAGCCTCTCAGTGAAACTCATGCTGCGAGAGGGGAGGGGGACGAGGCATCATATTACAGCCTCATGCTGCGAGTGGGGAAGGAGGACGAGGCATCATATTACAGCCTCATGCTGCGAGTGGGGAAGGAGGACGAGGCGTCATTACAGCCTCTCAGTGAAACTCATGCTGTGAGAGGGGAGGGGGATGAGGCATCATATTACAGCCTCTCTGTGAAACTCATGCTGTGAGAGGGGAGGAGGAGCAGCAGTGACAATCTGCTTTCACATCACACAAGTCCAGCCCCTCAGTATAGAGCAGGTGCCCCCGTGGGCTGTCATGCGGCCACTTTTGGTGACTTTCTTACCTTCTTGTGGGAAGGTGATGTAGGAGTCGGTGGGGAGCTGCAGCCTCTTCACACACCTCAGCTCACCGCCGATGGTTAAAGCAGCTACAAAGACGAGACGGAGAAATGTAAGATCACACGCGAGGGTCTGTACTCCACTCACATCCAAAGCTGCATCACAAACCCCAACCAATTACTAGTGATCCCACAGACTATGGTATGGCCAACACTACAGCAACACAGGACACAGAACCAGATCCCACAGAAGAATTGTGAATGCAGCTCTGGATGTGACTGTGGTCACTAAGCGGAGAAGAGGCATCTCATTACTGTAATATTAAACGTTCCCTCACGATTCTCACGGTCTCCGTTTGCTTCTGTCTAAAAGCTCAAAACCCGAACAAACCAGTCACTGCTCACAGCTGAGAGTCTGCACACACTGTCTGCTGCCTTGTTACAATGTGTCAGCGCAGTCAGAGCGTCCATGTACCGGTCTCACCATTAATGATCAGCAGTTTGCCCATCGGCACGCAGAGGAGCGCTGCGGAGCTGTCACCGCACAGAGGATGGGAGTAGTGCAGCTTGTAGACACCATCACCGCTTCTCCAATCCATCGGCATCGAAGACACCTTGTGCGTCACCCCCTGGAAACAGAGAGGACAAGAAGAAATCCATCCTGTATTGTACTCCAGAGCTGCACTCACTATTCTGCTGGTGCAGTCACTGTGTACATACATTACATTACTGATCCTGAGTTACATCCTGTATTTACTCCAGAGCTGCACACACTATTCTGCTCGTGTAGTCACTGTGTACATACATTACATTACTGATCCTGAGTTAGATCCTGTATTATACTCCAGAGCTGCACTCACTATTCTGCTGGTGCAGTCACTGTGTACATACATTACATTACTGATCCTGAGTTACATCCTGTATTATACTCCAGAGCTGCACACACTATTCTGCTGGTGTAGTCACTGTGTACATACATTACATTACTGATCCTGAGTTACATCCTGTATTATACTCCAGAGCTGCACTCACTATTCTGCTGGTGTAGTCACTGTGTACATACATTACATTACTGATCCTGAGTTATATCCTGTATTATACTCCAGAGCTGCACTCACTATTCTGCTGGTGTAGTCACTGTGTACATACATTACATTACTGATCCTGAGTTACATCCTGTATTATACTCCAGAGCTGCACTCAGTATTCTGCTGGTGTAGTCACTGTGTACATACATTACATTACTGATCCTGAGTTACATCCTGTATTATACTCCAGAGCTGCACTCACTATTCTGCTGGTGCAGTCACTGTGTACATACATTACATTACTGATCCTGAGTTATATCCTGTATTATACTCCAGAGCTGCACTCAGTATTCTGCTGGTGTAGTCACTGTGTACATACATTACATTACTGATCCTGAGTTACATCCTGTATTATACTCCAGAGCTGCACTCACTATTCTGCTGGTGCAGTCCCTGTGTACATACATTACATTACTGATCCTGAGTTACATCCTGTATTATACCCCAGAGCTGCACTCACTATTCTGCTTGTGTAGTCACTGTGTACATACATTACATTACTGATCCTGAGTTACATCCTGTATTATACTCCAGAGCTGCACTCACTGTTCTGCTGGTGCAGTCACTGTGTACATACATTACATTACTGATCCTGAGTTACATCCTGTATTATACTCCAGAGCTGCACTCACTATTCTGCTGGTGCAGTCACTGTGTACATACATTACATTACTGATCCTGAGTTACATCCTGTATTATACTCCAAAGCTGCACTCACTATTCTGCTGGTGCAGTCACTGTGTACATACATTACATTACTGATCCTGAGTTACATCCTGTATTATACCCCAGAGCTGCACTCACTATTCTGCTGGTGCATTACATTACTGATCCTGAGTTACATCCTGTATTATACTCCAGAGCTGCACTCACTATTCTGCTGGTGCAGTCACTGTGTACATACATTACATTACTGATCCTGAGTTACCTGCTGTATTATACTCCAGAGCTGCACTCACTATTCTGCTGGTGCAGTCACTGTGTACATACATTACATTACTGATCCTGAGTTACCTCCTGCATTATACTCCAGAGCTGCACTCACTATTCTGCTGGTCCCTGGCTCTATGACCAGGCCGTACAGCGACTATGCACATACTGCCCCCCGGTGGCAGCTGGCAGTCACTGCTCACCTCCTCTTTGTACCCGGTCTCCAGCATGAGCAGATGTGTTATGACCACCAGGGCGTCGCTGGCGCAGCGGCAGTCGGGGTACAGCGCCTCCAGGGAGTGCGGGATCTTTCCGTCTGCCGCCTCGCTGCAGAGCATGGGCTCCGGGGAGCAGCGCAGCGCGGCCTCCTCCGCCTGCAGAGACACAGGCTGATATCAGACAATTGCTAGAAAGGTGATTCCTGTGGGCAGCGAGCCGTCTCACCTCTGCTGCATCGTGCGCCCCGGCAGCGGCGGCATCTCCCTCGTATTTCTGTCTTTTGTAGCCGCCATCTTTGGTCTCGGCGGCAGCCTGAGGCGCCGGCTGCTCCGGGGCAGGGAGGTCCTCGGTCACTATGACGATCAGATCCCCGGATACGATCCCCAAGGACTCCAGGCTGCGCTCGTCCTCCGTCAGGGAGTCGCTGCCGTTCAGGGTGATGGAGAAAAGCAGATCAGGGCTGAGGGGGGGAAGGAAGACCATCAGAGGGCAACTCCGGACCGAAAGCAGCCGTACGGGAGTCAGAAAGTGCCCCCTCCACACCTGTGTGCCCTCCCAGCATGCCTCAGGACAGGGCAAAGGTCAGGAATACTGCCATCTAGGAGGAGCTTTCTCCTGCACTCACTGCCTCCCCCTGGTGGATAAGGCAGGAATAGGCTGATGACTGTTACTGAGATTCCCTTTACAACTGCTGTGATATCGCTCTGTGACGCCCTCTGCCTTTACTACCCATAATACATCTGGCAGGAAGCAGCGCACCAACAAAGCCGGGTAACCCGTGTGAGGGGGGCAATCATACAGTGAGTGGGGAGGAGGGGGGGGGCGCAATCATACAGTGAGTGGGGAGGGTCAATCATACAGTGAGTGTGAGGGGCAATCATACTGTGCGTGGGGAGGAGGGGTCAATCATACTGTGCGTGAGGAGGAAGGGGCAATCATACTGTGCGTGAGGAGGAGGGGGCAATCATACTGTGCGTGAGGAGGAGGGGGCAATCATACTGTGCGTGAGGAGGACGGGGCAATCATACTGTGAGTGTGAGGGGCAATCATACTGTGAGTGTGAGGGGCAATCATACTGTGCGTGAGGAGGAAGGGGCAATCATACTGTGCGTGAGGAGGAGGGGGCAATCATACTGTGCGTGAGGAGGAGGGAGCAATCATACTGTGCGTGAGGAGGACGGGGCAATCATACTGTGAGTGGGGAGGAGGGGGCAATCATACTGTGAGTGGGGAGGAGGGGGCAATCATACTGTGCGTGGGGAGGAGGGGGCAATCATACTGTGCGTGGGGAGGAGGGGGCAATCATACTGGGCGTGGGGAGGAGGGGGCAATCATACTGGGCGTGGGGAGGAGGGGGCAATCATACTGTGAGGGGGTAATTATACTGTGAGTGGGGAGGAGGGGGCAATCATACTGTATGTGGGGAACTCCGCGGGAGACGTTATACTGTGCGTGGGGGGGCATTATACTGTACGTGGGGGGTTCCAGGGGAGAGGAAGACATCATACTGTGTATGGGGTGGGGGGGGCACTCCGTGGGAGATGTCATACTGTGCAGGGGGGCGTATCAAATTGTACGTGGGGGTCTCAGGGAGAGAGGGAGATGCCATACTGGACGTGGGGGGCAGAAAGAATCATGCTGTGTATGGGGGAACTCCGTGGAGGACGCCACACTGTGCGTGCGGGGTTCAGGGGGAGGTGTTGTATTGTATGTGGGGGGCACTTCACACCATGTGGGGGGAATTATACTGTATGGGGGGCACTTCACACCATGCGGGGGGGCATCACATTATGTTATGACCAAGGTACAGTCTGAGGGTTCAGGAGCCTCCTTCCCGCTGCATCAGACCCTCAGCTGTGTGACTGACAGCAGCCCCGCCGCAGCCGATCACCTACCTGTACCCCAGGGCCGGGAGGTAGGACATGCGCAGTCGGCTCCGCAGCGCCCCCAGCGTCTCCTCGCCGCCCCCCAGCTCCAGGCGGCCGCTGTGCTGCCCGGCGCGGACCCTCAGCTTCATCCTGGGCCTGATAGGAGAGAGCAGCCGTCAGCTCCGCGCCCCGCCCCCCACTTTCACTTTAGCGGCTACATACAGTGCGAAATCTGACGCTGAGTCACACGACGTCTATGGCTGCCACATAGGAAGAGCTCACAGGTTAAACAGGGGTTAATGCCTGCGGTTTGCTTAACTAAGAGGGGCGGGACACAAATAGAGTGCAGGCTCCTCGGTCCAGCTACTATAACGCGCACACACGCCAAACAAACGGTGATCCCAACCTCAGCCAGCAGAGGGAGACGATGAGCAGCTGCTTCTTCCTTACCTGCGCGCACACAACAAACGAAACGTGATGACATCATGGTCACATGACTAAGGACGCCGCCAGCCGCAACAGCTTTTCTATGCCGGCCATATTGAAGAGGGTGGCGGAAAAGCTTGCGGGAAAACGTCAAATCACGTGATAGAGCACGGTGTCCACATATGACGGCCATTGAAAGCGTGGCGGAAAAAATAGGTTTCAGTGACGCAGAAAGTGTCTGCCGGAAGTGATGTCAGAGGCAGTTCCGGTGCCGGCTTGGGGACAGTGTGTGTGAGGCCAGAAGCTGTCACCATGAGCCGCAGCTACAATGACGAGTTACAGTATCTGGACAAGATCCACAAGAACTGCTGGAGGATCCGCAAGGGATTCGTGCCCAACATGCAGGTCCGTATCCGAGAGCGAGCGGCTGCGTAATGTGTCCGTACGGCTATATATAGTCAGTGTCATACCGGAGCGCGGTCCATAGGTGGCGCTGGTAAGAATGACTGCACCAGCAGAATAGTGAGTGCAGCTCTGGGGTATAATACAGGATGTAACTCAGGATCAGTAATGTATGTACACAGTGACTGCACCAGCAGAATAGTGAGTGCAGCTCTGGAGTATAATACAGGATGTAACTCAGGATCAGTAATGTAATGTATGTACACAGTGACTGCCCCAGCAGAATAGTGAGTGCAGCTCTGGAGTATAATACAGGATGTAACTCAGGATCAGTAATGTAATGTATGTACACAGTGACTGCACCAGCAGAATAGTGAGTGCAGCTCTGGAGTATACTACAGGATGTAACTCAGGATCAGTAATGTAATGTATGTACACAGTGACTGCACCAGCAGAATAGTGAGTGCAGCTCTGGAGTATAATACAGGATGTAACTCAGGATCAGTAATGTAATGTATGTACACAGTGACTGCACCAGCCGAATAGTGAGTGCAGCTCTGGAGTATAATACAGGATGTAACTCAGGATCAGTAATGTATGTACACAGTGACTGCACCAGCAGAATAGTGAGTGCAGCTCTGGAGTACAATACAGGATGTAACTCAGGATCAGTAATGTAATGTATGTACACAGTGACTGCACCAGCAGAATAGTGAGTGCAGCTCTGGAGTATAATACAGGATGTAACTCAGGATCAGTAATGTAATGTATGTACACAGTGACTGCACCAGCAGTATAGTGAGTGCAGCTCTGGAGTATAATACAGGATGTAACTCAGGATCAGTAATGTAATGTATGTACACAGTGACTGCACCAGCAGAATAGTGAGTGCAGCTCTGGGGTATAATACAGGATGTAACTCAGGATCAGTAATGTAATGTATGTACACAGTGACTGCACCAGCAGAATAGTGAGTGCAGCTCTGGAGTATAATACAGGATGTAACTCCGGATCAGTAATGTAATGTATGTACACAGTGACTGCACCAGCAGAATAGTGAGTGCAGCTCTGGAGTACAATACAGGATGTAACTCAGGATCAGTAAAGTAATGTATGTACACAGTGACTGCACCAGCAGAATAGTGAGTGCAGCTCTGGAGTATAATACAGGATGTAGCTCAGGATCAGTAATGTAATGTGTGTACACAGTGACTGCACCAGCAGAATAGTGAGTGCAGCTCTGGAGTATAATACAGGAGGTAACTCCGGATCAGTAATGTAATGTGTGTACACAGTGACTGCACCAGCAGAATACTGAGTGCAGCTCTGGAGTATAATACAGGATGTAACTCAGGATCAGTAATGTATGTACACAGTGACTGCACCAGCAGAATAGTGAGTGCAGCTCTGGAGTATAATACAGGATGTAACTCAGGATCAGTAATGTAATGTATGTACACAGTGACTGCACCAGCAGAATAGTGAGTGCAGCTCTGGAGTATAATACAGGATGTAACTCAGGATCAGTACAGGATCAGTAATCTATGTACTCAGTGACTGCACCAGCAGAATAGTGAGTGCAGCTCTGGAGTATAATACAGGATGTAACTCAGGATCAGTAATGTATGTACACAGTGACCGCACCAGCAGAATAGTGAGTGCAGCTCTGGGGTATAATACAGGATATAACTCAGGATCAGTACAGGATCAGTAATGTAATGTATGTACACAGTGATTGCACCAGCAGAATAGTGAGTGCAGCTCTGGGGTATAATACAGCATGTAACTCAGGATCAGTAATGCAATGTATGTACAATAGTGACTGCACCAGCAGGATAGTGAGTGCAGCTCTGGAGTATAATACAGGATGTAACTCAGGATCAGTAGTGTAATGTATGGACACAGTGACTGCACCAGCAGAATAGTGAGTGCAGCTCTGGAGTATAATACAGGATGTAACTCAGGATCAGTAATGTAATGTATGTACACAGTGACTGCACCAGCAGAATAGTGAGTGCAGCTCTGGAGTATAATACAGGATGTAACTCAGGATCAGTAATGTATGTACACAGTGACTGCACCAGTAGAATAGTGAGTGCAGCTCTGGAGTATAATACAGGATGTAACTCCGGATCAGTAATGTAATGTATGTACACAGTGACTGCACCATCAGAATAGTGAGTGCAGCTCTGGAGTATAATACAGGATGTAACTCAGGATCAGTAATGTAATGTATGTACACAGTGACTGCACCAGCCGAATAGTGAGTGCAGCTCTGGAGTATAATACAGGATGTAACTCAGGATCAGTAATGTATGTACACAGTGACTGCACCAGCAGAATAGTGAGTGCAGCTCTGGAATCTAATACAGGATGTAACTCAGGATCAGTAATGTAATGTATGTACACAGTGACTGCACCAGCAGAATAGTGAGTGCAGCTCTGGAGTATAATACAGGATGTAACTCAGGATCAGTAATGTATGTACACAGTGACTGCACCATCAGAATAGTGAGTGCAGCTCTGGAGTATAATACAGGATGTAACTCAGGATCAGTAATGTAATGTATGTACACAGTGACTGCACCAGCAGAATAGTGAGTGCAGCTCTGGAGTACAATACAGGATGTAACTCAGGATCAGTACAGGATCAGTAATGTAATGTATGTACACAGTGACTGCACCAGCAGAATAGTGAGTGCAGCTCTGGAGTATAATACAGGATGTAACTCAGGATCAGTAATGTATGTACACAGTGACTGCACCAGCAGAATAGTGAGTGCAGCTCTGGAATATAATACAGGATGTAACTCAGGATCAGTAATGTATGTACACAGTGACTGCACCATCAGAATAGTGAGTGCAGCTCTGGAGTACAATACAGGATGTAACTCAGGATCAGTAATGTAATGTATGTACACAGTGACTGCACCAGCAGAATAGTGAGTGCAGCTCTGGAGTATAATACAGGATGTAACTCCGGATCAGTAATGTAATGTATGTACACAGTGACTGCACCAGCAGAATAGTGAGTGCAGCTCTGGAGTATAATACAGGATGTAACTCAGGATCAGTAATGTAATGTATGTACACAGTGACTGCACCAGCAGAATAGTGAGTGCAGCTCTGGGGTATAATACAGGATGTAACTCAGGATCAGTAATGTAATGTATGTACACAGTGACTGCACCAGCAGAATAGTGAGTGCAGCTCTGGAGTATAATACAGGATGTAACTCTGGATCAGTAATGTAATGTATGTACACAGTGACTGCACCAAAGGAATAGTGAGTGCAGCTCTGGAGTATAATACAGGATGTAGCTCAGGATCAGTAATGTAATGTGTGTACACAGTGACTGCACCAGCAGAATAGTGAGTGCAGCTCTGGAGTATAATACAGGAGGTAACTCCGGATCAGTAATGTAATGTATGTACACAGTATCTGCACCAGCAGAATAGTGAGTGCAGCTCTGGGGTATAATACAGGATGTAACTCATGATCAGTAATGTAATGTATGTACACAGTGACTGCACCAGCAGAATAGTGAGTGCAGCTCTGGAGTATAATACAGGATGTAACTCTGGATCAGTAATGTAATGTATGTACACAGTGACTGCACCAAAGGAATAGTGAGTGCAGCTCTGGAGTATAATACAGGATGTAGCTCAGGATCAGTAATGTAATGTGTGTACACAGTGACTGCACCAGCAGAATAGTGAGTGCAGCTCTGGAGTATAATACAGGAGGTAACTCCGGATCAGTAATGTAATGTGTGTACACAGTGACTGCACCAGCAGAATAGTGAGTGCAGCTCTGGAGTATAATACAGGATGTAACTCAGGATCAGTAATGTATGTACACAGTGACTGCACCAGCAGAATAGTGAGTGCAGCTCTGGAGTATAATACAGGAGGTAACTCAGGATCAGTAATGTAATGTATGTACACAGTGACTGCACCAGCAGAATAGTGAGTGCAGCTCTGGAGTATAATACAGGATGTAACTCAGGATCAGTTATGTATGTACACAGTGACTGCACCAGCAGAATAGTGAGTGCTGCTCTGGAGTATAATACAGGATGTAACTCAGGATCAGTACAGGATCAGTAATGTATGTACTCAGTGACTGCACCAGCAGAATAGTGAGTGCAGCTCTGGAGTATAATACAGGATGTAACTCAGGATCAGTTATGTATGTACACAGTGACTGCACCAGCAGAATAGTGAGTGCTGCTCTGGAGTATAATACAGGATGTAACTCAGGATCAGTAATGTATGTACACAGTGACTGCACTAGCAGAATAGTGAGTGCAGCTCTGGAGTATAATACAGGATGTAACTCAGGATCAGTAATGTAATGTATGTACACAGTGACCGCACCAGCAGAATAGTGAGTGCAGCTCTGGGGTATAATACAGGATATAACTCAGGATCAGTACAGGATCAGTAATGTAATGTATGTACTCAGTGATTGCACCAGCAGAATAGTGAGTGCAGCTCTGGGGTATAATACAGCATGTAACTCAGGATCAGTAATGTAATGTATGTACACAGTGACTGCACCAGCAGAATAGTGAGTGCAGCTCTGGAGTATAATACAGGATGTAACTCAGGATCAGTAATGTAATGTATGTACACAGTGACTGCACCAGCAGAATAGTGAGTGCAGCTCTGGAGTATAATACAGGATGTAACTCAGGATCAGTAATGTATGTACACAGTGACTGCACCAGTAGAATAGTGAGTGCAGCTCTGGAGTATAATACAGGATGTAACTCAGGATCTGTAATGTATGTACACAGTGACTGCACCATCAGAATAGTGAGTGCAGCTCTGGAGTATAATACAGGATGTAACTCAGGATCAGTAATGTAATGTATGTACACAGTGACTGCACCAGCAGAATAGTGAGTGCAGCTCTGGAGTACAATACAGGATGTAACTCAGGATCAGTAATGTAATGTATGTACACAGTGACTACACCAGCAGAATAGTGAGTGCAGCTCTGGAGTATAATACAGGATGTAACTCAGGATCAGTAATGTAATGTATGTACACAGTGACTGCACCAGCAGAATAGTGAGTGCAGCTCTGGAGTATAATACAGGATGTAACTCAGGATCAGTAATGTAATGTATGTACACAGTGACTGCACCAGCAGAATAGTGAGTGCAGCTCTGGAGTATAATACAGGATGTAACTCAGGATCAGTAATGTATGTACACAGTGACTGCACCAGCAGAATAGTGAGTGCAGCTCTGGAATATAATACAGGATGTAACTCAGGATCAGTAATGTATGTACACAGTGACTGCACCAGTAGAATAGTGAGTGCAGCTCTGGAGTATAATACAGGATGTAACTCAGGATCAGTAATGTAATGTATGTACACAGTGACTGCACCATCAGAATAGTGAGTGCAGCTCTGGAGTATAATACAGGATGTAACTCAGGATCAGTAATGTAATGTATGTACACAGTGACTGCACCAGCAGAATAGTGAGTGCAGCTCTGGAGTATAATACAGGATGTAACTCAGGATCAGTAATGTATGTACACAGTGACCGCACCAGCAGAATAGTGAGTGCAGCTCTGGGGTATAATACAGGATATAACTCAGGATCAGTACAGGATCAGTAATGTAATGTATGTACACAGTGATTGCACCAGCAGAATAGTGAGTGCAGCTCTGGGGTATAATACAGCATGTAACTCAGGATCAGTAATGCAATGTATGTACAATAGTGACTGCACCAGCAGGATAGTGAGTGCAGCTCTGGAGTATAATACAGGATGTAACTCAGGATCAGTAGTGTAATGTATGGACACAGTGACTGCACCAGCAGAATAGTGAGTGCAGCTCTGGAGTATAATACAGGATGTAACTCAGGATCAGTAATGTAATGTATGTACACAGTGACTGCACCAGCAGAATAGTGAGTGCAGCTCTGGAGTATAATACAGGATGTAACTCAGGATCAGTAATGTATGTACACAGTGACTGCACCAGTAGAATAGTGAGTGCAGCTCTGGAGTATAATACAGGATGTAACTCCGGATCAGTAATGTAATGTATGTACACAGTGACTGCACCATCAGAATAGTGAGTGCAGCTCTGGAGTATAATACAGGATGTAACTCAGGATCAGTAATGTATGTACACAGTGACTGCACCAGTAGAATAGTGAGTGCAGCTCTGGAGTATAATACAGGATGTAACTCAGGATCAGTAATGTAATGTATGTACACAGTGACTGCACCAGCAGAATAGTGAGTGCAGCTCTGGAGTACAATACAGGATGTAACTCAGGATCAGTAATGTAATGTATGTACACAGTGACTGCACCAGCAGAATAGTGAGTGCAGCTCTGGAGTATAATACAGGATGTAACTCAGGATCAGTAATGTAATGTATGTACACAGTGACTGCACCAGCCGAATAGTGAGTGCAGCTCTGGAGTATAATACAGGATGTAACTCAGGATCAGTAATGTAATGTATGTACACAGTGACTGCACCAGCAGAATAGTGAGTGCAGCTCTGGAGTATAATACAGGATGTAATGCAGGATCAGTAATGTAATGTATGTACACAGTGACTGCACCAGCAGAATAGTGAGTGCAGCTCTGGAGTATAATACAGGATGTAACTCAGGATCAGTAATGTAATGTATGTACACAGTGACTGCACCATCAGAATAGTGAGTGCAGCTCTGGAGTATAATACAGGATGTAACTCAGGATCAGTAATGTAATGTATGTACACAGTGACTGCACCAGCAGAATAGTGAGTGCAGCTCTGGAGTATAATACAGGATGTAACTCAGGATCAGTAATGTATGTACACAGTGACTGCACCATCAGAATAGTGAGTGCAGCTCTGGAGTATAATACAGGATGTAACTCAGGATCAGTAATGTATGTACACAGTGACTGCACCAGCAGAATAGTGAGTGCAGCTCTGGAGTACAATACAGGATGTAACTCAGGATCAGTAATGTAATGTATGTACACAGTGACTGCACCAGCAGAATAGTGAGTGCAGCTCTGGAGTATAATACAGGATGTAACTCAGGATCAGTAATGTAATGTATGTACACAGTGACTGCACCAGCAGAATAGTGAGTGCAGCTCTGGGGTATAATACAGGATGTAACTCAGGATCAGTAATGTAATGTATGTACACAGTGACTGCACCAGCAGAATAGTGAGTGCAGCTCTGGAGTATAATACAGGATGTAACTCCGGATCAGTAATGTAATGTATGTACACAGTGACTGCACCAGCAGAATAGTGAGTGCAGCTCTGGAGTACAATACAGGATGTAACTCAGGATCAGTAAAGTAATGTATGTACACAGTGACTGCACCAGCAGAATAGTGAGTGCAGCTCTGGAGTATAATACAGGATGTAGCTCAGGATCAGTAATGTAATGTGTGTACACAGTGACTGCACCAGCAGAATAGTGAGTGCAGCTCTGGAGTATAATACAGGAGGTAACTCCGGATCAGTAAT
The DNA here is from genome assembly GCF_046119375.1 of Phyllobates terribilis. Lineage (NCBI taxonomy): Eukaryota > Metazoa > Chordata > Amphibia > Anura > Dendrobatidae > Phyllobates > Phyllobates terribilis. The sequence goes on from NW_027362770.1 coordinate 178,344,659, forward strand.
GTAATGTGTGTACACAGTGACTGCACCAGCAGAATAGTGAGTGCAGCTCTGGAGTATAATACAGGATGTAACTCAGGATCAGTAATGTATGTACACAGTGACTGCACCAGCAGAATAGTGAGTGCAGCTCTGGAGTATAATACAGGATGTAACTCAGGATCAGTAATGTAATGTATGTACACAGTGACTGCACCAGCAGAATAGTGAGTGCAGCTCTGGAGTATAATACAGGATGTAACTCAGGATCAGTACAGGATCAGTAATGTATGTACTCAGTGACTGCACCAGCAGAATAGTGAGTGCAGCTCTGGAGTATAATACAGGATGTAACTCAGGATCAGTAATGTATGTACACAGTGACCGCACCAGCAGAATAGTGAGTGCAGCTCTGGGGTATAATACAGGATATAACTCAGGATCAGTAATGTAATGTATGTACACAGTGATTGCACCAGCAGAATAGTGAGTGCAGCTCTGGGGTATAATACAGCATGTAACTCAGGATCAGTAATGCAATGTATGTACAATAGTGACTGCACCAGCAGGATAGTGAGTGCAGCTCTGGAGTATAATACAGGATGTAACTCAGGATCAGTAGTGTAATGTATGGACACAGTGACTGCACCAGCAGAATAGTGAGTGCAGCTCTGGAGTATAATACAGGATGTAACTCAGGATCAGTAATGTAATGTATGTACACAGTGACTGCACCATCAGAATAGTGAGTGCAGCTCTGGAGTATAATACAGGATGTAACTCAGGATCAGTAATGTATGTACACAGTGACTGCACCAGTAGAATAGTGAGTGCAGCTCTGGAGTATAATACAGGATGTAACTCCGGATCAGTAATGTAATGTATGTACACAGTGACTGCACCATCAGAATAGTGAGTGCAGCTCTGGAGTATAATACAGGATGTAACTCAGGATCAGTAATGTATGTACACAGTGACTGCACCAGTAGAATAGTGAGTGCAGCTCTGGAGTATAATACAGGATGTAACTCAGGATCAGTAATGTAATGTATGTACACAGTGACTGCACCAGCAGAATAGTGAGTGCAGCTCTGGAGTACAATACAGGATGTAACTCAGGATCAGTAATGTAATGTATGTACACAGTGACTGCACCAGCAGAATAGTGAGTGCAGCTCTGGAGTATAATACAGGATGTAACTCAGGATCAGTAATGTATGTACACAGTGACTGCACCAGCAGAATAGTGAGTGCAGCTCTGGAATCTAATACAGGATGTAACTCAGGATCAGTAATGTAATGTATGTACACAGTGACTGCACCAGCAGAATAGTGAGTGCAGCTCTGGAGTATAATACAGGATGTAACTCAGGATCAGTAATGTATGTACACAGTGACTGCACCAGTAGAATAGTGAGTGCAGCTCTGGAGTATAATACAGGATGTAACTCAGGATCAGTAATGTAATGTATGTACACAGTGACTGCACCATCAGAATAGTGAGTGCAGCTCTGGAGTATAATACAGGATGTAACTCAGGATCAGTAATGTAATGTATGTACACAGTGACTGCACCAGCAGAATAGTGAGTGCAGCTCTGGAGTACAATACAGGATGTAACTCAGGATCAGTACAGGATCAGTAATGTAATGTATGTACACAGTGACTGCACCAGCAGAATAGTGAGTGCAGCTCTGGAGTATAATACAGGATGTAACTCAGGATCAGTAATGTATGTACACAGTGACTGCACCAGCAGAATAGTGAGTGCAGCTCTGGAATATAATACAGGATGTAACTCAGGATCAGTAATGTATGTACACAGTGACTGCACCATCAGAATAGTGAGTGCAGCTCTGGAGTACAATACAGGATGTAACTCAGGATCAGTAATGTAATGTATGTACACAGTGACTGCACCAGCAGAATAGTGAGTGCAGCTCTGGAGTATAATACAGGATGTAACTCCGGATCAGTAATGTAATGTATGTACACAGTGACTGCACCAGCAGAATAGTGAGTGCAGCTCTGGAGTATAATACAGGATGTAACTCAGGATCAGTAATGTAATGTATGTACACAGTGACTGCACCAGCAGAATAGTGAGTGCAGCTCTGGGGTATAATACAGGATGTAACTCAGGATCAGTAATGTAATGTATGTACACAGTGACTGCACCAGCAGAATAGTGAGTGCAGCTCTGGAGTATAATACAGGATGTAACTCTGGATCAGTAATGTAATGTATGTACACAGTGACTGCACCAAAGGAATAGTGAGTGCAGCTCTGGAGTATAATACAGGATGTAGCTCAGGATCAGTAATGTAATGTGTGTACACAGTGACTGCACCAGCAGAATAGTGAGTGCAGCTCTGGAGTATAATACAGGAGGTAACTCCGGATCAGTAATGTAATGTATGTACACAGTATCTGCACCAGCAGAATAGTGAGTGCAGCTCTGGGGTATAATACAGGATGTAACTCAGGATCAGTAATGTAATGTATGTACACAGTGACTGCACCAGCAGAATAGTGAGTGCAGCTCTGGAGTATAATACAGGATGTAACTCTGGATCAGTAATGTAATGTATGTACACAGTGACTGCACCAAAGGAATAGTGAGTGCAGCTCTGGAGTATAATACAGGATGTAGCTCAGGATCAGTAATGTAATGTGTGTACACAGTGACTGCACCAGCAGAATAGTGAGTGCAGCTCTGGAGTATAATACAGGAGGTAACTCCGGATCAGTAATGTAATGTGTGTACACAGTGACTGCACCAGCAGAATAGTGAGTGCAGCTCTGGAGTATAATACAGGAGGTAACTCAGGATCAGTAATGTAATGTATGTACACAGTGACTGCACCAGCAGAATAGTGAGTGCAGCTCTGGAGTATAATACAGGATGTAACTCAGGATCAGTACAGGATCAGTAATGTATGTACTCAGTGACTGCACCAGCAGAATAGTGAGTGCAGCTCTGGAGTATAATACAGGATGTAACTCAGGATCAGTTATGTATGTACACAGTGACTGCACCAGCAGAATAGTGAGTGCTGCTCTGGAGTATAATACAGGATGTAACTCAGGATCAGTAATGTATGTACACAGTGACTGCACTAGCAGAATAGTGAGTGCAGCTCTGGAGTATAATACAGGATGTAACTCAGGATCAGTAATGTAATGTATGTACACAGTGACCGCACCAGCAGAATAGTGAGTGCAGCTCTGGGGTATAATACAGGATATAACTCAGGATCAGTACAGGATCAGTAATGTAATGTATGTACTCAGTGATTGCACCAGCAGAATAGTGAGTGCAGCTCTGGGGTATAATACAGCATGTAACTCAGGATCAGTAATGTATGTACACAGTGACTGCACCAGCAGAATAGTGAGTGCAGCTCTGGAGTACAATACAGGATGTAACTCAGGATCAGTAATGTAATGTATGTACACAGTGACTGCACCAGCAGAATAGTGAGTGCAGCTCTGGAGTATAATACAGGATGTAACTCAGGATCAGTAATGTAATGTATGTACACAGTGACTGCACCAGCAGTATAGTGAGTGCAGCTCTGGAGTATAATACAGGATGTAACTCAGGATCAGTAATGTAATGTATGTACACAGTGACTGCACCAGCAGAATAGTGAGTGCAGCTCTGGGGTATAATACAGGATGTAACTCAGGATCAGTAATGTAATGTATGTACACAGTGACTGCACCAGCAGAATAGTGAGTGCAGCTCTGGAGTATAATACAGGATGTAACTCCGGATCAGTAATGTAATGTATGTACACAGTGACTGCACCAGCAGAATAGTGAGTGCAGCTCTGGAGTACAATACAGGATGTAACTCAGGATCAGTAAAGTAATGTATGTACACAGTGACTGCACCAGCAGAATAGTGAGTGCAGCTCTGGAGTATAATACAGGATGTAGCTCAGGATCAGTAATGTAATGTGTGTACACAGTGACTGCACCAGCAGAATAGTGAGTGCAGCTCTGGAGTATAATACAGGAGGTAACTCCGGATCAGTAATGTAATGTGTGTACACAGTGACTGCACCAGCAGAATAGTGAGTGCAGCTCTGGAGTATAATACAGGATGTAACTCAGGATCAGTAATGTATGTACACAGTGACTGCACCAGCAGAATAGTGAGTGCAGCTCTGGAGTATAATACAGGATGTAACTCAGGATCAGTAATGTAATGTATGTACACAGTGACTGCACCAGCAGAATAGTGAGTGCAGCTCTGGAGTATAATACAGGATGTAACTCAGGATCAGTACAGGATCAGTAATCTATGTACTCAGTGACTGCACCAGCAGAATAGTGAGTGCAGCTCTGGAGTATAATACAGGATGTAACTCAGGATCAGTAATGTATGTACACAGTGACCGCACCAGCAGAATAGTGAGTGCAGCTCTGGGGTATAATACAGGATATAACTCAGGATCAGTACAGGATCAGTAATGTAATGTATGTACACAGTGATTGCACCAGCAGAATAGTGAGTGCAGCTCTGGGGTATAATACAGCATGTAACTCAGGATCAGTAATGCAATGTATGTACAATAGTGACTGCACCAGCAGGATAGTGAGTGCAGCTCTGGAGTATAATACAGGATGTAACTCAGGATCAGTAGTGTAATGTATGGACACAGTGACTGCACCAGCAGAATAGTGAGTGCAGCTCTGGAGTATAATACAGGATGTAACTCAGGATCAGTAATGTAATGTATGTACACAGTGACTGCACCAGCAGAATAGTGAGTGCAGCTCTGGAGTATAATACAGGATGTAACTCAGGATCAGTAATGTATGTACACAGTGACTGCACCAGTAGAATAGTGAGTGCAGCTCTGGAGTATAATACAGGATGTAACTCCGGATCAGTAATGTAATGTATGTACACAGTGACTGCACCATCAGAATAGTGAGTGCAGCTCTGGAGTATAATACAGGATGTAACTCAGGATCAGTAATGTAATGTATGTACACAGTGACTGCACCAGCCGAATAGTGAGTGCAGCTCTGGAGTATAATACAGGATGTAACTCAGGATCAGTAATGTATGTACACAGTGACTGCACCAGCAGAATAGTGAGTGCAGCTCTGGAATCTAATACAGGATGTAACTCAGGATCAGTAATGTAATGTATGTACACAGTGACTGCACCAGCAGAATAGTGAGTGCAGCTCTGGAGTATAATACAGGATGTAACTCAGGATCAGTAATGTATGTACACAGTGACTGCACCATCAGAATAGTGAGTGCAGCTCTGGAGTATAATACAGGATGTAACTCAGGATCAGTAATGTAATGTATGTACACAGTGACTGCACCAGCAGAATAGTGAGTGCAGCTCTGGAGTACAATACAGGATGTAACTCAGGATCAGTACAGGATCAGTAATGTAATGTATGTACACAGTGACTGCACCAGCAGAATAGTGAGTGCAGCTCTGGAGTATAATACAGGATGTAACTCAGGATCAGTAATGTATGTACACAGTGACTGCACCAGCAGAATAGTGAGTGCAGCTCTGGAATATAATACAGGATGTAACTCAGGATCAGTAATGTATGTACACAGTGACTGCACCATCAGAATAGTGAGTGCAGCTCTGGAGTACAATACAGGATGTAACTCAGGATCAGTAATGTAATGTATGTACACAGTGACTGCACCAGCAGAATAGTGAGTGCAGCTCTGGAGTATAATACAGGATGTAACTCCGGATCAGTAATGTAATGTATGTACACAGTGACTGCACCAGCAGAATAGTGAGTGCAGCTCTGGAGTATAATACAGGATGTAACTCAGGATCAGTAATGTAATGTATGTACACAGTGACTGCACCAGCAGAATAGTGAGTGCAGCTCTGGGGTATAATACAGGATGTAACTCAGGATCAGTAATGTAATGTATGTACACAGTGACTGCACCAGCAGAATAGTGAGTGCAGCTCTGGAGTATAATACAGGATGTAACTCTGGATCAGTAATGTAATGTATGTACACAGTGACTGCACCAAAGGAATAGTGAGTGCAGCTCTGGAGTATAATACAGGATGTAGCTCAGGATCAGTAATGTAATGTGTGTACACAGTGACTGCACCAGCAGAATAGTGAGTGCAGCTCTGGAGTATAATACAGGAGGTAACTCCGGATCAGTAATGTAATGTATGTACACAGTATCTGCACCAGCAGAATAGTGAGTGCAGCTCTGGGGTATAATACAGGATGTAACTCATGATCAGTAATGTAATGTATGTACACAGTGACTGCACCAGCAGAATAGTGAGTGCAGCTCTGGAGTATAATACAGGATGTAACTCTGGATCAGTAATGTAATGTATGTACACAGTGACTGCACCAAAGGAATAGTGAGTGCAGCTCTGGAGTATAATACAGGATGTAGCTCAGGATCAGTAATGTAATGTGTGTACACAGTGACTGCACCAGCAGAATAGTGAGTGCAGCTCTGGAGTATAATACAGGAGGTAACTCCGGATCAGTAATGTAATGTGTGTACACAGTGACTGCACCAGCAGAATAGTGAGTGCAGCTCTGGAGTATAATACAGGATGTAACTCAGGATCAGTAATGTATGTACACAGTGACTGCACCAGCAGAATAGTGAGTGCAGCTCTGGAGTATAATACAGGAGGTAACTCAGGATCAGTAATGTAATGTATGTACACAGTGACTGCACCAGCAGAATAGTGAGTGCAGCTCTGGAGTATAATACAGGATGTAACTCAGGATCAGTTATGTATGTACACAGTGACTGCACCAGCAGAATAGTGAGTGCTGCTCTGGAGTATAATACAGGATGTAACTCAGGATCAGTACAGGATCAGTAATGTATGTACTCAGTGACTGCACCAGCAGAATAGTGAGTGCAGCTCTGGAGTATAATACAGGATGTAACTCAGGATCAGTTATGTATGTACACAGTGACTGCACCAGCAGAATAGTGAGTGCTGCTCTGGAGTATAATACAGGATGTAACTCAGGATCAGTAATGTATGTACACAGTGACTGCACTAGCAGAATAGTGAGTGCAGCTCTGGAGTATAATACAGGATGTAACTCAGGATCAGTAATGTAATGTATGTACACAGTGACCGCACCAGCAGAATAGTGAGTGCAGCTCTGGGGTATAATACAGGATATAACTCAGGATCAGTACAGGATCAGTAATGTAATGTATGTACTCAGTGATTGCACCAGCAGAATAGTGAGTGCAGCTCTGGGGTATAATACAGCATGTAACTCAGGATCAGTAATGTAATGTATGTACACAGTGACTGCACCAGCAGAATAGTGAGTGCAGCTCTGGAGTATAATACAGGATGTAACTCAGGATCAGTAATGTAATGTATGTACACAGTGACTGCACCAGCAGAATAGTGAGTGCAGCTCTGGAGTATAATACAGGATGTAACTCAGGATCAGTAATGTATGTACACAGTGACTGCACCAGTAGAATAGTGAGTGCAGCTCTGGAGTATAATACAGGATGTAACTCAGGATCTGTAATGTATGTACACAGTGACTGCACCATCAGAATAGTGAGTGCAGCTCTGGAGTATAATACAGGATGTAACTCAGGATCAGTAATGTAATGTATGTACACAGTGACTGCACCAGCAGAATAGTGAGTGCAGCTCTGGAGTACAATACAGGATGTAACTCAGGATCAGTAATGTAATGTATGTACACAGTGACTACACCAGCAGAATAGTGAGTGCAGCTCTGGAGTATAATACAGGATGTAACTCAGGATCAGTAATGTAATGTATGTACACAGTGACTGCACCAGCAGAATAGTGAGTGCAGCTCTGGAGTATAATACAGGATGTAACTCAGGATCAGTAATGTAATGTATGTACACAGTGACTGCACCAGCAGAATAGTGAGTGCAGCTCTGGAGTATAATACAGGATGTAACTCAGGATCAGTAATGTATGTACACAGTGACTGCACCAGCAGAATAGTGAGTGCAGCTCTGGAATATAATACAGGATGTAACTCAGGATCAGTAATGTATGTACACAGTGACTGCACCAGTAGAATAGTGAGTGCAGCTCTGGAGTATAATACAGGATGTAACTCAGGATCAGTAATGTAATGTATGTACACAGTGACTGCACCATCAGAATAGTGAGTGCAGCTCTGGAGTATAATACAGGATGTAACTCAGGATCAGTAATGTAATGTATGTACACAGTGACTGCACCAGCAGAATAGTGAGTGCAGCTCTGGAGTATAATACAGGATGTAACTCAGGATCAGTAATGTATGTACACAGTGACCGCACCAGCAGAATAGTGAGTGCAGCTCTGGGGTATAATACAGGATATAACTCAGGATCAGTACAGGATCAGTAATGTAATGTATGTACACAGTGATTGCACCAGCAGAATAGTGAGTGCAGCTCTGGGGTATAATACAGCATGTAACTCAGGATCAGTAATGCAATGTATGTACAATAGTGACTGCACCAGCAGGATAGTGAGTGCAGCTCTGGAGTATAATACAGGATGTAACTCAGGATCAGTAGTGTAATGTATGGACACAGTGACTGCACCAGCAGAATAGTGAGTGCAGCTCTGGAGTATAATACAGGATGTAACTCAGGATCAGTAATGTAATGTATGTACACAGTGACTGCACCAGCAGAATAGTGAGTGCAGCTCTGGAGTATAATACAGGATGTAACTCAGGATCAGTAATGTATGTACACAGTGACTGCACCAGTAGAATAGTGAGTGCAGCTCTGGAGTATAATACAGGATGTAACTCCGGATCAGTAATGTAATGTATGTACACAGTGACTGCACCATCAGAATAGTGAGTGCAGCTCTGGAGTATAATACAGGATGTAACTCAGGATCAGTAATGTATGTACACAGTGACTGCACCAGTAGAATAGTGAGTGCAGCTCTGGAGTATAATACAGGATGTAACTCAGGATCAGTAATGTAATGTATGTACACAGTGACTGCACCAGCAGAATAGTGAGTGCAGCTCTGGAGTACAATACAGGATGTAACTCAGGATCAGTAATGTAATGTATGTACACAGTGACTGCACCAGCAGAATAGTGAGTGCAGCTCTGGAGTATAATACAGGATGTAACTCAGGATCAGTAATGTAATGTATGTACACAGTGACTGCACCAGCCGAATAGTGAGTGCAGCTCTGGAGTATAATACAGGATGTAACTCAGGATCAGTAATGTAATGTATGTACACAGTGACTGCACCAGCAGAATAGTGAGTGCAGCTCTGGAGTATAATACAGGATGTAATGCAGGATCAGTAATGTAATGTATGTACACAGTGACTGCACCAGCAGAATAGTGAGTGCAGCTCTGGAGTATAATACAGGATGTAACTCAGGATCAGTAATGTAATGTATGTACACAGTGACTGCACCATCAGAATAGTGAGTGCAGCTCTGGAGTATAATACAGGATGTAACTCAGGATCAGTAATGTAATGTATGTACACAGTGACTGCACCAGCAGAATAGTGAGTGCAGCTCTGGAGTATAATACAGGATGTAACTCAGGATCAGTAATGTATGTACACAGTGACTGCACCATCAGAATAGTGAGTGCAGCTCTGGAGTATAATACAGGATGTAACTCAGGATCAGTAATGTATGTACACAGTGACTGCACCAGCAGAATAGTGAGTGCAGCTCTGGAGTACAATACAGGATGTAACTCAGGATCAGTAATGTAATGTATGTACACAGTGACTGCACCAGCAGAATAGTGAGTGCAGCTCTGGAGTATAATACAGGATGTAACTCAGGATCAGTAATGTAATGTATGTACACAGTGACTGCACCAGCAGAATAGTGAGTGCAGCTCTGGGGTATAATACAGGATGTAACTCAGGATCAGTAATGTAATGTATGTACACAGTGACTGCACCAGCAGAATAGTGAGTGCAGCTCTGGAGTATAATACAGGATGTAACTCCGGATCAGTAATGTAATGTATGTACACAGTGACTGCACCAGCAGAATAGTGAGTGCAGCTCTGGAGTACAATACAGGATGTAACTCAGGATCAGTAAAGTAATGTATGTACACAGTGACTGCACCAGCAGAATAGTGAGTGCAGCTCTGGAGTATAATACAGGATGTAGCTCAGGATCAGTAATGTAATGTGTGTACACAGTGACTGCACCAGCAGAATAGTGAGTGCAGCTCTGGAGTATAATACAGGAGGTAACTCCGGATCAGTAATGTAATGTGTGTACACAGTGACTGCACCAGCAGAATAGTGAGTGCAGCTCTGGAGTATAATACAGGATGTAACTCAGGATCAGTAATGTATGTACACAGTGACTGCACCAGCAGAATAGTGAGTGCAGCTCTGGAGTATAATACAGGATGTAACTCAGGATCAGTAATGTAATGTATGTACACAGTGACTGCACCAGCAGAATAGTGAGTGCAGCTCTGGAGTATAATACAGGATGTAACTCAGGATCAGTACAGGATCAGTAATGTATGTACTCAGTGACTGCACCAGCAGAATAGTGAGTGCAGCTCTGGAGTATAATACAGGATGTAACTCAGGATCAGTAATGTATGTACACAGTGACCGCACCAGCAGAATAGTGAGTGCAGCTCTGGGGTATAATACAGGATATAACTCAGGATCAGTAATGTAATGTATGTACACAGTGATTGCACCAGCAGAATAGTGAGTGCAGCTCTGGGGTATAATACAGCATGTAACTCAGGATCAGTAATGCAATGTATGTACAATAGTGACTGCACCAGCAGGATAGTGAGTGCAGCTCTGGAGTATAATACAGGATGTAACTCAGGATCAGTAGTGTAATGTATGGACACAGTGACTGCACCAGCAGAATAGTGAGTGCAGCTCTGGAGTATAATACAGGATGTAACTCAGGATCAGTAATGTAATGTATGTACACAGTGACTGCACCATCAGAATAGTGAGTGCAGCTCTGGAGTATAATACAGGATGTAACTCAGGATCAGTAATGTATGTACACAGTGACTGCACCAGTAGAATAGTGAGTGCAGCTCTGGAGTATAATACAGGATGTAACTCCGGATCAGTAATGTAATGTATGTACACAGTGACTGCACCATCAGAATAGTGAGTGCAGCTCTGGAGTATAATACAGGATGTAACTCAGGATCAGTAATGTATGTACACAGTGACTGCACCAGTAGAATAGTGAGTGCAGCTCTGGAGTATAATACAGGATGTAACTCAGGATCAGTAATGTAATGTATGTACACAGTGACTGCACCAGCAGAATAGTGAGTGCAGCTCTGGAGTACAATACAGGATGTAACTCAGGATCAGTAATGTAATGTATGTACACAGTGACTGCACCAGCAGAATAGTGAGTGCAGCTCTGGAGTATAATACAGGATGTAACTCAGGATCAGTAATGTATGTACACAGTGACTGCACCAGCAGAATAGTGAGTGCAGCTCTGGAATCTAATACAGGATGTAACTCAGGATCAGTAATGTAATGTATGTACACAGTGACTGCACCAGCAGAATAGTGAGTGCAGCTCTGGAGTATAATACAGGATGTAACTCAGGATCAGTAATGTATGTACACAGTGACTGCACCAGTAGAATAGTGAGTGCAGCTCTGGAGTATAATACAGGATGTAACTCAGGATCAGTAATGTAATGTATGTACACAGTGACTGCACCATCAGAATAGTGAGTGCAGCTCTGGAGTATAATACAGGATGTAACTCAGGATCAGTAATGTAATGTATGTACACAGTGACTGCACCAGCAGAATAGTGAGTGCAGCTCTGGAGTACAATACAGGATGTAACTCAGGATCAGTACAGGATCAGTAATGTAATGTATGTACACAGTGACTGCACCAGCAGAATAGTGAGTGCAGCTCTGGAGTATAATACAGGATGTAACTCAGGATCAGTAATGTATGTACACAGTGACTGCACCAGCAGAATAGTGAGTGCAGCTCTGGAATATAATACAGGATGTAACTCAGGATCAGTAATGTATGTACACAGTGACTGCACCATCAGAATAGTGAGTGCAGCTCTGGAGTACAATACAGGATGTAACTCAGGATCAGTAATGTAATGTATGTACACAGTGACTGCACCAGCAGAATAGTGAGTGCAGCTCTGGAGTATAATACAGGATGTAACTCCGGATCAGTAATGTAATGTATGTACACAGTGACTGCACCAGCAGAATAGTGAGTGCAGCTCTGGAGTATAATACAGGATGTAACTCAGGATCAGTAATGTAATGTATGTACACAGTGACTGCACCAGCAGAATAGTGAGTGCAGCTCTGGGGTATAATACAGGATGTAACTCAGGATCAGTAATGTAATGTATGTACACAGTGACTGCACCAGCAGAATAGTGAGTGCAGCTCTGGAGTATAATACAGGATGTAACTCTGGATCAGTAATGTAATGTATGTACACAGTGACTGCACCAAAGGAATAGTGAGTGCAGCTCTGGAGTATAATACAGGATGTAGCTCAGGATCAGTAATGTAATGTGTGTACACAGTGACTGCACCAGCAGAATAGTGAGTGCAGCTCTGGAGTATAATACAGGAGGTAACTCCGGATCAGTAATGTAATGTATGTACACAGTATCTGCACCAGCAGAATAGTGAGTGCAGCTCTGGGGTATAATACAGGATGTAACTCAGGATCAGTAATGTAATGTATGTACACAGTGACTGCACCAGCAGAATAGTGAGTGCAGCTCTGGAGTATAATACAGGATGTAACTCTGGATCAGTAATGTAATGTATGTACACAGTGACTGCACCAAAGGAATAGTGAGTGCAGCTCTGGAGTATAATACAGGATGTAGCTCAGGATCAGTAATGTAATGTGTGTACACAGTGACTGCACCAGCAGAATAGTGAGTGCAGCTCTGGAGTATAATACAGGAGGTAACTCCGGATCAGTAATGTAATGTGTACACAGTGACTGCACCAGCAGAATAGTGAGTGCAGCTCTGGAGTATAATACAGGAGGTAACTCAGGATCAGTAATGTAATGTATGTACACAGTGACTGCACCAGCAGAATAGTGAGTGCAGCTCTGGAGTATAATACAGGATGTAACTCAGGATCAGTACAGGATCAGTAATGTATGTACTCAGTGACTGCACCAGCAGAATAGTGAGTGCAGCTCTGGAGTATAATACAGGATGTAACTCAGGATCAGTTATGTATGTACACAGTGACTGCACCAGCAGAATAGTGAGTGCTGCTCTGGAGTATAATACAGGATGTAACTCAGGATCAGTAATGTATGTACACAGTGACTGCACTAGCAGAATAGTGAGTGCAGCTCTGGAGTATAATACAGGATGTAACTCAGGATCAGTAATGTAATGTATGTACACAGTGACCGCACCAGCAGAATAGTGAGTGCAGCTCTGGGGTATAATACAGGATATAACTCAGGATCAGTACAGGATCAGTAATGTAATGTATGTACTCAGTGATTGCACCAGCAGAATAGTGAGTGCAGCTCTGGGGTATAATACAGCATGTAACTCAGGATCAGTAATGTAATGTATGTACACAGTGACTGCACCAGCAGAATAGTGAGTGCAGCTCTGGAGTATAATACAGGATGTAACTCAGGATCAGTAATGTAATGTATGTACACAGTGACTGCACCAGCAGAATAGTGAGTGCAGCTCTGGAGTATAATACAGGATGTAACTCAGGATCAGTAATGTATGTACACAGTGACTGCACCAGTAGAATAGTGAGTGCAGCTCTGGAGTATAATACAGGATGTAACTCAGGATCTGTAATGTATGTACACAGTGACTGCACCATCAGAATAGTGAGTGCAGCTCTGGAGTATAATACAGGATGTAACTCAGGATCAGTAATGTAATGTATGTACACAGTGACTGCACCAGCAGAATAGTGAGTGCAGCTCTGGAGTACAATACAGGATGTAACTCAGGATCAGTAATGTAATGTATGTACACAGTGACTGCACCAGCAGAATAGTGAGTGCAGCTCTGGAGTATAATACAGGATGTAACTCAGGATCAGTAATGTAATGTATGTACACAGTGACTGCACCAGCAGAATAGTGAGTGCAGCTCTGGAGTATAATACAGGATGTAACTCAGGATCAGTAATGTAATGTATGTACACAGTGACTGCACCAGCAGAATAGTGAGTGCAGCTCTGGAGTATAATACAGGATGTAACTCAGGATCAGTAATGTATGTACACAGTGACTGCACCAGCAGAATAGTGAGTGCAGCTCTGGAATATAATACAGGATGTAACTCAGGATCAGTAATGTAATGTATGTACACAGTGACTGCACCAGCAGAATAGTGAGTGCAGCTCTGGAGTATAATACAGGATGTAACTCAGGATCAGTAATGTATGTACACAGTGACTGCACCAGTAGAATAGTGAGTGCAGCTCTGGAGTATAATACAGGATGTAACTCAGGATCAGTAATGTAATGTATGTACACAGTGACTGCACCATCAGAATAGTGAGTGCAGCTCTGGAGTATAATACAGGATGTAACTCGGGATCAGTAATGTAATGTATGTACACAGTGACTGCACCAGCAGAATAGTGAGTGCAGCTCTGGAGTATAATACAGGATGTAACTCAGGATCAGTAATGTATGTACACAGTGACCGCACCAGCAGAATAGTGAGTGCAGCTCTGGGGTATAATACAGGATATAACTCAGGATCAGTACAGGATCAGTAATGTAATGTATGTACACAGTGATTGCACCAGCAGAATAGTGAGTGCAGCTCTGGGGTATAATACAGCATGTAACTCAGGATCAGTAATGCAATGTATGTACAATAGTGACTGCACCAGCAGGATAGTGAGTGCAGCTCTGGAGTATAATACAGGATGTAACTCAGGATCAGTAGTGTAATGTATGGACACAGTGACTGCACCAGCAGAATAGTGAGTGCAGCTCTGGAGTATAATACAGGATGTAACTCAGGATCAGTAATGTAATGTATGTACACAGTGACTGCACCAGCAGAATAGTGAGTGCAGCTCTGGAGTATAATACAGGATGTAACTCAGGATCAGTAATGTATGTACACAGTGACTGCACCAGTAGAATAGTGAGTGCAGCTCTGGAGTATAATACAGGATGTAACTCCGGATCAGTAATGTAATGTATGTACACAGTGACTGAACCATCAGAATAGTGAGTGCAGCTCTGGAGTATAATACAGGATGTAACTCAGGATCAGTAATGTATGTACACAGTGACTGCACCAGTAGAATAGTGAGTGCAGCTCTGGAGTATAATACAGGATGTAACTCAGGATCAGTAATGTATGTACACAGTGACTGCACCAGCAGAATAGTGAGTGCAGCTCTGGAGTATAATACAGGATGTAACTCAGGATCAGTAATGTAATGTATGTACACAGTGACTGCACCAGCAGAATAGTGAGTGCAGCTCTGGAGTACAATACAGGATGTAACTCAGGATCAGTAATGTAATGTATGTACACAGTGACTGCACCAGCAGAATAGTGAGTGCAGCTCTGGAGTATAATACAGGATGTAACTCAGGATCAGTAATGTATGTACACAGTGACTGCACCAGCAGAATAGTGAGTGCAGCTCTGGAATCTAATACAGGATGTAACTCAGGATCAGTAATGTAATGTATGTACACAGTGACTGCACCAGCAGAATAGTGAGTGCAGCTCTGGAGTATAATACAGGATGTAACTCAGGATCAGTAATGTATGTACACAGTGACTGCACCAGTAGAATAGTGAGTGCAGCTCTGGAGTATAATACAGGATGTAACTCAGGATCAGTAATGTAATGTATGTACACAGTGACTGCACCATCAGAATAGTGAGTGCAGCTCTGGAGTATAATACAGGATGTAACTCAGGATCAGTAATGTAATGTATGTACACAGTGACTGCACCAGCAGAATAGTGAGTGCAGCTCTGGAGTACAATACAGGATGTAACTCAGGATCAGTACAGGATCAGTAATGTAATGTATGTACACAGTGACTGCACCAGCAGAATAGTGAGTGCAGCTCTGGAGTATAATACAGGATGTAACTCAGGATCAGTAATGTATGTACACAGTGACTGCACCAGCAGAATAGTGAGTGCAGCTCTGGAATATAATACAGGATGTAACTCAGGATCAGTAATGTATGTACACAGTGACTGCACCATCAGAATAGTGAGTGCAGCTCTGGAGTACAATACAGGATGTAACTCAGGATCAGTAATGTAATGTATGTACACAGTGACTGCACCAGCAGAATAGTGAGTGCAGCTCTGGAGTATAATACAGGATGTAACTCCGGATCAGTAATGTAATGTATGTACACAGTGACTGCACCAGCAGAATAGTGAGTGCAGCTCTGGAGTATAATACAGGATGTAACTCAGGATCAGTAATGTAATGTATGTACACAGTGACTGCACCAGCAGAATAGTGAGTGCAGCTCTGGGGTATAATACAGGATGTAACTCAGGATCAGTAATGTAATGTATGTACACAGTGACTGCACCAGCAGAATAGTGAGTGCAGCTCTGGAGTATAATACAGGATGTAACTCTGGATCAGTAATGTAATGTATGTACACAGTGACTGCACCAAAGGAATAGTGAGTGCAGCTCTGGAGTATAATACAGGATGTAGCTCAGGATCAGTAATGTAATGTGTGTACACAGTGACTGCACCAGCAGAATAGTGAGTGCAGCTCTGGAGTATAATACAGGAGGTAACTCCGGATCAGTAATGTAATGTATGTACACAGTATCTGCACCAGCAGAATAGTGAGTGCAGCTCTGGGGTATAATACAGGATGTAACTCAGGATCAGTAATGTAATGTATGTACACAGTGACTGCACCAGCAGAATAGTGAGTGCAGCTCTGGAGTATAATACAGGATGTAACTCTGGATCAGTAATGTAATGTATGTACACAGTGACTGCACCAAAGGAATAGTGAGTGCAGCTCTGGAGTATAATACAGGATGTAGCTCAGGATCAGTAATGTAATGTGTGTACACAGTGACTGCACCAGCAGAATAGTGAGTGCAGCTCTGGAGTATAATACAGGAGGTAACTCCGGATCAGTAATGTAATGTGTGTACACAGTGACTGCACCAGCAGAATAGTGAGTGCAGCTCTGGAGTATAATACAGGATGTAACTCAGGATCAGTAATGTATGTACACAGTGACTGCACCAGCAGAATAGTGAGTGCAGCTCTGGAGTATAATACAGGAGGTAACTCAGGATCAGTAATGTAATGTATGTACACTGTGACTGCACCAGCAGAATAGTGAGTGCAGCTCTGGAGTATAATACAGGATGTAACTCAGGATCAGTACAGGATCAGTAATGTATGTACTCAGTGACTGCACCAGCAGAATAGTGAGTGCAGCTCTGGAATATAATACAGGATGTAACTCAGGATCAGTACAGGATCAGTAATGTATGTACTCAGTGACTGCACCAGCAGAATAGTGAGTGCAGCTCTGGAGTATAATACAGGATGTAACTCAGGATCAGTTATGTATGTACACAGTGACTGCACCAGCAGAATAGTGAGTGCTGCTCTGGAGTATAATACAGGATGTAACTCAGGATCAGTAATGTATGTACACAGTGACTGCACTAGCAGAATAGTGAGTGCAGCTCTGGAGTATAATACAGGATGTAACTCAGGATCAGTAATGTAATGTATGTACACAGTGACCGCACCAGCAGAATAGTGAGTGCAGCTCTGGGGTATAATACAGGATATAACTCAGGATCAGTACAGGATCAGTAATGTAATGTATGTACTCAGTGATTGCACCAGCAGAATAGTGAGTGCAGCTCTGGGGTATAATACAGCATGTAACTCAGGATCAGTAATGTAATGTATGTACACAGTGACTGCACCAGCAGAATAGTGAGTGCGGCTCTGGAGTATAATACAGGATGTAACTCAGGATCAGTAATGTAATGTATGTACACAGTGACTGCACCAGCAGAATAGTGAGTGCAGCTCTGGAGTATAATACAGGATGTAACTCAGGATCAGTAATGTATGTACACAGTGACTGCACCAGTAGAATAGTGAGTGCAGCTCTGGAGTATAATACAGGATGTAACTCAGGATCTGTAATGTATGTACACAGTGACTGCACCATCAGAATAGTGAGTGCAGCTCTGGAGTATAATACAGGATGTAACTCAGGATCAGTAATGTAATGTATGTACACAGTGACTGCACCAGCAGAATAGTGAGTGCAGCTCTGGAGTACAATACAGGATGTAACTCAGGATCAGTAATGTAATGTATGTACACAGTGACTGCACCAGCAGAATAGTGAGTGCAGCTCTGGAGTATAATACAGGATGTAACTCAGGATCAGTAATGTAATGTATATACACAGTGACTGCACCAGCAGAATAGTGAGTGCAGCTCTGGAGTATAATACAGGATGTAACTCAGGATCAGTAATGTAATGTATGTACACAGTGACTGCACCAGCAGAATAGTGAGTGCAGCTCTGGAGTATAACACAGGATGTAACTCAGGATCAGTAATGTATGTACACAGTGACTGCACCAGCAGAATAGTGAGTGCAGCTCTGGAATATAATACAGGATGTAACTCAGGATCAGTAATGTAATGTATGTACACAGTGACTGCACCAGCAGAATAGTGAGTGCAGCTCTGGAGTATAATACAGGATGTAACTCAGGATCAGTAATGTATGTACACAGTGACTGCACCAGTAGAATAGTGAGTGCAGCTCTGGAGTATAATACAGGATGTAACTCAGGATCAGTAATGTAATGTATGTACACAGTGACTGCACCATCAGAATAGTGAGTGCAGCTCTGGAGTATAATACAGGATATAACTCAGGATCAGTAATGTATGTACACAGTGACTGCACCAGCAGAATAGTGAGTGCAGCTCTGGAGTATAATACAGGATGTAACTCAGGATCAGTAATGTATGTACACAGTGACTGCACCAGTAGAATAGTGAGTGCAGCTCTGGAGTATAATACAGGATGTAACTCAGGATCAGTAATGTAATGTATGTACACAGTGACTGCACCAGCAGAATAGTGAGTGCAGCTCTGGAGTATAATACAGGATGTAACTCAGGATCAGTAATGTATGTACACAGTGACTGCACCAGCAGAATAGTGAGTGCAGCTCTGGAGTACAATACAGGATGTAACTCAGGATCAGTAATGTAATGTATGTACACAGTGACTGCACCAGCAGAATAGTGAGTGCAGCTCTGGAGTATAATACAGGATGTAACTCCGGATCAGTAATGTAATGTATGTACAAAGGGACTGCACCAGCAGAATAGTGAGTGCAGCTCTGGAGTATAATACAGGATGTAACTCAGGATCAGTAATGTAATGTATGTACACAGTGACTGCACCAGCAGAATAGTGAGTGCAGCTCTGGGGTATAATACAGGATGTAACTCAGGATCAGTAATGTAATGTATGTACACAGTGACTGCACCAGCAGAATAGTGAGTGCAGCTCTGGAGTATAATACAGGATGTAACTCCGGATCAGTAATGTAATGTATGTACACAGTGACTGCACCAGCAGAATAGTGAGTGCAGCTCTGGAGTACAATACAGGATGTAACTCAGGATCAGTAAAGTAATGTATGTACACAGTGACTGCACCAGCAGAATAGTGAGTGCAGCTCTGGAGTATAATACAGGATGTAGCTCAGGATCAGTAATGTAATGTGTGTACACAGTGACTGCACCAGCAGAATAGTGAGTGCAGCTCTGGAGTATAATACAGGAGGTAACTCCGGATCAGTAATGTAATGTGTGTACACAGTGACTGCACCAGCAGAATAGTGAGTGCAGCTCTGGAGTATAATACAGGATGTAACTCAGGATCAGTAATGTATGTACACAGTGACTGCACCAGCAGAATAGTGAGTGCAGCTCTGGAGTATAATACAGGATGTAACTCAGGATCAGTAATGTAATGTATGTACACAGTGACTGCACCAGCAGAATAGTGAGTGCAGCTCTGGAGTATAATACAGGATGTAACTCTGGATCAGTAATGTAATGTATGTACACAGTGACCGCACCAGCAGAATAGTGAGTGCAGCTCTGGGGTATAATACAGGATATAACTCAGGATCAGTACAGGATCAGTAATGTAATGTATGTACACAGTGATTGCACCAGCAGAATAGTGAGTGCAGCTCTGGGGTATAATACAGCATGTAACTCAGGATCAGTAATGCAATGTATGTACAATAGTGACTGCACCAGCAGGATAGTGAGTGCAGCTCTGGAGTATAATACAGGATGTAACTCAGGATCAGTAGTGTAATGTATGGACACAGTGACTGCACCAGCAGAATAGTGAGTGCAGCTCTGGAGTATAATACAGGATGTAACTCAGGATCAGTAATGTAATGTATGTACACAGTGACTGCACCAGCAGAATAGTGAGTGCAGCTCTGGAGTATAATACAGGATGTAACTCAGGATCAGTAATGTATGTACACAGTGACTGCACCAGTAGAATAGTGAGTGCAGCTCTGGAGTATAATACAGGATGTAACTCCGGATCAGTAATGTAATGTATGTACACAGTGACTGCACCATCAGAATAGTGAGTGCAGCTCTGGAGTATAATACAGGATGTAACTCAGGATCAGTAATGTATGTACACAGTGACTGCACCAGTAGAATAGTGAGTGCAGCTCTGCAGTATAATACAGGATGTAACTCAGGATCAGTAATGTAATGTATGTACACAGTGACTGCACCAGCAGAATAGTGAGTGCAGCTCTGGAGTACAATACAGGATGTAACTCAGGATCAGTAATGTAATGTATGTACACAGTGACTGCACCAGCAGAATAGTGAGTGCAGCTCTGGAGTATAATACAGGATGTAACTCAGGATCAGTAATGTAATGTATGTACATAGTGACTGCACCAGCGGAATAGTGAGTGCAGCTCTGGAGTATAATACAGGATGTAACTCAGGATCAGTAATGTAATGTATGTACACAGTGACTGCACCAGCAGAATAGTGAGTGCAGCTCTGGAGTATAATACAGGATGTAACTCAGGATCAGTAATGTATGTACACAGTGACTGCACCAGCAGAATAGTGAGTGCAGCTCTGGAATCTAATACAGGATGTAACTCAGGATCAGTAATGTAATGTATGTACACAGTGACTGCACCAGCAGAATAGTGAGTGCAGCTCTGGAGTATAATACAGGATGTAACTCAGGATCAGTAATGTATGTACACAGTGACTGCACCAGTAGAATAGTGAGTGCAGCTCTGGAGTATAATACAGGATGTAACTCAGGATCAGTAATGTATGTACACAGTGACTGCACCATCAGAATAGTGAGTGCAGCTCTGGAGTATAATACAGGATGTAACTCAGGATCAGTAATGTAATGTATGTACACAGTGACTGCACCAGCAGAATAGTGAGTGCAGCTCTGGAGTACAATACAGGATGTAACTCAGGATCAGTACAGGATCAGTAATGTAATGTATGTACACAGTGACTGCACCAGCAGAATAGTGAGTGCAGCTCTGGAGTATAATACAGGATGTAACTCAGGATCAGTAATGTATGTACACAGTGACTGCACCAGCAGAATAGTGAGTGCAGCTCTGGAATATAATACAGGATGTAACTCAGGATCAGTAATGTATGTACACAGTGACTGCACCATCAGAATAGTGAGTGCAGCTCTGGAGTACAATACAGGATGTAACTCAGGATCAGTAATGTAATGTATGTACACAGTGACTGCACCAGCAGAATAGTGAGTGCAGCTCTGGAGTATAATACAGGATGTAACTCCGGATCAGTAATGTAATGTATGTACACAGTGACTGCACCAGCAGAATAGTGAGTGCAGCTCTGGGGTATAATACAGGATGTAACTCAGGATCAGTAATGTAATGTATGTACACAGTGACTGCACCAGCAGAATAGTGAGTGCAGCTCTGGAGTATAATACAGGATGTAACTCTGGATCAGTAATGTAATGTATGTACACAGTGACTGCACCAAAGGAATAGTGAGTGCAGCTCTGGAGTATAATACAGGATGTAGCTCAGGATCAGTAATGTAATGTGTGTACACAGTGACTGCACCAGCAGAATAGTGAGTGCAGCTCTGGAGTATAATACAGGAGGTAACTCCGGATCAGTAATGTAATGTATGTACACAGTATCTGCACCAGCAGAATAGTGAGTGCAGCTCTGGGGTATAATACAGGATGTAACTCAGGATCAGTAATGTAATGTATGTACACAGTGACTGCACCAGCAGAATAGTGAGTGCAGCTCTGGAGTATAATACAGGATGTAACTCTGGATCAGTAATGTAATGTATGTACACAGTGACTGCACCAAAGGAATAGTGAGTGCAGCTCTGGAGTATAATACAGGATGTAGCTCAGGATCAGTAATGTAATGTGTGTACACAGTGACTGCACCAGCAGAATAGTGAGTGCAGCTCTGGAGTATAATACAGGAGGTAACTCCGGATCAGTAATGTAATGTGTGTACACAGTGACTGCACCAGCAGAATAGTGAGTGCAGCTCTGGAGTATAATACAGGATGTAACTCAGGATCAGTAATGTATGTACACAGTGACTGCACCAGCAGAATAGTGAGTGCAGCTCTGGAGTATAATACAGGAGGTAACTCAGGATCAGTAATGTAATGTATGTACACAGTGACTGCACCAGCAGAATAGTGAGTGCAGCTCTGGAGTATAATACAGGATGTAACTCAGGATCAGTACAGGATCAGTAATGTATGTACTCAGTGACTGCACCAGCAGAATAGTGAGTGCAGCTCTGGAGTATAATACAGGATGTAACTCAGGATCAGTTATGTATGTACACAGTGACTGCACCAGCAGAATAGTGAGTGCTGCTCTGGAGTATAATACACGATGTAACTCAGGATCAGTAATGTATGTACACAGTGACTGCACTAGCAGAATAGTGAGTGCAGCTCTGGAGTATAATACAGGATGTAACTCAGGATCAGTAATGTAATGTATGTACACAGTGACCGCACCAGCAGAATAGTGAGTGCAGCTCTGGGGTATAATACAGGATATAACTCAGGATCAGTACAGGATCAGTAATGTAATGTATGTACTCAGTGATTGCACCAGCAGAATAGTGAGTGCAGCTCTGGGGTATAATACAGCATGTAACTCAGGATCAGTAATGTAATGTATGTACACAGTGACTGCACCTGCAGAATAGTGAGTGCAGCTCTGGAGTATAATGCAGGATGTAACTCAGGATCAGTAATGTAATGTATGTACACAGTGACTGCACCTGCAGAATAGTGAGTGCAGCTCTGGAGTATAATACAGGATGTAACTCAGGATCTGTAATGTAATGTATGTACACAGTGACCGCACCAGCAGAATAGTGAGTGCAGCTCTGGGGTATAATACAGGATATAACTCAGGATCAGTAATGTAATGTATGTACACAGTGACCGCACCAGCAGAATAGTGAGTGCAGCTCTGGGGTATAATACAGGATATAACTCGGGATCAGTAATGTAATGTATGTACACAGTGACCGCACCAGCAGAATAATGAGTGCAGCTCTGGGCTATAATACAGGATGTAACTCAGGATCAGTAATGTAATGTATGTACACAGTGACTGCACCAGCAGAATAGTAAGTGCAGCTCTGGAGTATATTACAGGATGTAACTCAGGATCAGTAATGTAATGTATGTACACAGTGACTGCACCAGCAGAATAGTGAGTGCAGCTCTGGAGTATAATACAGGATGTAACTCAGGATCAGTAATGTAATGTGTGTACGCAGTGACTGCACCAGCAGAATAGTGAGCGCAGCTCTGGGGTATAATACAGGATGTAACTCAGGATCAGTAATGTAATGTATGTACACAGTGACTGCACCAGCAGAATAGTGAGTGCAGCTCTGGAGTATAATACAGGATGTAACTCAGGATCTGTAATGTAATGTATATACACAGTGACTGCACCAGCAGAATAGTGAGTGCAGCTCTGGGGTATAATACTGGATGTGACTCAGGATCAGTAATGTAATGTATGTACACAGTGACTGCACCAGAAGAATAGTGAGTGCAGCTCTGGAGTATAATACAGGATGTAACTCAGGATCAGTAATGTAATGTATGTACACAGTGACTGCACCAGCAGAATAGTGAGTGCAGCTCTGGAGTATAATACAGGATGTAACTCGGGATCAGTAATGTAATGTATGTACACAGTGACTGCACCTGCAGAATAGTGAGTGCAGCTCTGGAGTATAATACAGGATGTAACTCAGGATCAGTAATGTAATGTATGTACACAGTGACTGCACCAGCAGAATAGTGAGTGCAGCTCTGGAGTATAATACAGGATGTAACTCAGGATCTGTAATGTATTTACACAGTGACTGCACCAGCAGAATAGTGAGTGCAGCTCTGGGGTATAATACAAGATATAACTCAGGATCAGTACAGGATCAGCAATGTAATGTATGTACACACTGACCGCACCAGCAGAATAGTGTGTGCAGCTCTGGGGTATAATACAGGATGTAACTCAGGATCAGCAATGTAATGTATGTACACAGTGACTGCACCATCAGAATAGTGAGTGCAGCTCTGGGGTATAATACAGGATGTAACTCAGGATCAGTAATGTAATGTATGTACACAGTGACTGCACCAGCAGAATAGTGAGTGCAGCTCTGGAGTATAATGCAGGATGTAACTCAGGATCAGTAATGTAATGTATGTACACAGTGACTGCACCAGTAGAATAGTGAGTGCAGCTCTGGAGTATAATACAGGAGGTAACTCAGGATCAGTAATGTAATGTATGTACACAGTGACTGCACCAGTAGAATAGTGAGGGCAGCTCTGGAGTATAATACAGGATGTAACTCAGGATCAGTAATGTAATGTATGTACACAGTGACTGCACCAGCAGAATAGTGTGTTCAGCTCTGGAGTATAATACAGGATGTAACTCAGGATCAGTAATGTAATGTATGTACACAGTGACTGCACCAGTAGAATAGTGAGTGCAGCTCTGGAGTATAATACAGGATGTAACTCAGGATCAGTAATGTAATGTATGTACACAGTGACTGCACCAGTAGAATAGTGAGGGCAGCTCTGGAGTATAATACAGGATGTAACTCGGGATCAGTAATGTAATTTATGTACACAGTGACTGCACCAGCAGAATAGTGAGTGCAGCTCTGGAGTATAATACAGGATGTAACTCAGGATCAGTAATGTAATGTATGTACACAGTGACTGCACCAGTAGAATAGTGAGGGCAGCTCTGGAGTATAATACAGGATGTAACTCAGGATCAGTAATGTAATGTATGTACACAGTGACTGCACCAGCAGAATAGTAAGTGCAGCTCTGGAGTATAATACAGGATGTAACTCAGGATCAGTAATGTAATGTATGTACACAGTGACTGCACCAGTAGAATAGTGAGTGCAGCTCTGGGGTATAATACAAGATATAACTCAGGATCAGTACAGGATCAGCAATGTAATGTATGTACACAGTGACTGCACCAGCAGAATAGTGAGTGCAGCTCTGGAGTATAATGCAGGATGTAACTCAGGATCAGTAATGTAATGTATGTACACAGTGACTGCACCAGTAGAATAGTGAGGGCAGCTCTGGAGTATAATACAGGAGGTAACTCAGGATCAGTAATGTAATGTATGTACACAGTGACTGCACCAGTAGAATAGTGAGTGCAGCTCTGGGGTATAATACAGAATGTAACTCAGGATCAGTAATGTAATGTATGTACACAGTGACTGCACCAGCAGAATAGTGAGGGCAGCTCTGGAGTATAATACAGCATGTAACTCAGGATCAGTAATGTAATGTATGTACACAGTGACTGCACCAGCAGAATAGTGAGTGCAGCTCTGGAGTGTAATACAGGATGTAACTCAGGATCAGTAATGTAATGTATGTACACAGTGACTGCACCAGTAGAATAGTGAGTGCAGCTCTGGGGTATAATACAGGATGTAACTCAGGATCAGTAATGTAATGTATGTACACAGTGACTGCACCAGTAGAATAGTGAGTGCAGCTCTGGAGTATAATACAGGATGTAACTCAGGATCAGTAATGTAATGTATGTACACAGTGACTGCACCAGTAGAATAGTGAGGGCAGCTCTGGAGTATAATACAGGATGTAACTCAGGATCAGTAATGTAATGTATGTACACAGTGACTGCACCAGTAGAATAGTGAGTGCAGCTCTGGAGTATAATGCAGGATGTAACTCAGGATCAGTAATGTAATGTATGCACACAGTGACTGCACCAGCAGAATAGTGAGTGCAGCTCTGGAGTATAATACAGGATGTAACTCAGGATCAGTAATGTAATGTATGTACACAGTGACTGCACCAGCAGAATAGTGAGTGCAGCTCTGGAGTATAATACAGGATGTAACTCAGGATCAGTAATGTAATGTATGTACACAGTGACTGCACCAGTAGAATAGTGAGGGCAGCTCTGGAGTATAATACAGGATGTAACTCAGGATCAGTAATGTAATGTATGTACACAGTGACTGCACCAGCAGAATAGTGAGTGCAGCTCTGGAGTATAATACAGGATGTAACTCAGGATCAGTAATGTAATGTATGTACACAGTGACTGCACCTGCAGAATAGTGAGTGCAGCTCTGGGGTATAATACAGGAAGTAACTCAGGATCAGTAATGTAATGTATGTACACAGTGACTGCACCAGCAGAATAATGAGTGCAGCTCTGGAGTATAATACAGGATATAACTCCGGATCAGTAATGTAATGTATGTACACAGTGACTGCACCAGCAGAATAGTAAGTGCAGCTCTGGAGTATAATACAGGATGTAACTCCGGATCAGTAATGTAATGTATGTACACACTGACTGCACCAGCAGAATAGTAAGTGCAGCTCTGGAGTATAATACAGGATGTAACTCAGCATCAGTAATGTAATGTATGTACACAGTGACTCCACCAGTAGAATAGTGAGTGCAGCTCTGGAGTATAATACAGGATGTAACTCCGGATCAGTAATGTAATGTATGTACACAGTGACTCCACCAGTAGAATAGTGAGTGCAGCTCTGGAGTATAATACAGGATGTTTGTCTCGCCCTCAGGTGGAAGGTGTTTTCTATGTGAATGACCCCCTGGAGAAGTTGATGTTTGAGGAGCTGAGGAACGCCTGTCGGGGTGGCGGTACGTTGTAGAGTCCTTTATGATAACATATCTGTATTATCGGGGTCTCGTCCCTGTGTGTTCTGTATGTTGTTCCCCCTCCCCCTTCTCTTATGAGGGGCATATAGATGAGTGACGCGTGGGCTAGGTTGTATTCTATAACCATGGCGGTACATTGTTCTGCACAGGTCCTGTATACCAGAAGTGATATGAACTTCTCCTCGTTTCTATGTTATCAGTTACACCAGTGAATTTCGCCTTTCCTCCTCTTTCCTTTCTCAGGCGCTGGCGGTTTTCTTCCTGCGATGAAGCAGATTGGGAACGTGGCGGCTCTGCCCGGGATCGTGCATGTAAGCTCAGGGAGCGATGGGGGGCGCTGCAGGGGCTCTGACCTGTGCCGCCCCCTCACCCCCCATTCTCTCGCCCTGCAGAGATCCATCGGGCTTCCCGATGTCCACTCCGGCTATGGCTTCGCTATCGGAAACATGGCGGCCTTCGATATGGATAACCCCGATGCGGTGGTCTCTCCAGGTAGGAGGGAAACGGATCTGTGAACATTTTTAAAGAGGCCCTGGCCCTAAAATTTACTGCCTGCTCAGCTGCTGTTTTACCCATCATCCTACAGGGGGCGTCGGATTTGACATTAACTGCGGGGTCCGCCTGCTGCGGACCAATCTGGACGAGGGGGACGTGCAGCCGGTGAAGGAGCAGCTGGCTCAGTCTATGTTCGACCACATTCCCGTCGGGGTGGGATCCAAGGGGGTGATCCCCATGACCGCTAAGTATGTGGGGGGAGGGGCTAAACCTTAAAGGGGCCCTAAGCTCTGGTTCTGGGCGTCCTAATCCATCCGCTCTTCTTACCCAGAGACCTGGAGGAAGCGCTGGAGATGGGGGTGGACTGGTCCCTCCGGGAGGGCTACGCGTGGGCCGAGGACAAGGAGCATTGCGAGGAGTACGGCCGGATGCTGCAGGCCGACCCCAGCAAGGTGTCATCCAAGGCCAAGAAGCGGGGGCTGCCGCAGGTACATCGCCCTCCAGAGCTGAACTCCTAATTCAACTCTGGGATACGCTGCAATAGGTTTTTTTTTTTTTTTTTTTTTTTCTATTCGCAGCTCGGCACCCTGGGAGCCGGGAACCACTACGCCGAGATCCAGGTGGTGGACGAGATCTACGACGAGTACGCTTCCAAGAAAATGGGCATCGACCATAAGGGGCAGGTGTGCGTGATGATCCACAGCGGCAGTCGCGGCCTCGGCCACCAGGTGGCGACAGGTGCGTGCATCCTCCATATATCCTCTATTGTTCCCTGATATCAGCCGCTCACCCATCTGTTCTCCTCCTCTCCAGACGCTCTCGTCGCCATGGAGAAAGCCATGAAGCGAGACAAAATTACAGTGAATGATCGGCAGCTGGCGTGCGCCAGGATCTCCTCCCCCGAAGGACAGGACTACCTGAAGGGCATGGCCGGGGCCGGGAACTACGCCTGGGTGAACCGCTCCTCCATGACCTTCCTGACCAGACAAGTAAGGAGGACGGGACTGCGGGGGTTAATCGTCGTCTTCTGAGACCCCCCTCATTTCTGTTTTCGATCTCTCAAGGCGTTTGCGAAAGTCTTCAACACGACCCCGGACGACCTGGACATGCACGTGATCTACGACGTGTCACACAACATCGCCAAGGTGGAGCAGCATGTAGTGGACGGGAAGGAGAGGACCCTGCTGGTGCATCGGAAGGGATCCACCCGCGCCTTCCCGCCACACCACCCGCTGATTGCCGTGGATTACCAGGTGAGATTTATCGGGGACCCCCCACACTTTCGGGAGCAGAGTCCAATGGTGATCTTATGCTGCGTTTCCTCTCCGCAGCTGACCGGGCAGCCAGTGCTGATCGGCGGCACCATGGGCACCTGCAGCTACGTGTTGACCGGCACCGAGCAAGGCATGACTGAGACATTCGGGACCACCTGCCACGGAGCGGTGAGTAGCGCCTCCGGTCCGTGTTGGGTTAATAAGATGGCGCCTCTGACTTTTCCATTCTTCAGGGTCGAGCGCTGTCCAGAGCCAAATCTAGACGCAACCTGGACTTCCAAGATGTTCTGGACAAGCTGGCAGACCTGGGCATCGCCATCCGCGTGGCCTCCCCCAAACTGGTGATGGAGGAGGTGAGTGGACCGGTACGGGGGGAAGGGGGCAGCAGCGCCGCTCATCTCCGTACGACTCACATCCACCATGTCCCCTCAGGCCCCCGAATCGTACAAGAACGTGACGGACGTGGTGAACACCTGCCACGATGCCGGCATCAGCAAGAAAGCCATCAAGCTGCGACCCATCGCCGTCATCAAGGGCTGAGCAGAGGCCGTCCACAGACTATAAAGGGCTAAACTCCGAGTCTTCCCTCCCCCGCCTGCAGCAGGACTGGAGCTGAGACCCTCAGCCCAAAATACGGATCCCGTTAATTTAACCCTTTTGATGCCATAGACACCAAGACATGGCTGCCCTACTCCGGGAAATGATTAGTCCCAACCACTGATGCAGGTGACGTCTACAAATACCTACTGGGATTGTTGACTGCGACCCAGCAGGTATCTGTAGACGTCACCGGATGCTGCTGACCTCCCGCTGAGGAAGTGAGCAGTGCTGGGATATCCCTTTAAGAATTGATGGCATATTCACAGGAAATGCCCCCCTTCCCCCACCCAAATAAAATAACCTGATGGCACAGGGGTTCCACCTCCTGAACCGTCTCCTATCGGAAGAACTAGGAGCCCGTAACCTCCATCCATGCCACTGAAATGGCAGCACTTAAAGGGGCTGTCCAGGACTCAATATCAAATCGCGTTGGAGGTCTGACAACTGTCCCCCCCGCCCATGGATCAGCACCTGCAGTGGCCGCTCTCGATACTGCAGCTCAGTTCCTATTGAAGTGACTGGGATGTGGCTCTGGATCACTGTAACGGTAGCTTTAATAATACTGCAGACGCTTACCGGCTCTGATGATTTTTGCTCACTGCCTCCCTTTTTCTATATACCCCAAAAATATCTCAACCGTTTTAAGCCTACAGCTCCCATGCAGACCTATGCATCTCCATGGTTACAGATTACAAAACAAACCCTTCACCGTCTGATCCCTCCCTCTGCCACCTTGGAGTGAACTGACACCAGACTACAGGATCTGTGCTATCTGATACCATGGAGACATGCAGGACTGCATGGGAGCTGTATACACAAAACGGTCGGAACTTTTCTGATTAGAGTATTTTGCACTTCCTTTTTAGTTTTGCATTCATTGGAAAAATGAAACTAATGATTGCAAAAGTATATGAACCCTTTTGGGCAATTTTCTTTAAGATTTGGGAAAAGCTGCAGCAAGTCCGCTGTATACTCCTTGACTCAAGTTGGGGGAAATAATAACATTTCTGTTCAAATGAATGATTTTTTTTTTTTCATTTTTTTTGCCATTAAAAAATTCACAAGGAGCAAAAACTGATTATATTTTTATTTTTTTTGCAGTTTTTATGTAGATTTGTTTACATGAGCACAATGTACCTTCTTACAGCCACCACTAGGGGGAGTGTAGGAGCCTACTGCAGTGATCTTTACATTAAACACAATGTGTAGTGAGCTCCCCCTAGTGATGCACTGATCTTTACATTAAACACAATGTGCAGTGAGCTCCCCCTAGTGATGCTCTGATCTTTACATTAAACACAATGTGCAGTGAGCTCCCCCTAGTGATGCTCTGATCTTTACATTAAACACAATGTGCAGTGAGCTCCCCCTAGTGATGCACTGATCTTTACATTAAACACAATGTGCAGTGAGCTCCTCCTAGTGATGCACTGATCTTTACATTAAACACAATGTGCAGTGAGCTCCTCCTAGTGATGCACTGATCTTTACATTAAATACAATGTGCAGTGAGCTCCCCCTAGTGATGCACTGATCTTTACATTAAACACTATGTGCAGTGAGCTCCCCCTAGTGATGCACTGATCTTTACATTAAATACAATGTGCAGTGAGCTCCCCCTAGTGATGCACTGATCTTTACATTAAACACAATGTGCAGTGAGCTCCCCCTAGTGATGCACTGATCTTTACATTAAACACAATGTGCAGTGAGCTCCCCCTAGTGATGCACTGATCTTTACATTAAACACAATGTGTAGTGAGCTCCCCCTAGTGATGCACTGATCTTTACATTAAACACAATGTGCAGTGAGCTCCCCCTAGTGATGCAGTGATCTTTACATTAAACACAATGTGCAGTGAGCTCCCCCTAGTGATGCACTGATCTTTACATTAAACACAATGCGCAGTGAGCTCCTCCTAGTGATGCACTGATCTTTACATTAAACACAATGCGCAGTGAGCTCCTCCTAGTGATGCACTGATCTTTACATTAAACACAATGTGCAGTGAAGCTCCCCCTAGTGATGCACTGATCTTTACATTAAACACAATGTGCAGTGAGCTCCCCCTAGTGATGCAGTGATCTTTACATTAAACACAATGTGCAGTGAGCTCCCCGTAGTGATGCAGTGATCTTTACATTAAACACAATGTGCAGTGAGCTCCCCCTAGTGATGCACTGATCTTTACATTAAACACAATGTGCAGTGATCTCCCCCTAGTGATGCAGTGATGATTACATTAAACACAATGTGCAGTGAGCTCCCCCTAGTGATGCACTGATCTTTACATTAAACACAATGTGCAGTGAGCTCCTCCTAGTGATGCAGTGATCTTTACATTAAACACAATGCGCAGTGAGCTCCCCCTAGTGATGCAGTGATCTTTACATTAAACACAATGTGCAGTGAGCTCCCCCTAGTGATGCACTGATCTTTACATTAAACACAATGTGCAGTGAGCTCCCCCTTGTGATGCAGTGATCTTTACATTAAACACAATGCGCAGTGAGCTCCTCCTAGTGATGCAGTGATCTTTACATTAAACACAATGCGCAGTGAGCTCCCCCTAGTGATGCACTGATCTTTACATTAAACACAATGCGCAGTGAGCTCCCCCTAGTGATGCAGTGATCTTTCCATTAAACACAATGTGCAGTGAGCTCCCCCTAGTGATGCACTGATCTTTACATTAAACACAATGTGCAGTGAGCTCCCCCTAGTGATGCACTGATCTTTACATTAAACACAATGTGTAGTGAGCTCCCCCTGGTGATGCACTGATCTTTACATTAAACACAATGTGCAGTGAACTCCCCCTAGTGATGCAGTGATCTTTACATTAAACACAATGTGCAGTGAGCTCCCCCTAGTGATGCAGTGATCTTTACATTAAACACAATGTGCAGTGAGCTCCCCCTAGTGATGCACTGATCTTTACATTAAACACAATGTGCAGTGAGCTCCCCCTAGTGATGCACTGATCTTTACATTAAACACAATGTGCAGTGAGCTCCCCCTAGTGATGCACTGATCTTTACATTAAACACTATGTGCAGTGAGCTCCCCCTAGTGATGCAGTGATCTTTACATTAAACACAATGTGCAGTGAGCTCCTCCTAGTGATGCACTGATCTTTACATTAAACACAATGTGCAGTGAGCTCCCCCTAGTGATGCAGTGATCTTTACATTAAACACAATGTGCAGTGAGCTCCCCCTAGTGATGCACTGATCTTTACATTAAACACTATGTGCAGTGAGCTCCCCCTAGTGATGCACTGATCTTTACATTAAACACTATGTGCAGTGAGCTCCCCCTAGTGATGCACTGATCTTTACATTAAACACAATGTGCAGTGAGCTCCCCCTAGTGATGCACTGATCTTTACATTAAACACTATGTGCAGTGAGCTCCCCCTAGTGATGCAGTGATCTTTACATTAAACACAATGTGCAGTGAGCTCCTTCTAGTGATGCACTGATCTTTACATTAAACACAATGTGCAGTGAGCTCCCCCTAGTGATGCAGTGATCTTTACATTAAACACAATGTGCAGTGAGCTCCCCCTAGTGATGCAGTGATGTTTACATTAAACACAATGTGCAGTGAGCTCCCCCTAGTGATGCAGCGATCTTTACATTAAACACTATGTGCAGTGAGCTCCCCCTAGTGATGCACTGATCTTTATATTAAACACAATGTGCAGTGAGCTCCTCCTAGTGATGCACTGATCTTTACATTAAACACAATGTGCAGTGAGCTCCCCCTAGTGATGCACTGATCTTTACATTAAACACAATGTGCAGTGAGCTCCCCCTTGTGATGCAGTGATCTTTACATTAAACACAATGCGCAGTGAGCTCCCCCTAGTGATGCAGTGATCTTTACATTAAACACAATGCGCAGTGAGCTCCTCCTAGTGATGCAGTGATCTTTACATTAAACACAATGCGCAGTGAGCTCCCCCTAGTGATGCACTGATCTTTACATTAAACACAATGCGCAGTGAGCTCCCCCTAGTGATGCACTGATCTTTACATTAAACACAATGTGTAGTGAGCTCCCCCTAGTGATGCACTGATCTTTACATTAAACACAATGTGTAGTGAGCTCCCCCTGGTGATGCACTGATCTTTACATTAAACACAATGTGCAGTGAGCTCCTCCTAGTGATACAGTGATCTTTACATTAAACACAATGTACAGTGAGCTCCCCCTAGGGATGCAGTGATCTTTACATTAAACACAATGTGTAGTGAGCTCCCCCTAGTGATGCACTGATCTTTACATTAAACACAATGTACAGTGAGCTCCCCCTAGTGATGCACTGATCTTTACATTAAACACAATGTGTAGTGAGCTCCCCCTACTGATGCAGTGATCTTTACATTAAACACAATGTGCAGTGAGCTCCCCCTAGTGATGCACTGATCTTTACATTAAACACAATGTGCAGTGAGCTCCCCTAGTGAAGCACTGATCTTTACATTAAACACAATGTGTAGTGAGCTCCCCCTAGTGATGCACTGATCTTTACATTAAACATAATGTGTAGTGAGCTCCCCCTAGTGATGCAGAGATCTTTACATTAAACACAATGTGTAGTGAGCTTCCCCTAGTGAAGCAGTGATCTTTACATTAAACACAATGTGCAGTGAGCTCCCCCTAGTGATGCTCTGATCTTTACATTAAACACAATGTGCAGTGAGCTCCCCCTAGTGATGCACTGATCTTTACATTAAACACAATGTGCAGTGAGCTCCCCCTAGTGATGCACTGATCTTTCCATTAAACACAATGTGCAGTGAGCTCCCCCTAGTGATGCACTGATCTTTCCATTAAACACAATGTGCAGTGAGCTCCCCCTAGTGATGCAGCGATCTTTACATTAAACACTATGTGTAGTGAGCTCCCCCTAGTGATGCAGCGATCTTTACATTAAACACTGTGTAGTGAGCTCCCCCTAGTGATGCAGTGATCTTTCCATTAAACACAATGTGCAGTGAGATCCCCCTAGTGATGCACTGATCTTTACATTAAACACAATGTGCTGTGAGCTCCCCCTAGTGATGCAGTGATCTTTACATTAAACACAATGTACAGTGAGCTTCCCCTAGTGATGCAGTGATCTTTCCATTAAACACAGTGTGCAGTGAGCTCCCCCTAGTGATGCACTGATCTTTACATTAAACACTATGTGCAGTGAAGCTCCCCCTAGTGATGCAGCGATCTTTACATTAAACACTATGTGTAGTGAGCTCTCCCTAGTCATGCACTGATCTTTCCATTAAACACTATGTGCAGTGAGCTCCCCGTAGTGATGCACTGACCTTTACATTAAACACTATGTGCAGTGAGCTCCCCCTAGTGATGCACTGACCTTTACATTAAACACTATGTGCAGTGAGCTCCCCCTAGTGATGCACTGATCTTTACATTAAACACTATGTGCAGTGATCTCCCCCTAGTGATGCAGCGATCTTTACATTAAACACTATGTGCAGTGAAGCTCCCCCTAGTGATGCAGCGATCTTTACATTAAACACTATGTGTAGTGAGCTCCCCCTAGTGATGCAGTGATCTTTCCATTAAACACAATGTGCAGTGAGCTCCCCCTAGTGATGCACTGATCTTTACATTAAACACAATGTGTAGTGAGCTCCCCCTAGTGATGCAGGGATCTTTACATTAAACACAATGTGCAGTGAGCTCACCCTAGTGATGTACTGATCTTTACATTAAACACAATGTGTAGTGAGCTCCCCCTAGTGATGCACTGATCTTTACATTAAACACAATGTGCAGTGATCTCCCCCTAGGGATGCACTGATCTTTACATTAAACACAATGTGCAGTGAGCTCCCCCTAGGGATGCACTGATCTTTACATTAAACACAATGTGTAGTGAGCTCCCCCTAGTGATGCACTGATCTTTACATTAAACACAATGTGCAGTGAGCTCCTCCTAGTGATGCACTGATCTTTACATTAAACACAATGTGCAGTGATCTACCCCTAGGGATGCACTGATCTTTACATTAAACACAATGTGTAGTGAGCTCCCCCTAGTGATGCAGTGATCTTTACATTAAACACAATGTGCAGTGAGCTCCCCCTAGTGATGCACTGATCTTTACATTAAACACAATGTGTAGTGAGCTCCCCCTAGTGATGCACTGATCTTTACATTAAACACTATGTGCAGTGAGCGCCCCCTAGTGAAGCACTGATCTTTACATTAAACACGATGTGTAGTGAACTCCCCTGGGTGATGCAGTGATCTTTACATTAAACACAATGTGTAGTGAGCTCCCCCTAGTGATGCACTGATATTTACATTAAACACAATGTGCAGTGAGCTCCCCCTAGTGATGCAGTGATCTTTACATTAAACACAATGTGCAGTGAGCTCCCCCTAGTGATGCACTGATCTTTACATTAAACACAATGTGCAGTGAGCTCCCCCTAGTGATGCAGTGATCTTTACATTAAACACAATGTGCAGTGAGCTCCCCCTAGTGATGCACTGATCTTTCCATTAAACACAATGTGCAGTGAGCTCCCCCTAGTGATGCACTGATCTTTACATTAAACACAATGTGCAGTGAGCTCCCCCTAGTGATGCACTGATCTTTCCATTAAACACAATGTGCAGTGAGCTCCCCCTAGTGATGCACTGATCTTTCCATTAAACACAATGTGCAGTGAGCTCCCCCTAGTGATGCAGTGATCTTTCCATTAAACACAATGTGCAGTGAGCTCCCCCTAGTGATGCTCTGATCTTTCCATTAAACACAGTGTGCAGTGAGCTCCCCCTAGTGATGCACTGATCTTTACATTAAACACAATGTGCAGTGAGCTCCCCCTAGTGATGCAGTGATCTTTACATTAAACACTATGTGCAGTGAGCTCCCCCTAGTGATGCACTGATCTTTACATTAAACACTATGTGCAGTGAAGCTCCCCCTAGTGATGTACTGATCTTTACATTAAACACAGTGTGCAGTGAGCTCCCCCTAGTGATGCAGTGATCTTTCCATTAAACACAATGTGTAGTGAGCTCCCCCTAGTGATGCACTGATCTTTACATTTAACACAATGTGCAGTGAGCTCCTCCTAGTCATGCACTGATCTTTACATTAAACACAATGTGCAGTGAGCTCCCCCTAGTGATGCAGTGATCTTTACATTAAACACAATGTACAGTGAGCTCCCCCTAGTGATGCAGTGATATTTACATTAAACACAATGTGCAGTGAGCTCCCCCTAGGGATGCACTGATCTTTATATTAAACACAATGTGTAGTGAGCTCCCCCTAGTGATGCACTGATCTTTACATTAAACACAATGTGTAGTGAGGTCCCCCTAGTGATGCACTGATCTTTACTTTAAACACAATGTGCAGTGAGCTCCCCCTGGTGGTGCACTGATCTTTACATTAAACACAATGTGTAGTGAGCTCCCCCTACTGATGCAGTGATCTTTACATTAAACACAATGTGTAGTGAGCTCCCCCTAGTGATGCAGTGATCTTTACATTAAACACAATGTGTAGTGAGCTCCCCCTAGTGATGCACTGATCTTTACATTAAACACAATGTGCAGTGAGCTCCCCCTAGTGATGCAGTGATCTTTACATTAAACACAATGTGCAGTGAGCTCCCCCTAGTGATGCACTGATCTTTACATTAAACACTATGTGCAGTGAGCTCCCCCTAGTGAAGCACTGATCTTTACATTAAACACGATGTGCAGTGAGCTCCCCCTAGTGAAGCACTGATCTTTACATTAAACACAATGTGTAGTGAGCTCCCCCTATTGATGCACTGATCTTTACATTAAACACAATGTGCAGTGAGCTCCCCCTAGTGATGCACTGATCTTTACATTAAACACAATGTGCAGTGAGCTCCCCCTAGTGATGCAGTGATCTTTACATTAAACACAATGTGCAGTGAGCTCCCCCTAGTGATGCACTGATCTTTCCATTAAACACAATGTGCAGTGAGCTCCCCCTAGTGATGCACTGATCTTTACATTAAACACAATGTGCAGTGAGCTCCCCCTAGTGATGCACTGATCTTTCCATTAACCACAATGTGCAGTGAGCTCCCCCTAGTGATGCACTGATCTTTCCATTAAACACAATGTGCAGTGAGCTCCCCCTAGTGATGCAGTGATCTTTCCATTAAACACAATGTGCAGTGAGCTCCCCCTAGTGATGCTCTGATCTTTCCATTAAACACAGTGTGCAGTGAGCTCCCCCTAGTGATGCACTGATCTTTACATTAAACACAATGTGCAGTGAGCTCCCCCTAGTGATGCACTGATCTTTACATTAAACACAATGTGCAGTGAGCTCCCCCTAGTGATGCAGTGATCTTTACATTAAACACTATGTGCAGTGAAGCTCCCCCTAGTGATGTACTGATCTTTACATTAAACACTGTGTGCAGTGAGCTCCCCCTAGTGATGCAGTGATCTTTCCATTAAACACAGTGTGCAGTGAGCTCCCCCTAGTGATGCAGTGATCTTTACATTAAACACTATGTGCAGTGATCTCCCCCTAGTGATGCACTGATCTTTACATTAAACACAATGTGCATTGAGCTCCCCCTAGTGATGCACTGATCTTTACATTAAACACAATGTGTAGTGAGCTCCCCCTAGTGATGCACTGATCTTTACATTAAACACAATGTGCAGTGAGCTCCCCCTAGTGATGCAGTGATCTTTACATTAAACACAATGTGCAGTGAGCTCCCCCTAGTGATGCAGTGATGTTTACATTAAACACAGTGTGTCGTGAGCCCCCCCTAGTGGTGCACTGGCCTTTATGTTAAACACAGTGTGCAGTGAGCTCCCCCTAGGGATGCACTGATCTTTACATTAAACACAATGTGTAGTGAGCTCCCCCTAGTGATGCACTGATCTTTACATTAAACACAATGTGCAGTGAGCTCCTCCTAGTGATGCACTGATCTTTACATTAAACACAATGTGCAGTGAGCTCCCCCTAGTGATGCAGTGATCTTTACATTAAACACAATGTACAGTGAGCTCCCCCTAGTGATGCAGTGATATTTACATTAAACACAATGTGTAGTGAGCTCCCCCTAGTGATGCACTGATCTTTACATTAAACACAATGTGTAGTGAGCTCCCCCTAGTGATGCACTGATCTTTACTTTAAACACAATGTGCAGTGAGCTCCCCCTGGTGGTGCACTGATCTTTACATTAAACACAATGTGTAGTGAGCTCCCCCTACTGATGCAGTGATCTTTACATTAAACACAATGTGCAGTGAGCTCCCCCTAGTGATGCAGTGATCTTTACATTAAACACAATGTGTAGTGAGCTCCCCCTAGTGATGCACTGATCTTTACATTAAACACAATGTGCAGTGAGCTCCCCCTAGTGATGCAGTGATCTTTACATTAAACACAATGTGCAGTGAGCTCCCCCTAGTGATGCACTGATCTTTACATTAAACACTATGTGCAGTGAGCTCCCCCTAGTGAAGCACTGATCTTTACATTAAACACGATGTGCAGTGAGCTCCCCCTAGTGAAGCACTGATCTTTACATTAAACACAATGTGTAGTGAGCTCCCCCTAGTGATGCAGTGATCTTTACATTAAACACAATGTGCAGTGAGCTCCCCCTAGTGATGCACTGATCTTTACATTAAACACTATGTGCAGTGAGCTCCCCCTAGTGAAGCACTGATCTTTACATTAAACACGATGTGCAGTGAGCTCCCCCTAGTGAAGCACTGATCTTTACATTAAACACAATGTGTAGTGAGCTCCCCCTAGTGATGCACTGATCTTTCCATTAAACACAATGTGCAGTGAGCTCCCCCTAGTGATGCACTGATCTTTACATTAAACACAATGTGCAGTGAGCTCCCCCTAGTGATGCACTGATCTTTCCATTAACCACAATGTGCAGTGAGCTCCCCCTAGTGATGCACTGATCTTTCCATTAAACACAATGTGCAGTGAGCTCCCCCTAGTGATGCAGTGATCTTTCCATTAAACACAATGTGCAGTGAGCTCCCCCTAGTGATGCTCTGATCTTTCCATTAAACACAGTGTGCAGTGAGCTCCCCCTAGTGATGCACTGATCTTTACATTAAACACAATGTGCAGTGAGCTCCCCCTAGTGATGCACTGATCTTTACATTAAACACAATGTGCAGTGAGCTCCCCCTAGTGATGCAGTGATCTTTACATTAAACACAATGTGTAGTGAGCTCCCCCTAGTGATGCACTGATCTTTACATTAAACACAATGTGCAGTGATCTCCCCCTAGTGATGCAGTGATCTTTACATTAAACACTATGTGCAGTGAAGCTCCCCCTAGTGATGTACTGATCTTTACATTAAACACAGTGTGCAGTGAGCTCCCCCTAGTGATGCAGTGATCTTTCCATTAAACACAGTGTGCAGTGAGCTCCCCCTAGTGATGCAGTGATCTTTACATTAAACACTATGTGCAGTGATCTCCCCCTAGTGATGCACTGATCTTTACATTAAACACAATGTGCATTGAGCTCCCCCTAGTGATGCACTGATCTTTACATTAAACACAATGTGTAGTGAGCTCCCCCTAGTGATGCACTGATCTTTACATTAAACACAGTGTGCATTGAGCTCCCCCTAGTGATGCACTGATCTTTACATTAAACACAATGTGTAGTGAGCTCCCCCTAGTGATGCACTGATCTTTACATTAAACACTATGTGCAGTGAGCTCCCCCTAGTGATGCAGTGATCTTTACATTAAACACAATGTGCAGTGAGCTCCCCCTAGTGATGCAGTGATGTTTACATTAAACACAGTGTGTCGTGAGCCCCCCCTAGTGGTGCACTGGCCTTTATGTTAAACACAGTGTGCAGTGAGCTCCCCCTAGTGATGCAGTGATGTTTACATTAAACACAATGTGTAGTGAGCTCCCCCTAGTGATGCACTGATCTTTACATTAAACACAGTGTGCATTGAGCTCCCCCTAGTGATGCACTGATCTTTACATTAAACACAATGTGTAGTGAGCTCCCCCTAGTGATGCAGTGATCTTTACATTAAACACAGTGTGCATTGATCTCCCCCTAGTGATGCACTGATCTTTACATTAAACACAATGTGCAGTGAGCTCCCCTAGTGAAGCACTGATCTTTACATTAAACACAATGTGTAGTGAGCTCCCCCTAGTGATGCACTGATCTTTACATTAAACATAATGTGTAGTGAGCTCCCCCTAGTGATGCAGAGATCTTTACATTAAACACAATGTGTAGTGAGCTTCCCCTAGTGAAGCAGTGATCTTTACATTAAACACAATGTGCAGTGAGCTCCCCCTAGTGATGCTCTGATCTTTACATTAAACACAATGTGCAGTGAGCTCCCCCTAGTGATGCACTGATCTTTACATTAAACACAATGTGCAGTGAGCTCCCCCTAGTGATGCACTGATCTTTCCATTAAACACAATGTGCAGTGAGCTCCCCCTAGTGATGCACTGATCTTTCCATTAAACACAATGTGCAGTGAGCTCCCCCTAGTGATGCAGCGATCTTTACATTAAACACTATGTGTAGTGAGCTCCCCCTAGTGATGCAGCGATCTTTACATTAAACACTATGTGTAGTGAGCTCCCCCTAGTGATGCAGTGATCTTTCCATTAAACACAATGTGCAGTGAGATCCCCCTAGTGATGCACTGATCTTTACATTAAACACAATGTGCTGTGAGCTCCCCCTAGTGATGCAGTGATCTTTACATTAAACACAATGTACAGTGAGCTTCCCCTAGTGATGCAGTGATCTTTCCATTAAACACAGTGTGCAGTGAGCTCCCCCTAGTGATGCACTGATCTTTACATTAAACACTATGTGCAGTGAAGCTCCCCCTAGTGATGCAGCGATCTTTACATTAAACACTATGTGTAGTGAGCTCTCCCTAGTCATGCACTGATCTTTCCATTAAACACTATGTGCAGTGAGCTCCCCGTAGTGATGCACTGACCTTTACATTAAACACTATGTGCAGTGAGCTCCCCCTAGTGATGCACTGACCTTTACATTAAACACTATGTGCAGTGAGCTCCCCCTAGTGATGCACTGATCTTTACATTAAACACTATGTGCAGTGATCTCCCCCTAGTGATGCAGCGATCTTTACATTAAACACTATGTGCAGTGAAGCTCCCCCTAGTGATGCAGCGATCTTTACATTAAACACTATGTGTAGTGAGCTCCCCCTAGTGATGCAGTGATCTTTCCATTAAACACAATGTGCAGTGAGCTCCCCCTAGTGATGCACTGATCTTTACATTAAACACAATGTGTAGTGAGCTCCCCCTAGTGATGCAGGGATCTTTACATTAAACACAATGTGCAGTGAGCTCACCCTAGTGATGTACTGATCTTTACATTAAACACAATGTGTAGTGAGCTCCCCCTAGTGATGCACTGATCTTTACATTAAACACAATGTGCAGTGATCTCCCCCTAGGGATGCACTGATCTTTACATTAAACACAATGTGCAGTGAGCTCCCCCTAGGGATGCACTGATCTTTACATTAAACACAATGTGTAGTGAGCTCCCCCTAGTGATGCACTGATCTTTACATTAAACACAATGTGCAGTGAGCTCCTCCTAGTGATGCACTGATCTTTACATTAAACACAATGTGCAGTGATCTCCCCCTAGGGATGCACTGATCTTTACATTAAACACAATGTGTAGTGAGCTCCCCCTAGTGATGCAGTGATCTTTACATTAAACACAATGTGCAGTGAGCTCCCCCTAGTGATGCACTGATCTTTACATTAAACACAATGTGTAGTGAGCTCCCCCTAGTGATGCACTGATCTTTACATTAAACACAATGTGCAGTGAGCTCCCCCTAGTGATGCACTGATCTTTACATTAAACACTATGTGCAGTGAGCGCCCCCTAGTGAAGCACTGATCTTTACATTAAACACGATGTGTAGTGAACTCCCCTGGGTGATGCAGTGATCTTTACATTAAACACAATGTGTAGTGAGCTCCCCCTAGTGATGCACTGATATTTACATTAAACACAATGTGCAGTGAGCTCCCCCTAGTGATGCAGTGATCTTTACATTAAACACAATGTGCAGTGAGCTCCCCCTAGTGATGCACTGATCTTTACATTAAACACAATGTGCAGTGAGCTCCCCCTAGTGATGCAGTGATCTTTACATTAAACACAATGTGCAGTGAGCTCCCCCTAGTGATGCACTGATCTTTCCATTAAACACAATGTGCAGTGAGCTCCCCCTAGTGATGCACTGATCTTTACATTAAACACAATGTGCAGTGAGCTCCCCCTAGTGATGCACTGATCTTTCCATTAAACACAATGTGCAGTGAGCTCCCCCTAGTGATGCACTGATCTTTCCATTAAAC
Source organism: Phyllobates terribilis (assembly GCF_046119375.1). Classification (NCBI taxonomy): domain Eukaryota; kingdom Metazoa; phylum Chordata; class Amphibia; order Anura; family Dendrobatidae; genus Phyllobates; species Phyllobates terribilis. Next base: position 178,387,868 of record NW_027362770.1, read on the forward strand.
ACAATGTGCAGTGAGCTCCCCCTAGTGATGCAGTGATCTTTCCATTAAACACAATGTGCAGTGAGCTCCCCCTAGTGATGCTCTGATCTTTCCATTAAACACAGTGTGCAGTGAGCTCCCCCTAGTGATGCACTGATCTTTACATTAAACACAATGTGCAGTGAGCTCCCCCTAGTGATGCAGTGATCTTTACATTAAACACTATGTGCAGTGAGCTCCCCCTAGTGATGCACTGATCTTTACATTAAACACTATGTGCAGTGAAGCTCCCCCTAGTGATGTACTGATCTTTACATTAAACACAGTGTGCAGTGAGCTCCCCCTAGTGATGCAGTGATCTTTCCATTAAACACAATGTGTAGTGAGCTCCCCCTAGTGATGCACTGATCTTTACATTTAACACAATGTGCAGTGAGCTCCTCCTAGTCATGCACTGATCTTTACATTAAACACAATGTGCAGTGAGCTCCCCCTAGTGATGCAGTGATCTTTACATTAAACACAATGTACAGTGAGCTCCCCCTAGTGATGCAGTGATATTTACATTAAACACAATGTGCAGTGAGCTCCCCCTAGGGATGCACTGATCTTTATATTAAACACAATGTGTAGTGAGCTCCCCCTAGTGATGCACTGATCTTTACATTAAACACAATGTGTAGTGAGCTCCCCCTAGTGATGCACTGATCTTTACTTTAAACACAATGTGCAGTGAGCTCCCCCTGGTGGTGCACTGATCTTTACATTAAACACAATGTGTAGTGAGCTCCCCCTACTGATGCAGTGATCTTTACATTAAACACAATGTGTAGTGAGCTCCCCCTAGTGATGCAGTGATCTTTACATTAAACACAATGTGTAGTGAGCTCCCCCTAGTGATGCACTGATCTTTACATTAAACACAATGTGCAGTGAGCTCCCCCTAGTGATGCAGTGATCTTTACATTAAACACAATGTGCAGTGAGCTCCCCCTAGTGATGCACTGATCTTTACATTAAACACTATGTGCAGTGAGCTCCCCCTAGTGAAGCACTGATCTTTACATTAAACACGATGTGCAGTGAGCTCCCCCTAGTGAAGCACTGATCTTTACATTAAACACAATGTGTAGTGAGCTCCCCCTAGTGATGCACTGATCTTTACATTAAACACAATGTGCAGTGAGCTCCCCCTAGTGATGCACTGATCTTTACATTAAACACAATGTGCAGTGAGCTCCCCCTAGTGATGCAGTGATCTTTACATTAAACACAATGTGCAGTGAGCTCCCCCTAGTGATGCACTGATCTTTCCATTAAACACAATGTGCAGTGAGCTCCCCCTAGTGATGCACTGATCTTTACATTAAACACAATGTGCAGTGAGCTCCCCCTAGTGATGCACTGATCTTTCCATTAACCACAATGTGCAGTGAGCTCCCCCTAGTGATGCACTGATCTTTCCATTAAACACAATGTGCAGTGAGCTCCCCCTAGTGATGCAGTGATCTTTCCATTAAACACAATGTGCAGTGAGCTCCCCCTAGTGATGCTCTGATCTTTCCATTAAACACAGTGTGCAGTGAGCTCCCCCTAGTGATGCACTGATCTTTACATTAAACACAATGTGCAGTGAGCTCCCCCTAGTGATGCACTGATCTTTACATTAAACACAATGTGCAGTGAGCTCCCCCTAGTGATGCAGTGATCTTTACATTAAACACTATGTGCAGTGAAGCTCCCCCTAGTGATGTACTGATCTTTACATTAAACACTGTGTGCAGTGAGCTCCCCCTAGTGATGCAGTGATCTTTCCATTAAACACAGTGTGCAGTGAGCTCCCCCTAGTGATGCAGTGATCTTTACATTAAACACTATGTGCAGTGATCTCCCCCTAGTGATGCACTGATCTTTACATTAAACACAATGTGCATTGAGCTCCCCCTAGTGATGCACTGATCTTTACATTAAACACAATGTGTAGTGAGCTCCCCCTAGTGATGCACTGATCTTTACATTAAACACAATGTGCAGTGAGCTCCCCCTAGTGATGCAGTGATCTTTACATTAAACACAATGTGCAGTGAGCTCCCCCTAGTGATGCAGTGATGTTTACATTAAACACAGTGTGTCGTGAGCCCCCCCTAGTGGTGCACTGGCCTTTATGTTAAACACAGTGTGCAGTGAGCTCCCCCTAGGGATGCACTGATCTTTACATTAAACACAATGTGTAGTGAGCTCCCCCTAGTGATGCACTGATCTTTACATTAAACACAATGTGCAGTGAGCTCCTCCTAGTGATGCACTGATCTTTACATTAAACACAATGTGCAGTGAGCTCCCCCTAGTGATGCAGTGATCTTTACATTAAACACAATGTACAGTGAGCTCCCCCTAGTGATGCAGTGATCTTTACATTAAACACAATGTGTAGTGAGCTCCCCCTAGTGATGCACTGATCTTTACATTAAACACAATGTGTAGTGAGCTCCCCCTAGTGATGCACTGATCTTTACTTTAAACACAATGTGCAGTGAGCTCCCCCTGGTGGTGCACTGATCTTTACATTAAACACAATGTGTAGTGAGCTCCCCCTACTGATGCAGTGATCTTTCCATTAAACACAATGTGTAGTGAGCTCCCCCTAGTGATGCAGTGATCTTTACATTAAACACAATGTGTAGTGAGCTCCCCCTAGTGATGCACTGATCTTTACATTAAACACAATGTGCAGTGAGCTCCCCCTAGTGATGCAGTGATCTTTACATTAAACACAATGTGCAGTGAGCTCCCCCTAGTGATGCACTGATCTTTACATTAAACACAATGTGCAGTGAGCTCCCCCTAGTGATGCAGTGATCTTTACATTAAACACAATGTGTAGTGAGCTCCCCCTAGTGATGCACTGATCTTTACATTAATCACAATGTGCAGTGATCTCCCCCTAGTGATGCAGTGATCTTTACATTAAACACTATGTGCAGTGAAGCTCCCCCTAGTGATGTACTGATCTTTACATTAAACACAGTGTGCAGTGAGCTCCCCCTAGTGATGCAGTGATCTTTCCATTAAACACAGTGTGCAGTGAGCTCCCCCTAGTGATGCAGTGATCTTTACATTAAACACTATGTGCAGTGATCTCCCCCTAGTGATGCACTGATCTTTACATTAAACACAATGTGCATTGAGCTCCCCCTAGTGATGCACTGATCTTTACATTAAACACAATGTGTAGTGAGCTCCCCCTAGTGATGCACTGATCTTTACATTAAACACAGTGTGCATTGAGCTCCCCCTAGTGATGCACTGATCTTTACATTAAACACAATGTGTAGTGAGCTCCCCCTAGTGATGCACTGATCTTTACATTAAACACTATGTGCAGTGAGCTCCCCCTAGTGATGCAGTGATCTTTACATTAAACACAATGTGCAGTGAGCTCCCCCTAGTGATGCAGTGATGTTTACATTAAACACAGTGTGTCGTGAGCCCCCCCTAGTGGTGCACTGGCCTTTATGTTAAACACAGTGTGCAGTGAGCTCCCCCTAGTGATGCAGTGATGTTTACATTAAACACAATGTGTAGTGAGCTCCCCCTAGTGATGCACTGATCTTTACATTAAACACAGTGTGCATTGAGCTCCCCCTAGTGATGCACTGATCTTTACATTAAACACAATGTGTAGTGAGCTCCCCCTAGTGATGCAGTGATCTTTACATTAAACACAGTGTGCATTGATCTCCCCCTAGTGATGCACTGATCTTTACATTAAACACTATGTGCAGTGAGCTCCCCCTAGTGATGCAGTGATCTTTACATTAAACACAATGTGCGGTGAGCTCCCCCTAGTGATGCAGTGATGTTTACATTAAACACAGTGTGTCGTGAGCCCCCCCTTAGTGGTGCACTGGCCTTTATGTTAAACACAGTGTGCAGTGAGCTCCCCCTAGTGATGCACTGATCTTTACATTAAACACAATGTGTAGTGAGCTCCCCCTAGTGATGCACTGATCTTTACATTAAACACAATGTGCAGTGAGCTCCCCCTAGTGATGCAGCGATCTTTACATTAAACACTATGTGTAGTGAGCTCCCCCTAGTGATGCAGTGATCTTTACATTAAACACAATGTGCAGTGAGCTCCTCCTAGTGATGCACTGATCTTTACATTAAACACAATGTGCAGTGAGCTCCCCCTAGTGATGCAGTGATCTTTACATTAAACACAATGTGCAGTGAGCTCCCCCTAGTGATGCAGTGATCTTTACATTAAACACAATGTGCAGTGAGCTCCCCCTAGTGATGCACTGATCTTTACATTAAACACAATGTGCAGTGAGCTCCCCCTAGTGATGCACTGATCTTTACATTAAACACTATGTGCAGTGAGCTCCCCCTAGTGATGCACTGATCTTTACATTAAACACAATGTGCAGTGAGCTCCCCCTAGTGATGCACTGATCTTTACATTAAACACTATGTGCAGTGAGCTCCCCCTAGTGATGCAGTGATCTTTACATTAAACACAATGTGCAGTGAGCTCCTCCTAGTGATGCACTGATCTTTACATTAAACACAATGTGCAGTGAGCTCCCCCTAGTGATGCAGTGATCTTTACATTAAACACAATGTGCAGTGAGCTCCCCCTAGTGATGCAGTGATGTTTACATTAAACACAATGTGCAGTGAGCTCCCCCTAGTGATGCAGCGATCTTTACATTAAACACTATGTGCAGTGAGCTCCCCCTAGTGATGCACTGATCTTTATATTAAACACAATGTGCAGTGAGCTCCTCCTAGTGATGCACTGATCTTTACATTAAACACAATGTGCAGTGAGCTCCCCCTAGTGATGCACTGATCTTTACATTAAACACAATGTGCAGTGAGCTCCCCCTTGTGATGCAGTGATCTTTACATTAAACACAATGCGCAGTGAGCTCCCCCTAGTGATGCAGTGATCTTTACATTAAACACAATGCGCAGTGAGCTCCTCCTAGTGATGCAGTGATCTTTACATTAAACACAATGCGCAGTGAGCTCCCCCTAGTGATGCACTGATCTTTACATTAAACACAATGCGCAGTGAGCTCCCCCTAGTGATGCACTGATCTTTACATTAAACACAATGTGTAGTGAGCTCCCCCTAGTGATGCACTGATCTTTACATTAAACACAATGTGTAGTGAGCTCCCCCTGGTGATGCACTGATCTTTACATTAAACACAATGTGCAGTGAGCTCCTCCTAGTGATACAGTGATCTTTACATTAAACACAATGTACAGTGAGCTCCCCCTAGGGATGCAGTGATCTTTACATTAAACACAATGTGTAGTGAGCTCCCCCTAGTGATGCACTGATCTTTACATTAAACACAATGTACAGTGAGCTCCCCCTAGTGATGCACTGATCTTTACATTAAACACAATGTGTAGTGAGCTCCCCCTACTGATGCAGTGATCTTTACATTAAACACAATGTGCAGTGAGCTCCCCCTAGTGATGCACTGATCTTTACATTAAACACAATGTGCAGTGAGCTCCCCTAGTGAAGCACTGATCTTTACATTAAACACAATGTGTAGTGAGCTCCCCCTAGTGATGCAGTGATCTTTACATTAAACATAATGTGTAGTGAGCTCCCCCTAGTGATGCAGAGATCTTTACATTAAACACAATGTGTAGTGAGCTTCCCCTAGTGAAGCAGTGATCTTTACATTAAACACAATGTGTAGTGAGCTCCCCCTAGTGATGCAGTGATCTTTACATTAAACACAATGTGCAGTGAGCTCCCCCTAGTGATGCACCGATCTTTACAGTAAACACAATGTGTAGTGAGCTCACCCTAGTGATGCACTGATCTTTCCATTAAACACAATGTGCAGTGAGCTCCCCCTAGTGATGCACTGATCTTTCCATTAAACACAATGTGCAGTGAGCTCCCCCTAGTGATGCACTGATCTTTCCATTAAACACAATGTGCAGTGAGCTCCCCCTAGTGATGCACCGATCTTTACAGTAAACACAATGTGTAGTGAGCTCACCCTAGTGATGCACTGATCTTTCCATTAAACACAATGTGCAGTGAGCTCCCCCTAGTGATGCACTGATCTTTCCATTAAACACAATGTGCAGTGAGCTCCCCCTAGTGATGCAGGGATCTTTACATTAAACACAATGTGCAGTGAGCTCCCCCTAGGGATGCACTGATCTTTCCATTAAACACAATGTGCAGTGAGCTCCCCCTAGTGATGCTCTGATCTTTACATTAAACACAATGTGCAGTGAGCTCCCCCTAGTGATGCACTGATCTTTCCATTAAACACAATGTGCAGTGAGCTCCCCCTAGTGATGCACTGATCTTTCCATTAAACACAATGTGCAGTGAGCTCCCCCTAGTGATGCAGCGATCTTTACATTAAACACTATGTGTAGTGAGCTCCCCCTAGTGATGCAGTGATCTTTCCATTAAACACAATGTGCAGTGAGATCCCGCTAGTGATGCACTGATCTTTACATTAAACACAATGTGCTGTGAGCTCCCCCTAGTGATGCAGTGATCTTTACATTAAACACAATGTACAGTGAGCTCCCCCTAGTGATGCAGTGATATTTAAATTAAACACAATGTACAGTGAGCTTCCCCTAGTGATGCAGTGATCTTTCCATTAAACACAGTGTGCAGTGATCTCCCCCTAGTGATGCACTGATCTTTACATTAAACACAATGTGCAGTGAGCTCCCCCTAGTGATGCACTGATCTTTACATTAAACACAATGTGCAGTGAGCTCCCCCTAGTGATGCACTGATCTTTACATTAAACACTATGTGCAGTGAAGCTCCCCCTAGTGATGCAGCGATCTTTACATTAAACACTATGTGTAGTGAGCTCTCCCTAGTGATGCACTGATCTTTCCATTAAACACTATGTGCAGTGAGCTCCCCCTAGTGATGCACTGACCTTTACATTAAACACTATGTGCAGTGAGCTCCCCCTAGTGATGCACTGACCTTTACATTAAACACTATGTGCAGTGAGCTCCCCCTAGTGATGCACTGATCTTTACATTAAACACTATGTGCAGTGATCTCCCCCTAGTGATGCAGTGATCTTTACATTAAACACTATGTGCAGTGAAGCTCCCCCTAGTGATGCAGCGATCTTTACATTAAACACTATGTGTAGTGAGCTCCCCCTAGTGATGCAGTGATCTTTCCATTAAACACAATGTGCAGTGAGCTCCCCCTAGTGATGCACTGATCTTTACATTAAACACAATGTGTAGTGAGCTCACCCTAGTGATGTACTGATCTTTACATTAAACACAATGTGTAGTGAGCTCCCCCTAGTGATGCAGGGATCTTTACATTAAACACAATGTGCAGTGAGCTCCCCCTAGGGATGCACTGATCTTTACATTAAACACAATGTGCAGTGAGCTCCCCCTAGGGATGCACTGATCTTTACATTAAACACAATGTGTAGTGAGCTCCCCCTAGTGATGCACTGATCTTTACATTAAACACAATGTGCAGTGAGCTCCTCCTAGTGATGCACTGATCTTTACATTAAACACAATGTGCAGTGATCTCCCCCTAGGGATGCACTGATCTTTACATTAAACACAATGTGTAGTGAGCTCCCCCTAGTGATGCACTGATCTTTACATTAAACACAATGTGCAGTGAGCTCCCCCTGGTGATGCACTGATCTTTACTTTAAACACAATGTGCAGTGAGCTCCCCCTGGTGGTGCACTGATCTTTACATTAAACACAATGTGTAGTGAGCTCCCCCTACTGATGCAGTGATCTTTACATTAAACACAATGTGTAGTGAGCTCCCCCTAGTGATGCAGTGATCTTTACATTAAACACAATGTGTAGTGAGCTCCCCCTAGTGATGCACTGATCTTTACATTAAACACAATGTGCAGTGAGCTCCCCCTAGTGATGCACTGATCTTTACATTAAACACTATGTGCAGTGAGCGCCCCCTAGTGAAGCACTGATCTTTACATTAAACACGATGTGTAGTGAACTCCCCTGGGTGATGCAGTGATCTTTACATTAAACACAATGTGTAGTGAGCTCCCCCTAGTGATGCACTGATATTTACATTAAACACAATGTGCAGTGAGCTCCCCCTAGTGATGCAGTGATCTTTACATTAAACACAATGTGCAGTGAGCTCCCCCTAGTGATGCACTGATCTTTACATTAAACACAATGTGCAGTGAGCTCCCCCTAGTGATGCAGTGATCTTTACATTAAACACAATGTGCAGTGAGCTCCCCCTAGTGATGCACTGATCTTTCCATTAAACACAATGTGCAGTGAGCTCCCCCTAGTGATGCACTGATCTTTACATTAAACACAATGTGCAGTGAGCTCCCCCTAGTGATGCACTGATCTTTCCATTAAACACAATGTGCAGTGAGCTCCCCCTAGTGATGCACTGATCTTTCCATTAAACACAATGTGCAGTGAGCTCCCCCTAGTGATGCAGTGATCTTTCCATTAAACACAATGTGCAGTGAGCTCCCCCTAGTGATGCTCTGATCTTTCCATTAAACACAGTGTGCAGTTAGCTCCCCCTAGTGATGCACTGATCTTTACATTAAACACAATGTGCAGTGAGCTCCCCCTAGTGATGCAGTGATCTTTACATTAAACACTATGTGCAGTGAGCTCCCCCTAGTGATGCACTGATCTTTACATTAAACACTATGTGCAGTGAAGCTCCCCCTAGTGATGTACTGATCTTTACATTAAACACAGTGTGCAGTGAGCTCCCCCTAGTGATGCACTGATCTTTACATTAAACACAATGTGCAGTGAGCTCCTCCTAGTGATGCAGTGATCTTTCCATTAAACACAGTGTGCAGTGAGCTCCCCCTAGGGATGCACTGATCTTTACATTAAACACAATGTGTAGTGAGCTCCCCCTAGTGATGCACTGATCTTTACATTAAACACAATGTGCAGTGAGCTCCTCCTAGTCATGCACTGATCTTTACATTAAACACAATGTGCAGTGAGCTCCCCCTAGTGATGCAGTGATCTTTACATTAAACACAATGTACAGTGAGCTCCCCCTAGTGATGCAGTGATATTTACATTAAACACAATGTGCAGTGAGCTCCCCCTAGGGATGCACTGATCTTTATATTAAACACAATGTGTAGTGAGCTCCCCCTAGTGATGCACTGATCTTTACATTAAACACAATGTGTAGTGAGCTCCCCCTAGTGATGCACTGATCTTTACTTTAAACACAATGTGCAGTGAGCTCCCCCTGGTGGTGCACTGATCTTTACATTAAACACAATGTGTAGTGAGCTCCCCCTACTGATGCAGTGATCTTTACATTAAACACAATGTGTAGTGAGCTCCCCCTAGTGATGCACTGATCTTTACATTAAACACAATGTGTAGTGAGCTCCCCCTAGTGATGCACTGATCTTTACATTAAACACAATGTGCAGTGAGCTCCCCCTAGTGATGCAGTGATCTTTACATTAAACACAATGTGCAGTGAGCTCCCCCTAGTGATGCACTGATCTTTACATTAAACACTATGTGCAGTGAGCTCCCCCTAGTGAAGCACTGATCTTTACATTAAACACGATGTGCAGTGAGCTCCCCCTAGTGAAGCACTGATCTTTACATTAAACACAATGTGTAGTGAGCTCCCCCTAGTGATGCACTGATCTTTACATTAAACACAATGTGCAGTGAGCTCCCCCTAGTGATGCACTGATCTTTACATTAAACACAATGTGCAGTGAGCTCCCCCTAGTGATGCAGTGATCTTTACATTAAACACAATGTGCAGTGAGCTCCCCCTAGTGATGCACTGATCTTTCCATTAAACACAATGTGCAGTGAGCTCCCCCTAGTGATGCACTGATCTTTACATTAAACACAATGTGCAGTGAGCTCCCCCTAGTGATGCACTGATCTTTCCATTAACCACAATGTGCAGTGAGCTCCCCCTAGTGATGCACTGATCTTTCCATTAAACACAATGTGCAGTGAGCTCCCCCTAGTGATGCAGTGATCTTTCCATTAAACACAATGTGCAGTGAGCTCCCCCTAGTGATGCTCTGATCTTTCCATTAAACACAGTGTGCAGTGAGCTCCCCCTAGTGATGCACTGATCTTTACATTAAACACAATGTGCAGTGAGCTCCCCCTAGTGATGCACTGATCTTTACATTAAACACAATGTGCAGTGAGCTCCCCCTAGTGATGCACTGATCTTTACATTAAACACAATGTGCAGTGAGCTCCCCCTAGTGATGCAGTGATCTTTACATTAAACACTATGTGCAGTGAAGCTCCCCCTAGTGATGTACTGATCTTTACATTAAACACAGTGTGCAGTGAGCTCCCCCTAGTGATGCAGTGATCTTTCCATTAAACACAGTGTGCAGTGAGCTCCCCCTAGTGATGCAGTGATCTTTACATTAAACACTATGTGCAGTGATCTCCCCCTAGTGATGCACTGATCTTTACATTAAACACAATGTGCATTGAGCTCCCCCTAGTGATGCACTGATCTTTACATTAAACACAATGTGTAGTGAGCTCCCCCTAGTGATGCACTGATCTTTACATTAAACACAATGTGCAGTGAGCTCCCCCTAGTGATGCAGTGATCTTTACATTAAACACAATGTGCAGTGAGCTCCCCCTAGTGATGCAGTGATGTTTACATTAAACACAGTGTGTCGTGAGCCCCCCCTAGTGGTGCACTGGCCTTTATGTTAAACACAGTGTGCAGTGAGCTCCCCCTAGGGATGCACTGATCTTTACATTAAACACAATGTGTAGTGAGCTCCCCCTAGTGATGCACTGATCTTTACATTAAACACAATGTGCAGTGAGCTCCTCCTAGTGATGCACTGATCTTTACATTAAACACAATGTGCAGTGAGCTCCCCCTAGTGATGCAGTGATCTTTACATTAAACACAATGTACAGTGAGCTCCCCCTAGTGATGCAGTGATATTTACATTAAACACAATGTGCAGTGAGCTCCCCCTAGGGATGCACTGATCTTTATATTAAACACAATGTGCAGTGAGCTCCCCCTGGTGGTGCACTGATCTTTACATTAAACACAATGTGTAGTGAGCTCCCCCTACTGATGCAGTGATCTTTACATTAAACACAATGTGGAGTGAGCTCCCCCTAGTGATGCAGTGATCTTTACATTAAACACAATGTGTAGTGAGCTCCCCCTAGTGATGCACTGATCTTTACATTAAACACAATGTGCAGTGAGCTCCCCCTAGTGATGCAGTGATCTTTACATTAAACACAATGTGCAGTGAGCTCCCCCTAGTGATGCACTGATCTTTACATTAAACACTATGTGCAGTGAGCTCCCCCTAGTGAAGCACTGATCTTTACATTAAACACGATGTGCAGTGAGCTCCCCCTAGTGAAGCACTGATCTTTACATTAAACACAATGTGTAGTGAGCTCCCCCTAGTGATGCACTGATCTTTACATTAAACACAATGTGCAGTGAGCTCCCCCTAGTGATGCAGTGATCTTTACATTAAACACAATGTGCAGTGAGCTCCCCCTAGTGATGCACTGATCTTTACATTAAACACAATGTGCAGTGAGCTCCCCCTAGTGATGCACTGATCTTTCCATTAAACACAATGTGCAGTGAGCTCCCCCTAGTGATGCACTGATCTTTACATTAAACACAATGTGCAGTGAGCTCCCCCTAGTGATGCACTGATCTTTCCATTAACCACAATGTGCAGTGAGCTCCCCCTAGTGATGCACTGATCTTTCCATTAAACACAATGTGCAGTGAGCTCCCCCTAGTGATGCAGTGATCTTTCCATTAAACACAATGTGCAGTGAGCTCCCCCTAGTGATGCTCTGATCTTTCCATTAAACACAGTGTGCAGTGAGCTCCCCCTAGTGATGCACTGATCTTTACATTAAACACAATGTGCAGTGAGCTCCCCCTAGTGATGCACTGATCTTTACATTAAACACAATGTGCAGTGAGCTCCCCCTAGTGATGCACTGATCTTTACATTAAACACAATGTGCAGTGAGCTCCCCCTAGTGATGCAGTGATCTTTACATTAAACACTATGTGCAGTGAAGCTCCCCCTAGTGATGTACTGATCTTTACATTAAACACAGTGTGCAGTGAGCTCCCCCTAGTGATGCAGTGATCTTTCCATTAAACACAGTGTGCAGTGAGCTCCCCCTAGTGATGCAGTGATCTTTACATTAAACACTATGTGCAGTGATCTCCCCCTAGTGATGCACTGATCTTTACATTAAACACAATGTGCATTGAGCTCCCCCTAGTGATGCAGTGATCTTTACATTAAACACAATGTGCAGTGAGCTCCCCCTAGTGATGCACTGATCTTTCCATTAAACACAATGTGCAGTGAGCTCCCCCTAGTGATGCACTGATCTTTACATTAAACACAATGTGCAGTGAGCTCCCCCTAGTGATGCACTGATCTTTCCATTAAACACAATGTGCAGTGAGCTCCCCCTAGTGATGCACTGATCTTTCCATTAAACACAATGTGCAGTGAGCTCCCCCTAGTGATGCAGTGATCTTTCCATTAAACACAATGTGCAGTGAGCTCCCCCTAGTGATGCTCTGATCTTTCCATTAAACACAGTGTGCAGTGAGCTCCCCCTAGTGATGCACTGATCTTTACATTAAACACAATGTGCAGTGAGCTCCCCCTAGTGATGCAGTGATCTTTACATTAAACACTATGTGCAGTGAGCTCCCCCTAGTGATGCACTGATCTTTACATTAAACACTATGTGCAGTGAAGCTCCCCCTAGTGATGTACTGATCTTTACATTAAACACAGTGTGCAGTGAGCTCCCCCTAGTGATGCAGTGATCTTTCCATTAAACACAGTGTGCAGTGAGCTCCCCCTAGTGATGCAGTGATCTTTACATTAAACACTATGTGCAGTGATCTCCCCCTAGTGATGCACTGATCTTTACATTAAACACAATGTGCATTGAGCTCCCCCTAGTGATGCACTGATCTTTACATTAAACACAATGTGTAGTGAGCTCCCCCTAGTGATGCACTGATCTTTACATTAAACACAATGTGCAGTGAGCTCCCCCTAGTGATGCAGTGATCTTTACATTAAACACAATGTGCAGTGAGCTCCCCCTAGTGATGCAGTGATGTTTACATTAAACACAGTGTGTCGTGAGCCCCCCCTAGTGGTGCACTGGCCTTTATGTTAAACACAGTGTGCAGTGAGCTCCCCCTAGGGATGCACTGATCTTTACATTAAACACAATGTGTAGTGAGCTCCCCCTAGTGATGCACTGATCTTTACATTAAACACAATGTGCAGTGAGCTCCTCCTAGTGATGCACTGATCTTTACATTAAACACAATGTGCAGTGAGCTCCCCCTAGTGATGCAGTGATCTTTACATTAAACACAATGTACAGTGAGCTCCCCCTAGTGATGCAGTGATATTTACATTAAACACAATGTGCAGTGAGCTCCCCCTAGGGATGCACTGATCTTTATATTAAACACAATGTGCAGTGAGCTCCCCCTGGTGGTGCACTGATCTTTACATTAAACACAATGTGTAGTGAGCTCCCCCTACTGATGCAGTGATCTTTACATTAAACACAATGTGGAGTGAGCTCCCCCTAGTGATGCAGTGATCTTTACATTAAACACAATGTGTAGTGAGCTCCCCCTAGTGATGCACTGATCTTTACATTAAACACAATGTGCAGTGAGCTCCCCCTAGTGATGCAGTGATCTTTACATTAAACACAATGTGCAGTGAGCTCCCCCTAGTGATGCACTGATCTTTACATTAAACACTATGTGCAGTGAGCTCCCCCTAGTGAAGCACTGATCTTTACATTAAACACGATGTGCAGTGAGCTCCCCCTAGTGAAGCACTGATCTTTACATTAAACACAATGTGTAGTGAGCTCCCCCTAGTGATGCACTGATCTTTACATTAAACACAATGTGCAGTGAGCTCCCCCTAGTGATGCAGTGATCTTTACATTAAACACAATGTGCAGTGAGCTCCCCCTAGTGATGCACTGATCTTTACATTAAACACAATGTGCAGTGAGCTCCCCCTAGTGATGCACTGATCTTTCCATTAAACACAATGTGCAGTGAGCTCCCCCTAGTGATGCACTGATCTTTACATTAAACACAATGTGCAGTGAGCTCCCCCTAGTGATGCACTGATCTTTCCATTAACCACAATGTGCAGTGAGCTCCCCCTAGTGATGCACTGATCTTTCCATTAAACACAATGTGCAGTGAGCTCCCCCTAGTGATGCAGTGATCTTTCCATTAAACACAATGTGCAGTGAGCTCCCCCTAGTGATGCTCTGATCTTTCCATTAAACACAGTGTGCAGTGAGCTCCCCCTAGTGATGCACTGATCTTTACATTAAACACAATGTGCAGTGAGCTCCCCCTAGTGATGCACTGATCTTTACATTAAACACAATGTGCAGTGAGCTCCCCCTAGTGATGCACTGATCTTTACATTAAACACAATGTGCAGTGAGCTCCCCCTAGTGATGCAGTGATCTTTACATTAAACACTATGTGCAGTGAAGCTCCCCCTAGTGATGTACTGATCTTTACATTAAACACAGTGTGCAGTGAGCTCCCCCTAGTGATGCAGTGATCTTTCCATTAAACACAGTGTGCAGTGAGCTCCCCCTAGTGATGCAGTGATCTTTACATTAAACACTATGTGCAGTGATCTCCCCCTAGTGATGCACTGATCTTTACATTAAACACAATGTGCATTGAGCTCCCCCTAGTGATGCAGTGATCTTTACATTAAACACAATGTGCAGTGAGCTCCCCCTAGTGATGCACTGATCTTTCCATTAAACACAATGTGCAGTGAGCTCCCCCTAGTGATGCACTGATCTTTACATTAAACACAATGTGCAGTGAGCTCCCCCTAGTGATGCACTGATCTTTCCATTAAACACAATGTGCAGTGAGCTCCCCCTAGTGATGCACTGATCTTTCCATTAAACACAATGTGCAGTGAGCTCCCCCTAGTGATGCAGTGATCTTTCCATTAAACACAATGTGCAGTGAGCTCCCCCTAGTGATGCTCTGATCTTTCCATTAAACACAGTGTGCAGTGAGCTCCCCCTAGTGATGCACTGATCTTTACATTAAACACAATGTGCAGTGAGCTCCCCCTAGTGATGCAGTGATCTTTACATTAAACACTATGTGCAGTGAGCTCCCCCTAGTGATGCACTGATCTTTACATTAAACACTATGTGCAGTGAAGCTCCCCCTAGTGATGTACTGATCTTTACATTAAACACAGTGTGCAGTGAGCTCCCCCTAGTGATGCAGTGATCTTTCCATTAAACACAGTGTGCAGTGAGCTCCCCCTAGGGATGCACTGATCTTTACATTAAACACAATGTGTAGTGAGCTCCCCCTAGTGATGCACTGATCTTTACATTAAACACAATGTGCAGTGAGCTCCTCCTAGTCATGCACTGATCTTTACATTAAACACAATGTGCAGTGAGCTCCCCCTAGTGATGCAGTGATCTTTACATTAAACACAATGTACAGTGAGCTCCCCCTAGTGATGCAGTGATATTTACATTAAACACAATGTGCAGTGAGCTCCCCCTAGGGATGCACTGATCTTTATATTAAACACAATGTGTAGTGAGCTCCCCCTAGTGATGCACTGATCTTTACATTAAACACAATGTGTAGTGAGCTCCCCCTAGTGATGCACTGATCTTTACTTTAAACACAATGTGCAGTGAGCTCCCCCTAGTGATGCACTGATCTTTACATTAAACACAATGTGCAGTGAGCTCCCCCTAGTGATGCAGTGATCTTTACATTAAACACAATGTGCAGTGAGCTCCCCCTAGTGATGCACTGATCTTTACATTAAACACTATGTGCAGTGAGCTCCCCCTAGTGAAGCACTGATCTTTACATTAAACACGATGTGCAGTGAGCTCCCCCTAGTGAAGCACTGATCTTTACATTAAACACAATGTGTAGTGAGCTCCCCCTAGTGATGCACTGATCTTTACATTAAACACAATGTGCAGTGAGCTCCCCCTAGTGATGCACTGATCTTTACATTAAACACAATGTGCAGTGAGCTCCCCCTAGTGATGCAGTGATCTTTACATTAAACACAATGTGCAGTGAGCTCCCCCTAGTGATGCACTGATCTTTCCATTAAACACAATGTGCAGTGAGCTCCCCCTAGTGATGCACTGATCTTTACATTAAACACAATGTGCAGTGAGCTCCCCCTAGTGATGCACTGATCTTTCCATTAACCACAATGTGCAGTGAGCTCCCCCTAGTGATGCACTGATCTTTCCATTAAACACAATGTGCAGTGAGCTCCCCCTAGTGATGCAGTGATCTTTCCATTAAACACAATGTGCAGTGAGCTCCCCCTAGTGATGCTCTGATCTTTCCATTAAACACAGTGTGCAGTGAGCTCCCCCTAGTGATGCACTGATCTTTACATTAAACACAATGTGCAGTGAGCTCCCCCTAGTGATGCACTGATCTTTACATTAAACACAATGTGCAGTGAGCTCCCCCTAGTGATGCACTGATCTTTACATTAAACACAATGTGCAGTGAGCTCCCCCTAGTGATGCAGTGATCTTTACATTAAACACTATGTGCAGTGAAGCTCCCCCTAGTGATGTACTGATCTTTACATTAAACACAGTGTGCAGTGAGCTCCCCCTAGTGATGCAGTGATCTTTCCATTAAACACAGTGTGCAGTGAGCTCCCGCTAGTGATGCAGTGATCTTTACATTAAACACAATGTGTAGTGAGCTCCCCCTAGTGATGCACTGATCTTTACATTAAACACAATGTGCAGTGAGCTCCCCCTAGTGATGCAGTGATCTTTACATTAAACACAATGTGCAGTGAGCTCCCCCTAGTGATGCAGTGATGTTTACATTAAACACAGTGTGTCGTGAGCCCCCCCTAGTGGTGCACTGGCCTTTATGTTAAACACAGTGTGCAGTGAGCTCCCCCTAGGGATGCACTGATCTTTACATTAAACACAATGTGTAGTGAGCTCCCCCTAGTGATGCACTGATCTTTACATTAAACACAATGTGCAGTGAGCTCCTCCTAGTGATGCACTGATCTTTACATTAAACACAATGTGCAGTGAGCTCCCCCTAGTGATGCAGTGATCTTTACATTAAACACAATGTACAGTGAGCTCCCCCTAGTGATGCAGTGATATTTACATTAAACACAATGTGCAGTGAGCTCCCCCTAGGGATGCACTGATCTTTATATTAAACACAATGTGCAGTGAGCTCCCCCTGGTGGTGCACTGATCTTTACATTAAACACAATGTGTAGTGAGCTCCCCCTACTGATGCAGTGATCTTTACATTAAACACAATGTGGAGTGAGCTCCCCCTAGTGATGCAGTGATCTTTACATTAAACACAATGTGTAGTGAGCTCCCCCTAGTGATGCACTGATCTTTACATTAAACACAATGTGCAGTGAGCTCCCCCTAGTGATGCAGTGATCTTTACATTAAACACAATGTGCAGTGAGCTCCCCCTAGTGATGCACTGATCTTTACATTAAACACTATGTGCAGTGAGCTCCCCCTAGTGAAGCACTGATCTTTACATTAAACACGATGTGCAGTGAGCTCCCCCTAGTGAAGCACTGATCTTTACATTAAACACAATGTGTAGTGAGCTCCCCCTAGTGATGCACTGATCTTTACATTAAACACAATGTGCAGTGAGCTCCCCCTAGTGATGCAGTGATCTTTACATTAAACACAATGTGCAGTGAGCTCCCCCTAGTGATGCACTGATCTTTACATTAAACACAATGTGCAGTGAGCTCCCCCTAGTGATGCACTGATCTTTCCATTAAACACAATGTGCAGTGAGCTCCCCCTAGTGATGCACTGATCTTTACATTAAACACAATGTGCAGTGAGCTCCCCCTAGTGATGCACTGATCTTTCCATTAACCACAATGTGCAGTGAGCTCCCCCTAGTGATGCACTGATCTTTCCATTAAACACAATGTGCAGTGAGCTCCCCCTAGTGATGCAGTGATCTTTCCATTAAACACAATGTGCAGTGAGCTCCCCCTAGTGATGCTCTGATCTTTCCATTAAACACAGTGTGCAGTGAGCTCCCCCTAGTGATGCACTGATCTTTACATTAAACACAATGTGCAGTGAGCTCCCCCTAGTGATGCACTGATCTTTACATTAAACACAATGTGCAGTGAGCTCCCCCTAGTGATGCACTGATCTTTACATTAAACACAATGTGCAGTGAGCTCCCCCTAGTGATGCAGTGATCTTTACATTAAACACTATGTGCAGTGAAGCTCCCCCTAGTGATGTACTGATCTTTACATTAAACACAGTGTGCAGTGAGCTCCCCCTAGTGATGCAGTGATCTTTCCATTAAACACAGTGTGCAGTGAGCTCCCCCTAGTGATGCACTGATCTTTACATTAAACACTATGTGCAGTGATCTCCCCCTAGTGATGCACTGATCTTTACATTAAACACAATGTGCATTGAGCTCCCCCTAGTGATGCAGTGATCTTTACATTAAACACAATGTGCAGTGAGCTCCCCCTAGTGATGCACTGATCTTTCCATTAAACACAATGTGCAGTGAGCTCCCCCTAGTGATGCACTGATCTTTACATTAAACACAATGTGCAGTGAGCTCCCCCTAGTGATGCACTGATCTTTCCATTAAACACAATGTGCAGTGAGCTCCCCCTAGTGATACACTGATCTTTCCATTAAACACAATGTGCAGTGAGCTCCCCCTAGTGATGCAGTGATCTTTCCATTAAACACAATGTGCAGTGAGCTCCCCCTAGTGATGCTCTGATCTTTCCATTAAACACAGTGTGCAGTGAGCTCCCCCTAGTGATGCACTGATCTTTACATTAAACACAATGTGCAGTGAGCTCCCCCTAGTGATGCAGTGATCTTTACATTAAACACTATGTGCAGTGAGCTCCCCCTAGTGATGCACTGATCTTTACATTAAACACTATGTGCAGTGAAGCTCCCCCTAGTGATGTACTGATCTTTACATTAAACACAGTGTGCAGTGAGCTCCCCCTAGTGATGCAGTGATCTTTCCATTAAACACAGTGTGCAGTGAGCTCCCCCTAGTGATGCAGTGATCTTTACATTAAACACTATGTGCAGTGATCTCCCCCTAGTGATGCACTGATCTTTACATTAAACACAATGTGCATTGAGCTCCCCCTAGTGATGCACTGATCTTTACATTAAACACAATGTGTAGTGAGCTCCCCCTAGTGATGCACTGATCTTTACATTAAACACAATGTGCAGTGAGCTCCCCCTAGTGATGCAGTGATCTTTACATTAAACACAATGTGCAGTGAGCTCCCCCTAGTGATGCAGTGATGTTTACATTAAACACAGTGTGTCGTGAGCCCCCCCTAGTGGTGCACTGGCCTTTATGTTAAACACAGTGTGCAGTGAGCTCCCCCTAGGGATGCACTGATCTTTACATTAAACACAATGTGTAGTGAGCTCCCCCTAGTGATGCACTGATCTTTACATTAAACACAATGTGCAGTGAGCTCCTCCTAGTGATGCACTGATCTTTACATTAAACACAATGTGCAGTGAGCTCCCCCTAGTGATGCAGTGATCTTTACATTAAACACAATGTACAGTGAGCTCCCCCTAGTGATGCAGTGATATTTACATTAAACACAATGTGCAGTGAGCTCCCCCTAGGGATGCACTGATCTTTATATTAAACACAATGTGCAGTGAGCTCCCCCTGGTGGTGCACTGATCTTTACATTAAACACAATGTGTAGTGAGCTCCCCCTACTGATGCAGTGATCTTTACATTAAACACAATGTGGAGTGAGCTCCCCCTAGTGATGCAGTGATCTTTACATTAAACACAATGTGTAGTGAGCTCCCCCTAGTGATGCACTGATCTTTACATTAAACACAATGTGCAGTGAGCTCCCCCTAGTGATGCAGTGATCTTTACATTAAACACAATGTGCAGTGAGCTCCCCCTAGTGATGCACTGATCTTTACATTAAACACTATGTGCAGTGAGCTCCCCCTAGTGAAGCACTGATCTTTACATTAAACACGATGTGCAGTGAGCTCCCCCTAGTGAAGCACTGATCTTTACATTAAACACAATGTGTAGTGAGCTCCCCCTAGTGATGCACTGATCTTTACATTAAACACAATGTGCAGTGAGCTCCCCCTAGTGATGCAGTGATCTTTACATTAAACACAATGTGCAGTGAGCTCCCCCTAGTGATGCACTGATCTTTACATTAAACACAATGTGCAGTGAGCTCCCCCTAGTGATGCACTGATCTTTCCATTAAACACAATGTGCAGTGAGCTCCCCCTAGTGATGCACTGATCTTTACATTAAACACAATGTGCAGTGAGCTCCCCCTAGTGATGCACTGATCTTTCCATTAACCACAATGTGCAGTGAGCTCCCCCTAGTGATGCACTGATCTTTCCATTAAACACAATGTGCAGTGAGCTCCCCCTAGTGATGCAGTGATCTTTCCATTAAACACAATGTGCAGTGAGCTCCCCCTAGTGATGCTCTGATCTTTCCATTAAACACAGTGTGCAGTGAGCTCCCCCTAGTGATGCACTGATCTTTACATTAAACACAATGTGCAGTGAGCTCCCCCTAGTGATGCACTGATCTTTACATTAAACACAATGTGCAGTGAGCTCCCCCTAGTGATGCACTGATCTTTACATTAAACACAATGTGCAGTGAGCTCCCCCTAGTGATGCAGTGATCTTTACATTAAACACTATGTGCAGTGAAGCTCCCCCTAGTGATGTACTGATCTTTACATTAAACACAGTGTGCAGTGAGCTCCCCCTAGTGATGCAGTGATCTTTCCATTAAACACAGTGTGCAGTGAGCTCCCCCTAGTGATGCAGTGATCTTTACATTAAACACTATGTGCAGTGATCTCCCCCTAGTGATGCACTGATCTTTACATTAAACACAATGTGCATTGAGCTCCCCCTAGTGATGCAGTGATCTTTACATTAAAGACAATGTGCAGTGAGCTCCCCCTAGTGATGCACTGATCTTTCCATTAAACACAATGTGCAGTGAGCTCCCCCTAGTGATGCACTGATCTTTACATTAAACACAATGTGCAGTGAGCTCCCCCTAGTGATGCACTGATCTTTCCATTAAACACAATGTGCAGTGAGCTCCCCCTAGTGATGCACTGATCTTTCCATTAAACACAATGTGCAGTGAGCTCCCCCTAGTGATGCAGTGATCTTTCCATTAAACACAATGTGCAGTGAGCTCCCCCTAGTGATGCTCTGATCTTTCCATTAAACACAGTGTGCAGTGAGCTCCCCCTAGTGATGCACTGATCTTTACATTAAACACAATGTGCAGTGAGCTCCCCCTAGTGATGCAGTGATCTTTACATTAAACACTATGTGCAGTGAGCTCCCCCTAGTGATGCACTGATCTTTACATTAAACACTATGTGCAGTGAAGCTCCCCCTAGTGATGTACTGATCTTTACATTAAACACAGTGTGCAGTGAGCTCCCCCTAGTGATGCAGTGATCTTTCCATTAAACACAGTGTGCAGTGAGCTCCCCCTAGGGATGCACTGATCTTTACATTAAACACAATGTGTAGTGAGCTCCCCCTAGTGATGCACTGATCTTTACATTAAACACAATGTGCAGTGAGCTCCTCCTAGTCATGCACTGATCTTTACATTAAACACAATGTGCAGTGAGCTCCCCCTAGTGATGCAGTGATCTTTACATTAAACACAATGTACAGTGAGCTCCCCCTAGTGATGCAGTGATATTTACATTAAACACAATGTGCAGTGAGCTCCCCCTAGGGATGCACTGATCTTTATATTAAACACAATGTGTAGTGAGCTCCCCCTAGTGATGCACTGATCTTTACATTAAACACAATGTGTAGTGAGCTCCCCCTAGTGATGCACTGATCTTTACTTTAAACACAATGTGCAGTGAGCTCCCCCTAGTGATGCACTGATCTTTACATTAAACACAATGTGCAGTGAGCTCCCCCTAGTGATGCAGTGATCTTTACATTAAACACAATGTGCAGTGAGCTCCCCCTAGTGATGCACTGATCTTTACATTAAACACTATGTGCAGTGAGCTCCCCCTAGTGAAGCACTGATCTTTACATTAAACACGATGTGCAGTGAGCTCCCCCTAGTGAAGCACTGATCTTTACATTAAACACAATGTGTAGTGAGCTCCCCCTAGTGATGCACTGATCTTTACATTAAACACAATGTGCAGTGAGCTCCCCCTAGTGATGCACTGATCTTTACATTAAACACAATGTGCAGTGAGCTCCCCCTAGTGATGCAGTGATCTTTACATTAAACACAATGTGCAGTGAGCTCCCCCTAGTGATGCACTGATCTTTCCATTAAACACAATGTGCAGTGAGCTCCCCCTAGTGATGCACTGATCTTTACATTAAACACAATGTGCAGTGAGCTCCCCCTAGTGATGCACTGATCTTTCCATTAACCACAATGTGCAGTGAGCTCCCCCTAGTGATGCACTGATCTTTCCATTAAACACAATGTGCAGTGAGCTCCCCCTAGTGATGCAGTGATCTTTCCATTAAACACAATGTGCAGTGAGCTCCCCCTAGTGATGCTCTGATCTTTCCATTAAACACAGTGTGCAGTGAGCTCCCCCTAGTGATGCACTGATCTTTACATTAAACACAATGTGCAGTGAGCTCCCCCTAGTGATGCACTGATCTTTACATTAAACACAATGTGCAGTGAGCTCCCCCTAGTGATGCACTGATCTTTACATTAAACACAATGTGCAGTGAGCTCCCCCTAGTGATGCAGTGATCTTTACATTAAACACTATGTGCAGTGAAGCTCCCCCTAGTGATGTACTGATCTTTACATTAAACACAGTGTGCAGTGAGCTCCCCCTAGTGATGCAGTGATCTTTCCATTAAACACAGTGTGCAGTGAGCTCCCGCTAGTGATGCAGTGATCTTTACATTAAACACAATGTGTAGTGAGCTCCCCCTAGTGATGCACTGATCTTTACATTAAACACAATGTGCAGTGAGCTCCCCCTAGTGATGCAGTGATCTTTACATTAAACACAATGTGCAGTGAGCTCCCCCTAGTGATGCAGTGATGTTTACATTAAACACAGTGTGTCGTGAGCCCCCCCTAGTGGTGCACTGGCCTTTATGTTAAACACAGTGTGCAGTGAGCTCCCCCTAGGGATGCACTGATCTTTACATTAAACACAATGTGTAGTGAGCTCCCCCTAGTGATGCACTGATCTTTACATTAAACACAATGTGCAGTGAGCTCCTCCTAGTGATGCACTGATCTTTACATTAAACACAATGTGCAGTGAGCTCCCCCTAGTGATGCAGTGATCTTTACATTAAACACAATGTACAGTGAGCTCCCCCTAGTGATGCAGTGATATTTACATTAAACACAATGTGCAGTGAGCTCCCCCTAGGGATGCACTGATCTTTATATTAAACACAATGTGCAGTGAGCTCCCCCTGGTGGTGCACTGATCTTTACATTAAACACAATGTGCAGTGAGCTCCACCTACTGATGCAGTGATCTTTACATTAAACACAATGTGTAGTGAGCTCCCCCTAGTGATGCAGTGATCTTTACATTAAACACAATGTGTAGTGAGCTCCCCCTAGTGATGCACTGATCTTTACATTAAACACAATGTGCAGTGAGCTCCCCCTAGTGATGCAGTGATCTTTACATTAAACACAATGTGCAGTGAGCTCCCCCTAGTGATGCACTGATCTTTACATTAAACACTATGTGCAGTGAGCTCCCCCTAGTGAAGCACTGATCTTTACATTAAACACGATGTGCAGTGAGCTCCCCCTAGTGAAGCACTGATCTTTACATTAAACACAATGTGTAGTGAGCTCCCCCTAGTGATGCACTGATCTTTACATTAAACACAATGTGCAGTGAGCTCCCCCTAGTGATGCAGTGATCTTTACATTAAACACAATGTGCAGTGAGCTCCCCCTAGTGATGCACTGATCTTTACATTAAACACAATGTGCAGTGAGCTCCCCCTAGTGATGCACTGATCTTTCCATTAAACACAATGTGCAGTGAGCTCCCCCTAGTGATGCACTGATCTTTACATTAAACACAATGTGCAGTGAGCTCCCCCTAGTGATGCACTGATCTTTCCATTAACCACAATGTGCAGTGAGCTCCCCCTAGTGATGCACTGATCTTTCCATTAAACACAATGTGCAGTGAGCTCCCCCTAGTGATGCAGTGATCTTTCCATTAAACACAATGTGCAGTGAGCTCCCCCTAGTGATGCTCTGATCTTTCCATTAAACACAGTGTGCAGTGAGCTCCCCCTAGTGATGCACTGATCTTTACATTAAACACAATGTGCAGTGAGCTCCCCCTAGTGATGCACTGATCTTTACATTAAACACAATGTGCAGTGAGCTCCCCCTAGTGATGCAGTGATCTTTACATTAAACACTATGTGCAGTGAAGCTCCCCCTAGTGATGTACTGATCTTTACATTAAACACAGTGTGCAGTGAGCTCCCCCTAGTGATGCAGTGATCTTTCCATTAAACACAGTGTGCAGTGAGCTCCCCCTAGTGATGCAGTGATCTTTACATTAAACACTATGTGCAGTGATCTCCCCCTAGTGATGCACTGATCTTTACATTAAACACAATGTGCATTGAGCTCCCCCTAGTGATGCACTGATCTTTACATTAAACACAATGTGTAGTGAGCTCCCCCTAGTGATGCACTGATCTTTACATTAAACACAGTGTGCATTGAGCTCCCCCTAGTGATGCACTGATCTTTACATTAAACACTATGTGCAGTGAGCTCCCCCTAGTGATGCAGTGATCTTTACATTAAACACAATGTGCAGTGAGCTCCCCCTAGTGATGCAGTGATGTTTACATTAAACACAGTGTGTCGTGAGCCCCCCCTAGTGGTGCACTGGCCTTTATGTTAAACACAGTGTGCAGTGAGCTCCCCCTAGTGATGCAGTGATGTTTACATTAAACACAATGTGTAGTGAGCTCCCCCTAGTGATGCACTGATCTTTACATTAAACACAGTGTGCATTGAGCTCCCCCTAGTGATGCACTGATCTTTACATTAAACACAATGTGTAGTGAGCTCCCCCTAGTGATGCAGTGATCTTTACATTAAACACAGTGTGCATTGAGCTCCCCCTAGTGATGCACTGATCTTTACATTAAACACTATGTGCAGTGAGCTCCCCCTAGTGATGCACTGATCTTTACATTAAACACTATGTGCAGTGAGCTCCCCCTAGTGATGCAGTGATCTTTACATTAAACACAGTGTGCATTGAGCTCCCCCTAGTGATGCACTGATCTTTACATTAAACACTATGTGCAGTGAGCTCCCCCTAGTGATGCAGTGATGTTTACATTAAACACAGTGTGTCGTGAGCCCCCCCTTAGTGGTGCACTGGCCTTTATGTTAAACACAGTGTGCAGTGAGCTCCCCCTAGTGATGCACTGATCTTTACATTAAACACAATGTGTAGTGAGCTCCCCCTAGTGGTGTACTGGCCTTTATATTAAACATGGCGTGCGGTGAGCTCCCACTGGTGGTGTACTGGCCTTTATATTAAACATGGCGTACGGTGAGCTCCCCCTGGTGGTGCACCGACCTTTTACAATAAATCTAGTGTGCAGTGAGCTCCCCCTAGTGGCTGCTGCAGACATAAAAGAACTTTTCCATCACCTCTATGACTATCCTGGGGATTTGAATCCCATAGAAACTTCGCTCTGACCCCCATAGGAATATCAGAAGATGATTTAGTGCAGGTTTAGCATAAAAACAAAATCTAATCAAGTTCTAAAGTTCTGTAACTTTTTATGTTCCATCTTACAAGATCTCCATTTGCTGTCAGTGTCTAAAAACATTCTTGTTTCCATTTAGAGGGTGAGAACATGTACAGACTTAGTGCTTCTCCCAGCGGAGAGCGTAGTCAGAGGGCGAAACAGAGATTTCCACTGTTCATGTGTTTGCCAAGGCCGGATACATTGCAGCAAACTCTCAGCTGCGACAAGGTCTGTGCAGGCTTTTAGCCAACACGTATGTTTCTGTTCATTTACGGTAAACTGAGATGTCGAAAATGGTAAAAAAAAAATATTGCTAGCGAGGATAGCTCACTGGTATCTACCAAACGGCTCCACTCTTAAGGGGGCTCTTACCCCTTTAAGTAACTTTCTAATTTCCCCCCACTGCCTGCCTAAATTCTTCATCAGGAAATGCACCAGGCTGACTGTAGTTGCGGTGTAATTGGGGTTAGGAGTTCTGCACAGTGCTGGGAGAATGGGATGTACCATGCAAAATATTGTCCACATAGGACCCTTAATCCTCCAGCTGGAGTTTTAGGGCCTCTAGCGGGGGTCTCAAGGCCTCCAAGTCTAGTAAACCCTGAAGACGTTTGATGTATCCTATGGCTGCTCGTAGGGTCTCCACTTTGCTCAGCCGTTTCCCCGCCAATTCCTGGGGCAGATGCTGTCTGAGCCGCGCGTAGCCCTCGTTCACACACCGAACCCTTTGCCTCTCCCTTTCGTTCCTTTTGCGGATGAAGGCTGGCTCCATGGAATAGTCACAAAATCCTAGGTGGCTTTGGAAAGGCAAGTAGGAAAGATGAGCTGAATATCTCCTGTCCCCGTAAGTGGCAGAGTCAAAGTGCAAGGAGACCCTATAGGTGTCACTTAATGAGGGGTTGTGGTGGTCTACATGGATGCCCCAGGGCATGGTCATGGGATGGAACGAGGTCCTTTGGAAGAACATGTCCTGTTTGCTGCTGTTCATTATAGTGATGTTCAAGAAGAATATCAGCCTCTATCTCCTGTCCTTCACGGTAGTCCTGTCTACTTTAAGTGGAGAACCTATCGCTACCCTTGTGAAGCGGAGTACATCTCCCGTGGTATCACAACTCCTCCTTGGACAGTTAAGCCCACTAGTCTTCTTCAGTGTTGGTCTTGTCTTGGGCCACTGGGTGGAAAAACTTTATATCCCTTATTTTATGTTTCTTCTTGTCTTGGCCTACAAAGTGGTCCTTCTAGATAGCTTCCTTCAGGATGAGTTCTGTCTTGGTCAACTTATTTACAACACCTATCTCCGTTCTTGTGGACAACATCGATGTTATTTCCTTCACGATGCAGCCGGTCTTGACCAAGTAGGTTTTAAACCTTTAAAGTCCGACCTTCGTGGTGAGTCCTGTCTCACGCAACTTTGCGAATATCTTCATTCCTTCCTTTAGGATGCTTCCAGGCTTGGCCTACTAAGTGGACAACTCTTTTATCCTTTCATTATGGTGGATTTCATGTTGGTTGACTTAATTTTCAACAACGATCGCCCTTCCTTGGCCAACTGCCTTAATAGACCTTCCTTCTCGAGTGGGTCCTGTTTCGGCCAACTAAGCGTAAAGCCTTTCTGTCCTCTTCTTAGTTACGTAAATTAAGAATCTTTACTCTCCAAGATGGAAGGTCTATGTCTCAGCCAACTAAGTTCCCAGTCCTTGAGTCCGTTCCTTCACGGTGCGACCTTGGCAAACTGAGTTTACAACCTTTTATATGCCTTTGATGATGGCGGTTCCTGTTCTTGGCCAAATACGTTCATAATCATTAAGCTTTTTCCTTCACTATCTCTTCTAGGCCAACTAAGTTCTAGACTTTTATTCAGGGTGAGTTGAGTCTTGGTTGACTAAATGGACAACTCATAAAGCATTTTCTTCATGGTCACTGAAGTAGCCAACATCTCTGTGCCTTCCTTGATGATGGGTCCCGTCTTGGCCAATCGTGGACAACTTCTTTATCCTTTCTTCATGGTAAGTTCTGCCTTGGCCAACCGTAGACTATCTACAGGACAACAGATTGGTTCCACCGCCAAGTTATCAGATGCCACCCAGTATGAAAATTCGAGACATCTTCCTTATCCAACAGCCGCCCATTTAATCCGCCCTAAAGAGTCATCTTTGTGATCTTCTCACGGGTGGGATAATGCAATGTATCTAGTGAAGAAAAGATAAAAACATAAACAGAGTGAGGATTCCTTGTAATCTGCAGCTGTGTTTGATGTCGGTCCCTCTGAAAGATTGGCGATTTACACACTTAGAGGAGCGAGAGTCTTCAAAGACATCTCGTCCTCTGTCCTGGAACAGAAGTATCTTCTGGAGTATTGTGCCTCGGGGCCACGTTCCCACCTGGAGCCCTCATATCTGTGATACTTTTCCTGTCTTTGGTAGGACAACTCTTCTCCATGAGATGTGACCACCGACTTTACACTGTGTTCCAAATTATTATGTTCTCAATGGGGTTGAGGTCAGGGGAGCATGGGGGCCACACCATAACTTTGTCCCCTTTTATGCCCACAGCAGCCAGAGATGCAGATGTGTTATGTGCAGCATGAGACGGGGCATTATCATGCATGAAATGATCTCGATGGTCCAGATGGATGGAGTGGAGGATGGCTGGTTGATGGACACCCCATGCAAACACAGCAACGGCGCTAACAAGGAGGAGGTGGAGTAATGTTTTGGGCTGGAATCATGGGGAGAGAGATTGTCGGCCCTTTTAGGATCCCTGAAGGGGTAAAGATGAACTCCATAATGTATGTTGAGTTTCTCAAACAGCACTTCCTTCCATGGTTCAAGAAGAAGA
The DNA here is from genome assembly GCF_046119375.1 of Phyllobates terribilis. Classification (NCBI taxonomy): domain Eukaryota; kingdom Metazoa; phylum Chordata; class Amphibia; order Anura; family Dendrobatidae; genus Phyllobates; species Phyllobates terribilis. Next base: position 178,416,734 of record NW_027362770.1, read on the forward strand.
ACCGTGCATTCTGCAACAAGATGATTTTCATGCATGATAATGCCCCGTCTCATGCTGCACATAACACATCTGCATCTCTGGCTGCTATGGGCATAAAAAGGGACAAACTTATGGTGTGGCCCCCATGCTCCCCTGACCTCAACCCCATTGAAAACCTCTGGAGCATCATCAAAAGGAGTGTCTATGATGGCGGGAGGCAGTTCACATCTAAGCAACAGCTCTGGGAGGGTATTCTGTCCTCATGCAAAACAATTGAAGCAGAAACCATCCAAAACCTGACAAATTCAATGGACGAGAGAGTTCAGAAGCTCCTTTCGAACAAGGGGTCCTATGTGCAAATGTAACATCACCTAGAATAAAGTTTTGAGGTGAAAACTGTTTGATTTCAGTGTGTAATAACCTGCTAATGCTTATAATTTCAAAAATGACCATTTTTTTGTTCTTTATTAAAATGAAAAGGTTGAAAACTCTGCTGTGCATAATAATTTGGAACATGCATTTTGAGTGCAGTTTGAGTTTTTTATTTTTTTAAATATCCTGTTATCATAGGCAGTTTATACAAAAACCTTTCAATTGTACTCTAATAGTTATTTGACTGGAAAATTACAATGACTGCAATTCATATAGGTAATTTGGGAAAATCTGAGAAAATATTATTTGCCTAATAATTTGGAACACAATGTAGTCATCTGGAGCATAATAGTGACGGCTATGGAGGAAAGTTCTCTGGAGGTTCTCGGCCCCGGTGATACGTGGTCATGGATGGGGTGGGGGGGACAAGGTTGCAAATTAATGATTTATCGAGCGGTATGACCACATTTGGTTTCACCTTATTTGGGTGGGATGAGTCCTGGGTTGAGTTTACGTCTGTAACAAGATGTTCAATAATTTCGGCAGGTCTGTGCTGGCGCTGGGGGGATTAGGGCGCCTCGTTTATTCCCTTTGTGCTCCTGGAGCTTTTATTTGTGGTGATCACACATGAAAGGAGAGATAGTTAGCGGCCCCTTTAATTTAGGGGGAAGTGTAAATATGGCATTTGGGAGGGTATGGATGATGGTGGGTATGAGGGGTCTGTAGACCACAGAGGTGGACATAGTGCAGGAGGGGGTGAGCTAATATTGGTCCCGTGCCCCCATGATGTGATTACTAGCAGCCACACAGCACAGAGCTCCAGCGTCTGTCCCCATATGGGTGGGGAGTGGAGGAGCCCCAGTGTCTGACCCCATACCGGGGGGGTGGAGGAGCTCCGGCGTCTGTCCCCGTACCTGGGGGTGGAGGAGCCCCGGCGTCTGTCCCCGTACCTGGGGGTGGAGGAGCCCCAGTGTCTGTCCCCTTACCGGGGGGGTGGAGGAGCCCCGGCGTCTGTCCCCGTACCTGGGGGTGGAGGAGCCCCGGCATCTGTCCCCGTACCTGGGGGTGGAGGAGCCCCAGTGTCTGTCCCCTTACCGGGGGGGTGGAGGAGCCCCGGCGTGTGTCCCCATACCTGGGGGTGGAGGAGCTCCGGCGTCTGTCCCGGGACCTGGGGGTGGAGGAGCTCCGGCGTGTGACCCCGTGGAGGAGGGGCAGCGCCACTTTTATGCATCATCAATGCTAATGGTTGGACCCCGATGAGAGATGGAAATTTACATTACAGCTCTGCGGACCACAGGATCACATCACTGTATCTTATCCGATCCTGTGAGATACTGTCTGCTGAGCTGTGTATCTAATCCCATCATGTGTGATACTGTCTGCTGAGCTGTATCTAATCCCATCATGTGTGATACTGTCTGCTGAGCTGTATCTAATCCCATCATGTGTGATATAGTCTGCTGAAACGTGTATCTAATCCCATCATGTGTCATACCGTCTGCTGAGCCGTGTATCTAATCCTGTCCTGTGTGATACTGTCCTCTGAGCCGTGTATCTAATCCTATCCTCTGTGATACTGTCCTCTGAGCCGTGTCCCTAATCCTCTCCCGTGTGATACTGTCTGCTCAGCCGTGTATCTAATCCTCTCCCGTGTGATACTGTCTGCTGAGCCGTGTATCTAATCCTCTCCCGTGTGATACTGTCTGCTGAGCCGTGTATCTAATCCTCTCCCGTGTGATACTGTCTGCTGAGCCGTGTATCTAATCCTCTCCCGTGTGATACTGTCTGCTCAGCCGTGTATCTAATCCTCTCCCACGTGATACTGTCTGCTGAGCCGTGTATCTAATCCTCTCCCGCGTGATACTGTCTGCTGAGCCGTGTATCTAATCCCATCATGTGTGATATCGTCTCCTGAGCTGTGTATCTAATCCTATCCTGTGTGATACTGTCTGCTGAGCCGTGTAGCTAATCCTGTCCTGTGTGATACTGTCCGCTGAGCCGTGTATCTAATCTTATCCTGTGTGATACTGTCTGCTGAGCCGTGTCCCTAATCCTCTCCCGTGTGATACTGTCTGCTCTGCCGTGTATCTAATCCTCTCCCGTGTGATACTGTCTGCTGAGCCGTGTATCTAATTCTCTCCCCTGTGATACTGTCTGCTGAGCCGTGTATCTAATCCCATCATGTATGATACTGTCTGCTGAGCCGTGTAGCTAATCCCATCATGTGTGATACCGTCTCCTGAGCTGTGTATCTAATCCTATCCTGTGTGATACTGTCTGCTGAGCTGTGTATCTAATCCTCTCCTGTGTAATACTGTCTGCAGAGCTGTGTATCTAATCCCATCATGTGTGATACTGTCTGCTGAGCCGTGTATCTAATCCCATCATGTGTGATACTGTCTGCTGAGCCACGTAGCTAATCCCATCATGTGTGATATCGTCTCCTGAGCTGTGTATCTAATCCTCTCCTGTGTGATACCATCTCCTGAGCTGTTTATCTAATCCTCTCCTGTGTAATACTGTCTGCTGAGCCGTGTATCTAATCCCATCATGTGTGATACTGTCTGCTGAGCCGCGTAGCTAATCCCATCATGTGTGATACCGTCTCCTGAGCCGTGTATCTAATCCTCTCCTGTGTGATACTGTCTGCTGAGCTGTGTATCTAATCCTCTCCCGTGTGATACTGTCTGCTGAGCTGTGTATCTAATCCTCTCCCGTGTGATACTGTCTGCTGAGCCGTGTATCTAATCCTCTCCTGTGTGATATCGTCTGCTGAGCTGTGTATCTAATCCTCTCCCGTGTGATACTGTCTGCTGAGCCGTGTATCTAATCCTCTCCTGTGTAATACTGTCTGCAGAGCTGTGTATCTAATCCCATCACGTGTGATACTGTCTGCTGAGCCATGTATCTAATCCCATCATGTGTGATACTGTCTGCTGAGCCGTGTAGCTAATCCCATCATGTGTGATACTGTCTACTGAGCCATGTATCTAATCCTATACCGTGTGATACTGTCTGCTGAGCTGTGTATCTAATCCTCTCCTGTGTGATACCGTCTCCTGAGCTGTGTATCTAATCCTCTCCTGTATGATACTGTCTGCTGAGCTATGTATCTAATCCTCTCCCGTGTGATACTGTCTGCTGAGCCATATATCTAATCCCATCCTGTGTGATACCGTCTGCTGAGCCGTGTATCTAATCCCATCATGTGTGATACCGTCTGCTGAGCTGTGTATCTAATCCTCTCCTGTGCGATACTGTCTCCTGAGCTGTGTATCTAATCCTCTCCTGTGCGATACTGTCTGCTGAGCCGTGTATCTAATCCTCTCCCGTGTGATACTGTCAGCTGAGCCGTGTATCAAATCCTCTCATGTGTGATACTGTCTGCTGAGCTGTGTATCTAATCCTCTCCTGTGTGATACTGCCTGCTGAGTCGTGTATCTAATCCTATCCTGTGTGATACTGTCTGCTGAGCCGTGTATCTAATCCCATCATGTGTGATATCGTCTGCTGAGCCATGTATCTAATCCTATCATGTGTTATACCGTCTGCTGAGCCGTGTATCTAATCCCATCATGTGTGATATCATCTGCTGAGCCATGTATCTAATCCTATCCTGTGTGATACTGTCTGCTGAGCTGTGTATCTAATCCTCTCCCTTGTGATACTGTCTGCTGAGCCATGTATCTAATCCTATCCTGTGTGATACTGTCTGCTGAGCCGTGTATCTAATCCTCTCCCATGTGATACTGTCTGCTGAGCCGTGTATCTAATCCCATCATGTGTGATATCGTCTGCTGAGCCGTGTATCTAATCCTCTCCTGTGTGATACTGTCTGCTGAGCTGTGTATCTAATCCTATCCTGTGTGATACTGTCTGCTGAGCCGTGTATCTAATCCTATCCTGTGTGATACTGTCTGCTGAGCTGTGTATCTAATCCTCTCCCGTGTGATACTGTCTGCTGAGCCGTGTATCTAATCCTCTCCTGTGTGATACTGTCTGCTGAGCCGTGTATCTAATCCTATCCTGTGTGATACTGTCTGCTGAGCCGTGTATCTAATCCTATCCTGTGTGATACTGTCTGCTGAGCTGTGTATCTAATCCTCTCCCGTGTGATACTGTCTGCTGAGCTGTGTATCTAATCCTCTCCCGTGTGATACTGTCTGCTGAGCTGTGTATCTAATCCTCTCCCGTGTGATACTGTCTGCTGAGCCGTGTATCTAATCCTCTCCCCTTGTGATACTATCTGCTGAGCCATGTTTCTAATCCCATCATGTGTGATATCGTCTGCTGAGCCGTGTATCTAATCCTATCCTGTGTGATACTGTCTGCTGAGCCGTGTATCTAATCCCATCATGTGTGATATTGTCTGCTGAGCCGTGTATCTAATCCTCTTCCGTGTGATACTGTCTGCTGAGCCGTGTATCTAATCCTCTCCCGTGTGATACTGTCTGCTGAGCCGTGTATCTAATCCTATCCTGTGTGATACTGTCTGCTGAGCCGTGTATCTAATCCTCTCCTGTGTGATACTGTTTGCTGAGCCGTGTATCTAATCCTCTCCCCTTGTGATACTGTCTGCTGAGCCGTGTATCTAATCCCATCATGTGTGATATCGTCTGCTGAGCCGTGTATCTAATCCCATCATGTGTGATACTGTCTGCTGAGCAGTGTATCTAATCCTATCCTGTGTGATACTGTCTGCTGAGCCGTGTATCTAATCCTCTCCCGTGTGATACTGTCTGCTGAGCCGTGTATCTAATCCTCTCCTGTGTGATATCGTCTGCTGAGCTGTGTATCTAATCCTCTCCCGTGTGATACTGTCTGCTGAGCCGTGTATCTAATCCTCTCCTGTGTAATACTGTCTGCAGAGCTGTGTATCTAATCCCATCACGTGTGATACTGTCTGCTGAGCCATGTATCTAATCCCATCATGTGTGATACTGTCTGCTGAGCCGTGTAGCTAATCCCATCATGTGTGATACTGTCTACTGAGCCATGTATCTAATCCTATACCGTGTGATACTGTCTGCTGAGCTGTGTATCTAATCCTCTCCTGTGTGATACCGTCTCCTGAGCTGTGTATCTAATCCTCTCCTGTATGATACTGTCTGCTGAGCTATGTATCTAATCCTCTCCCGTGTGATACTGTCTGCTGAGCCATATATCTAATCCCATCCTGTGTGATACCGTCTGCTGAGCCGTGTATCTAATCCCATCATGTGTGATACCGTCTGCTGAGCTGTGTATCTAATCCTCTCCTGTGCGATACTGTCTCCTGAGCTGTGTATCTAATCCTCTCCTGTGCGATACTGTCTGCTGAGCCGTGTATCTAATCCTCTCCCGTGTGATACTGTCAGCTGAGCCGTGTATCAAATCCTCTCATGTGTGATACTGTCTGCTGAGCTGTGTATCTAATCCTCTCCTGTGTGATACTGCCTGCTGAGTCGTGTATCTAATCCTATCCTGTGTGATACTGTCTGCTGAGCCGTGTATCTAATCCCATCATGTGTGATATCGTCTGCTGAGCCATGTATCTAATCCTATCATGTGTTATACCGTCTGCTGAGCCGTGTATCTAATCCCATCATGTGTGATATCATCTGCTGAGCCATGTATCTAATCCTATCCTGTGTGATACTGTCTGCTGAGCTGTGTATCTAATCCTCTCCCTTGTGATACTGTCTGCTGAGCCATGTATCTAATCCTATCCTGTGTGATACTGTCTGCTGAGCCGTGTATCTAATCCTCTCCCATGTGATACTGTCTGCTGAGCCGTGTATCTAATCCCATCATGTGTGATATCGTCTGTTGAGCCGTGTATCTAATCCTCTCCTGTGTGATACTGTCTGCTGAGCTGTGTATCTAATCCTATCCTGTGTGATACTGTCTGCTGAGCCGTGTATCTAATCCTATCCTGTGTGATACTGTCTGCTGAGCTGTGTATCTAATCCTCTCCCGTGTGATACTGTCTGCTGAGCCGTGTATCCAATCCTCTCCTGTGTGATACTGTCTGCTGAGCCGTGTATCTAATCCTATCCTGTGTGATACTGTCTGCTGAGCCGTGTATCTAATCCTATCCTGTGTGATACTGTCTGCTGAGCTGTGTATCTAATCCTCTCCCGTGTGATACTGTCTGCTGAGCTGTGTATCTAATCCTCTCCCGTGTGATACTGTCTGCTGAGCTGTGTATCTAATCCTCTCCCGTGTGATACTGTCTGCTGAGCCGTGTATCTAATCCTCTCCCCTTGTGATACTATCTGCTGAGCCATGTTTCTAATCCCATCATGTGTGATATCGTCTGCTGAGCCGTGTATCTAATCCTATCCTGTGTGATACTGTCTGCTGAGCCGTGTATCTAATCCCATCATGTGTGATATTGTCTGCTGAGCCGTGTATCTAATCCTCTTCCGTGTGATACTGTCTGCTGAGCCGTGTATCTAATCCTCTCCCGTGTGATACTGTCTGCTGAACCGTGTATCTAATCCTATCCTGTGTGATACTGTCTGCTGAGCCGTGTATCTAATCCTCTCCTGTGTGATACTGTTTGCTGAGCCGTGTATCTAATCCTCTCCCCTTGTGATACTGTCTGCTGAGCCGTGTATCTAATCCCATCATGTGTGATATCGTCTGCTGAGCCGTGTATCTAATCCCATCATGTGTGATACTGTCTGCTGAGCAGTGTATCTAATCCTATCCTGTGTGATACTGTCTGCTGAGCCGTGTATCTAATCCTCTCCTGTGTGATACTGTCTGCTGAGCCGTGTATCTAATCCCATCATGTGTGATATTGTCTGCTGAGCCGTGTATCTAATCCTCTTCCGTGTGATACTGTCTGCTCAGCCGTGTATCTAATCCTATCCTGTGTGATACTGTCTGCTGAGCTGTGTATCTAATCCTCTCCTGTGTGATACTGTTTGCTGAGCCGTGTATCTAATCCTCTCCCCTTGTGATACTGTCTGCTGAGCCGTGTATCTAATCCCATCATGTGTGATATCGTCTGCTGAGCCGTGTATCTAATCCCATCATGTGTGATACTGTCTGCTGAGCAGTGTATCTAATCCTATCCTGTGTGATACTGTCTGCTGAGCCGTGTATCTAATCCTCTCCTGTGTGATACTGTCTGCTGAGCCGTGTATCTAATCCTCTCATGTGTGATACCGTCTGCTGAGCCGTGTATCTAATCCCATCATGTGTGATACCGTCTGCTGAGCCGTGTAGCTAATCCCATTATGTGTGATACCGTCTGCTGAGCCGTGTATCTAATCCTATCCTGTGTGATACTATCTGCTGAGCTGTGTATCTAATCCTATCCTGTGTGATACTGTCTGCTGAGCCGTGTATCTAATCCTCTCCCGAGTGATACTGTCTGCTGAGCCGTGTATCTAATCCTCTCATGTGTGATACTGTCTGCTGAGCCGTGTATCTAATCCCATCATGTGTGATATCGTCTGCTGAGCCATGTATCTAATCCTATCCTATGTGAAACCGTCTGCTGAGCCGTGTATCTAATCCCATCATGTGTGAAACCGTCTGCTGAGCCGTGTATCTAATCCCATCATGTGTGATACTGTCTGCTGAGCCGTGTATCTAATCCTCTCCCGTGTGATACTGTCTGCTGAGCCGTGTATCTAATCCTCTCATGTGTGATACTGTCTGCTGAGCCGTGTATCTAATCCCATCATGTGTGATATCGTCTGCTGAGCCGTGTATCTAATCCTCTCCTGTGTGATACTATCTGCTGAGCCGTGTATCTAATCCTCTCCCGTGTGATACTGTCTGCTGAGCCGTGTATCTAATCCTATCCTGTGCGATACTGTCTCCTGAGCTGTGTATCTAATCCTCTCCTGTGTGATACTGTCTGCTGAGCCGTGTATCTAATCCTCTCCTGTGTGATACTGTCTGCTCAGCCGTGTATCTAATCATCTCCTGTGTGATACTGTCTGCTGAGCCGTGTATCTAATCCCATCATGTGTGATACCGTCTGCTGAGCAGTGTATCTAATCCCATCATGTGTGATATCGTCTGCTGAGCCGTGTATCTAATCCTCTCCTGTGTGATACTATCTGCTGAGCCGTGTATCTAATCCTATCCTGTGCGATACTGTCTCCTGAGCTGTGTATCTAATCCTCTCCTGTGCGATACTGTCTGCTGAGCCGTGTATCTAATCCTCTCCTGTGTGATACTGTCTGCTGAGCCGTGTATCTAATCCTCTCCTGTGTGATACTGTCTGCTGAGCCGTGTATCTAATCCTATCCTGTGTGATACTATGTGCTGAGCTGTGTATCTAATCCTATCCTGTGTGATACTGTCTGCTGAGCTGTGTATCTAATCCTCTCCCTTGTGATACTGTCTGCTGAGCCATGTATCTAATCCTCTTCCGTGTGATACTGTCTGCTGAGCCGTGTACCTAATCCCATCATGTGTGATACCGTCTGCTGAGCCGTGTATCTAATCCTATCCTGTGTGATACCGTCTGCTGAGCCGTGTATCTAATCCTCTCCGGTGTGATACTGTCTGCTGAGCCGTGTATCTAATCCCATCATGTCTGCTGAGCCGTGTATCTAATCCCATCATGTCTGCTGAGCCGTGTATCTAATCCCATCATGTGTGATACCGTCTGCTGAGCCGTGTATCTAATCCTATCCTGTGTGATACCGTCTGCTGAGCCGTGTATCTAATCCTCTCCGGTGTGATACTGTCTGCTGAACCGTGTATCTAATCCCATCATGTCTGCTGAGCCGTGTATCTAATCCCATCATGTCTGCTGAGCCGTGTATCTAATCCCATCATGTGTGATACCGTCTGCTGAGCTGTGTATATAATCCTATCCTGTGTGATACTGTCTGCTGAGCTGTGTATCTAATCTTCTGTGTGATACTGTCTGCTGAGCCGTGTATCTAATCTTCTGCCGTGTGATACTGTCTGCTGAGCCGTGTATCTAATCCTCTCATGTGTGATACTGTCTGCTGAGCCGTGTATCTAATCCCATCATGTGTGATATCGTCTGCTGAGCCGTGTATCTAATCCTCTCCTGTGTGATACTATCTGCTGAGCCGTGTATCTAATCCTCTCCCGTGTGATACTGTCTGCTGAGCCGTGTATCTAATCCTATCCTGTGCGATACTGTCTCCTGAGCTGTGTATCTAATCCTCTCCTGTGTGATACTGTCTGCTGAGCCGTGTATCTAATCCTCTCCTGTGTGATACTGTCTGCTCAGCCGTGTATCTAATCCTCTCCTGTGTGATACTGTCTGCTGAGCCGTGTATCTAATCCCATCATGTGTGATACCGTCTGCTGAGCAGTGTATCTAATCCCATCATGTGTGATATCGTCTGCTGAGCCGTGTATCTAATCCTCTCCTGTGTGATACTATCTGCTGAGCCGTGTATCTAATCCTATCCTGTGCGATACTGTCTCCTGAGCTGTGTATCTAATCCTCTCCTGTGCGATACTGTCTGCTGAGCCGTGTATCTAATCCTCTCCTGTGTGATACTGTCTGCTGAGCCGTGTATCTAATCCTCTCCTGTGTGATACTGTCTGCTGAGCCGTGTATCTAATCCTATCCTGTGTGATACTATGTGCTGAGCTGTGTATCTAATCCTATCCTGTGTGATACTGTCTGCTGAGCTGTGTATTAAATCCTCTCCCTTGTGATACTGTCTGCTGAGCCATGTATCTAATCCTCTTCCGTGTGATACTGTCTGCTGAGCCGTGTACCTAATCCCATCATGTGTGATACCGTCTGCTGAGCCGTGTATCTAATCCTATCCTGTGTGATACCGTCTGCTGAGCCGTGTATCTAATCCTCTCCGGTGTGATACTGTCTGCTGAGCCGTCTATCTAATCCCATCATGTCTGCTGAGCCGTGTATCTAATCCCATCATGTCTGCTGAGCCGTGTATCTAATCCCATCATGTGTGATACCGTCTGCTGAGCCGTGTATCTAATCCTATCCTGTGTGATACCGTCTGCTGAGCCGTGTATCTAATCCTCTCCGGTGTGATACTGTCTGCTGAACCGTGTATCTAATCCCATCATGTCTGCTGAGCCGTGTATCTAATCCCATCATGTCTGCTGAGCCGTGTATCTAATCCCATCATGTGTGATACCGTCTGCTGAGCTGTGTATATAATCCTATCCTGTGTGATACTGTCTGCTGAGCTGTGTATCTAATCTTCTGTGTGATACTGTCTGCTGAGCCGTGTATCTAATCTTCTGCCGTGTGATACTGTCTGCTGAGCCGTGTATCTAATCCTCTCCTGTGTGATACTGTCTGCCGAGCCGTGTATCTAATCCTCTCCTGTGTGATACTGTCTGCTGAGCCGTGTATCTAATCCTCTCCTGTGTGATACTGTCTGCTGAGCCGTGTATCTAATCCTATCCTGTGTGATACTGTCTGCTGAGCCGTGTATCTAATCCTCTCCTGTGTGATACTGTCTGCTGAGCTGTGTATCTAATCCTCTCCTGTGTGATACTGTCTGCTGAGCTGTGTATCGAATCCTATCCTGTGTGATACTATCTGCTGGTCCGTGTATCTAATCTTCTCCTGTGTGATACTGTCTGCTGAGCTGTGTATCTAATCCTATCCTGTGTGATACTGTCTGCTGAGCTGTCTATCTAATCCTCTCCCGTGTGATACTGTTTGCTGAGCAGTGTATCTAATCCTATCCTGTGTGATACTGTCTGCTGAGCTGTGTATCTAATCCTCTCCCGTGTGATACTGTTTGCTGAGCAGTGTATCTAATCCTCTCCCGTGTGATACTGTCTGCTGAGCCGTGTATCTAATCCTCTCCTGTGTGATACTGTCTGCTGAGCAGTGTATCTAATCCTATCCTGTGTGATACTGTCTGCTGAGCTGTGTATCTAATCCTATCCTGTGATACTGTCTGCTGAGCTGTGTATCTAATCCTATCCTGTGTGATACTGTCTGCTGAGCCGTGTATCGAATCCTATCCTGTGTGATACTATCTGCTGGTCCGTGTATCTAATCTTCTCCTGTGTGATACTGTCTGCTGAGCTGTGTATCTAATCCTCTCCCGTGTGATACTGTCTGCTGAGCCGTGTATCTAATCCTCTCCCGTGTGATACTGTTTGCTGAGCCGTGTATCAAATCCTCTCCCGTGTGATACTGTCTGCTGAGCCGTGTATCTAATCCCATCATGTCTGCTGAGCCGTGTATCTAATCCCATCATGTCTGCTGAGCCGTGTATCTAATCCCATCATGTCTGCTGAGCCGTGTATCTAATCCCATCATGTGTGATACCGTCTGCTGAGCTGTGTATATAATCCTATCCTGTGTGATACTGTCTGCTGAGCTGTGTATCTAATCTTCTCCTGTGTGATACTGTCTGCTGAGCCGTGTATCTAATCCTCTCCTGTATGATACTGTCTGCTGAGTCGTGTATCTAATCCTCTCCCGTGTGATACTGTTTGCTGAGCAGTGCATCTAATCCTCTCCCGTGTGATACTGTCTGCTGAGCCGTGTATCTAATCCTCTCCCGTGTGATACTGTCTGCTGAGCCGTGTATCTAATCCCATTATGTGTGATACTGTCTGCTGAGCCGTGTATCTAATCCTATCCTGTGTGATACTGTCTGCTGAGCCGTGTATCTAATCCTCTCCTGTGTGATACTGTTTGCTGAGCCGTGTATCTAATCCTCTCCTGTGTGATACTGTTTGCTGAGCCGTGTATCTAATCCTCTCCTGTGTGATACCGTCTGCAGAGCCGTGTATCTAATCCTATCCTGTGCGATACTGTCTGCTGAGCTGTGTATCTAATCCTCTCCTGTGCGATACTGTCTGCTGAGCCGTGTATCTAATCCTCTCCTGTGTGATACTGTCTGCTGAGCCGTGTATCTAATCCTCTCCTGTGTGATACTGTTTGCTGAGCCGTGTATCTAATCCTCTCCTGTGTGATACCGTCTGCAGAGCCGTGTATCTAATCCTATCCTGTGCGATACTGTCTGCTGAGCTGTGTATCTAATCCTCTCCTGTGCGATACTGTCTGCTGAGCCGTGTATCTAATCCTCTCCCGTGTGATACTGTCTGCTGAGCCGTGTATCTAATCCTCTCATGTGTGATACTGTCTGCTGAGCCGTGTATCTAATCCCATCATGTGTGATATCGTCTGCTGAGCCATGTATCTAATCCTCTCCCGTGTGCTACTGTCTGCTGAGCCGTGTATCTAATCCTATCCTGTGTAATACTGTTTGCTGAGCCGTGTATCTAATCCTCTCCCGTGTGATACTGTCTGCTGAGCCGTGTATCTAATCCCATCATGTGTGATATCGTCTGCTGAGCCGTGTATCTAATCCCATCATGTGTGATATCGTCTGCTGAGCCATGTATCTAATCCTCTCCCGTGTGCTACTGTCTGCTGAGCCGTGTATCTAATCCTATCCTGTGTAATACTGTTTGCTGAGCCGTGTATCTAATCCTCTCCCGTGTGATACTGTCTGCTGAACCATGTATCTAATCCCATCATGTGTGATATCGTCTGCTGAGCCGTGTATCTAATCCCATCATGTGTGATATCGTCTGCTGAGCCGTGTATCTAATCCTCTCCCGTGTGATACTGTCTGCTGAGCCGTGTATCTAATCCTCTCATGTGTGATACTGTCTGCTGAGCCGTGTATCTAATCCCATCATGTGTGATATCGTCTGCTGAGCCATGTATCTAATCCTATCCTGTGTGATACTGTCTGCTGAGCTGTGTATCTAATCCTCTCCCGTGTGATACTGTCTGCTGAGCCGTGTATCTAATCCTATCCTGTGTAATACTGTTTGCTGAGCCGTGTATCTAATCCTCTCCCGTGTGATACTGTCTGCTGAGCCGTGTATCTAATCCCATCATGTGTGATATCATCTGCTGAGTCATGTATCTAATCCTATTCTGTGTGATACTGTCTGCTGAGCCGTGTATCTAATCCTATAATGTGTGATATCGTCTGCTGAGCCGTGTATCTAATCCTCTCCCGTGTGATACTGTCTGCTGAGCCGTGTATCTAATCTTCTCATATGTGATACTGTCTGCTGAGCCGTGTATCTAATCCCATGTGTGATAACGTCTGCTGAGCCGTGTATCTAATCCCATCATGTGTGATATCGTCTGCTGAGCCGTGTATCTAATCCTCTCCCGTGTGATACTGTCTGCTGAGTTGTGTATCTAATCCTCTCATGTGTGATACTGTCTGCTGAGCCGTGTATCTAATCCTATCCTGTGTGATGCTGTCTGCTGAGCCATGTATCTAATACCATCATGTGTGATATCGTCTGTTGAGTCGTGTATCTAATCCCATCATGTGTGATATCGTCAGCTGAGCCGTGTATCTAATCCTCTCCCGTGTGATACTGTCTGCTGAGCCGTGTATCTAATCCTCTCATGTGTGATACTGTCTGCTGAGCCGTGTATCTAATCCCATCATGTGTGATATCGTCTGCTGAGCCATGTATCTAATCCTATCCTGTGTGATACTGTCTGCTGAGCTGTGTATCTAATCCTCTCCCGTGTGATACTGTCTGCTGAGCCGTGTATCTAATCCTATCCTGTGTAATACTGTTTGCTGAGCCGTGTATCTAATCCTCTCCCGTGTGATACTGTCTGCTGAGCCGTGTATCTAATCCCATCATGTGTGATATCGTCTGCTGAGCCGTGTATCTAATCCTCTCCCGTGTGATACTATCTGCTGAGCTGTGTATCTAATCCTATCCTGTGTGATACTGTCTGCTGAGCTGTGTATCTAATCCTCTTCCGTGTGATACTGTCTGCTGAGCCGTGTATCTAATCCTCTCCCGTGTGATACTGTCTGCTGAGCCGTGTATCTAATCCTCTCTCGTGTGATACTATCTGCTGAGCTGTGTATCTAATCCTATCTTGTGTGATACTGTCTGCTGAGCTGTGTATCTAATCCTCTCCCGTGTGATACTGTCTGCTGAGCTGTGTATCTAATCCTCTCCCGTGTGATATCGTCTGCTGAGCCGTGTATATAATCCTATCCTGTGTAATACTGTTTGCTGAGCCGTGTATCTAATCCTCTCCCGTGTAATACTGTCTGCTGAGCCGTGTATCTAATCCCATCATGTGTGATATCGTCTGCTGAGCAATGTATCTAATCCTATCCTGTGTGATACTGTCTGCTGAGCCGTGTATCTAATCCCATCATGTGTGATATCGTCTGCTGAGCCGTGTATCTAATCCTCTCCCGTGTGATACTGTCTGCTGAGCCGTGTATCTAATCCTATCCTGTGTGATACTGTCTGCTGAGCCGTGTATCTTATCCCATCATGTGTGATATCGTCTGCTGAGCCGTGTATCTAATCCTCTCCCGTGTGATACTGTCTGCTAAGCCGTGTATCTAATCTTCTCATGTGTGATACTGTCTGCTGAGCCATGTATCTAATCCCATCATGTGTGATATCGTCTGCTGAGCCATGTATCTAATCCTATCCTGTGTGATACTGTCAGCCGAGCTGTGTATCTAATCCTCTCCCGTGTGATACTGTCTGCTGAGCCGTGTATCTAATCCTATCCTGTGTAATACTGTTTGCTGAGCCGTGTATCTAATCCTCTCCCGTGTGATACTGTCTGCTTAGCTGTGTATCTAATCCCATCATGTGTGATATCGTCTGCTGAACCGTGTATCTAATCCTCGCCTGTGTGATACTGTCTGCTGAGCCGTGTATCTAATCTTCTCATGTGTGATACTGTCTGCTGAGCCGTGTATCTAATCCCATCATGTGTGATATCGTCTGCTGAGCCATGTATCTAATCCTATCCTGTGTGATACTGTCTGCTGAGCTGTGTATCTAATCCTCTCTCGTGTGATACTGTCTGCTGAGCCGTGTATCTAATCCTCTACCGTGTGATACTGTCTGCTGAGCCGTGTACCTAATCCCATCATGTGTGATATCGTCTGCTGAGCCGGGTATCTAATCCTCTCCCGTGTGATACTGTCTGCTGAGCTGTGTATCTAATCCTCTACCGTGTGATACTGTCTGCTGAGCCGTGTACCTAATCCCATCATGTGTGATATCGTCTGCTGAGCCGGGTATCTAATCCTCTCCCGTGTGATACTATCTGCTGAGCTGTGTATCTAATCCTATCCTGTGTGATACTGTCTGCTGAGCTGTGTATCTAATCCTATCCCGTGTGATACTGTCTGCTGAGCAGTGTATCTAATCCTCTCCCATGTAATACTGTCTGCTGAGCCGTGTATCTAATCCCATCATGTGTGATATCGTCTGCTGAGCCGTGTATCTAATCCCATCATGTGTGATATCGTCTGCTGAGCCGTGTATCTAGTCCTCTCCCGTGTGATACTGTCTGCTGAGCCGTGTATCTAATCCTCTCCTGTGTGATACTGTCTGCTGAGCTGTGTATCTAATCCCATCATGTGTGATATCGTCTGCTGAGCCATGTATCTAATCCTATCCTGTGTGATACTGTCTGCTGAGCTGTGTATCTAATCCTCTCCCGTGTGATACTGTCTGCTGAGCCGTGTATCTAATCCTATCCTGTGTGATACTGTCTGCTGAGCTGTGTATCTAATCCTCTCCTGTGTGATACTGTTTGCTGAGCCGTGTATCTAATCCTCTCCCCTTGTGATACTGTTTGCTGAGCCGTGTATCTAATCCACTCCCGTGTGATACTGTCTGCTGAGCTGTGTATCTAATCCCATCATGTGTGATATCGTCTGCTAAGCCGTGTATCTAATCCTCTCCCGTGTGATACTGTCTGCTGAGTCATGTATCTAATCTTCTCATGTGTGATACTGTCTGCTGAGCCGTGTATCTAATCCCATTATGTGTGATATCGTCTGCTGAGCCATGTATCTAATCCTATCCTGTGTGATACTGTCTGCTGAGCTGTCTATCTAATCCCATCATGTGTGATATCGTCTGCTGAGCCATGTATCTAATCCTATCCCGTGTGATACTGTCTGCTGAGCTGTGTATCTAATCCTATCCTGTGTGATACTGTCTGCTGAGCTGAGTATCTAATCCTCTCCCTTGTGATACTGTCTGCTGAGCCGTGTATCTAATCCTCTCCCGTGTAATACTGTCTGCTGAGCCGTGTATCTAATCCCATCATGTGTGATATCGTCTGCTCAGCCATGTATCTAATCCTCTCCCGTGTGATACTATCTGCTGAGCTGTGTATCTAATCCTATCTTGTGTGATACTGTCTGCTGAGCTGTGTATCTAATCCTCTCCCGTGTGATACTGTCTGCTGAGCCGTGTATCTAATCCTCTCCCGTGTGATACTGTCTGCTGAGCCGTGTATCCAATCCCATCATGTGTGATATCGTCTGCTGAGCCATGTATCTAATCCTATCCTGTGTGATACTGTCTTCTGAGCCGTGTATCTAATCCTCTCCCGTGTGATACTGTCTGCTGAGCCGTGTATCTAATCCCATCATGTGTGATATCGTCTGCTCAGCCATGTATCTAATCCTCTCCCGTGTGCTACTATCTGCTGAGCTGTGTATCTAATCCTATCTTGTGTGATACTGTCTGCTGAGCTGTGTATCTAATCCTCTCCCGTGTGATACTGTCTGCTGAGCCGTGTATCTAATCCTCTCCCGTGTGATACTGTCTGCTGAGCCGTGTATCCAATCCCATCATGTGTGATATCGTCTGCTGAGCCATGTATCTAATCCTATCCTGTGTGATACTGTCTTCTGAGCCGTGTATCTAATCCTCTCCCGTGTGATACTGTCTGCTGAGCCGTGTATCTAATCTTCTCATGTGTGATACTGTCTGCTGAGTCGTGTATCTAATTCCATCATGTGTGATATCATCTGCTGAGCCATGTATCCAATCCTATCCTGTGTGATACTGTCTGCTGAGCCGTGTATCTAATCTTCTCATGTGTGATACTGTCTGCTGAGCCGTGTATCTAATCCCATCATGTGTGATATCGTCTGCTGAGCCATGTATCTAATCCTATCCTGTGTGATAATGTCTGCTGAGCTGTGTATCTAATCCTCTCCCGTGTGATACTGTCTGCTGAGCCGTGTATCTAATCCTATCCTGTGTAATACTGTTTGCTGAGCCGTGTATCTAATCCTCTCCCGTGTGATACTGTCTGCTGAGCTGTGTATCTAATCCTCTACCGTGTGATACTGTCTGCTGAGCCGTGTACCTAATCCCATCATGTGTGATATCGTCTGCTGAGCCGGGTATCTAATCCTCTCCCGTGTGATACTATCTGCTGAGCTGTGTATCTAATCCTCTCCCGTGTGATACTATCAGCTGAGCCGTGTATCTAATCCTATCCTGTGTGATACTATCAGCTGAGCTGTATCTAATACTAACCTGTGTGATACTGTCTGCTGAGCCGTGTATCTAATCCTCTCCCGTGTGATACTGTCTGCTGAGCAGTGTATCTAATCCTCTCCCATGTAATACTGTCTGCTGAGCCGTGTATCTAATCCCATCATGTGTGATATCGTCTGCTGAGCCGTGTATCTAATCCCATCATGTGTGATATCGTCTGCTGAGCCGTGTATCTAGTCCTCTCCCGTGTGATACTGTCTGCTGAGCCGTGTATCTAATCTTCTCATGTGTGATACTGTCTGCTGAGCCGTGTATCTAATCCCATCATGTGTGATATCGTCTGCTGAGCCATGTATCTAATCCTATCCTGTGTGATACTGTCTGCTGAGCTGTGTATCTAATCCTCTCCCGTGTGATACTGTCTGCTGAGCCGTGTATCTAATCCTATCCTGTGTAATACTGTTTGCTGAGCCGTGTATCTAATCCACTCCCGTGTGATACTGTCTGCTGAGCTGTGTATCTAATCCCATCATGTGTGATATCGTCTGCTAAGCCGTGTATCTAATCCTCTCCCGTGTGATACTGTCTGCTGAGCCGTGTATCTAATCTTCTCATGTGTGATACTGTCTGCTGAGCCGTGTATCTAATCCCATTATGTGTGATATCGTCTGCTGAGCCATGTATCTAATCCTATCCTGTGTGATACTGTCTGCTGAGCTGTCTATCTAATCCCATCATGTGTGATATCGTCTGCTGAGCCATGTATCTAATCCTATCCCGTGTGATACTGTCTGCTGAGCTGTGTATCTAATCCTATCCTGTGTGATACTGTCTGCTGAGCTGAGTATCTAATCCTCTCCCTTGTGATACTGTCTGCTGAGCCGTGTATCTAATCCTCTCCCGTGTAATACTGTCTGCTGAGCCGTGTATCTAATCCCATCATGTGTGATATCGTCTGCTCAGCCATGTATCTAATCCTCTCCCGTGTGATACTATTTGCTGAGCTGTGTATCTAATCCTATCTTGTGTGATACTGTCTGCTGAGCTGTGTATCTAATCCTCTCCCGTGTGATACTGTCTGCTGAGCTGTGTATCTAATCCTCTCCCGTGTGATACTGTCTGCTGAGCCGTGTATCCAATCCCATCATGTGTGATATCGTCTGCTGAGCCGTGTATCTAATCCTATCCTGTGTGATACTGTCTTCTGAGCCGTGTATCTAATCCTCTCCCGTGTGATACTGTCTGCTGAGCCGTGTATTTAATCCTATCATGTGTGATATCGTCTGCTGAGCCATGTATCTAATCCTCTCCCGTGTGATACTGTCTGCTGAGCCGTGTATCCAATCCCATCATGTGTGATATCGTCTGCTGAGCCATGTATCTAATCCTATCCTGTGTGATACTGTCTTCTGAGCCGTGTATCTAATCCTCTCCCGTGTGATACTGTCTGCTGAGCCGTGTATCTAATCCTATCATGTGTTATACCGTCTGCTGAGCCGTGTATCTAATCCCATCATGTGTGATACCACCTGCTGAGCCGTGTATCTAATCCTGTCCTGTGTGATACTGTCTGCTGAGCTGTGTATCTAATCCTATCCTGTGTGATACTGTCTGCTGAGCCGTGTATCTAATCCTATCCTGTGTGATAGTCTGCTGAGCCGTGTATCTAATCCTCTCCCGTGTGATACTGTCTGCTGAGCCGTGTATCCAATCCCATCATGTGTGATATCGTCTGCTGAGCCGTGTATCTAATCCTATCCTGTGTGATACTGTCTTCTGAGCCGTGTATCTAATCCTCTCCCGTGTGATACTGTCTGCTGAGCCGTGTATTTAATCCTATCATGTGTGATATCGTCTGCTGAGCCATGTATCTAATCCTCTCCCGTGTGATACTGTCTGCTGAGCCGTGTATCCAATCCCATCATGTGTGATATCGTCTGCTGAGCCATGTATCTAATCCTATCCTGTGTGATACTGTCTTCTGAGCCGTGTATCTAATCCTCTCCCGTGTGATACTGTCTGCTGAGCCGTGTATCTAATCCTATCATGTGTTATACCGTCTGCTGAGCCGTGTATCTAATCCCATCATGTGTGATACCACCTGCTGAGCCGTGTATCTAATCCTGTCCTGTGTGATACTGTCTGCTGAGCTGTGTATCTAATCCTATCCTGTGTGATACTGTCTGCTGAGCCGTGTATCTAATCCTATCCTGTGTGATAGTCTGCTGAGCCGTGTATCTAATCCTCTCCCGTGTGATACTGTCTGCTGAGCCGTGTATCCAATCCCATCATGTGTGATATCGTCTGCTGAGCCGTGTATCTAATTCTATCCTGTGTGATACTGTCTTCTGAGCCGTGTATCTAATCCTCTCCCGTGTGATACTGTCTGCTGAGCCGTGTATCTAATCCTATCATGTGTGATATCGTCTGCTGAGCCATGTATCTAATCCTCTCCCGTGTGATACTGTCTGCTGAGCCGTGTATCCAATCCCATCATGTGTGATATCGTCTGCTGAGCCATGTATCTAATCCTATCCTGTGTGATACTGTCTTCTGAGCCGTGTATCTAATCCTCTCCCGTGTGATACTGTCTGCTGAGCCGTGTATCTAATCCTATCATGTGTTATACCGTCTGCTGAGCCGTGTATCTAATCCCATCATGTGTGATACCACCTGCTGAGCCGTGTATCTAATCCTGTCCTGTGTGATACTGTCTGCTGAGCTGTGTATCTAATCCTATCCTGTGTGATACTGTCTGCTGAGCCGTGTATCTAATCCTATCCTGTGTGATACTGTCTGCTGAGCCGTGTATCTAATCCTCTCCTGTGTGATACTGTCTGCTGAGCCATGTATCTAATCCTCTCCTGTGTGAAACCACCTGCTGAGCCGTGTATCTAATCCTCTCCTGTGTGATACCTCCTCGGCTGCAGCATTACTGTCACAGTAATAAATCCCTCCATTCCCTCCCGCCAGGATATAACACAGAACAGGCCGCAGACTGTTGGTCGCCCATAGCAACCAATCACAGCTCAGCTTTCATTTCTCAAACAGCTGTGGAAAAATGAAAGCTGCGCTGTGATTGCTTGCTAGGGGTAACAAAGACGATTTTAGTTTTTAGTCAGTGTCAATAAATCTATAAACGTCTGCAGCCATTACAATGACATTTCTCCCGTTATAATCGCCCGTTCTAGTCAGATCGATCAATATTCCGCCTTTCTGAAGGTGACGGCATCACCAGCGGGCGATGTCACCTGGCTTTCTACATACCCTTTAAGACATAACTCTGCATTGTTGTGTCCAAGTAACACAGCAGAGTCATTTGCCGTTCAGGGTGTGAGAAAAGCAGGGTGACAACCGGTGTGACACAATAATGGAGTCCAGCAGAGGTTGTCAGGCAGCAGTATATGATGAAGGACTTACATTGAGTGATGGCGGCTGAGCTCAGGATCCGCTGTGATGAATGAGGCGGTGCGGAGGGTTATATACCCCCGGCCCGAATACCCCCCACCCACTGGTGTTTTGGTCCCTAATAGATGACAAGCTGCGTCCTACACCCCATGGCCGCCCTCCCCGCCCGCAGACAGATCACGTTACAAGGTGTCTGCGGGATTATACCTGTCCGCTCCATGACAGACGGCACAAAGCAGCCAGGAGTGCTGCCAGCGGAGCCACGGAGGATGGGGGTTGTAGGACGACACGGCACAAAAACGCAAAAAACTCCAGCTACTGCTAAATCGCGAAAAACCCCACAATTCCCCGCTGTGTTTTTTTTTACCGTTCGTAGTGTGGTAAAACTGACCTGATACCGCGGCTCTCCGGGTCAGTACAAGGCGGCGACAAAAAAGTGTGTGTGTGTGTGTGTGTATATATATATATATATAGAGAGAGAGAGAGAGAGAGAGAGATATATATTAATTCCAAATTCTGTAAAAAATAATCATTTTGGTTTGTGCCGCCATTTTTTTAAGACCTGTAACTTTTTTTTAATTTTCACCCGATGGATGAGGGTGAGGGCTGATTTTTGTGTGGAGACCTGGAGTATCATTGAAATCGTATTGGGGCACTTAGAAGGTTTGGATCGCTTCTTATTGAATTTTGGAACGAAGTGCGGACACCAAACAATGGAAATATTGGTGCTTAGATGGTTTTTATTTCGTTGTTTTTTTTTCCTGACGGAATAAATATTTTTAGATTTTATTAGTTTGGGCAATTACACATGGTTTTATCTATCTATCTATCTATCTATCTATCTATCTATCTATTATCTATCTATTATCTATATGTATATATGTAGTCATCATAATAATAATAATAATATTATTCATTCAATGTTTTATACATGTATATTTATGCTTATATATAACTAATATATATTATTTTATTATCAGTACTATTATTGTTTAATACATTTTTTTAGATATATCTATTTTTTTATGATAAATATATATACAGTACAGACCAAAAGTTTGGACACACCTTCTCATTTAAAGATTTTTCTGTATTTTCATGACTGTGAAAATTGTACATTCACACTGAAGGCATCAAAACTATGAATTAACACATGTGGAATTATATACTTAACAAAAAAGTGTGAAACAACTGAAAATATGTCTTATATTCTAGGTTCTTCAAAGTAGCCACCTTTTGCTTTGATGACTGCTTTGCACACTCTTGGCGTTCTCTTGATGAGCTTCAAGAGGTAGTCACCGGAAATGGTTTTCACTTCACAGGTGTGCCCTGTCAGGGTTAATAAGTGGGATTTCTTATAATGGGGTTGGGACCATCAGTTGTGTTGTGCAGAAGTCTGGTGGATACACAGCTGATAGTCCTACTGAATAGACTGTTAGAATTTGTATTATGGCAAGAAAAAAGCAGCTAAGTAAAGAAAACGAGTGGCCATCATTACTTTAAGAAATGAAGGTCAGTCAGTCCGAAAAATTGGGCAAACTTTGAAAGTGTCCCCAAGTGCAGTTGCAAAAACCATCAAGCGCTACAAAGAAACTGGCTCACATGAGGACCGCCCCAGGAAAGGAAGACCAAGAGTCACCTCTGCTTCTGAGGATAAGTTTATCCGAGTCACCTGCCTCAGAAATTGCAGGTTAACAGCAGCTCAGATTAGAGACCAGGTCAATGCCACACAGAGTTCTAGCAGCAGACACATCTCTACATCAACTGTTAAGAGGAGACTTTGTGCAGCAGGCCTTCATGGTAAAATAGCTGCTGGGAAACCACTGCTAAGGACAGGCAACAAGCGGAAGAGACTTGTTTGGGCTAAAGAACACAAGGAATGGACATTAGACCAGTGGAAATCTGTGCTTTGGTCTGATGAGTCCAAATTTGAGATCTTTGGTTCCAGCCACCGTGTCTTTGTGCGACGCAGAAAAGGTGAACGGATGGACTCTACATGCCTGGTTGCCACCGTGAAGCATGGAGGAGGAGGTGTGATGGTGTGGGGGTGCTTTACTGGTGACACTGTTGGGGATTTATTCAAAATTGAAGGCATACTGAACCATCATGGCTACCACAGCATCTTGCAGCGGCATGCTATTCCATCCGGTTTGCGTTTAATTGGACCATCATTTATTTTTCAACAGAACAATGACTCCAAACACCTCCAGGCTGTGTAAGGGCTATTTGACCAAGTAGGAGAGTGATGGGGTGCTACGCCAGATGACCTGGCCTCCACAGTCACCAGACCTGAACCCAATCTAGATGGTTTGGGGTGAGCTGGACCGCAGAATGAAGGCAAAAGGGCCAACAAGTGCTAAGTATCTCTGGGAACTCCTTCAAGATTGTTGGAAGACCATTTCCGGTGACTACCTCTTGAAGCTCATCAAGAGAATGCCAAGAGTGTGCAAAGCAGTCATCAAAGCAAAAGGTGGCTACTTTGAAGAACCTAGAATATAAGACATATTTTCAGTTGTTTCACACTTTTTTGTTAAGTATATAATTCCACATGTGTTAATTCATAGTTTTGATGCCTTCAGTGTGAATGTACAATTTTCATAGTCAAGAAAATACAGAAACATCTTTAAATGAGAAGGTGTGTCCAAACTTTTGGTCTGTACTGTATATATAATATATCTAAAAAAATGTATTAAAGAATAATAGTACTGATAATAAAATAATAAATATCTATCTATCTATCTATATATATATATATATATATATATATATATATAATTCACAATATATATAAATAAAACATTGAATAAATAAAATAATAATTGTATGATACAAAATATATATTTAGACAAATAAATATAAATTAAATAATAGCAAATAAATATATTAACATATATATAAAATATATATATAAATAAAATGTAAACAAACCTATGTAAAACATAAAATAAATAATATATATTTAAACAAATAATGATAATAAGAAATATAAATTATAAAATGAATGAATCCAAGTATTATATATATATATATATATATATATATATAAAACATTGAATAAATAATGAAAAAAATGTATATATTAAAAATATCTACATTAAACATAAATGTATTTGTTTTTACATAAAATAATTAAATAATAAAAATGTAAAAAAATAATTCTTTTTTTAAATATTAAATAAAAAATAGTCAGCCCCCTTTTAAAATAAAGAAATTATGGGGCAAAATCTGATTATTTTTAATGTATAGGGGTCTGATCTCTCAATAATATAACAATTATTTATCCCGTGTAATAAACACCGCCAGTGTTTCCTGCTGTACATTACATTATACGCTCCAGCTCGTCCTGCAAACAACGATGGACGGAGATGTGGACTAAAAGATCTGGAAAGAAAGGGAGGAAACGAAATATATGCAGAAAAAAATGAAAACTGACAATATAGAAAAAAGATGAATGTCGCAGCCATAGAGATAAAAGCAGTGTGAACAGACGTCTGTCGTGCACTGAGCGCTGCAGACAGCAAGGGACGCTCCGGTCTCCATAGCAACACCAGGAAGCCAGAGCGGCGCTCTCCTCCGGAGCCCCGCCCACTCACGATGGCGTCACCTCCCAGCGGGGCGTGATTGGCTCCTTCTGTCGCTCTGACGTCACTTCCCTGTGCGCCATATTGGGAGTGGACGAGAACCAGAACAGTGAGGAGAGAAGGAAAGAAGCGAAGAATGAAAGAGAGGAGCGACGGGAGAGACTGGTGTGAGTAATGGCGGCGGGGGACGGGAGTCTGCGGTGTGTATACGGCTGAGAGGTCTGTGCCAGAGTCTGACTAAGCAGCTAAGAAATGGACTACAAATCCCAGCTTGCACTGCCAGTCATACAGTGCTTGCTATTGTCACCTCTCTCTCCAGAGCTGCACTCACTATTCTGCTGGTGCAGTCACTGTGTACATACATTACATTACTGATCCTGAGTTACATCCTGTATTATACTCCAGAGCTGCACTCACTATTCTGCTGGTGCAGTCACTGTGTACATACATTACATTACTGATCCTGAGTTACCTCCTGTATTATACTCCAGAGCTGCACTCACTATTCTGCTGGTGCAGTCACTGTGTACATTCATTACATTACTGATCCTGAGTTACATCCTGTATTATACTCCAGAGCTGCACTCACTATTCTGCTGGTGTAGTCACTGTACATATACATTACATTACTGATCCTGAGTTACATCCTGTATTATACTCCAGAGCTGCACTCACTATTCTGCTGGTGCAGTCACTGTGTACATTCATTACATTACTGATCCTGAATTACATCTTGTATTTATACCCCAGAGCTGCGCTTACTATTCTGCTGGTGCAGTCACTGTGTACATACATTACATTACTGATCCTGAGTTACATCCTGTATTATACTCCAGAGCTGCACTCACTATTCTGCTGGTGCAGTCACTGTGTACATTCATTACATTACTGATCCTGAATTACATCTTGTATTTATACCCCATAGCTGCACTCACTATTCTGCTGGTGCAGTCACTGTGTACATACATTACATTACTGATCCTGAGTTACATCCTGTATTATGCTCCAGAGCTGCACTCACTATTCTGCTGGTGCAGTCACTGTATACATACATTACATTACTGATCCTGAGTTACCTCCTGTATTATACTCCAGAGCTGCACTCACTATTCTGCTGGTGCAGTCACTGTGTACATACATTACATTACTGATCCTGAGTTACCTCCTGTATTATACTCCAGAGCTGCACTCACTATTCTGCTGGTGGAGTCACTGTGCACATACATTACATTACTGATCCTGAGTTACCTCCTGTATTATACTCCAGAGCTGCACTCACTATTCTGCTGGTGCAGTCACTGTGTACATACATTACATTACTGATCCTGAGTTACCTCCTGTATTATACTCCAGAGCTGCACTCACTATTCTGCTGGTGCAGTCACTGTGTACATACATTACATTACTGATCCTGAGTTACATCCTGTATTATACTCCAGAGCTGCACTCACTATTCTGCTGGTGCAGTCACTGTGTACATACATTACATTACTGATCCTGAGTTACCTCCTGTATTATACTCCAGAGCTGCACTCACTATTCTGCTGGTGCAGTCACTGTGTACATACATTACATTACTGATCCTGAGTTACATCCTGTATTATACTCCAGAGCTGCACTCACTATTCTGCTGGTGCAGTCACTGTGTACATACATTACATTACTGATCCTGAGTTACATCCTGTATTATACTCCAGAGCTGCACTCACTATTCTGCTGGTGCAGTCACTGTGCACATACATTACATTACTGATCCTGAGTTACCTCCTGTATTATACTCCAGAGCTGCACTCACTATTCTGCTGGTGCAGTCACTGTGTACATACATTACATTACTGATCCTGAGTTACATCCTGTATTATACTCCAGAGCTGCACTCACTATTCTGCTGGTGCAGTCACTGTGTACATACATTACATTACTGATCCTGAGTTACATCCTGTATTATACTCCAGAGCTGCACTCACTATTCTGCTGGTGCAGTCACTGTGCACATACATTACATTACTGATCCTGAGTTACCTCCTGTATTATACTCCAGAGCTGCACTCACTATTCTGCTGGTGCAGTCACTGTGTACATACATTACATTACTGATCCTGAGTTACATCCTGTATTATACTCCAGAGCTGCACTCACTATTCTGCTGGTGCAGTCACTGTGTACATACATTACATTACTGATCCTGAGTTACATCCTGTATTATACTCCAGAGCTGCACTCACTATTCTGCTGGTGCAGTCACTGTATACATACATTACATTACTGATCCTGAGTTACATCCTGTATTATACTCCAGAGCTGCACTCACTATTCTGTTGCTGGTGGTGGTGATGTCTCTTCTCCCTTGCAGCACATCGGCTGTGACCTGACTTCCTTGTGTACATAACATTGCTTCCCCTGGTGTCCGGGGTTGGTATACATATATCGGAGGATGGCAGTGAGGACAGGTACGAGCAGTGTCTGCTATTTGGGGTACTGATGGTGGGGGAATATGCAGCTTCTGTGCCTGTGACCGTGCTCTGGTCCTGCACTGATTCTGGGCTTTCCGGTCTTGTGTTTGCACAGAATGAATGAGCTGACTCTGAGCGCGGTCGGCCTGGAGCCGCTGGGTTCCTCCTCAGTTGCCAACACCCTGCCGGTGTCGGGGGGTCACCTGGGGCTGACGGCGTCTCCGCCTCACAGCGCTCTCACCGCAGCAGGTAAGGGCGTCCTGGTGTTTAGCATTTTTACTTAATGCCATTTATCTAATGGGACAAATAGTGTAATCCCAAAAGCCAGGTTTTGTTTTTATCTATTTTTTTTCTTTCTTTTTTTTTACATTTTTGTAAGATTATTTTTTTTTCTACTTTTACATATTTATATTTCTTTTTAGTTTTCTCTATGAGAATTAAACCGCGACCATTTGCACAATATATAAGTATGCCAATTCCAATTTTTTTTTTTTTGAGTTGCTAAATTAAAAAAAAAAATATTATTTCATTTATCACCGTTTTTTTTTTTTTTTTAAATATAATACAAAATAATTTCATTTTATTTTATTAAAAATATATATTTTTAAAAAATAAAATAGTACAAATTATTACTATAAATAAAATAAAAATGATAAATATAATAAAAACTAATTATTTTGTTATTAGTACTATTTTATTTTAAATACAATATTAGTAATAATAATAGTAATAAAAATAAAACTTTTATTATTTAGTATTTTATTGATTCTTTTTAATAAAACAATAAATTAAAAGGATAAAAATAATAAAACAATAATTTAAATAAAATCAATATATATATATATTTTTTATTATTATTTTAATTATCATTTTATTTCTGCCCCTTGGTGCAATAATTGAACCCCTATTAAAATGCTCGGTGCCCCTGACGTAGATGTACAGATGTCACTTGGTGGGATGGGGTTTAAAGGGCCGGTAACCCTAATATCCGCTGGTGGCAGTTGTGCAGCATGATGGCTCTCTGCACTGGAAATGCACTGATCGCGGGGGACTGAATTTTTCCTGTCCAGCGTCACTCTGTCCATCCTTACATGGCTGATAACAGAGAGCAATATATTTATTAGTGTTTCTTCCTCCCCCTTGCTGTCTCGCAGGGCTGCCGGTGGCCATTCCTAACCTGGGGCCATCCCTCGGCTCGCTGCCCTCGGCCCTCTCCGTCATGCTTCCTATGGGGATCGGCGAGCGCGGCGTCATGTGTGGTCTCCCGGAGCGTAACTTCCCGCTCCCACCGCCTCCATACCCGCACCTGGAGAACAGCTACTTCCGTCATTTACTCCCCGGTACGACGTCCCCTACTGACCAACTGTGGTAATACACGGCGCCTGAATGTGTCCCGGTAACGTACGGTCACCGTGTCTCCTTTTGTGACGTCTTTTCTCTCCCGCCAGGCATCTTGTCGTACCTGGCGGACCGCCCCCCTCCTCAGTACATACACCCCAGTTCGCTGAGCGTTGACTCCTCCGGCGGGCTCTCGGTATCCAGCAGTAACCCCTCTCTGGATCCGTACCACTCGGGACCCTCCGTAGGACTGGAGAGTGGCATAGTGACCCTGGACTCCCGAACGGTGGGTGGACACGGCGGGCAGAGCTTACACCCCAGCGATGCCCACGAGGTGGCGCTGGACGCAGGGATGAGCATGGAGAACGTCTCGCGGGTGAACAGCCCGATCACCAGCGAGGAGCTGACCATAGAGGGGGTGACGGGCGAGCACGGACAGATCACGTCACGTCCCCATGAACCTCTCACCGTGGACACCAACCTACCTCCCGACGCCGTGGGCCACGCCGGGGTGCTGCCGCTGCACAACGGGTCACTGGAGCTTCCCGTGGTGATGGACTCGGAGCATCACATGGGCGCCAGGTCCGGCATGGCGGACAACTCCCTCACCGTGGCCCTGAGCAGTAACCCGGTCAGCGTGGCGCTGTCTACCTCACACCCGCTCTCCTCCCTCACCGCCGTGTCCTTACACGGGAACGGCCTCAGCCTGGAGCCCGTCACCGTCTCCTCCATCACGCCGGACGTGGTCGCCCTGCCTGGGGGGCACGTGGACGCCGCTAGCCTGACCTTCGTCCCGGCCTCTCTGCACATGGACTCCAACTCCAACAAGGAGAACATGGCCACGCTGTTCACCATCTGTGAGTCACCGACGGCTTCATGTCCTGACCCTATAGTCCTTCTACTCTGGCAGATAGTGGCCCCCTGTAACTCCCGCATCTGTGTTCCTTGTTTCTGCAGGGTGCACTCTGTGTAACCGGGCCTATCCCGCCGACTGCCCCGAACACGGCCCCGTCACCTTCATACCAGACAGCCCCATCGAGAGCCGGGCGCGCCTGTCCCTGCCCAAACAGCTGATGCTGAGGCAGTCACTGACAGGAGCAGATGTAGGTAAGTGGTGGTGGCTCTCTATACAGGGAGCTCCCCCTAGTGGTGGCTGCTGACAGGATCTTATCATGTATCTCTGTATACAGGGAGCTCCCCCTAGTGGTGGCTGAAGACAGGATCTTATCATGTATCTCTATATACAGGGAGCTCCCCCTAGTGGTGGCTGCAGACAGGATCTTATCATGCATCTCTGTATACAGGGAGCTCTCCCTAGTGGTGACTGCAGACAGAATCTTATCATGTATCTCTGTATACAGTGAGCTCCCCCTAGTGGTGGCTGCTGACAGGATCTTATCATGTATCTCTGTATACAGGGAGCTCCCCCTAGTGGTGGCTGCAGACAGAATCTTATCATGTATATCTGTATACAGGGAGCTCCCCCTAGTGGTGGCTGCAGACAGGATCTTATCATGTATCTCTGTATACAGGGAGCTCCCCCTAGTGGTGGCTGCAGACAGGATCTTATCATGTATCTCTGTATACAGGGAGCTCCCCCTAGTGGTGGTTGCAGACAGGATCTTATCATGTATCTCTGTATACAGGGAGCTCCCCCTAGTGGTGGCAGCAGACAGGATCTTATCATGTATCTCTGTATACAGGGAGCTCCCCCTAGTGGTGGCTGCAGACAGGATCTTATCATGTATCTCTGTATACAGGGAGCTCCCCCTAGTGGTGGCTGCAGACAGGATCTTATGTATCTCTGTATACAGGGAGCACCCCCTAGTGGTGGCTGCAGACAGAATCTTATCATGTATCTCTGTATACAGGGAGCTCCCCCTAGTGGTGGCTGCAGACAGGATCTTATCATGTATCTCTGTATACAGGGAGCTCCCCCTAGTGGTGGCTGCAGACAGGATCTTATCATGTATCTCTGTATACAGGCAGCTCCCCCTAGTGGTGACTGCAGACAGGATCTTAAATAATCTTATGATTTGTCATCTGTTTCAGGGGTGTGGACACAGGACAGTATTTCGGTCCGGACCTGCTTCGGACCCCTTATAGGGCAGGAGAGCCAGTCCCTAGAAGTTGCCGGCTGGACAGATAAATCCGCCAACCACATCTGGAAGGTACAATGCCCCCAGAACTGGCATGGGGACTGACACTGGCAGAAAGGGGAGAAACCGGGGTGGGGACATCTGCCTGGTGGGCTGCGGCGTTTCGGGTGAGTGACTTGTCCTTATCTCGTGGCAGATTTACAGCAACAACGTAATGGAGTTCTGCGTCATCACCACGGATGAGAACGAATGTAACTGGATGATGTTTGTCCGGAAAGCAAGGTACGCGGCCGCCAG
Organism: Phyllobates terribilis; assembly: GCF_046119375.1. Lineage (NCBI taxonomy): Eukaryota > Metazoa > Chordata > Amphibia > Anura > Dendrobatidae > Phyllobates > Phyllobates terribilis. The sequence goes on from NW_027362770.1 coordinate 178,447,538, forward strand.
CCCCCTCCGCCTGTGGCCCGCCCCCTTCCGCCTGTGGCCCGCCCCCTCCTCCCGCCATCGTCACATCCTTTCTCCTCGTTGTCAGGAATCCGGATGAGCAGAATCTGGTGGCTTATCCCCATGATGGGAAGATCTACTTCTACACCACGAGGGACATCCCGGCCCAAGAGGAGCTGCTGTTCTATTACAGCCGGGACTACGCTCAGCAGATGGGTAACTACTACTCCCATCAGGTCCCCGTCATTACTCCCATTGTGATCGGCTGCTGCTCGCTCCACCCCGGGCAGCTCACATCCAGTGTATAGACTGGTGCATAACTGGTGATCTTGGGCAGTGAATGGGGTTAATGTCGGTAAAATTAAGTGTCCCCCGGTGGTCATCTGAAGTAGTGAAGCGGGTTAACGTCAGTATTGCTGGTGGGCTAAGGCATGGAAGAGGTTAATTCACCCACCAGGGAAAGTTTGACTGACTCCTCATTGCCCCTAGACCACCAGGGGCATAATGTTTAGGGAAGTGCTCAGACTCCCTGGCGGTCTAGGGCAGTGATAAGATAATGTCTAACTTCATTCACTGCTGCCAAGGATACTGATTAGACCCTCTAAGAATATTGATATCCAACCCCTTCACTCCCCTGGACCACCAGGGACACTGACATTAATCGTTTGCTCATATACTATCAGGGAACACTGACATGAACGTCTCTAGACCACCAGAGGCATAATGTTTAGGGAAGTTGTCAGACTGTCTGGTGGTCTAGGGTAGTGACTGGGTTAATGTCCATGTCCCTGGTGGTCCAGGGCAGTGATAAGATAATGTCTAACCCCCTTCATTGCCACCAAGGATACTGATTAGACCCTCCACCACAGTAGATCTCTAGGAATATTGACATTAAACCCCTTCACTCCCCTGGACCATCAAGAAAACTTACAATAAGTTCCCTAGACAAGCAGGGGGGCTTAGTGTTCAGAGAAGTTTTCAGAACCCCTGGTGATCTAGGGTAGTGATGGCATTCAATATCAGTATCCTGTTTGGTTAATGGCTGTGTCCATGGTGGTCTAGGGTAATTAAAGACTGATGCTAATAATTGCCATAGACCACCAGGGATACTGACATGAATCCCCTTCACTCCACTGGACCACCAGGGATACTGACATGAATCCCCTTCACTCCACTGGACCACCAGGGATACTGACATGAATCACATTCCCCCTAGATCACCAGGGATATAGTGTTCAGGTCTAGTATAAGAATTGTTGGTAGGCAAAGGAAGGGGTAAATTCTTAAGGGGCTTTTTTAGCCCCCCACCCCTTTTTGCTTTGCCGCAGTTTTCACCTGGGTGATCCGTCGGTGGCTGGGGTGCGGCAGCCACCACTTACCCATCCTCTTCCCGCCAGGTTTACCGGAGCAGCCGGAGGTGCTGCTGTGTCACTGCGGGAAGGAGTGCCTGTCCTACGCCGAGTTCAAGTCCCACCTGAGCAGTCACATCGGGGGCCACCTGCCCGGAGAGTCCCTGAGCAGCGAGGACACGGGCCAAGCGGTGACGCCCAGCAAAGAGCGGAAGTGGAAGTGCACGGTGTGCCCGCGCTCCTTCTCCTCCTCCACCAAGCTGAACGTGCACTACATGGGCCACATGGGCATGAAGCCCCACAAGTGCGAGTTCTGCAGCAAGGCCTTCAGCGACCCCAGCAACCTGCGCACCCACCTCCGCATCCACACAGGTAAGACCCCCGCATGTCACCCCCAGCACAACCACCACCAGCAGACATAGACTGTACGTTCTGCCCCCCGCAGGCCAGAAGAACCATCACTGCGTACTGTGCGGCAAGTCCTTCACCCAGAAGGCCCACGTGGCCTCGCACATGGTGACCCACACGGGCGAGAAGAACTTCAAGTGCGACTTCTGCGACAAGATGTTCATGAGGCGTCAGGACCTGAAGCAGCACATCCTCACACACACGCGGTGAGTCACCACCAGGGGGTGGCCGTGCACACAGACACCAGTGATATAGATAAGGGCACGCAGCAGCACAGAGGATTTCAGGAGAACAGTCTCCAGGTGGAAGCACTGTCATAGTACAGCAGCACAGAGGACTTCAGGAGAGCACCCTCCTGGTGAAAGCACTGTCATAGCGCAGCAGCACAGAGGATTTCAGGAGAGCACCGTCCTGGTGAAAGCACTGTCATAGCGCAGTAGCACAGAGGATTTCAGGAGAGCACTCTCCTGGTGAAAGCACTGTCATAGCGCAGTAGCACAGAGGATTTCAGGAGAGCACTCTCCTGGTGAAAGCACTGTCATAGCGCAGCAGAACAGGGGATTTCAGGAGAGCGCCCTCCTGGTGAAAGCACTGTCATAGCGCAGCAGCACAGAGGATTTCAGGAGAGCGCCCTCCTGGTGAAAGCACTGTCATAGCGCAGCAGCACAGGGGATTTCAGGAGAGCGCCCTCCTGGTGAAAGCACTGTCATAGCGCAGCAGCACAGAGGATTTCAGGAGAGCGCCCTCCTGGTGAAAGCACTGTCATAGCGCAGCAGCACAGGGGATTTCAGGAGAGCACCCTCCTGGTGAAAGCACTGTCATAGCGCAGCAGCACAGGGGATTTCAGGAGAGCACTCTCCTGGTGAAAGCACTGTCATAGCGCAGCAGAACAGGGGATTTCAGGAGAGCGCCCTCCTGGTGAAAGCACTGTCATAGCGCAGCAGCATAGAGGATTTCAGGAGAGCGCTCTCCTGGTGAAAGCACTGTCATAGCGCAGCAGCATAGAGGATTTCAGGAGAGCGCTCTCCTGGTGAAAGCACTGTCATAGCGCAGCAGCACAGAGGATTTCAGGAGAACACTCTCCAAGTAGAAGCAATCTCATAGGGAATGTCTGAAGTGATTCAGGAGGTGACAGGGGCATTCCTAGAAGCACAGAGTATTTCAGAAATGTAGTGTGGTGAACTTTGGAACAGAATTGTCAGTCGTAGACAAGCGGCACAGAGTATTTCAGAAAGAGACTGCTGAGTGCGTGCCATTGTCATGAATTAATAAGGGCAATCCCAGCACCACAGAGTATTTCAGCAATACACAGCTGAGCGTGTGCTGATATCCTGAGTTAAGAGCAATCTCAGCAGCACAGAGTATGTCAGCAGCAGTGTTGGGTGGGGTGTCCCGAGGCTGTTGCAGTAGATGAGACTTTTGCTCCGTTCTGTCCCCCCCTATATACAGGGAGCGGCCGCTGAAGTGTCCGAAATGCGACAAGCACTTCTGCAGGACGAACCACCTGAAGAAACACCTGAACTCCCACGAAGGGAAGCGGGACTACGTGTGCGAGAAGTGCTCCAAGGCCTTCCTCACCAAGTACCACCTCACCCGCCACCTGAAGATCTGCAAGGGCCCCAGCCCGGCCCCCCTGACCGACCAGGACGAGGAAGAGGACGACTCCGAGGAGGAGGAAGAGTTACTGAGCACAGACTGCCCCGTGTTCAGTGCAGACTCACATCTCCCCCCGCACACGTGACCCGTGCTCTATTTATATTATTTATTATGTGTCGCCCCCTCCTACTCCTGTGCATAGACCCCCAGAGTCAGTGTATGAATAAACCAGATCAAGGCTCCGGAAACTTCTCATTATCAACCGGATCTACTTTTAGCCGTACACATCCAGCAACAAAGGAAAAAAAATCCCTTCGTTTTGGAATCTGAGAGCAACCTGATGTCAGGGCAGAGACCCTGATTCCAGCGATGTGTCTATTACCAGGCTGCTTGCTTCGGTTTTGATAGAATCCCTGTTTTCTCTGCTCGGAATGCTGAGCACTGTATAACTCCGCCCACAAACCTGATTGGCAGCTTCCTGTGTACACTACCAATCAGTGGTGGGGGCGGAGTCACAGATTAGCTGGACTGCCTGGCACGTGCTACCTAGTCCTGCAGTGATAATCTGCTGATTAAAACACTGATTGTAATGAAACTACAACACACAGCCTAGTAAATGATACATCCCTGGAATCAGGGTCTCTGGCTCTAGGTCATGCTGCTCTCAGAATAAATATAAAAAATCTGCTGACATTGTTTTAAAGGAAGTTATCACAGTCTCTTCTCCATAGGATTGGTAATAACGTATTGATCAGTACATGGCCGCTGCTACAATCCCCAGAAATGAGAACTTTCATCCATGTGACATTGGTGCCGAGGAGCGATCATTGCTCCGTTCATTCCCTCGGTTTAGATCCCCGACAAGCGGTACTGTATCACCCGTCCTACACGTAGATGATGGCTTCTTTTTCACTGGACCATCCCTTTAAATAGGCTTGCGGTAGGTTTGGGGCCAGCACTGTTCATCTTGGAAGGGGGTGATAAAAAGACTTTACGAGGGGCGTTCATTAAAGATTTCCCCTGACCCACTTCTATTTATCACAGGACGCTGAAACGTCACATGTGTAATGATAGAAGTCTCTATAGGTTACGTGTCAATTTGCAACTCCGAACTGATAACGGTCTTGATTTTACAGGTGCTGAAGTGGTGTGAGGTTTGATAATGGACCCAGTGGAATACAGAGCAGTCATCAAGTTGCTTTACTTGAATGGCCGCACACCAAAGGAGACGTTCGATGAGATGAAAGAGGTTTATGGTGATGATTCCCCATCATATGATGTAGTCAAGAACTGGCATCGTCAATTGAAATGTGGTCGGACTTCGGTGCAAACAGCTCCAATTCCAGGGCGACCCCACTCTGCTATTGATGAAAGTGGAGGTCGCTGTGAAGACCTGGGGTCTTCCATGGGCGTACCACTACTCAGACAACACAGGGCGCGGGTAAAACAGCGTGGCAATACTTTATTGACCCACAGTCTCACCCGCTTGAGATAGAACAGTTGGGACTTCCAGGGCCGACTACCTCAACCAGTGCGGGCCCCCACAGAGAGAAGGTAGCGGCAAGCTTAGGAAGCTAGCACTCCATCGATGTACAAGGCCAGGAGACCTGAGGGTCCCACCCTGGCCTCTCCGAGAGTTTCCATGAGGACAAATGACCGGCGGGTCCCAATCTGGCTTCTCCGAATGTCTCCATAGGTTCCAGGCGACCGGTGGGTCCCTCCTGGCAACGCCAAACATATCCTTGGGGCCAGGTGACTTCATCGGCCCAACCTGGTCTCCCCAAATGTATCCATGGTCTCTCTGATGGTCAATGGAGCAGATCCGTATCTTTCCAGTAAGGGCCGATATCCTTAGGCTAGAATCATGCAAAAACCAAATCTGTGTCTCTTTAGGTAAAGTCGTACTTCCAAGCTGATGGTGTTAAGAGAGTCTGAGTGTCGTCTTGATTCTCTGTCCCAAGTCTCTTTTTAGCAGAATAGCTAAAGCCTTTTTCTATTTACATATAAAGGTCATCAGTCACAGGTCGTTGGTTAGGGAGGGCATTACTCACAGGGCTCGGCTATCATTGTTTGAGCTAATCTATTTACATACTATAGTAGGGGGCTCTTTAAATCAACTTCATTGTTTCAGAATCAAAGAGGAGACAACAAAGTAATACAAATACTGGTCTGTGTTAATCAACTAAAGAGAACACAGGTTAAAAAGTCAACACAAAGAGAATAGTGTATTTCTCTTGGATTAACAAATCTAATCGTCTGGCTAAGATTTTAAGTTGTATTGTCGCAGTCGCCATTTTGGAAAATCGCAGCGTAAACATTCGCCACCTAGCCCAAAATATCAAGATTAGTGTGGGGTCCGTGGAAAAAAAACATCCAAGACCATCTTCACATGCATAAGGTTCCCCGGCGGCTCACACCTTTCCAGAAGCAGGAACGAGTCAAATGCTCTCAGGCTTTATTGACGATGTGCCATGGAAACCAGGAGGACTTTTTCAACAGGCTGATCACACAGGATGAAAGCTGGGTCCATCACTATGATCCTGAGACTAAAGTCCAGTCGATGCATCAATGGAAGCATCATGACTCTCCGCCTCCAAAGAAGACATGTGCCCAACCCTCGGCAGGCATGGTCATGCTCACAGTATTTTGGGACCAGCACAGAGTTTGTGTTTAGCGTAGGGACTCGTAAGCATGAGGACCCTTGACGCGGGTTACGAGCTTGCATATTTTGGCTAAAAAAATCAACCAATACCTCATATATATGTATTTTTGCACTTTTTTATTCCAGGGTGCAGCCAGGCCCATTAGTGCTGGTATTGAAAACTCGGGTGTCTGTTCTCATGGGGTGTACTTAGATAGTACCGGGCGGCCCGCCTAATCTAAAAGCCATATACTGTGCACTACCCATGTGTGAACAGCGCCCTAGACAAGCCACATTGTGTGCAATCCTAATACTAAGCAATGACCCGCTCCATGAAATGGTAGGTTGTGACTGTCTCATCAGTATATTGCACCTGTGCAGCCGCCATCTTTGTTAGATGGGTTTGCTGCATCCTGGGAGTGCATTACGTCTGAACAACTGAGCAGGTAAATGCTGCTGCTTTTTTGCTCTGTTTTTTTTCTTGAATCTTGGGAAATTTTAATTCTTATTGTGTATTAATGGATTTCTAAGTAAAGGGTACCATGATCACTGGGGCGTACTATGCTTCACTGCTGCGGACAGTGCGGGAGACCATCTGTAATGTCACTGTGTACATACATTACTGCACCAGCAGAATAGTGAGTGCAGCTCTGGAGAATAATACAGGAGGTAACACAGGATCAGTAATGTAATGTATGTACACAGTGACTGCACCAGCAGAATAGTGAGTGCAGCTCTGGGGTATAATACAGGAGGTAACTCAGGATCAGTAATGTAATGTATGTACAGAGTGACTGCACCAGCAGAATAGTGAGTGCAGCTCTGGAGTATAATACAGGATGTAACTCAGGATAAGTAATGTAATGTATGTACAGAGTGACTGCACCAGCAGAATAGTGAGTGCAGCTCTGGAGTATAATACAGGATGTAACTCAGGATCAGTAATGTATGTACACAGTGACTGCACCAGCAGAATAGTGAGTGCAGCTCTGGAGAATAATACAGGATGTAACTCAGGATCAGTAATGTAATGTATGTACACAGTGACTGCACCAGCAGAATAGTGAGTGCAGCTCTGGAGTATAATACAGAATGTAACTCCGGATCAGTAATGTAATGTATGTACACAGTGACTGCACCAGCAGAATAGTGAGTGCAGCTCTGGAGTATAATACAGGATGTAACTCCGGATCAGTAATGTAATGTATGTACGCAGTGACTGCTCCAGCAGAATAGTGAGTGCAGCTCTGGAGTATAACACAGGATGTAACTCAGGATCAGTAATGTAAGTACACAGTGACTGCACCAGCAGAATAGTGAGTGCAGCTCTGAAGTATAATACAGGATGTAACTCAGGATCAGTAATGTAATGTATGTACACAGTGACTGCACCAGCAGAACAGTGAGTGCAGCTCTGGAGTATAATACAGGATGTAACTCAGGATCAGTAATGTAATGTATGTACACAGTGACTGCACCAGCAGAATAGTGAGTGCAGCTCTGGAGTATAATACAGAATGTAACTCAGGATCAGTAATGTAATGTATGTACACAGTGACTGCACCAGCAGAACAGTGAGTGCAGCTCTGGAGTATAATACAGGATGTAACTCAGGATCAGTAATGTAATGTATGTACACAGTGACTGCACCAGCAGAATAGTGAGTGCAGCTCTGGAGTATAATACAGGATGTAACTCCGGATCAGTAATGTAATGTATGTACACAGTGACTGCACCAGCAGAATAGTGAGTGCAGCTCTGGAGTATAATACAGGATATAACTCAGGATCAGTAATGTAATGTATGTACAGAGTGACTGCACCAGCAGAATAGTGAGTGCAGCTCTGGAGTATAATACAGGATGTAACTCCGGATCAGTAATGTAATGTATGTACACAGTGACTGCACCAGCAGAATAGTGAGTGCAGCGCTGGAGTATAATACAGGATGTAACTCCGGATCAGTAATGTAATGTATATACACAGTGACTGCACCAGCAGAATAGTGAGTGCAGCTCTGGAGTATAATACAGAATGTAACTCAGGATCAGTAATGTAATGTATGTACACAGTGACTGCACCAGCAGAATAGTGAGTGCAGCTCTGGAGTATAATACAGGATGTAACTCAGGATCAGTAATGTATGTACACAGTGACTGCACCAGCAGAATAGTGAGTGCAGCTCTGGAGAATAATACAGGAGGTAACTCAGGATCAGTAATGTAATGTATGTACACAGTGACTGCACCAGCAGAATAGTGAGTGCAGCTCTGGAGTATAATACAGGATGTAACTCCGGATCAGTAATGTAATGTATGTACACAGTGACTGCTCCAGCAGAATAGTGAGTGCAGCTCTGGGGTATAATACAGGATGTAACTCAGGATCAGTAATGTAATGTATGTACACAGTGACTGCACCAGCAGAATAGTGAGTGCAGCTCTGGAGTATAATACAGGAGGTAACTCAGGATCAGTAATGTATATACACAGTGACTGCACCAGCAGAATAGTGAGTGCAGCTCTGGAGTATAATACAGGATGTAACTCAGGATCAGTAATGTAATGTATGTACACAGTGACTGCACCAGCAGAACAGTGAGTGCAGCTCTGGAGTATAATACAGGATGTAACTCAGGATCAGTAATGTAATGTATATACACAGTGACTGCACCAGCAGAATAGTGAGTGCAGCTCTGGAGTATAATACAGGATGTAACTCAGGATCAGTAATGTAATGTATGTACACAGTGACTGCACCTGCACAATAGTGAGTGCAGCTCTGGAGTATAATACAGGATATAACTCAGGATCAGTAATGTAATGTATGTACAGAGTGACTGCACCAGCAGAATAGTGAGTGCAGCTCTGGAGTATAATACAGGATGTAACTCCGGATCAGTAATGTAATGTATGTACACAGTGACTGCACCAGCAGAATAGTGAGTGCAGCTCTGGAGTATAATACAGGATGTAACTCAGGATCAGTAATGTATGTACACAGTGACTGCACCAGCAGAATAGTGAGTGCAGCTCTGGAGAATAATACAGGAGGTAACTCAGGATCAGTAATGTAATGTATGTACACAGTGACTGCACCAGCAGAATAGTGAGTGCAGCTCTGGAGTATAATACAGGATGTAACTCCGGATCAGTAATGTAATGTATGTACACAGTGACTGCTCCAGCAGAATAGTGAGTGCAGCTCTGGGGTATAATACAGGATGTAACTCAGGATCAGTAATGTAATGTATGTACACAGTGACTGCACCAGCAGAATAGTGAGTGCAGCTCTGGAGTATAATACAGGAGGTAACTCAGGATCAGTAATGTAATGTATGTACACAGTGACTGCACCAGCAGAATAGTGAGTGCAGCGCTGGAGTATAATACAGGAGGTAACTCAGGATCAGTAATGTATGTACACAGTGACTGCACCAGCAGAATAGTGAGTGCAGCTCTGGAGTATAATACAGGATGTAACTCAGGATCAGTAATGTAATGTATGTACACAGTGACTGCACCAGCAGAACAGTGAGTGCAGCTCTGGAGTATAATACAGGATGTAACTCAGGATCAGTAATGTAATGTATATACACAGTGACTGCACCAGCAGAATAGTGAGTGCAGCTCTGGAGTATAATACAGGATGTAACTCAGGATCAGTAATGTAATGTATGTACACAGTGACTGCACCTGCACAATAGTGAGTGCAGCTCTGGAGTATAATACAGGATATAACTCAGGATCAGTAATGTAATGTATGTACAGAGTGACTGCACCAGCAGAATAGTGAGTGCAGCTCTGGAGTATAATACAGGATGTAACTCCGGATCAGTAATGTAATGTATATACACAGTGTCTGCACCAGCAGAATAGTGAGTGCAGCTCTGCAGTATAATACAGAATGTAACTCAGGATCAGTAATGTAATGTATGTACACAGTGACTGCACCAGCAGAATAGTGAGTGCAGCTCTGGAGTATAATACAGGATGTAACTCAGGATCAGTAATGTAATGTATGTACACAGTGACTGCACCAGCAGAATAGTGAGCGCAGCTCTGGAGTATAATACAGGAGGTAACTCAGGATCAGTAATATAATGTATGTACACAGTGACTGCACCAGCAGAATAGTGAGTGCAGCTCTGGGGTATAATACAGGATGTAACTCAGGATCAGTAATGTAATGTATGTACACAGTGACTGCACCAGCAGAATAGTGAGTGCAGCTCTGGAGTATAATACAGGATGTAACTCAGGATCAGTAATGTATGTACACAGTGACTGCACGAGCAGAATAGTGAGTGCAGCTCTGGAGAATAATACAGGAGGTAACTCAGGATCAGTAATGTAATGTATGTACACAGTGACTGCACCAGCAGAATAGTGAGTGCAGCTCTGGAGTATAATACAGGATGTAACTCCGGATCAGTAATGTAATGTATGTACACAGTGACTGCTCCAGCAGAATAGTGAGTGCAGCTCTGGGGTATAATACAGGATGTAACTCAGGATCAGTAATGTAATGTATGTACACAGTGACTGCACCAGCAGAATAGTGAGTGCAGCTCTGGAGTATAATACAGGAGGTAACTCAGGATCAGTAATGTAATGTATGTACACAGTGACTGCACCAGCAGAATAGTGAGTGCAGCTCTGGAGTATAATACAGGCGGTAACTCAGGATCAGTAATGTAATGTTTGTACACTGTTACTGCACCAGCAGAATAGTGAGCACAGCTCTGGAGTATAATACAGGATGTAACTCAGGATCAGTAATGTAATGTATGTACACAGTGACTGCACCAGTAGAATAGTGAGCGCAGCTCTGGAGTATAATACAGGATGTAACTCAGGATCAGTATTGTAATGTATGTACACAGTGACTGCACCAGCAGAATAGTGAGTGCAGCTCTGAAGTATAATACAGGATGTAACTCAGGATCAGTAATGTAATGTATGTACACAGTGACTGCACCAGCAGAACAGTGAGTGCAGCTCTGGAGTATAATACAGGATGTAACTCAGGATCAATAATGTAATGTATATACACAGTGACTGCACCAGCAGAATAGTGAGTGCAGCTCTGGAGTATAATACAGGATGTAACTCAGGATCAGTAATGTAATGTATGTACACAGTGACTGCACCAGCAGAACAGTGAGTGCAGCTCTGGAGTATAATACAGGATGTAACTCAGGATCAGTAATGTAATGTATATACACAGTGACTGCACCAGCAGAATAGTGAGTGCAGCTCTGGAGTATAATACAGGATGTAACTCAGGATCAGTAATGTAATGTATGTACACAGTGACTGCACCAGCAGAATAGTGAGTGCAGCTCTGGAGTATAATACAGGATATAACTCAGGATCAGTAATGTAATGTATGTACAGAGTGACTGCACCAGCAGAATAGTGAGTGCAGCTCTGGAGTATAATACAGGATGTAACTCCGGATCAGTAATGTAATGTATGTACACAGTGACTGCACCAGCAGAATAGTGAGTGCAGCGCTGGAGTATAATACAGGATGTAACTCCGGATCAGTAATGTAATGTATATACACAGTGACTGCACCAGCAGAATAGTGAGTGCAGCTCTGGAGTATAATACAGAATGTAACTCAGGATCAGTAATGTAATGTATGTACACAGTGACTGCACCAGCAGAATAGTGAGTGCAGCTCTGGAGTATAATACAGGATGTAACTCAGGATCAGTAATGTATGTACACAGTGACTGCACCAGCAGAATAGTGAGTGCAGCTCTGGAGAATAATACAGGAGGTAACTCAGGATCAGTAATGTAATGTATGTACACAGTGACTGCACCAGCAGAATAGTGAGTGCAGCTCTGGAGTATAATACAGGATGTAACTCCGGATCAGTAATGTAATGTATGTACACAGTGACTGCTCCAGCAGAATAGTGAGTGCAGCTCTGGGGTATAATACAGGATGTAACTCAGGATCAGTAATGTAATGTATGTACACAGTGACTGCACCAGCAGAATAGTGAGTGCAGCTCTGGAGTATAATACAGGAGGTAACTCAGGATCAGTAATGTAATGTATGTACACAGTGACTGCACCAGCAGAATAGTGAGTGCAGCGCTGGAGTATAATACAGGAGGTAACTCAGGATCAGTAATGTATGTACACAGTGACTGCACCAGCAGAATAGTGAGTGCAGCTCTGGAGTATAATACAGGATGTAACTCAGGATCAGTAATGTAATGTATGTACACAGTGACTGCACCAGCAGAACAGTGAGTGCAGCTCTGGAGTATAATACAGGATGTAACTCAGGATCAGTAATGTAATGTATATACACAGTGACTGCACCAGCAGAATAGTGAGTGCAGCTCTGGAGTATAATACAGGATGTAACTCAGGATCAGTAATGTAATGTATGTACACAGTGACTGCACCTGCACAATAGTGAGTGCAGCTCTGGAGTATAATACAGGATATAACTCAGGATCAGTAATGTAATGTATGTACAGAGTGACTGCACCAGCAGAATAGTGAGTGCAGCTCTGGAGTATAATACAGGATGTAACTCCGGATCAGTAATGTAATGTATGTACACAGTGACTGCACCAGCAGAATAGTGAGTGCAGCGCTGGAGTATAATACAGGATGTAACTCAGGATCAGTAATATAATGTATGTACACAGTGACTGCACCAGCAGAATAGTGAGTGCAGCTCTGCAGTATAATACAGAATGTAACTCAGGATCAGTAATGTAATGTATGTACACAGTGACTGCACCAGCAGAATAGTGAGTGCAGCTCTGGAGTATAATACAGAATGTAACTCAGGATCAGTAATGTAATGTATGTACACAGTGACTGCACCAGCAGAATAGTGAGCGCAGCTCTGGAGTATAATACAGGAGGTAACTCAGGATCAGTAATATAATGTATGTACACAGTGACTGCACCAGCAGAATAGTGAGTGCAGCTCTGGGGTATAATACAGGATGTAACTCAGGATCAGTAATGTAATGTATATACACAGTGTCTGCACCAGCAGAATAGTGAGTGCAGCTCTGGAGTATAATACAGAATGTAACTCAGGATCAGTAATGTAATGTATGTACACAGTGACTGCACCAGCAGAATAGTGAGTGCAGCTCTGGAGTATAATACAGGATGTAACTCAGGATCAGTAATGTAATGTATGTACACAGTGACTGCACCAGCAGAATAGTGAGCGCAGCTCTGGAGTATAATACAGGAGGTAACTCAGGATCAGTAATATAATGTATGTACACAGTGACTGCACCAGCAGAATAGTGAGTGCAGCTCTGGGGTATAATACAGGATGTAACTCAGGATCAGTAATGTAATGTATGTACACAGTGACTGCACCAGCAGAATAGTGAGTGCAGCTCTGGAGAATAATACAGGATGTAACTCAGGATCAGTAATGTAAGTACACAGTGACTGCACCAGCAGAATAGTGAGTGCAGCTCTGAAGTATAATACAGGATGTAACTCAGGATCAGTAATGTAATGTATGTACACAGTGACTGCACCAGCAGAACAGTGAGTGCAGCTCTGGAGTATAATACAGGATGTAACTCAGGATCAATAATGTAATGTATATACACAGTGACTGCACCAGCAGAATAGTGAGTGCAGCTCTGGAGTATAATACAGGATGTAACTCAGGATCAGTAATGTAATGTATGTACACAGTGACTGCACCAGCAGAACAGTGAGTGCAGCTCTGGAGTATAATACAGGATGTAACTCAGGATCAGTAATGTAATGTATATACACAGTGACTGCACCAGCAGAATAGTGAGTGCAGCTCTGGAGTATAATACAGGATGTAACTCAGGATCAGTAATGTAATGTATGTACACAGTGACTGCAAGAGCAGAATAGTGAGTGCAGCTCTGGAGTATAATACAGGATGTAACTCAGGATCAGTAATGTAATGTATGTACACAGTGATTGCACCAGCAGAATAGTGAGTGCAGCTCTGGAGCATAATACAGGATGTAATTCAGGATCAGTAATGTAATGTATGTACACAGTGACTGCACCAGCAGAATAGTGAGTGCAGCTCTGGGGTATAATACAGGATGTAACTCAGGATCAGTAATGTAATGTATGTACACAGTGACTACACCAGCAGAATAGTGAGTGCAGCTCTGGAGTATAATACAGGAGGTAACTCAGGATCAGTAATGTAATGTATGTACACAGTGACTGCATCAGCAGAATAGTGAGTGCAGCTCTGGAGTATAATACAGGATGTAACTCAGGATCAGTAATGTAATGTATGTACACAGTGACTGCACCAGCAGAATAGTGAGTGCAGCTCTGGAGTATAATACAGGATGTAACTCAGGATCAGTAATGTAATGTATGTACACTGACTGCACCAGCAGAATAGTGAGTGCAGCTCTGGAGTATAATACAGGATGTATCTCAGGATCAGTAATGTAATGTATGTACACAGTGACTGCACCAGCAGAATAGTGAGTTCAGCTCTGGAGTATAATACAGGATGTAACTCAGGATCAGTAATGTAATGTATGTACACAGTGACTGCACCAGCAGAATAGTGAATGCAGCTCTGGAGTATAATACATGATGTAACTCAGGATCAGTAATGTAATGTATGTACACAGTGACTGCACCAGCAGAATAGTGAGTGCAGCTCTGGAGTATAATACAGGATGTAACTCAGGATCAGTAATGTAATGTATGTACACTGACTGCACCAACAGAATAGTGAGTGCAGCTCTGGAGTATAATACAGGATGTATCTCAGGATCAGTAATGTAATGTATGTACACAGTGACTGCACCAGCAGAATAGTGAGTTCAGCTCTGGAGTATAATACAGGATGTAACTCAGGATCAGTAATGTAATGTATGTACACAGTGACTGCACCAGCAGAATAGTGAATGCAGCTCTGGAGTATAATACAGGATGTAACTCAGGATCAGTAATGTAATGTATGTACACAGTGACTGCACCAGCAGAATAGTGAGTGCAGCTCTGGGGTATAATACAGGATGTAACTCAGGATCAGTAATGTAATGTATGTACACAGTGACTGCACCAGCAGAATAGTGAGTGCAGCTCTGGGGTATAATACAGGATGTAACTCAGGATCAGTAATGTAATGTATGTACACAGTGACTGCACCAGCAGAATAGTGAGTGCAGCTCTGGAGTATAATACAGGATGTAACTCAGGATCAGTAATGTAATGTATGTACACAGTGACTGCACCAGCAGAACAGTGAGTGCAGCTCTGGAGTATAATACAGGATGTAACTCAGGATCAATAATGTAATATATATACACAGTGACTGCACCAGCAGAATAGTGAGTGCAGCTCTGGAGTATAATACAGGATGTAACTCAGGATCAGTAATGTAATGTATGTACACAGTG
Source organism: Phyllobates terribilis (assembly GCF_046119375.1). Classification (NCBI taxonomy): domain Eukaryota; kingdom Metazoa; phylum Chordata; class Amphibia; order Anura; family Dendrobatidae; genus Phyllobates; species Phyllobates terribilis. The sequence goes on from NW_027362770.1 coordinate 178,462,954, forward strand.
ACTGCACCAGCAGAACAGTGAGTGCAGCTCTGGAGTATAATACAGGATGTAACTCAGGATCAGTAATGTAATGTATATACACAGTGACTGCACCAGCAGAATAGTGAGTGCAGCTCTGGAGTATAATACAGGATGTAACTCCGGATCAGTAATGTAATGTATGTACACAGTGACTGCACCTGCACAATAGTGAGTGCAGCTCTGGAGTATAATACAGGATGTAACTCAGGATCAGTAATGTAATGTATGTACAAAGTGACTGCACCAGCAGAATAGTGAGTGCAGCTCTGGAGTATAATACAGGATGTAACTCAGGATCAGTAATGTAATGTATGTACACAGTGACTGCACCAGCAGAATAGTGAGCGCAGCTCTGGAGTATAATACAGGAGGTAACTCAGGATCAGTAATATAATGTATGTACATAGTGAGTGCAGCTCTGGAGTACAATACAGGATGTAACTCTGGATCAGTAATGTAATGTATGTACACAGTGACTGCATCAGCAGAATAGTGAGTGCAGCTCTGGAGTATAATACAGGAGGTAACTCAGGATCAGTAATGTAATGTATGTACACAGTGACTGCACCAGCAGAATAGTGAGTGCAGCTCTGGAGTATAATACAGGATGTAACTCAGGATCAGTAATGTAATGTATGTACACAGTGACTGCACCAGCAGAATAGTGAGTGCAGCTCTGGAGTATAATACAGGATGTAACTCAGGATCAGTAATGTAATGTATGTACACAGTGACTGCACCAGCAGAATAGTGAGTGCAGCTCTGGAGTATAATACAGGATGTAACTCAGGATCAGTAATGTAATGTATGTACACAGTGACTGCACCAGCAGAACAGTGAGTGCAGCTCTGGAGTATAATACAGGATGTAACTCAGGATCAGTAATGTAATGTATATACACAGTGACTGCACCAGCAGAATAGTGAGTGCAGCTCTGGAGTATAATACAGGATGTAACTCAGGATCAGTAATGTAATGTATGTACACAGTGACTGCTCCAGCTGAATAGAGAGTGCAGCTCTGGAGTATAATACAGGATGTAACTCAGGATCAGTAATGTAAAGTATGTACACAGTGACTGCTCCAGCAGAATAGAGAGTGCAGCTCTGGGGTATAATACAGGATGTAACTCAGGATCAGTAATGTAATGTATGTACACAGTGACTGTACCAGCAGAATAGTGAGTGCAGCTCTGGAGTATATTACAGGATGTAACTCAGGATCAGTAATGTAATGTATGTACACAGTGACTGCTCCAGCAGAATAGAGAGTGCAGCTCTGGGGTATAATACAGGCTGTAACTCAGGATCAGTAATGTAATCTATGTACACAGTGACTGCACCAGCAGAATAGTGAGTGCAGCTCTGGAGTATATTACAGGATGTAACTCAGGATCAGTAATGTAATGTATGTACACATTGACTGTACCAGCCGAATAGTGAGTGCAGCTCTGGAGTACATTACAGGATGTAACTCAGGATCAGTAATGTAAAGTATGTACACATTGACTGCACCAGCAGAATAGTGAGTGCAGCTCTGGAGTATAATACAGGATGTAACTCAGGATCAGTAATGTATGTACACAGTGACTGCACCAGCAGAATAGTGAGTACAGCTCTGGAGTATAATACAGGATGTAACTCAGGATCAGTAATGTAATGTATGTACACAGTGACTGCTCCAGCAGAATAGTGAGTGCAGCTCTGGAGTATATTACAGGATGTAACTCAGGATCAGTAATGTAATGTATGTACACAGTGACTGCACCAGCAGAATAGTGAGTACAGCTCTGGAGTATAATACAGGATGTAACTCAGGATCAGTAATGTAATGTATGTACGCAGTGACTGCACCAGCAGAATAGTGAGTGCAGCTCTGGAGTATAATACAGGATGTAATGCAGGATCAGTAATGTAATGTATGTACCCAGTGACTGCACAAGCAGAATAGTGAGCGCAGCTCTGTTGTATAATACAGGATGTAACTCAGGATCAGTAATGTAATGTATGAACACAGTGACTACACCAGCAGAATAGTGAGTGCAGCTCTGGGGTATAATACAGGATATAACTCTGCATCAGTAATGTAATGTATGTACACAGTGACTGCACCAGCAGAATAGTGAGTGCAGCTCTGGCGTATAATACAGGATGTAACTCAGGATCAGTAATGTAATGTATGTACACAGTGACTGCACCAGCAGAATAGTGAGTGCAGCTCTGGAGTATATTACAGGATGTAACTCAGGATCAGTAATGTAATGTATGTACACAGTGACTGCACCAGCAGAATAGTGAGTACAGCTCTGGAGTATAATACAGGATGTAACTCAGGATCAGTAATGTATGTACACAGTGACTGCACCAGCAGAATAGTGAGTGCAGCTCTGGAGTATAATACAGGATGTAACTCAGGATCAGTAATGTAATGTATGTACACAGTGACTGCACCAGCAGAATAGTGAGTACAGCTCTGGAGTATAATACAGGATGTAACTCCGGATCAGTAATGTATGTGCAGAGTGACTGCACCAGCAGAATAGTGAGTGCAGCTCTGGAGTATAATACAGGATGTAACTCAGGATCAGTAATGTAATGTATGTACACAGTGACTGCACCAGCAGAATAGTGAGTGCAGCTCTGGAGTATAATACAGGATGTAACTCAGGATCAGTAATGTAATGTATGTACACAGTGACTGCACCAGCAGAACAGTGAGTGCAGCTCTGGAGTATAATACAGGATGTAACTCAGGATCAGTAATGTAATGTATATACACAGTGACTGCACCAGCAGAATAGTGAGTGCAGCTCTGGAGTATAATACAGGATGTAACTCAGGATCAGTAATGTAATGTATGTACACAGTGACAGCACCAGCAGAATAGTGAGTGCAGCTCTGGAGTATAATACAGGATGTAACTCAGGATCAGTAATGTAATGTATGCACACAGTGACTGCTCCAGCTGAATAGAGAGTGCAGCTCTGGAGTATAATACAGGATGTAACTCAGGATCAGTAATGTAATGTATGTACACAGTGACTGTACCAGCAGAATAGTGAGTGCAGCTCTGGAGTATATTACAGGATGTAACTCAGGATCAGTAATGTAAAGTATGTACACAGTGACTGCTCCAGCAGAATAGAGAGTGCAGCTCTGGGGTATAATACAGGATGTAACTCGGGATCAGTAATGTAATGTATGTACACAGTGACTGTACCAGCAGAATAGTGAGTGCAGCTCTGGAGTATATTACAGGATGTAACTCAGGATCAGTAATGTAATCTATGTACACAGTGACTGCACCAGCAGAATAGTGAGTGCAGCTCTGGAGTATATTACAGGATGTAACTCAGGATCAGTAATGTAATGTATGTACACATTGACTGTACCAGCCGAATAGTGAGTGCAGCTCTGGAGTACATTACAGGATGTAACTCAGGATCAGTAATGTAATGTATGTACACATTGACTGCACCAGCAGAATAGTGAGTGCAGCTCTGGAGTATAATACAGGATGTAACTCAGGATCAGTAATGTATGTACACAGTGACTGCACCAGCAGAATAGTGAGTACAGCTCTGGAGTATAATACAGGATGTAACTCAGGATCAGTAATGTAATGTATGTACACAGTGACTGCTCCAGCAGAATAGTGAGTGCAGCTCTGGAGTATATTACAGGATGTAACTCAGGATCAGTAATGTAATGTATGTACACAGTGACTGCACCAGCAGAATAGTGAGTACAGCTCTGGAGTATAATACAGGATGTAACTCAGGATCAGTAATGTAATGTATGTACACAGTGACTGTACCAGCAGAATAGTGAGTGCAGCTCTGGAGTATATTACAGGATGTAACTCAGGATCAGTAATGTAATGTATGTACACAGTGACTGCACCAGCAGAATAGTGAGTACAGCTCTGGAGTATAATACAGGATGTAACTCAGGATCAGTAATGCATGTACACAGTGACTACACCAGCAGAATAGTGAGTGCAGCTCTGGAGTATAATACAGGATGTAACTCAGGATCAGTAATGTAATGTATGTACACAGTGACTGCACCAGCAGAATAGTGAGTACAGCTCTGGAGTATAATACAGGATTTAACTCAGGATCAGTAATGTATGTACAGAGTGACTGCACCAGCAGAATAGTGAGTGCAGCTCTGGAGTATAATACAGGATGTAACTCAGGATCAGTAATGTAATGTATGTACACAGTGACTGCACCAGCAGAACAGTGAGTGCAGCTCTGCAGTATAATACAGGATGTAACTCAGGATCAGTAATGTAATGTATGTACACAGTGACTGCACCAGCAGAATAGTGAGTGCAGCTCTGGAGTATAATACAGGATGTAACTCAGGATCAGTAATGTAATGTATGTACACAGTGACTGTACCAGCAGAATAGTGAGTGCAGCTCTGGAGTGTAATACAGGATGTAACTCAGGATCAGTAATGTAATGTATGTACACAGTGACTGCACCAGCAGAATAGTGAGTGCAGCTCTGGAGTATAATACAGGATGTAATGCAGGATCAGTAATGTAATGTATGTACACAGTGACTGCACCAGTAGAATAGTGAGTGCAGCTCTGGAGTATAATAGAGGATGTAACTCAGGATCAGCAATGTAATGTATGTACACAGTGACTGCACCAGCAGAATAGTGAGTGCAGCTCTGGAGTATAATACAGGATGTAATGCAGGATCAGTAATGTAATGTATGTACACAGTGACTGCACCAGTAGAATAGTGAGTGCAGCTCTGGAGTATAATACAGGATGTAATGCAGGATCAGTAATGTATGTACACAGTGACTGCACAAGCAGAATAGTGAGTGCAGCTCTGTTGTATAATACAGGATGTAACTCAGGATCAGTAATGTAATGTATGTACACAGTGACTGCACCAGCAGAATAGTGAGTGCAGCTCTGGGGTATAATACAGGATGTAACTCAGGATCAGTAATGTAATGTATGTACACAGTGACTGCACCAGCAGAATAGTGAGTGCAGCTCTGGGGTATAATACAGGATGTAACTCAGGATCAGTAATGTAATGTATGTACACAGTGACTACACCAGCAGAATAGTGAGTGCAGCTCTGGGGTATAATACAGGATATAACTCGGCATCAGTAATGTAATGTATGTACACAGTGACTGCACCAGCAGAATAGTGAGTGCAGCTCTGGAGTATATTACAGGATGTAACTCAGGATCAGTAATGTAATGTATGTACACAGTGACTGCACCAGCAGAATAGTGAGTACAGCTCTGGAGTATAATACAGGATGTAACTCAGGATCAGTAATGCATGTGCAGAGTGACTGCACCAGCAGAATAGTGAGTGCAGCTCTGGAGTATAATACAGGATGTAACTCAGGATCAGTAATGTAATGTATGTACACAGTGACTACACCAGCAGAATAGTGAGTGCAGCTCTGGAGTATAATACAGGATGTAACTCAGGATCAGTAATGTAATGTATGTACACAGTGACTGCACCAGCAGAACAGTGAGTGCAGCTCTGGAGTATAATACAGGATGTAACTCAGGATCAGTAATGTAATGTATGTACACAGTGACTGCACCAGCAGAATAGTGAGTGCAGCTCTGGAGTATAATACAGGATGTAACTCCGGATCAGTAATGTAATGTATGTACAGAGTGACTGTACCAGCAGAATAGTGAGTGCAGCTCTGGAGTATAATACAGGATGAAACTCAGGATCAGTAATGTAATGTATGTACACAGTGACTGCACCAGCAGAATAGTGAGTACAGCTCTGGAGTATAATACAGGATGTAACTCAGGATCAGTAACTTTTTGTACACAGTGACTGCACCAGCAGAATAGTGAGTGCAGCTCTGGGGTATAATACAGGATGTAACTCAGGATCAGTAATGTAATGCATGTACACAGTGACTGCACCAGCAGAATAGTGAGTACAGCTCTGCAGTATAATACAGGATGTAACTCAGGATCAGTAACGTATGTACACAGTGACTGCACCAGCAGAATAGTGAGTGCAGCTCTGGAGTATAATACAGGATGTAATGCAGGATCAGTAATGTAATGTATGTACACAGTGACTGCACCAGTAGAATAGTGAGTGCAGCTCTGGAGTATAATACAGGATGTAATGCAGGATCAGTAATGTAATGTATGTACCCAGTGACTGCACAAGCAGAATAGTGAGCGCAGCTCTGTTGTATAATACAGGATGTAACTCAGGATCAGTAATGTAATGTATGTACACAGTGACTGCACCAGCAGAATACTGAGTGCAGCTCTGGGGTATAATACAGGATGTAACTCATGATCAGTAATGTAATGTATGTACACAGTGACTGCACCAGCAGAATAGTGAGTGCAGCTCTGGGGTATAATACAGGATGTAACTCAGGATCAGTAATGTAATGTATGTACACAGTGACTACACCAGCAGAATAGTTAGTGCAGCTCTGGGGTATAATACAGGATATAATTCGGCATCAGTAATGTAATGTATGTACACAGTGACTGCACCAGCAGAATAGTGAGTGCAGCTCTGGAGTATATTACAGGATGTAACTCAGGATCAGTAATGTAATGTATGTACACAGTGACTGCACCAGCAGAATAGTGAGTACAGCTCTGGAGTATAATACAGGATGTAACTCAGGATCAGTAATGTATGTACACAGTGACTGCACCAGCAGAATAGTGAGTGCAGCTCTGGAGTATAATACAGGATGTAACTCAGGATCAGTAATGTAATGTATGTACACAGTGACTGCACCAGCAGAATAGTGAGTACAGCTCTGGAGTATAATACAGGATGTAACTCAGGATCAGTAATGTATGTGCAGAGTGACTGCACCAGCAGAATAGTGAGTGCAGCTCTGGAGTATAATACAGGATGTAACTCAGGATCAGTAATGTAATGTATGTACACAGTGACTACACCAGCAGAATAGTGAGTGCAGCTCTGGAGTATAATACAGGATGTAACTCAGGATCAGTAATGTAATGTATGTACACAGTGACTGCACCAGCAGAACAGTGAGTGCAGCTCTGGAGTATAATACAGGATGTAACTCAGGATCAGTAATGTAATGTATGTACACAGTGACTGCACCAGCAGAATAGTGAGTGCAGCTCTGGAGTATAATACAGGATGTAACTCCGGATCAGTAATGTAATGTATGTACACAGTGACTGTACCAGCAGAATAGTGAGTGCAGCTCTGGAGTATAATACAGGATGTAACTCAGGATCAGTAATGTAATGTATGTACACAGTGACTGCACCAGCAGAATAGTGAATGCAGCTCTGGAGTATAATACAGGATGTAACTCAGGATCAGTAATGTAATGTATGTACAGAGTGACTGTACCAGCAGAATAGTGAGTGCAGCTCTGGAGTATATTACAGGATGTAACTCAGGATCAGTAATGTAATGTATGTACACAGTGACTGCACCAGCAGAATAGTGAGTACAGCTCTGGAGTATAATACAGGATGTAACTCAGGATCAGTAACTTTTTGTACACAGTGACTGCACCAGCAGAATAGTGAGTGCAGCTCTGGGGTATAATACAGGATGTAACTCAGGATCAGTAATGTAATGCATGTACACAGTGACTGCACCAGCAGAATAGTGAGTACAGCTCTGCAGTATAATACAGGATGTAACTCAGGATCAGTAACGTATGTACACAGTGACTGCACCAGCAGAATAGTGAGTGCAGCTCTGGAGTATAATACAGGATGTAACTCAGGATCAGTAATGTAATGTATGTACACAGTGACTGCACCAGCAGAATAGTGAGTACAGCTCTGGAGTATAATACAGGATGTAACTCAGGATCAGTTATGTATGTACAGAGTGACTGCACCAGCAGAATAGTGAGTGCAGCTCTGGAGTATAATACAGGATGTAACTCAGGATCAGTAATGTAATGTATGTACACAGTGACTGCACCAGCAGAACAGTGAGTGCAGCTCTGGAGTATAATATAGGATGTAACTCAGGATCAGTAATGTAATGTATGTACACAGTGACTGCACCAGCAGAATAGTGAGTGCAGCTCTGGAGTATAATACAGGATGTAACTCAGGATCAGTAATGTAATGTATGTACACAGTGACTGCACCAGCAGAATAGTGAGTGCAGCTCTGGAGTATAATACAGGATGTAACTCAGGATCAGTAATGTAATGTATATACACAGTGACTGTACCAGCAGAATAGTGAGTGCTGCTCTGGAGTATAATACAGGATGTAACTCAGGATCAGTAATGTAATGTATGTACACAGTGACTGCACCAGCAGAATAGTGAGTGCAGCTCTGGAATATAATACAGGATGTAACTCCGCATCAGTAATGTAATGTATGTACACAGTGACTGCACCAGCAGAATAGTGAGTGCTTCTCTGGAGTATAATACAGGATGTAACTCAGGATCAGTAATGTAATGTATGTACACAGTGACTGTACCAGCAGAATAGTGAGTGCAGCTCTGGAGTATAATACAGGATGTAACTCAGGATCAGTAATGTAATGTATGTACACAGTGACTGCACCAGCAGAATAGTGAGTGCAGCTCTGGAATATAATACAGGATGTAACTCAGGATCAGTAATGTAATGTATGTACACAGTGACTGCACCAGCAGAATAGTGAGTGAAGCTCTGGGGTATAATACAGGATGTAACTCAGGATCAGTAATGTAATGTATGTACACAGTGACTACACCAGCAGAATAGTGAGTGCAGCTCTGGAGTATAATACAGGATGTAACTCATGATCAGTAATGTAATGTATGTACACAGTGACTGCACCAGCAGAATAGTGAGTGCAGCTCTGGAGTATAATACAGGATGTAACTCAGGATCAGTAATGTAATGTATGTACACAGTGACTACACCAGCAGAATAGTGAGTGCAGCTCTGGAGTATAATACAGGATGTAACTCAGGATCAGTAATGTAATGTATGTACACAGTGACTACACCAGCAGAATAGTGAGTGCAGCTCTGGGGTATAATACAGGATGTAACTCAGGATCAGTAATGTAATGTATGTACACAGTGACTACACCAGCAGAATAGTGAGTGCAGCTCTGGAGTATAATACAGGATGTAACTGAGGATCAGTAATGTAATGTATGTACACAGTGACTGCACCAGCAGAATAGTGAGTGCAGCTCTGGAGTATAATACAGGATGTAACTCAGGATCAGTAATGTAATGTATGTACACAGTGACTGCACCAGCAGAATAGTGAGTGCAGCTCTTGAGTATAATACAGGCGGTAACTCAGGATCAGTAATGTAATGTATGTACACTGTTACTGCACCAGCAGAATAGTGAGTGCAGCTCTGGAGTATAATACAGGATGTAACTCAGGATCAGTATTGTAATGTATGTATACAGTGACTGCACCAGCAGAATAGTGAGTGCAGCTCTGGAGTATAATACAGAAGGTAACTCGGGATCAGTAATGTAATGTTTGTACACAGTGACTGCACCAGCAGAATAGTGAGCGCAGCTCTGGGGTATAATACAGGATGTAATTCAGGATCAGTAATGTAATGTATGTACACAGTGACTCCACCAGCAGAATAGTGAGTGCAGCTCTGGAGTATAAAACAGGATGCAACTCAGGATCAGTAATGTAATGTATGTACACAGTGACTGTACCAGCAGAATAGTGAATGCAGCTCTGGAGTATAATACAGGATGTAACTCCGGATCAGTAATGTAATGTATGTACACAGTGACTGCACCAGCAGAACAGTGAGTGCAGCTCTGGAGTATAATACAGGATGTAACTCAGGATCAGTAATGTAATGTATGTACACAGTGACTGTACCAGCAGAATAGTGAGTGCAGCTCTGGAGTATAATACAGGATGTAACTCAGGATCAGTAATGTAATGTATGTACACAGTGACTGCACCAGCAGAATAGTGAGTGCAGCTCTGGAATATAATACAGGATGTAACTCAGGATCAGTAATGTAATGTATGTACACAGTGACTGCACCAGCAGAATAGTGAGTGAAGCTCTGGGGTATAATACAGGATGTAACTCAGGATCAGTAATGTAATGTATGTACACAGTGACTACACCAGCAGAATAGTGAGTGCAGCTCTGGAGTATAATACAGGATGTAACTCATGATCAGTAATGTAATGTATGTACACAGTGACTGCACCAGCAGAATAGTGAGTGCAGCTCTGGAGTATAATACAGAAGGTAACTCGGGATCAGTAATGTAATGTTTGTACACAGTGACTGCACCAGCAGAATAGTGAGCGCAGCTCTGGGGTATAATACAGGATGTAATTCAGGATCAGTAATGTAATGTATGTACACTGTGACTGCACCAGCAGAATAGTGAGTGCAGCTCTGGGTTATAATACAGGATGTAACTCAGCATCAGTAATGTAATGTATGTACACAGTGACTGCACCAGCAGAATAGTGAGTGCAGCTCTTGAGTATAATACAGGATGTAACTCAGGATCAGTAACTTTTTGTACACAGTGACTGCACCAGCAGAATAGTGAGTGCAGCTCTGGGGTATAATACAGGATGTAACTCAGGATCAGTAATGTAATGCATGTACACAGTGACTGCACCAGCAGAATAGTGAGTACAGCTCTGCAGTATAATACAGGATGTAACTCAGGATCAGTAACGTATGTACACAGTGACTGCACCAGCAGAATAGTGAGTGCAGCTCTGGAGTATAATACAGGATGTAACTCAGGATCAGTAATGTAATGTATGTACACAGTGACTGCACCAGCAGAACAGTGAGTGCAGCTCTGGAGTAAAATACAGGATGTAACTCAGGATCAGTAATGTAATGTATGTACACAGTGACTGCACCAGCAGAATAGTGAGTGCAGCTCTGGAGTATAATACAGGATGTAACTCAGGATCAGTAATGTAATGTATGTACACAGTGACTGCACCAGCAGAATAGTGAGTGCAGCTCTGGAGTATAATACAGGATGTAACTCAGGATCAGTAATGTAATGTATGTACACAGTGACTGTACCAGCAGAATAGTGAGTGCAGCTCTGGGGTATAATACAGGATATAACTCAGCATCAGTAATGTAATGTATGTACACAGTGACTGCACCAGCAGAATAGTGAGTGCAGCTCTGGGGTATAATACAGGATATAACTCCGCATCAGTAATGTAATGTATGTACACAGTGACTGCACCAGCAGAATAGTGAGTGCAGCTCTGGAGTATAATACAGGATGTAACTCAGGATCAGTAATGTAATGTATGTACACAGTGACTGCACCAGCAGAATAGTGAGTGCAGCTCTGGAGTATAATACAGGATGTAACTCAGGATCAGTAATGTAATGTATGTACACAGTGACTGCACCAGCAGAATAGTGAGTGCAGCTCTGGAGTATAATACAGGATGTAACTCAGGATCAGTAATGTAATGTATGTACACAGTGACTGCACCAGCAGAATAGTGAGTGCAGCTCTGGAGTATAATACAGGATGTAACTCAGGATCAGTAATGTAATGTATGTACACAGTGACTGCACCAGCAGAATAGTGAGTGCAGCTCTGGAGTATAATACAGGCGGTAACTCAGGATCAGTAATGTAATGTATGTACACAGTGACTGCACCAGCAGAATAGTGAGTGCAGCTCTGGAATATAATACAGGATGTAACTCAGGATCAGTAATGTAATGTATGTACACAGTGACTGCACCAGCAGAATAGTGAGTGAAGCTCTGGGGTATAATACAGGATGTAACTCAGGATCAGTAATGTAATGTATGTACACAGTGACTACACCAGCAGAATAGTGAGTGCAGCTCTGGAGTATAATACAGAATGTAACTCATGATCAGTAATGTAATGTATGTACACAGTGACTGCACCAGCAGAATAGTGAGTGCAGCTCTGGAGTATAATACAGGATGTAACTCAGGATCAGTAATGTAATGTATGTACACAGTGACTACACCAGCAGAATAGTGAGTGCAGCTCTGGAGTATAATACAGGATGTAACTCAGGATCAGTAATGTAATGTATGTACACAGTGACTACACCAGCAGAATAGTGAGTGCAGCTCTGGGGTATAATACAGGATATAACTCAGCATCAGTAATGTAATGTATGTACACAGTGACTGCACCAGCAGAATAGTGAGTGCAGCTCTGGAGTATAATACAGGATGTAACTCAGGATCAGTAATGTAATGTATGTACACAGTGACTGCACCAGCAGAATAGTGAGTGCAGCTCTGGAGTATAATACAGGCGGTAACTCAGGATCAGTAATGTAATGTTTGTACACTGTTACTGCACCAGCTGAATAGTGAGCACAGCTCTGGAGTATAATACAGGATGTAACTCAGGATCAGTAATGTAATGTATGTACACAGTGACTGCACCAGTAGAATAGTGAGCGCAGCTCTGGAGTATAATACAGGATGTAACTCAGGATCAGTATTGTAATGTATGTACACAGTGACTGCACCAGCAGAATAGTGAGTGCAGCTCTGGAGTATAATACAGAAGGTAACTCGGGATCAGTAATGTAATGTTTGTACACAGTGACTGCACCAGCAGAATAGTGAGCGCAGCTCTGGGGTATAATACAGGATGTAATTCAGGATCAGTAATGTAATGTATGTACACAGTGACTGCACCAGCAGAATAGTGAGTGCAGCTCTGGAGTATAATACAGGAGGTAACTCAGGATCAGTAATGTAATGTATGTACACTGTGACTGCACCAGCAGAATAGTGAGCGCAGCTCTGGAGTACAATACAGGATGTAATTCAGGGTCAGTAATGTAATGTATGTACACAGTGACTCCACCAGCAGAATAGTGAGTGCAGCTCTGGAGTATAATACAGGATGCAACTCAGGATCAGTAATGTAATGTATGTACACAGTGACTGCACAAGCAGAATAGTGACTGCAGCTCTGGAGTATAATACAGGATGTAACTCAGGATCAGTAATGTAATGTATGTACACAGTGACTGCACCAGCACAATAGTGAGTGCAGCTCTGGGGTATAATACAGGATGTAAATCAGGATCAGTAATGTAATGTATGTACACAGTGACTGCACCATCATAATAATGAGTGCAGCTCTGGAGTATAATACAGGATGTAACTCAGGATCAGTAATGTAATGTATGTACACAGTGACTGCACCAGCAGAATAGTGAGTTCAGCTCTGGAGTATAATACAGGATGTAACTCAGGATCAGTAATGTAATGTATGTACACAGTGACTGCACCAGCAGAATAGTGAGTGCAGCTCTGGAGTATAGTACAGGATGTAACTCAGGATCAGTACAGGATCAGTAATGTAATGTATGTACACAGTGACTGCACCAGCAGAATATTGAGTGCAGCTCTGGAGCTATGTAATGTATGTATACAGTGACTCCACCAGCAGAATAGTGAGTGCAGCTCTGGAGTATAATACAGGATGTAACTCAGGATCAGTAATGTAATGTATGTACACAGTGACTGCACCAGCAGAATAGTGAGTGCAGCTCTGGAGTATAATACAGGAGGTAACTCAGGATCAGTAATGTAATGTATGTACACAGTGACTGCACCAGCAGAATAGTGAGTGCAGCTCTGGAGTATAATACAGGATGTAACTCAGGATCAGTAATGTAATGTCTGTACACAGTGACTGCACCAGCAGAATAGTGAGTGCAGCTCTGGGGTATAATACAGGATATAACTCAGGATCAGTAATGTAATGTATGTACACAGTGACTGCACCAGCAGAATAGTGAGTGCAGCTCTGGAGTATAATACAGGATGTAACTCAGGATCAGTAATGTAATGTATGTACACAGTGACTGCACAGCAGAATAGTGAGTGCAGCTCTGGAGTATAATACAGGATGTAACTCAGGATCAGTAATGTAATGTATGTACACAGTGACTGCACCAGCAGAATAGTGAGTGCAGCTCTGGAGTATAATACAGGATGTAACTCAGGATCAGTAATGTAATGTATGTACACAGTGACTGCACAGCAGAATAGTGAGTGCAGCTCTGGAGTATAATACAGGATGTAACTCAGGATCAGTAATGTAATGTATGTACACAGTGACTGCACCAGCAGAATAGTGAGTGCAGCTCTGGGGTATAATACAGGATGTAAATCAGGATCAGTAATGTAATGTATGTACACAGTGACTGCACCAGCAGAATAGTGAGTGCAGCTCTGGAGTCTAATGCAGGACCAGTAATGTACTTATATCGCAGGTAGGAGACCGGTAGTGAACTCTGGTTTATTGTATACGCTACATTACACGGAGCTGCGGATACCGGAGTGCAGAAGAACGGGATCAGATAATCCTATAATATCAGTAACGCTAATACTTGAAATTACAAAAAACTAGAAAAGACGACAACGACCGGACACAACAGCGGCTGTCACAGGAGGCGAGCGCCCTCAAAACTAAGCGTTGAACGGATAGTCCTTGTGGTTCTTGGTTCTGAGAGATGGAAGCGGAAAAAAAAAGTTTGTTATTTCGGAGTTCAGACATTGTCTTCTACAATGCGGCCAAATTAAATACATGGTACTGTCCATTTAAGATCTCCGCTCCGGTTGGAGGAAGAGCTGAAGGCAGCATCTGATACGGATGCTGTCGTGTGACTGCACTCAAGCTGTCGATTTAGATACTTCCGATACACTGAGCAGCTAAATGACTGGTTTCTAGGGACAGAACGCATAGCAACCACGGAAGCATATACGGTGCAGTCAGACAATGTCCATAGCAACCACAGAAGCTTATATGGTGCCATCACACAATGTCCATAGCAACCACAGAAGCTTATATGGTGCCGTCACACAATGTCCATAGTAACCACGGAAGCTTATATGGTGCCATCAGACTATGTCCATAGCAACCACAGAAATTTATGTGGTGTCATCATACAATGTCCATATTAAACCATGGAATCTTGTATGGTGCCGTCACACAATGTCCATGGCAACCAGTCCATTATCGAACCCCATCTGTTTCTTACGGTGACGAATGGGGTCAGAAAGGCAGCTACTCCTCAAAGTGGGGATTGTGGAGGTCTGACAGCCTGGTTACTAGGAAGATCATTGCATAGCAACAGACTAATTCAGTGGCTTATACTGTCATGTACAAGTTTGCTCGGTTTTAGGTCAACTTACGATAAGGCAAAGACCCTCCACCCCCGATAAAAGGTGGAAATGTCCTTCATGTCTTCTGGGGTCAATTCAAAGTCAAACACCTGAAAATACAGAATGACCGGCATCAGAGATTGATAGCAGAATAGTGAGCGCAGCTCTGGAGTATAATACAGGATGTAGAGTATATTATATATTATTTTTCACAGCAGTTTATACCTGGAAGTTCTCTTCGATGCGTTCGGCGGTCACAGACTTCGGGATGACGACCACATTCCTCTGGATATGGTAACGGATCAGGACCTGTGGGAATAAATAAATGTAAGCGGCACGCTCGGTACCTGCGGTGATATAACGCTTCTCAGTATTATATGTGAAGGACTCATTATATAGGCTGGTGGTGTAATAAATGTCACCTCCAGTACCTGGGCAGCTGTTTTTTTATGCCTGGCTGCAAAGTCTATGATTTTAGGTTCTTCTAGAAGGGATGGGTCCTCAGGTTTGGCCCTAAAATAAAAAACAACTTGATTATTAATCAATAATATAATTAATAACATAATGTAATTAATCATTTAAACTTGCACTTCCCATCATCACCACTGAGGGCAGCTCACTGCACAACGTGGTGCAATCACCTCCACTGTAGAACTGTACTGCAGTGAGCTCCATCTAGTGGCGGCAGCCGATACAGCAGAATTTGTGTATTTGGACTGCTGAGGGGTGGTATTATTAGCCACGGAGGGGGCTAGTATTTATGGCCCCTTCCCTGGCTATTAATATCAGCCCACAGCTGTCTGTTTAGCCTTTTCTGGTTAGATTTTATAGGAGGACCCTACGTCAATTATTTTCTTGGGTCCCCCTGTAATTAGCCAGTAAAGGCTAAGCAAATAGCGGTGGGCTGATATTAATAGCCAGGGAACATTTTTGGCTAATGGCCCATTCCCCGGCTACTAATATCAGCCCCCAGCGGTCGGCTTTCCCTCTACCGGTTATAAAAATAATGCGGGAGCCCACGCCATTTTTTTTTTTTTTTTTTTTAAATTTTAGCCTCTGTGCCCTCGATCCGGACGTAACAACTCTTTGGACACATATTTTTTGCTGTGTCTAAAACGTTGCATTCTATTGAATGCAGGTAAATCCACATGTGTTCACTGAACCATGTGGATTTATCACATTCAATAAATTCTAGTTGTCAAATTTCTGTTGCAGAGACTAGGGACTCCGCAAGAAAATTTGACATGCTGGGGTCCTGAAAGATGCGCCGCATGTCAGTGTCCGTGGGTGATTCGCAGCCTAAGATGCACGCTTAGTGGACATGGGATTTCTAGAGATCCCATCCACTATGCTGTAACATCTGGATGCTGCGGGTTTGACGCTGTATATACACGCAGCATCAAACCTGCAGCGGTCTGCTGACCGCTGCCATCTACCTAAACTCACCCGCATGTCAATTTCTGTAGCGGACACGCTAGTCTCCGCTGGAGATTTTGACCGATTGAAGTGTCATTATATGCGGTGGATTCACATGTACCCACGGTCGGACTGGCCTGGTGGGATAGCGGGAAAATTCCCAGTGGGCCCCGATTTAGAGAGTGAGAGAATTGGTAGCGGGGCCCTTTAAAAGTGCGGGCCCTTTAAAAGCGCAGCCGGAGGAAATTTAGCGTCACGTGCGGCGCTCATACTATTCAGTGGTGACAGTGGGTGACGTGCATACTCACGACTGGAGGACGCGTTTTTGGTGGGTGGTGACACGCACCATGCTCTGCTTTCCCACTGGTGGCTGGCAGTGGTGTGGTGTCAGGTGACACGCTGACGTCGCGCTACCTCCTCCCTGGCTGGCTTCTGATACGCCGACGCCCTGCTCTGCTCTCCAGTCCCGGCTCATGCTCCCTTGGAATTGGCCTTGTAACATCGGCTCCCGTCCAGATATGTAACACAGCACCGCGCACCGCCCTCTTCTCTCCTGCTCTCTTGGCCTTTTAACGCCGGCTCCTGGGCTGAGTATGTGGTGACCTACACTCTGCTCTCTCACCGTCACCCTGGAAACAAGGCTGCAGGCCTGGCTACAGCTCTCCCTGCTTCAACTTCAAGTCAAGTGCAATATCCACGTTTTTCTGGGTGAGTGTTCCCAGCATTGGCCATCATGCATATATGGGGGGGGTCAAGGCTGGATACATGGGGGTGAGGGGGGGGCAGGCTGGACACATGGGGACCTGGATGGACACATGGAGGTGAGTGGGGCAGGCTGGACACATGGGGACCTGGATGGACACATGGTGAAGGAGGGCAAGCTGGACACATGGGGATCTGGATGGACACATGGTGGTGAAGGAGGGCAAGCTGGACACATGGGGATCTGGATGGACACATGGGGGTGAGGGGGGCAGGCTGGACACATGGGGGCTTGGATGGATATATGGGGGTAAAGGGGGGCAAGCTGGACACATGGGGATCTGGATGGATACATAGGGGTGAGGGGGGCAGGCTGGACACATGGGGGCTTGGATGGATAGATGGGGTTGGGCAGGCTGGACACATGGGGGACTGGATAGATATATGGGGTGGGGCAGGATGGATATATAGGGGGGCTAGGATGGATATATGGGGGTGGGCAAGTTGGACACATGGGGGCTAGGATGGATAAATGGGAGGGGGCAGGCTGGACACATGGAGGCCAGGATGGATATATGGGGGGGGGGGCAGGATGAATAGATGGGGGGCCACGCTGGACAAGGGACTTTATTACTGTTTGGGGGCCAGATTGATGATCTTTATTAGTTTATGGTGGCGAGTGGGGGACATTATTACTTTAGAGTCCAATTAGGGACATTATTACTTAATATAATTTACTTTTTAGGAAACGGTTTTCCATGGGATGGGATAAAAGGGGGGTCCTGTTACTGTGCAGGGCGGCAGTGCAGGGCGGCAGTGCAGGGCGGCAGTGCAGGGCGGCAGTGCAGGGCTTTATTTCTTCAACTGGTGTAGTGTAGAAGCCCGGGGAAATGTGGGAATGTGCTCTAAAAGAGATCAGTTATTGATAACTGTGTTATTTTCTGCAGAGATGAATCCTGGCTGGAAGAAGTGATGGCGGACTGTGCCAAATGAAGAAGAAAAGCGAAGATGAAGAACTTCACCTAGAGACATCACTGGTGAGTCAGTGTATTACCTGTACACTTACACTATATAGTATATACAGAGCTCTTGTGTATGTCACTGGTGACCAGTGTATTACCTATACACTATATACAGAGCTCTTGTGTATGTCACTGGTGACCAGTGTATTACCTATACACTATATACAGAGCTCTTGTGTATAATGTCACCGGTGATAACTGTATTACCTGTACACTGATACTATATACAGAGCTCCTGTGTATAATGTCACTGGTGATCACTATATTACCTGTACACTGACACTATATACAGAGCCCCTGTGTATAATGTCACTGGTGATCACTATATTACCTGTACACTATATACAGAGCTCCTGTGTATAATGTCACTGGTGATCACTATATTACCTGTACACTGACACAATATACAGAGCTCCTGTGTATAATGTCACTGGTGATCACTGTATTACCTGTACACTATATGCTATATACAGAGCTCCTGTGTATAATGTCACTGGTGATCACTATATTACCTGTACACTATATGCTATATACAGAGCTCCTGTGTATAATGTCACTGGTGATCACTATATTACCTGTACACTATATACAGAGCTCCTGTGTATAATGTCACTGGTGATCACTATATTACATGTACACTATATGCTATATACAGAGCTCCTGCGTATAATGTCACTGGTGATCACTATATTACCTGTACACTATATACTATATACAGAGCTCCTGTGTATAATGTCACTGGTGATCACAATATTACCTGTACACTATATACTATATACAGAGCTCCTGTGTATAATGTCACTGGTGATCACTATATTACCTGTACACTATATACAGAGCTCCTGTGTATAATGTCACTGGTGATCCCTGTACACTGTACAATATACAGAGCTCCTGTGTATATTGTCAATGTCACCATTGCATTATACCGATAGTGCTCTAAAGGAAATTTTGAAAAATGGATGCTAATTTGTTCCAAAGAGGTCACGCACAGTGGAGAACATTATTTCTCCTAGTGAATCTATATATATAATCGTCTTATCCCGTCCGTCTGTCTTCTGTCTGTCTGTCGAGGAAATCCCGCGCCGCTGATTGGTCCGGCCGCGGCCAATCAGCGACGCGGGATTTCAGAAAAAGATGTCGGCCGTTAGCGGCTCATCTGCCGGACGGAAGTCAGCGGCGATGCAGCCGGGAGATGCTGGCAGCACAAGTACCCGACGGGTACCCCCAGGTGCTTCACAAATTGATTCGTAAAAATGAAAAAGTGGAAAAAAAAAAACACTTTTTCATTTTTACGAATCAATTTGTGAAGCACCTGGGGGTTCCAAGTGCTCACTATGCATCTAGATAGGTGCCTTGGGTGGTCTAGTTTCCAAAATGGAGTCACTTGTGGGGGAGCTCCAATGTTTAGGCACACAGGGGCTCTCCAAACGCAACATGGTGTCCGCTAACAATTTGAGCCGATTTTCCATTCAATTTGTTAGCGGACACCATGTCGCGTTTGGAGAGCCCCTGATGTGCCTAAACAGTGGAGCTCCCCCACAAGTGACCCCATTTTGGAAACTATACCCCTCAAGGATTTTATTAAGGGGTATAGTGAACATTTTGAACCCAGAGGTACGACAGAATTTGATAACATTAGGTCATCATATTGAATAAGTTGTCATTACTCTTGAGCGCAAGTGCTCGCTACTTGAGTTTGCATCGGGTACTCAGGTATTCACCATGTATCGCAGGTGCTCTAGTGACATGCTCGAATCCCCGCCCGCATGTTTCACGGTTATTAGACACCCCCAAAAAAAAATGCAATGTTCGCTCGTGCATGGCAGGCAATCCCCGGGAGGGAGTTTTTTTTGGCCGCGAAGCATATGGGGCGGAGACTCGAGCACCCGCGATACTCAATGCATACCCGAGCACCCGATGCAAACTCAAGTAGCGAGCACTTGCGCTCAACACTAGTTGCCATATCGTCATTTTTTTTTTTTTTTTTTTTTTTTACTTTTGAAAAAAAAAAAAAACCCCAACCAGAGCGTTTATTTTTTACGCCGTTCCTCATGCGGTATAAGTGATGAGATTACTTTATTCTTCGGAATCATATTGGGTTTTTATGATTGACAGCTGTCACACACTAAAAGACACATATTTTGTAAAATCTAGTTTTTGCATCGCCATATTTTGGCCGACAGAGTCATGTGACGGCTTGTTTTTTGCGGGATGAGTTGACGTTGTTATTGGTGCCATTTTCAGGCACGTGACATTTTTTGATCGCTTTCTATTCCAGCTTTTGGGAGGCAGAATAAACAAAAACCATCAATTCAGGAATTGTGTTTTTTTGTTTTTTATTATTCTGTTCCGCGTGTGGTAAAATTGATGAGGCAGCTTTATTCTTCGGGTCAGTACGTTTACAGTGGTACCACATTTATATCGTTTTTTATGTTTTGGAGCTTTTACACAATAAAAGCTATGTTATAGAAAAAAATATTTTTTTGCATTGCTTTATTCTGAGAGCTATAACTTTTTGATTTTTCAGATGATGGAGCTATATGGCAGCTTGTTTTTTGCGGGACGAGATGACGTTTTCAGCGGTATCATTTTTATTTATATTAGTCTTTTTGATCGCGTGTTATTCCATTTTTTGTTTGGCGGTATGATGTTAAAGCATTGTTTTTTGCTTTGTTTTTTTTTTTTTTTACAGTGTTCACTGAAGGGGTTAACTAGTGGAACAGTTTTATAGGCCAGGTCGTTACGGACGCGGCGATACCAAATATGTGTACTTTTATTGTTTGTTTGGGGTTTTTTCATAATATTTATTGATGGGTACATTATATTTTTATTTTTAGTGGATTATTTTTTTTATTTTTTTTTTTATATTTTTACAATTTTTTTTAAATTTTTTTTTCACTTTCTGATAGTTTTTTTACTTTGTCCCACTATGGGACTTTCACTTTTTTTTTATTCTGATCGCCTGCATGGCACAGGAATGCAGCACCATCCCTGTGCCATGCAGGCAGTCAGCGCTGGACAGGGAGAAGATAGTTTGGAGATGCACTGCGCATGTCCAAACAATCTTACTGCTGTCTGGTGACCCGGATGTTGTCATGACGACATCGGGTCATCATGGCAACACCCGGGAAGCCGCGGCAGACAGCGCTGGAGGCCGGAAGAGGAGGTGAGTATACTGATCACCTCCCCTTGCCACCGCAATGCTGCGATCGACTTCGATCGCAGCATTGCGGGGGTTAATGTGCCGGGAGCGGTGCGGGACCACTCCGTGCACATAGTACCGGGTGTCAGTTGTGACAATCAGCTGACACCCGGCGGCGATCGCGCCCGGCAACCAATCGGCGACCAATCAGCGATTTTGGCGCCAAATTTAAACAACGCTCTGCTGTTTGGTCGCGGCCGGCGACCAATCAGCGATTTTGGCGCCAAATTTAAACCCCGCTCTGCATCGCTCTGCTGATTGGTCGCGGTCGGCGGCCGCGACCAGTCAGCAGTATTGGCGCCAAATTTAAACACCGCTTTGCTGATTGGTCGCGGTTGCCGAACGCGACCAATCAGCGATTTTGGCGCCAAATTTAAACACAGCTCTGCTGATTGCACCCGGTCGGCCGCATACCTATTCTAGAATACCCGATGCATTAGAATCGGGCCACCATCTAGTATTCATTATAATTGTCTGTTTCTAGGTTGATATTATGTGATTTATATTTAGCGAATTATATTCATTGAGTTTTTAATTGTTTGGCAACTTCCCAATTTTTTTTTTTTTCCCCCTTTAAAATAGAAACAGTCAGTTCATTTAGGGTTAAAACTGAGTTTTCGGAGACTCTGGACTCATGTGCAATTGAGCTTCTGAACAGCTGATGTCGGGGGGCGGCTAATTTCTCCATATGCCTTAAAAGTTTTTCCATTTCAACATTGTATTTTGCTATGAGTAAGGATCTACGTATCCGAAATGCGTCAGCCTCTGTACGCTTTTATTTGCACCATGGTCTCATGTTTTTAATTTTTTCAAAATAAAGGCTATTTTTTAAGTCACTTTCAGGAGTTGCTGGAAAACTACCTCTTCATCACTGCCTAATATCTCGCAGACGGGGATCTCTACAATCCGAGCACAGAGCCTCATGAGAAAGTGGACCGAGCCGGCTGACTCAGGTGAGCTGAAAGATTTTCTCTACATTACTTACTGGGGAGTTCTGTAGTATCAGTATCCTGCACCCCCACTCCCCCATAGTCAGAACAGGACATTCCATATGTAGGCGTAAAATACGCATAAAAACGCTGATGTTTTATTATTAATATTTATTATTATAGCGCCATTAGTACCATGGCGCCTAACATGTTTAAAAGGGGTAAACAACAAGTACAATAATTTGAACAAAAACGAGTCAGCGACTGGTCCAGGAGGAGCGAGGACGCTGCCCACGAGGACTCACAATCTACGAGGGATGGGTGAGGATACAGTAGGTGAGGATAGAGCTGGTCGTGCAGCGGTATGGTGGAGTGAGGACCCTGCCCGCGAGGGCTCACAATCTACAAGGGATGGGTGAGGATACAGTAGGTGAGGGTAGAGCTGGTCGTGCAGCGGTATGGTGGAGTGAGGACTCTGCCCGCGAGGGTTCACAATCTACGAGGGATGGGTGAGGATACAGTAGGTGAGGGTAGAGCTGGTCATGCAGCGATGGTTACTGCAGGTTGTAGGCTTGTCAGAAGAGGTGAGTCTTCAGGTTCCTTTTGAAGGTTTCCACGGTAGGCGAGAGTCTGATGTGTTGGGGTAGAGAATTCCAGAGTAGGGGGGAAGCACGGGAGAAATCTTGTATGTGATTGTGAGGAGGAGGAGATAAGAGGGGAGTAGAGAAGGAGATCTTGTGAGGATCGGAGGTTGCGTGCAGGTATGTACCGGGAGACTAGGCCACAGATGTATGGGGGAGACAGGTTGTGAATGGCTTTGTATGTCATGGTTAGGGTCTTGAACTGGAGTCTCTGGGCAATGGGGGGAGAGGCCGGGGAATAGCGGGGGGGGACAGGTAGATTAGTCAGGCAGCAGAGTTTAGGATGGATTGGAGGGGCGCGAGAGTGTTAGAGGGGAGGCCACAGAGCAGGAGGTTGCAGTAGTCAAGGCAGGAGATGATGAGGGCGTGCACTAGTGTTTTTGCAGATTTATGGTTGAGGAATGTGCGGATCCGGGAGATATTTTTGAGTTGGAGTCGGCAGGAAGTGGAAAGGGTTTGGATATGTGGTTTGAAGGAGAGATCAGAGTCCAGGGTTACCCCAAGGCAGCGAGCTTGTGGGACTGGGGAGAGTGAACAGCCATTGACTTTGATAGATAGGTCCGATGGGGAGGGGGGGGGGGGGACGAATGAGAGGGTGGAAAGATGATGAATTTAGTTTAATCCATATTAAGTTTCAGGAATCTAGCAGAGAAGAAAGATGAAGGAGTGGACAGACATTGTGGGATTCTAGTTAGGAAGGAGGTGATATTAGGTTGAAGAGGTGGGTTAGGGTTGGGATGACGACTGTGGTAAGGTTAGGGATGAGGTGGGATGGGATTGGGTCAAGTTCACAGCTGGTGAGATGTGACTTGGAGAGTAAAGAGGAAAGTTGATCTTCCGTGATGGTAGAGAAGCTGGTTTTGGAGGAGGAGAGTTGAGTAGTTGTGAGGAAGGGCTGTGGGGACTTTAGGCAAAAGCTTTGGCTGATTGACACCAAGTCTTCAGCTGAGATGAGAGAAGAGGGAGGAGGCGCTGGGGAATGGAGGAGAGAATTGAAAGTACTGAATAGCTGTTTAGGGTTGTGAGACAGAGAGGATATGAGAGATGAGGAGTATGTTTGTTTTGCTGCAGTGAGTGTGGACCTGAAAGTAGTGAGGGCTTTTTTGAATGCGATGAAGTGCTCGTTGGAGTGGGACCTTTTCCATCTCCGTTCAGCAACCCTGGAAGCCAGTTTCAGTTCTTTAGTCAGGCTGGTGTGCCAGGGTTGCCTGTTGATTGTGCGAGCTTTGGTATGTGTGAGGGGGGTGACCGATTCAAGAGCTGCAGC
This sequence comes from Phyllobates terribilis, assembly GCF_046119375.1. Classification (NCBI taxonomy): domain Eukaryota; kingdom Metazoa; phylum Chordata; class Amphibia; order Anura; family Dendrobatidae; genus Phyllobates; species Phyllobates terribilis. Next base: position 178,487,339 of record NW_027362770.1, read on the forward strand.
TGGTGTGGTGTGATAGAAAGTGGGAGCGGCGGCAGCATCTGCATCGTGTAAGGAATTTATGTCTGTAAGAGGGAGAAGGGATTCAGAGATTCAGAGAGTGCGTGTAGGTCGAGGTGTTTGAGATTTCTGCAAAGGTGTGCAAGTTTCTGGATGGGGGATTGTGGACCTGGAATGGAAAGGGGAGAGAATGTAAGTTGTGGTCAGAAAGGAGAGCGTTAGAGAGGTTGCATAGGGAACAGAGGCAGGTGAAGATGAGGTCCAGTGTGTGGCCATCTTTGTTTCGTGAGTGGGGGCTGAAGACCATTGAACAAGTCCAAAGGAGGAGGTGAGGGATAGAAGCTTAGAGACAGATGAGTGGGCCGTTTTATGGTTTAATTGCGCCTCCAGCCATTTTCCCTACATCTGGTGGAGTCCAAAGTTCGAGATAGTCAGGAAAGGGATGAGAAAGTCGCTGGGATGAATGAGCCGGCGGTGATCACGACTGGCCCAGTAGCCAGGAGAGGGGCCCACATGCAGAAACTTTCCAATTGTGGCCCAGGAACATGAGTGCCCATCCCAGTACTGAGCATTCTGTAGGATATGGAGCAGCGATGATGTAACGGGTCCGGGAGGCGGAACCTCTGAGCTATTATACAAGGGGGCGGCCCTTGTAAGGAAGCGGGTGGCAGTCTCTGGGTGAACGGACAGGGAGTTACGGCAAGTGATCAGGGCAGTCTCTGGGTAAGGGGTAGGTACGACCTGTGATGGCAGAGCCTCCGGGTAGGCTAGCAGGCAGATGGTAGATGTGTGCTCCCAGGTGAGCAAGCGAGAGTCTCTGGAATAGCAGGTGGTCACGGCACGTGACGGCGGAACCTCCGGGCTGGCAGGCAGGTAGGTAACGGAGAAGCGCTCCCAGGTGAGCGGGCAAGAGTCTCTGGAATAGCTGGTGGTCACCGCACGTGACAACGGGACCTCCGGGCTGGCAAGTAGGCAGGTAACGGAGATGCGCTCCCAGGTGAGCGGGCAAGAGTCTCTGAGATAGCTGGTGGTCACAGCACGTGACAACGGAGCCTCCGGGCTGGCAAGCAGGCAGATAACGGAGAAGCGCTCCCAGGTGAGCGGGCAAGCTGGTCCATAGACAGACTGACCGGAGTAGTAAGGCAGACCGTCGGACCTCAGGCAAGCAGGCAGGTAGCTGATATGCGCTCCCAGGTGAGCGGGCAGGCTGGTCCTTTAGACAGACTGACAGGAGTAGTAAGGCAGACCGTCGGACCTCAGACTGGCAGACAGGTAACAAGTATTCAGGCAGGAATCAGGCAGGTAACTAGCAGGAAACTGGCAGGAAACTGGCAGGTAACTGGCAGGTAACTGGCAGGTAACTGGCAGGTAACTGGCAGGTAACTGGCAACGGGACCTGAGGGCTGAAGCACAGGTGAGACACAGGTGCAAACAACATTGCTCGGGCACCTCCATTTTGGAGGAGGTGCCTTATATATGATGAAGTCCTCCGGCCATTGGCCGGGGACTCCTTAGGACGACGCGCGCGGTCCCTTTAAGAGGAGGGGAGCGCGCGCGCGCCCTAAGCACAGGGGCCGGGAAGGAGCGCGCGCTGAGAGCAGAGCGGGAGGAGGACGCCGGGAAGGAGCGCGCGCTGACAGCAGAGCAGGAGGAGGACGCCGGGACGGAGCGCGCGCTGACAGCAGAGCGGGGAGAGGACGCCGGGCACGGAGCAGAGCGGTGAGGGGAGCAGCGTCCCTGCCTAGCAGAGGGCAGGGACGCCAGCGCTACAGTACCCCCCCCTTTAGGCCCCCCCTTTTTTAGGCCAGACAGAAATTTAGCTAGGATGAGAGGGGCATGGATGTTCTCCCGGGGCTCCCACGTTCTCTCCTCAGGACCAAACCCCTTCCAATCTACCAGAAAAAAGGTCTTTCCTCTTACCCTTTTGGTGGCAAGAATGTTCTCTACCTCAAACTCGTCCTCAGCAGAAACCGGAGCAGGAGGCGTACCTGTAGACTTGGAAAAAGAGTTAAGCACTACAGGTTTGAGGAGAGACACATGGAAGGAGTTAGGGATCCGTAAGTTGGCCGGGAGTTTCAATTTATAGGCCACCGGGTTGATCTGACTGATGACCTCCAGTGGGCCGATGAACCGAGGCCCTAACTTATAGGAAGGGATCTTGAGCCGGACATATTTGGACGAGAGCCAGACTTTATCCCCAGGGCGGAATTGAGGAGGGTCCAGACGTTTTTTGTCAGCGTGTCTTTTCATACGCTCGGATGACAGAAGGAGTGCGGACCGGGTACTCTCCCATATGGAGGAAAATTTGTTAACAAGAGATTCCGCAGCCGGATTGTCCGCCGAGGTGGAGACGGGAAACGGGATCCGAGGATGCTGACCGTAGACTATAAAAAACGGGGATTTGGAGGAAGACTCGCTCTCGTGATTGTTGTACGAGAATTCGGCCCATGGCAGGAGATCCACCCAGTCAGAATGGTGGGCATTAACGAAGTGCCGAAGGTAACTGGTCAGGTTCTGATTGATCCGCTCCACTTGACCATTAGACTGTGGGTGGTAAGCGGAGGAGAAGTCCAGGGTGACGTCCAGCAATTTACAAGTGGCTCTCCAGAAACGGGAAGTGAACTGTACCCCACGATCCGACACGATGTGACGGGGCAGGCCATGAAGACGGAAGATGTGGTGGATAAAGTCTTTAGCCAGCTCGGGTGCAGACGGAAGACCTGGCAGTGGAATGAAGTGAGCCATCTTGGAGAAGCGGTCAGCGACCACCCAAATGACCGTACAACCGGCAGAGACGGGTAGATCAGTAATGAAGTCCATCGCTATATGCTGCCAGGGGGCAGCAGGTACTGGCAGAGGTAGGAGGCGGCCGGCCGGCAGGTGTCTCGGAACTTTGTTGCAGGCGCAGGACACACAGGCAGAAACAAAGTCTATTACATCCTTGTGCAGGTTAGGCCACCAGTAGTGCCGGGTAATAAGCTGGAGGGTCTTTTTCTGACCGGCGTGGCCAGCTAGTTTAGACGAATGACCCCAGTGTAGGATCTTCTCCCGATCAGGTACTGGTACGAACGTCTTACCAGGAGGAAGACGATTTAGACTCACGGGAGCCACCTGCATTACTCTGGCGGGATCGATGATATGTTTCGGATCCTCCTCGAGATCAGACACCAGAAAGGACCGAGACAAGGCGTCCGCCTTGACGTTTTTGTCAGCCGGGCGAAAATGAAGGACAAAATCAAAACGAGCAAAAAACAAGGACCACCGGGCTTGGCGCGGGTTAAGTCTCTGGGCATGCTGGAGGTAAGCCAAGTTCTTGTGGTCAGTGTAAATTATTACCGGGTGAAGAGCCCCCTCGAGCAGGTAACGCCACTCCTCCAATGCCAGTTTGATGGCCAATAACTCTCGGTCTCCTATGGAATAGTTGCGCTCAGAGGAGGAGAAGAGTTTAGAGAAGAAGCCACAAGTTACCATCCTCCCGGAAGATGATTTTTGAGTAAGTACCGCTCCGGCTCCAGAGGAGGAGGCGTCAACTTCCAGGAAGAACTGTTTGTTGCCATCTGGGCGATGCAGCACCGGGGCGGAAGAGAAGGCCTGTTTAAGGGAAAGAAAGGCCTCCTCTGCTTCGGGTGGCCACTCTTTGGGATTAGTACCTTTACGGGTGAGCGCAGAAATTGGGGCCGTCCGGGAAGAGAAGTGTGGTATGAAGAGGCGGTAGTAGTTGGCGAAGCCCAGGAATCGCTGAATGGCCTTCAACCCCTCCGGTCGGGGCCATTTCTCGATGGCAGACAGTTTCTCAGGATCCATTTGTAGGCCGGTCTGAGAGATAATGTAGCCCAGAAACGGAAGCGAGGTCTGCTCAAAGAGGCACTTCTCAAATTTAGCGTAGAGATGGTTCTGCCTTAGCCTGAGCAGGACCTGACGAACGTCCCTCCGGTGAGTCTGGAGATCCGGAGAGAAGACCAAGATGTCGTCCAGGTACACCACTACGCAGGAGTAGAGAAGGTCCCGGAAGATGTCATTGACCAACTCTTGAAAGACGGCAGGAGCGTTACAGAGACCAAAGGGCATTACCAGGTATTCATAGTGGCCGTCCCGGGTGTTGAATGCCGTCTTCCATTCATCCCCCTGACGAATACGAACCAGGTTGTACGCCCCACGAAGGTCCAGTTTGGTGAAGATCCTAGCCCCCCTCAGGCGATCAAATAATTCTGGAATGAGCGGAAGGGGGTACTTATTCTTCACCGTGATCAGGTTTAGGCCTCTATAGTCTATACAGGGACGGAGAGAGCCGTCCTTCTTTTTGACGAAAAAGAAGCCTGCTCCCGCCGGGGAGGTAGATTTCCGGATGAATCCTCTGGCCAGATTCTCCTCAATATATTCGGACATTGACCGGGTCTCAGCAGCGGATAAAGGATAGATACGCCCACGGGGCGGAGTAGTACCGGGTAGCAGATCGATGGGACAGTCGTATGGTCTATGTGGTGGTAATGTCTCTGCCTCCTTTTTATTAAAGACATCTGCATAAGACCAATAAGGAATCGGAAGTCCAGGTAGATTAGCTGGGGTAGGAGAGGGACGGACGGGATGGACGGGAACCAGGCAGGTTTTATGACAGTCTTGTCCCCAGCGAAGGACCTCTCCGGTTTGCCAGTCTAGCACGGGTGCATGTCTCTGGAGCCAGGGCAGACCTAGCAAGAGGGCGTGAGAGAGTCCAGGCAGAACATGAAAGGAGATACTTTCAGAATGCAGCATTCCCACCTGCAGGGTAATGGATTCGGTGATGAGTTGAATGGGGCGAGGTAAGAGGCCCCCATCCACGGCAGCGACAGACAAGGGTACAGCCAGAGGTTTGGTAGGGATGCGGTATTTCTCAACCAGGGACTGTGAAATAAGGTTCCCGGCTGCTCCAGAGTCAAGTTGGGCTAGTTCGAAATAACGGTTCTCCCCGTAGATGATCGAAACTGACAACAGCAGGGATGGAGAGGATTTATTCTTGTCTAGGTGGACCTCTCTGAGCGAACCTAGACACAGGCGTTTCCCGACCTCTCCGGGCAGGCACGGATCCGGTGCTCCTTACTGCCACAGTAGAAGCAGCTCCCCTCGGCACGGCGTGAGTCCTGACGGGTTTTGACCATCTTGGTCTGGTCGACCTGCATAGGCTCAGGAGAGTGTACCTGGGGAGAGATGGAGGGAATGACGGGTTTCTGGAAAGTAGGAGCTAAACGTGGAATCCTTCTCTCACGGGTGACCTCTTTGGCACGCTCCTGGAACCGTAGGTCAATCCGGGTGGCAAGGGTTATTAGATCATCGAGAGAGGTAGGAATGTCCCGACCAGCAAGTTCATCTTTAATACGACCGGACAGACCCTCCCAGAAGACGGATACCAGAGCGTCGTTATCCCAGGCCAGCTCCGAGGCAAGGGTGCGGAACCGTATGGCATATTGGCCCACGGTGAGACCCTCCTGACGGAGGCGTAGCAGAGAGGATGCGGATGAGGTCTTCCGTCCGGGTTCGTCGAAGACTTTCCGGAAAGCCGAGAGAAAAGCAGGCAAGTTGGACACCAGGGGGTCTCCTCTCTCCCATAGAGGATTTAGCCAGGCCAGGGCCTCCCCGGTGAGATGGGACATGATAAAGGCAATTTTGGCCCGGTCGGAATTAAACTGATGGGACAAAAGTTCAAAGTGCAAGGTGCACTGATTTATGAAGCCCCGAGCCTGGACGGGGTCGCCTCCGAAGCGAGGAGGTGCAGAAAGCCGGGGTCCGGGGTAGGATACCATAGTATTAGTGGGCAGCGGAGCTGCCGGATTGCAAGATATGGCACTGGCGGAGGTTGTTGGTGGATCAGACAGGGTGTTCAGGCGAGTATTAACATTCCGCAGATGACCCAGGATGGCCTCCTGTTGGGACTTCTGACGGGACAGTTCAAGACAGAGGTCCGAGAGCGAGGGAGCTTGGGTGCCACCGGGTTCCAGGGCCCGAGCAAACTGTAACGGGTCCGGGAGGCGGAACCTCTGAGCTATTATACAAGGGGGCGGTCCTTGTAAGGGAGCGGGTGGCAGTCTCTGGGTGAACGGACAGGGAGTTACGGCAAGTGATCAGGGCAGTCTCTGGGTAAGGGGTAGGTACGACCTGTGATGGCAGAGCCTCCGGGTAGGCTAGCAGGCAGATGGTAGATGTGTGCTCCCAGGTGAGCAAGCGAGAGTCTCTGGAATAGCAGGTGGTCACGGCACGTGACGGCGGAACCTCCGGGCTGGCAGGCAGGTAGGTAACGGAGAAGCGCTCCCAGGTGAGCGGGCAAGAGTCTCTGGAATAGCTGGTGGTCACCGCACGTGACAACGGGACCTCCGGGCTGGCAAGTAGGCAGGTAACGGAGATGCGCTCCCAGGTGAGCGGGCAAGAGTCTCTGAGATAGCTGGTGGTCACAGCACGTGACAACGGAGCCTCCGGGCTGGCAAGCAGGCAGATAACGGAGAAGCGCTCCCAGGTGAGCGGGCAAGCTGGTCCATAGACAGACTGACCGGAGTAGTAAGGCAGACCGTCGGACCTCAGGCAAGCAGGCAGGTAGCTGATATGCGCTCCCAGGTGAGCGGGCAGGCTGGTCCTTTAGACAGACTGACAGGAGTAGTAAGGCAGACCGTCGGACCTCAGACTGGCAGACAGGTAACAAGTATTCAGGCAGGAATCAGGCAGGTAACTAGCAGGAAACTGGCAGGAAACTGGCAGGTAACTGGCAGGTAACTGGCAGGTAACTGGCAGGTAACTGGCAGGTAACTGGCAGGTAACTGGCAACGGGACCTGAGGGCTGAAGCACAGGTGAGACACAGGTGCAAACAACATTGCTCGGGCACCTCCATTTTGGAGGAGGTGCCTTATATATGATGAAGTCCTCCGGCCATTGGCCGGGGACTCCTTAGGACGACGCGCGCGGTCCCTTTAAGAGGAGGGGAGCGCGCGCGCGCCCTAAGCACAGGGGCCGGGAAGGAGCGCGCGCTGAGAGCAGAGCGGGAGGAGGACGCCGGGAAGGAGCGCGCGCTGACAGCAGAGCAGGAGGAGGACGCCGGGACGGAGCGCGCGCTGACAGCAGAGCGGGGAGAGGACGCCGGGCACGGAGCAGAGCGGTGAGGGGAGCAGCGTCCCTGCCTAGCAGAGGGCAGGGACGCCAGCGCTACAGTACCCCCCCCTTTAGGCCCCCCCTTTTTTAGGCCAGACAGAAATTTAGCTAGGATGAGAGGGGCATGGATGTTCTCCCGGGGCTCCCACGTTCTCTCCTCAGGACCAAACCCCTTCCAATCTACCAGAAAAAAGGTCTTTCCTCTTACCCTTTTGGTGGCAAGAATGTTCTCTACCTCAAACTCGTCCTCAGCAGAAACCGGAGCAGGAGGCGTACCTGTAGACTTGGAAAAAGAGTTAAGCACTACAGGTTTGAGGAGAGACACATGGAAGGAGTTAGGGATCCGTAAGTTGGCCGGGAGTTTCAATTTATAGGCCACCGGGTTGATCTGACTGATGACCTCCAGTGGGCCGATGAACCGAGGCCCTAACTTATAGGAAGGGATCTTGAGCCGGACATATTTGGACGAGAGCCAGACTTTATCCCCAGGGCGGAATTGAGGAGGGTCCAGACGTTTTTTGTCAGCGTGTCTTTTCATACGCTCGGATGACAGAAGGAGTGCGGACCGGGTACTCTCCCATATGGAGGAAAATTTGTTAACAAGAGATTCCGCAGCCGGATTGTCCGCCGAGGTGGAGACGGGAAACGGGATCCGAGGATGCTGACCGTAGACTATAAAAAACGGGGATTTGGAGGAAGACTCGCTCTCGTGATTGTTGTACGAGAATTCGGCCCATGGCAGGAGATCCACCCAGTCAGAATGGTGGGCATTAACGAAGTGCCGAAGGTAACTGGTCAGGTTCTGATTGATCCGCTCCACTTGACCATTAGACTGTGGGTGGTAAGCGGAGGAGAAGTCCAGGGTGACGTCCAGCAATTTACAAGTGGCTCTCCAGAAACGGGAAGTGAACTGTACCCCACGATCCGACACGATGTGACGGGGCAGGCCATGAAGACGGAAGATGTGGTGGATAAAGTCTTTAGCCAGCTCGGGTGCAGACGGAAGACCTGGCAGTGGAATGAAGTGAGCCATCTTGGAGAAGCGGTCAGCGACCACCCAAATGACCGTACAACCGGCAGAGACGGGTAGATCAGTAATGAAGTCCATCGCTATATGCTGCCAGGGGGCAGCAGGTACTGGCAGAGGTAGGAGGCGGCCGGCCGGCAGGTGTCTCGGAACTTTGTTGCGGGCGCAGGACACACAGGCAGAAACAAAGTCTATTACATCCTTGTGCAGGTTAGGCCACCAGTAGTGCCGGGTAATAAGCTGGAGGGTCTTTTTCTGACCGGCGTGGCCAGCTAGTTTAGACGAATGACCCCAGTGTAGGATCTTCTCCCGATCAGGTACTGGTACGAACGTCTTACCAGGAGGAAGACGATTTAGACTCACGGGAGCCACCTGCATTACTCTGGCGGGATCGATGATATGTTTCGGATCCTCCTCGAGATCAGACACCAGAAAGGACCGAGACAAGGCGTCCGCCTTGACGTTTTTGTCAGCCGGGCGAAAATGAAGGACAAAATCAAAACGAGCAAAAAACAAGGACCACCGGGCTTGGCGCGGGTTAAGTCTCTGGGCATGCTGGAGGTAAGCCAAGTTCTTGTGGTCAGTGTAAATTATTACCGGGTGAAGAGCCCCCTCGAGCAGGTAACGCCACTCCTCCAATGCCAGTTTGATGGCCAATAACTCTCAGTCTCCTATGGAATAGTTGCGCTCAGAGGAGGAGAAGAGTTTAGAGAAGAAGCCACAAGTTACCATCCTCCCGGAAGATGATTTTTGAGTAAGTACCGCTCCGGCTCCAGAGGAGGAGGCGTCAACTTCCAGGAAGAACTGTTTGTTGCCATCTGGGCGATGCAGCACCGGGGCGGAAGAGAAGGCCTGTTTAAGGGAAAGAAAGGCCTCCTCTGCTTCGGGTGGCCACTCTTTGGGATTAGTACCTTTACGGGTGAGCGCAGAAATTGGGGCCGTCCGGGAAGAGAAGTGTGGTATGAAGAGGCGGTAGTAGTTGGCGAAGCCCAGGAATCGCTGAATGGCCTTCAACCCCTCCGGTCGGGGTCATTTCTCGATGGCAGACAGTTTCTCAGGATCCATTTGTAGGCCGGTCTGAGAGATAATGTAGCCCAGAAACGGAAGCGAGGTCTGCTCAAAGAGGCACTTCTCAAATTTAGCGTAGAGATGGTTCTGCCTTAGCCTGAGCAGGACCTGACGAACGTCCCTCCGGTGAGTCTGGAGATCCGGAGAGAAGACCAAGATGTCGTCCAGGTACACCACTACGCAGGAGTAGAGAAGGTCCCGGAAGATGTCATTGACCAACTCTTGAAAGACGGCAGGAGCGTTACAGAGACCAAAGGGCATTACCAGGTATTCATAGTGGCCGTCCCGGGTGTTGAATGCCGTCTTCCATTCATCCCCCTGACGAATACGAACCAGGTTGTACGCCCCACGAAGGTCCAGTTTGGTGAAGATCCTAGCCCCCCTCAGGCGATCAAATAATTCTGGAATGAGCGGAAGGGGGTACTTATTCTTCACCGTGATCAGGTTTAGGCCTCTATAGTCTATACAGGGACGGAGAGAGCCGTCCTTCTTTTTGACGAAAAAGAAGCCTGCTCCCGCCGGGGAGGTAGATTTCCGGATGAATCCTCTGGCCAGATTCTCCTCAATATATTCGGACATTGACCGGGTCTCAGCAGCGGATAAAGGATAGATACGCCCACGGGGCGGAGTAGTACCGGGTAGCAGATCGATGGGACAGTCGTATGGTCTATGTGGTGGTAATGTCTCTGCCTCCTTTTTATTAAAGACATCTGCATAAGACCAATAAGGAATCGGAAGTCCAGGTAGATTAGCTGGGGTAGGAGAGGGACGGACGGGATGGACGGGAACCAGGCAGGTTTTATGACAGTCTTGTCCCCAGCGAAGGACCTCTCCGGTTTGCCAGTCTAGCACGGGTGCATGTCTCTGGAGCCAGGGCAGACCTAGCAAGAGGGCGTGAGAGAGTCCAGGCAGAACATGAAAGGAGATACTTTCAGAATGCAGCATTCCCACCTGCAGGGTAATGGATTCGGTGATGAGTTGAATGGGGCGAGGTAAGAGGCCCCCATCCACGGCAGCGACAGACAAGGGTACAGCCAGAGGTTTGGTAGGGATGCGGTATTTCTCAACCAGGGACTGTGAAATAAGGTTCCCGGCTGCTCCAGAGTCAAGTTGGGCTAGTTCGAAATAACGGTTCTCCCCGTAGATGATCGAAACTGACAACAGCAGGGATGGAGAGGATTTATTCTCGTCTAGGTGGACCTCTCTGAGCGAACCTAGACACAGGCGTTTCCCGACCTCTCCGGGCAGGCACGGATCCGGTGCTCCTTACTGCCACAGTAGAAGCAGCTCCCCTCGGCACGGCGTGAGTCCTGACGGGTTTTGACCATCTTGGTCTGGTCGACCTGCATAGGCTCAGGAGAGTGTACCTGGGGAGAGATGGAGGGAATGACGGGTTTCTGGAAAGTAGGAGCTAAACGTGGAATCCTTCTCTCACGGGTGACCTCTTTGGCACGCTCCTGGAACCGTAGGTCAATCCGGGTGGCAAGGGTTATTAGATCATCGAGAGAGGTAGGAATGTCCCGACCAGCAAGTTCATCTTTAATACGACCGGACAGACCCTCCCAGAAGACGGATACCAGAGCGTCGTTATCCCAGGCCAGCTCCGAGGCAAGGGTGCGGAACCGTATGGCATATTGGCCCACGGTGAGACCCTCCTGACGGAGGCGTAGCAGAGAGGATGCGGATGAGGTCTTCCGTCCGGGTTCGTCGAAGACTTTCCGGAAAGCCGAGAGAAAAGCAGGCAAGTTGGACACCAGGGGGTCTCCTCTCTCCCATAGAGGATTTAGCCAGGCCAGGGCCTCCCCGGTGAGATGGGACATGATAAAGGCAATTTTGGCCCGGTCGGAATTAAACTGATGGGACAAAAGTTCAAAGTGCAAGGTGCACTGATTTATGAAGCCCCGAGCCTGGACGGGGTCGCCTCCGAAGCGAGGAGGTGCAGAAAGCCGGGGTCCGGGGTAGGATACCATAGTATTAGTGGGCAGCGGAGCTGCCGGATTGCAAGATATGGCACTGGCGGAGGTTGTTGGTGGATCAGACAGGGTGTTCAGGCGAGTATTAACATTCCGCAGATGACCCAGGATGGCCTCCTGTTGGGACTTCTGACGGGACAGTTCAAGACAGAGGTCCGAGAGCGAGGGAGCTTGGGTGCCACCGGGTTCCAGGGCCCGAGCAAACTGTAACGGGTCCGGGAGGCGGAACCTCTGAGCTATTATACAAGGGGGCGGTCCTTGTAAGGGAGCGGGTGGCAGTCTCTGGGTGAACGGACAGGGAGTTACGGCAAGTGATCAGGGCAGTCTCTGGGTAAGGGGTAGGTACGACCTGTGATGGCAGAGCCTCCGGGTAGGCTAGCAGGCAGATGGTAGATGTGTGCTCCCAGGTGAGCAAGCGAGAGTCTCTGGAATAGCAGGTGGTCACGGCACGTGACGGCGGAACCTCCGGGCTGGCAGGCAGGTAGGTAACGGAGAAGCGCTCCCAGGTGAGCGGGCAAGAGTCTCTGGAATAGCTGGTGGTCACCGCACGTGACAACGGGACCTCCGGGCTGGCAAGTAGGCAGGTAACGGAGATGCGCTCCCAGGTGAGCGGGCAAGAGTCTCTGAGATAGCTGGTGGTCACAGCACGTGACAACGGAGCCTCCGGGCTGGCAAGCAGGCAGATAACGGAGAAGCGCTCCCAGGTGAGCGGGCAAGCTGGTCCATAGACAGACTGACCGGAGTAGTAAGGCAGACCGTCGGACCTCAGGCAAGCAGGCAGGTAGCTGATATGCGCTCCCAGGTGAGCGGGCAGGCTGGTCCTTTAGACAGACTGACAGGAGTAGTAAGGCAGACCGTCGGACCTCAGACTGGCAGACAGGTAACAAGTATTCAGGCAGGAATCAGGCAGGTAACTAGCAGGAAACTGGCAGGAAACTGGCAGGTAACTGGCAGGTAACTGGCAGGTAACTGGCAGGTAACTGGCAGGTAACTGGCAGGTAACTGGCAGGTAACTGGCAGGTAACTGGCAACGGGACCTGAGGGCTGAAGCACAGGTGAGACACAGGTGCAAACAACATTGCTCGGGCACCTCCATTTTGGAGGAGGTGCCTTATATATGATGAAGTCCTCCGGCCATTGGCCGGGGACTCCTTAGGACGACGCGCGCGGTCCCTTTAAGAGGAGGGGAGCGCGCGCGCGCCCTAAGCACAGGGGCCGGGAAGGAGCGCGCGCTGAGAGCAGAGCGGGAGGAGGACGCCGGGAAGGAGCGCGCGCTGACAGCAGAGCAGGAGGAGGACGCCGGGACGGAGCGCGCGCTGACAGCAGAGCGGGGAGAGGACGCCGGGCACGGAGCAGAGCGGTGAGGGGAGCAGCGTCCCTGCCTAGCAGAGGGCAGGGACGCCAGCGCTACAGTACCCCCCCCTTTAGGCCCCCCCTTTTTTAGGCCAGACAGAAATTTAGCTAGGATGAGAGGGGCATGGATGTTCTCCCGGGGCTCCCACGTTCTCTCCTCAGGACCAAACCCCTTCCAATCTACCAGAAAAAAGGTCTTTCCTCTTACCCTTTTGGTGGCAAGAATGTTCTCTACCTCAAACTCGTCCTCAGCAGAAACCGGAGCAGGAGGCGTACCTGTAGACTTGGAAAAAGAGTTAAGCACTACAGGTTTGAGGAGAGACACATGGAAGGAGTTAGGGATCCGTAAGTTGGCCGGGAGTTTCAATTTATAGGCCACCGGGTTGATCTGACTGATGACCTCCAGTGGGCCGATGAACCGAGGCCCTAACTTATAGGAAGGGATCTTGAGCCGGACATATTTGGACGAGAGCCAGACTTTATCCCCAGGGCGGAATTGAGGAGGGTCCAGACGTTTTTTGTCAGCGTGTCTTTTCATACGCTCGGATGACAGAAGGAGTGCGGACCGGGTACTCTCCCATATGGAGGAAAATTTGTTAACAAGAGATTCCGCAGCCGGATTGTCCGCCGAGGTGGAGACGGGAAACGGGATCCGAGGATGCTGACCGTAGACTATAAAAAACGGGGATTTGGAGGAAGACTCGCTCTCGTGATTGTTGTACGAGAATTCGGCCCATGGCAGGAGATCCACCCAGTCAGAATGGTGGGCATTAACGAAGTGCCGAAGGTAACTGGTCAGGTTCTGATTGATCCGCTCCACTTGACCATTAGACTGTGGGTGGTAAGCGGAGGAGAAGTCCAGGGTGACGTCCAGCAATTTACAAGTGGCTCTCCAGAAACGGGAAGTGAACTGTACCCCACGATCCGACACGATGTGACGGGGCAGGCCATGAAGACGGAAGATGTGGTGGATAAAGTCTTTAGCCAGCTCGGGTGCAGACGGAAGACCTGGCAGTGGAATGAAGTGAGCCATCTTGGAGAAGCGGTCAGCGACCACCCAAATGACCGTACAACCGGCAGAGACGGGTAGATCAGTAATGAAGTCCATCGCTATATGCTGCCAGGGGGCAGCAGGTACTGGCAGAGGTAGGAGGCGGCCGGCCGGCAGGTGTCTCGGAACTTTGTTGCAGGCGCAGGACACACAGGCAGAAACAAAGTCTATTACATCCTTGTGCAGGTTAGGCCACCAGTAGTGCCGGGTAATAAGCTGGAGGGTCTTTTTCTGACCGGCGTGGCCAGCTAGTTTAGACGAATGACCCCAGTGTAGGATCTTCTCCCGATCAGGTACTGGTACGAACGTCTTACCAGGAGGAAGACGATTTAGACTCACGGGAGCCACCTGCATTACTCTGGCGGGATCGATGATATGTTTCGGATCCTCCTCGAGATCAGACACCAGAAAGGACCGAGACAAGGCGTCCGCCTTGACGTTTTTGTCAGCCGGGCGAAAATGAAGGACAAAATCAAAACGAGCAAAAAACAAGGACCACCGGGCTTGGCGCGGGTTAAGTCTCTGGGCATGCTGGAGGTAAGCCAAGTTCTTGTGGTCAGTGTAAATTATTACCGGGTGAAGAGCCCCCTCGAGCAGGTAACGCCACTCCTCCAATGCCAGTTTGATGGCCAATAACTCTCAGTCTCCTATGGAATAGTTGCGCTCAGAGGAGGAGAAGAGTTTAGAGAAGAAGCCACAAGTTACCATCCTCCCGGAAGATGATTTTTGAGTAAGTACCGCTCCGGCTCCAGAGGAGGAGGCGTCAACTTCCAGGAAGAACTGTTTGTTGCCATCTGGGCGATGCAGCACCGGGGCGGAAGAGAAGGCCTGTTTAAGGGAAAGAAAGGCCTCCTCTGCTTCGGGTGGCCACTCTTTGGGATTAGTACCTTTACGGGTGAGCGCAGAAATTGGGGCCGTCCGGGAAGAGAAGTGTGGTATGAAGAGGCGGTAGTAGTTGGCGAAGCCCAGGAATCGCTGAATGGCCTTCAACCCCTCCGGTCGGGGTCATTTCTCGATGGCAGACAGTTTCTCAGGATCCATTTGTAGGCCGGTCTGAGAGATAATGTAGCCCAGAAACGGAAGCGAGGTCTGCTCAAAGAGGCACTTCTCAAATTTAGCGTAGAGATGGTTCTGCCTTAGCCTGAGCAGGACCTGACGAACGTCCCTCCGGTGAGTCTGGAGATCCGGAGAGAAGACCAAGATGTCGTCCAGGTACACCACTACGCAGGAGTAGAGAAGGTCCCGGAAGATGTCATTGACCAACTCTTGAAAGACGGCAGGAGCGTTACAGAGACCAAAGGGCATTACCAGGTATTCATAGTGGCCGTCCCGGGTGTTGAATGCCGTCTTCCATTCATCCCCCTGACGAATACGAACCAGGTTGTACGCCCCACGAAGGTCCAGTTTGGTGAAGATCCTAGCCCCCCTCAGGCGATCAAATAATTCTGGAATGAGCGGAAGGGGGTACTTATTCTTCACCGTGATCAGGTTTAGGCCTCTATAGTCTATACAGGGACGGAGAGAGCCGTCCTTCTTTTTGACGAAAAAGAAGCCTGCTCCCGCCGGGGAGGTAGATTTCCGGATGAATCCTCTGGCCAGATTCTCCTCAATATATTCGGACATTGACCGGGTCTCAGCAGCGGATAAAGGATAGATACGCCCACGGGGCGGAGTAGTACCGGGTAGCAGATCGATGGGACAGTCGTATGGTCTATGTGGTGGTAATGTCTCTGCCTCCTTTTTATTAAAGACATCTGCATAAGACCAATAAGGAATCGGAAGTCCAGGTAGATTAGCTGGGGTAGGAGAGGGACGGACGGGATGGACGGGAACCAGGCAGGTTTTATGACAGTCTTGTCCCCAGCGAAGGACCTCTCCGGTTTGCCAGTCTAGCACGGGTGCATGTCTCTGGAGCCAGGGCAGACCTAGCAAGAGGGCGTGAGAGAGTCCAGGCAGAACATGAAAGGAGATACTTTCAGAATGCAGCATTCCCACCTGCAGGGTAATGGATTCGGTGATGAGTTGAATGGGGCGAGGTAAGAGGCCCCCATCCACGGCAGCGACAGACAAGGGTACAGCCAGAGGTTTGGTAGGGATGCGGTATTTCTCAACCAGGGACTGTGAAATAAGGTTCCCGGCTGCTCCAGAGTCAAGTTGGGCTAGTTCGAAATAACGGTTCTCCCCGTAGATGATCGAAACTGACAACAGCAGGGATGGAGAGGATTTATTCTCGTCTAGGTGGACCTCTCTGAGCGAACCTAGACACAGGCGTTTCCCGACCTCTCCGGGCAGGCACGGATCCGGTGCTCCTTACTGCCACAGTAGAAGCAGCTCCCCTCGGCACGGCGTGAGTCCTGACGGGTTTTGACCATCTTGGTCTGGTCGACCTGCATAGGCTCAGGAGAGTGTACCTGGGGAGAGATGGAGGGAATGACGGGTTTCTGGAAAGTAGGAGCTAAACGTGGAATCCTTCTCTCACGGGTGACCTCTTTGGCACGCTCCTGGAACCGTAGGTCAATCCGGGTGGCAAGGGTTATTAGATCATCGAGAGAGGTAGGAATGTCCCGACCAGCAAGTTCATCTTTAATACGACCGGACAGACCCTCCCAGAAGACGGATACCAGAGCGTCGTTATCCCAGGCCAGCTCCGAGGCAAGGGTGCGGAACCGTATGGCATATTGGCCCACGGTGAGACCCTCCTGACGGAGGCGTAGCAGAGAGGATGCGGATGAGGTCTTCCGTCCGGGTTCGTCGAAGACTTTCCGGAAAGCCGAGAGAAAAGCAGGCAAGTTGGACACCAGGGGGTCTCCTCTCTCCCATAGAGGATTTAGCCAGGCCAGGGCCTCCCCGGTGAGATGGGACATGATAAAGGCAATTTTGGCCCGGTCGGAATTAAACTGATGGGACAAAAGTTCAAAGTGCAAGGTGCACTGATTTATGAAGCCCCGAGCCTGGACGGGGTCGCCTCCGAAGCGAGGAGGTGCAGAAAGCCGGGGTCCGGGGTAGGATACCATAGTATTAGTGGGCAGCGGAGCTGCCGGATTGCAAGATATGGCACTGGCGGAGGTTGTTGGTGGATCAGACAGGGTGTTCAGGCGAGTATTAACATTCCGCAGATGACCCAGGATGGCCTCCTGTTGGGACTTCTGACGGGACAGTTCAAGACAGAGGTCCGAGAGCGAGGGAGCTTGGGTGCCACCGGGTTCCAGGGCCCGAGCAAACTGTAACGGGTCCGGGAGGCGGAACCTCTGAGCTATTATACAAGGGGGCGGTCCTTGTAAGGGAGCGGGTGGCAGTCTCTGGGTGAACGGACAGGGAGTTACGGCAAGTGATCAGGGCAGTCTCTGGGTAAGGGGTAGGTACGACCTGTGATGGCAGAGCCTCCGGGTAGGCTAGCAGGCAGATGGTAGATGTGTGCTCCCAGGTGAGCAAGCGAGAGTCTCTGGAATAGCAGGTGGTCACGGCACGTGACGGCGGAACCTCCGGGCTGGCAGGCAGGTAGGTAACGGAGAAGCGCTCCCAGGTGAGCGGGCAAGAGTCTCTGGAATAGCTGGTGGTCACCGCACGTGACAACGGGACCTCCGGGCTGGCAAGTAGGCAGGTAACGGAGATGCGCTCCCAGGTGAGCGGGCAAGAGTCTCTGAGATAGCTGGTGGTCACAGCACGTGACAACGGAGCCTCCGGGCTGGCAAGCAGGCAGATAACGGAGAAGCGCTCCCAGGTGAGCGGGCAAGCTGGTCCATAGACAGACTGACCGGAGTAGTAAGGCAGACCGTCGGACCTCAGGCAAGCAGGCAGGTAGCTGATATGCGCTCCCAGGTGAGCGGGCAGGCTGGTCCTTTAGACAGACTGACAGGAGTAGTAAGGCAGACCGTCGGACCTCAGACTGGCAGACAGGTAACAAGTATTCAGGCAGGAATCAGGCAGGTAACTAGCAGGAAACTGGCAGGTAACTGGCAACGGGACCTGAGGGCTGAAGCACAGGTGAGACACAGGTGCAAACAACATTGCTCGGGCACCTCCATTTTGGAGGAGGTGCCTTATATATGATGAAGTCCTCCGGCCATTGGCCGGGGACTCCTTAGGACGACGCGCGCGGTCCCTTTAAGAGGAGGGGAGCGCGCGCGCGCCCTAAGCACAGGGGCCGGGAAGGAGCGCGCGCTGAGAGCAGAGCGGGAGGAGGACGCCGGGAAGGAGCGCGCGCTGACAGCAGAGCAGGAGGAGGACGCCGGGACGGAGCGCGCGCTGACAGCAGAGCGGGGAGAGGACGCCGGGCACGGAGCAGAGCGGTGAGGGGAGCAGCGTCCCTGCCTAGCAGAGGGCAGGGACGCCAGCGCTACAGATGATACAAAGAGCACAGTGTTTCCCCGGCTCCTCGTTATCCTCCATCAGGACCACGGCACATTTATGTGGCTGGCGCTCAGCGGTCAAATTTCTCCTCCACGACATCAATGCTCTCATTTACCCAGGAGAAAATCCGTCATCACATTTTTCTATTTGCTAAGAAATAAGAGGATTCATCCGGGGTAAATGGGTCACTCTCCAGTCAGCTGACCCTGTGCGGCGGAGACTGGTGCTGCAGGTGCCCACAAAAAGTACATTACTGTTTCCTCGAAAGAGAAGAAGTCTCTTCACCGCTTAATCAACACGTGGGGCGATTATGTTTTGACAATTACAAAACCGATCATGGGATCAAATCTCT
Source organism: Phyllobates terribilis (assembly GCF_046119375.1). Taxonomy (NCBI): domain Eukaryota; kingdom Metazoa; phylum Chordata; class Amphibia; order Anura; family Dendrobatidae; genus Phyllobates; species Phyllobates terribilis. Next base: position 178,505,621 of record NW_027362770.1, read on the forward strand.
GAAAAGCAGAACAGAGAATATATAACGGGAGTCCTAGCATCCGGCCCTCGTCTTCTCTAACCCATCCATGACGTGACCGGAGGCGAGGGCGGCACAGGGATGCACAAAAGTGTTCACCCCCCCCCATCCTAACAGGCAGAAGTAGATTGCATAGATCAGGGCAGATTCTCGGGGACCGCAGTGCTCGGGCCGGCGGCCGTTGAGCCCTTTAATTGCTCCTGAAACTGCGAGCGCTCAGTACAGAATGCTCCGGTGGAAGACACCAATGTACCGTGGAGTCCGCACGCTCCGGTCTCACCAACGACGAGAGCAGTGCCAGCCATAGCCCGCCCTGTCCCTATGCCTCCCCCCGCAGTCTCCCGTGATGAATATTTGCCCCCCAGGGTCTCCCATGTGTCAAAGTGTTGACTCCAGATCAACATAAACCTGGAAAAGTAGTTGTGAGTAGTAACATCAGTACCACCTGCCGTCACATTAGAGGGAGGTAACGAATTGTTTCACCAAATCTAGCAGAATAAACTTCAAATTGATAATATTTTATGGCCCGTGCATCATGGTAGAAATATCCTAACTGCCCCTGGCAAAAAAAAAAAAAAAGGTTTCCGTCCCTGGTGCAGATAACTCACCAAGATGCACAAACCCCTTTAAGTAACTTTTTCCATGGGAGATCTGGAGTTTGGAGAAACTTTGCAGAACTTTTTCTATCAGTCCCAAATGACGACTAAGAGGATGCGAGTGCCAGAACTAGACCCCAAGGCTGGAGACAAGACCCCCTCCCCCCCCAAGATGATTAACTTCATGGTCGGAGAGACTCCGACCGCAGGAGCGGCCCCCACCACGACCCCCATCATCCAGGGATGTGGGACCTCTAGTGACCGGGAGATGCAGGAATACTCTCCCCAGAGCTCTTAGGGGATGTGGAGGGGGTTAACCAAAACACTTCAGCCATAAAGTGTTAAGCTGCAAAACGTGTCCAGTCCGACCGCGACTAATCGCTGCGACTTTCCCCAGAGAAGCCGCATCACGTGACTAGAGGCGGCCGCACGACTCCGGTATTGAGCACCACAGTCTCCGCGCTGACACTGACTGCCGGCGCTCCACAGAGAAGGCGGCCGCTGATTGGTCGCAGGATGGGTGTGCGATAGAGCTGATTGGTGGGAGCGAGCCAGAGGCTTCTATATCCAAGGAAATGTAAGAAGTGCTCCCCCATATTATGTACAGAGGAGGGGGGGCACAGTGTGATATGTGGAGCATCGTCATAGTGCAGCAGCACAGAGGATTTCAGGAGAACAGTCTCCTGGTGGAAGCACTGTCATAGCAAATAAGGAGCATCCCTGAAGCGATTCAGGAGGTGACAGGGGCATTCCTGGAAGCACAGAGTGTTTCAGAAATGTAGTGTGGTGAGCTTTGGAGTGGAATTGTCAGTCGGAGATGAGCAGCACAGAGTATTTCAGCAGGAGACTGCTGAGCTTGAGGCAGAGTCATAAGATGGGCAGGGCAATCCCAGCAGCATCGAGTATTTCAGGAATACACAGCTGAGCGTGTGCCGTTATCCAGAGTTAAGAGCAATCACCGCAGAACAGAGTATTTCAGGAGCAGCCTGCTAAGTGCGTGACGTTGTCAAGGGCAATCCCAGCAGCACAGAGTATTTCAGGAGGAGGAGGCTGCTGCGTGCGTGGCATTGTCATGAATTGATCAGGGCGATCCCAGCAGCACAGAGTATGTCCTCCTGTGTATAGACCCCCAGAGTCAGTGTATGAATAAACCAGATCAAGGCTCCGGAAACTTCTCATTATCACCCGGATCTACTTTTAGCCGTACACATCCAACAATAAAGGAAAAAAAAATCCCTTTGTTTTGGAATCTGCCAGCAGCCTGATGTCAGGGCAGAGACCCTGATTCCAGCGATGTGTCTATTACCAGGCTGCTTGCTTCGGTTTTGATAGAATCCCTGTTTTCTCTGCTCGGAATGCTGAGCTCTGTATAACTCCACCCACAAACCTGATTGGTAGTGTACACAGGAAGCTGCCAATCAGGGGGCGGAGTCAGAGATTAGCTGGACTGCCTGGCACATGATACCTAGTCCTGCAGGGATAATCTGCTGCTAAAACACTGATCGTACTGAAACTACAAAACACAGCCTAGTAAATGATACATCCCTGGAATCAGGGTCTCTGGCTCTAGGTCAAGCTGCTCTCAGAATAAATATAAAAAATCTCCTGCCATTCTATTAAAGGAAGTTATTACCAATCCTATGGAGAGGAGACTGATAGCGTATTGATCTGTACAGGTCGGCTGCTACAATCCGCAGAACCGAGAACCTTCATTCACGCGACATTGGAGCCAAAGAGCGACCGTTGCTCCATTCATTCCTTTGCTCAGCGTATAGAGAGGTTTAGATCCCTGACAATCAGTACTGTATCACCCGTCCTACACATAGATTATGGCTTCTTTTCACTGGACCACCCCTTTAAATAGGCTTGCAGTAGACTTGGGGCCAGTACTGCTCATCTTGAAAAGGGGGCAATAAAAGCAAGGTGCAAGTCTGTTTAGGTACGCAGCACTCCTGCCGTTCTGACATGGGCCTGAAACTAACACAAAGAACCATCCCCTCCCCTTCCATGCCAGTGCAGTATGGAGGCACAGTGCCAAATGCTGAGCCTCGGGGGTATAGCCCAAAATACCTCATCTTTCCAGCTGAACTCACTATTCTGCTGGCCCCTACTGTAAACTGTCAGCACAGTGACTGCACCAGCAGAATAGTGAGTGCAGCTCTGGAGTCTAATGCAGGACCAGTAATGTACTTATATCGCAGGCAGGAGACCGGTAGTGAACTCTGGTTTATTGTATACGCTACATTACACGGAGCTGCGGATACCGGAGTGCAGAAGAACGGGATCAGATAATCCTATAATATCAGTAACGCTAATACTTGAAATTACAAAAAACTAGAAAAGGCGACAACGACCGGACACAACAGCGGCTGTCACAGGAGGCGAGCGCCCTCAAAACTCCGCGTTGAATGGATAGTCCTTGTGTTTCTTGGCTCTGAGATGGAAGAGAAAAAAAAAGTTTGTTATTTCGGAGCTTGGACATATTATAGCTTCTACAGAGGCCAAAATTAAATACATGGTACTGTCCCTTTAAGATCTCCGCTCCGGTTGGAGGAAGAGCTGAAGGCGGCGGGACAGAGATGTGCGACTGCACCCAAGCTGCCAATTGAGATCTTGCCGATGCACTGAGCAGCTAAATGACTGGTTACTAGGGACAGAACGCATAGCAACCAAGGACTCTTATATGGTGCCGTCACACAATGTCCATAGCAACCACAGAATCCTATATGGTGCCGTCACACAATGTCCATAGCAACCACAGAATCCTATATGGTGCTGTCACACAATGTCCATGGCAACCAGTCCAATGTTGAACCCCCATCTATTTCTTACGGTGACCAATGGGGTCAGAAAGTCAGCTACTCCTCAAAGTGGGGATAGTGGAGGTCTGACAGCCTGGTTACTAGGAAGATCATTGCATAATAACAGCCTAATTCAGGGGCTTATAGTTTAATGTACAACTTTGCTCGGTTTTAGGTCAACTTACGATAATAAGGCACAGACTCTCCACCCCCGATCAAAGGTGGAAATGTCCTTCATGTCTTCTGGGGTCAATTCAAAGTCAAACACCTGAAAATACAGAATGACCGGCATCAGAGATTGATAGCAGAATAGTGAGCGCAGCTCTGGAGTATAATACAGGATGTAGAGTATATTATATATTATTTTTCACAGCAGTTTATACCTGGAAGTTCTCTTCGATGCGTTCGGCGGTCACAGACTTCGGGATGACGACCACATTCCTCTGGATATGGTAACGGATCAGGACCTGTGGGAATAAATAAATGTAAGCGGCACGCTCGGTACCTGCGGTGATATAACGCTTCTCAGTATTATATGTGAAGGACTCATTATATAGGCTGGTGGTGTAATAAATGTCACCTCCAGTACCTGGGCAGCTGTTTTTTTATGCCTGGCTGCAATGCCTTTGATTTTAGGTTCTTCTAGAAGGGATGGGTCCTCAGGTTTGGCCCTAAAATAAAAAAAGAAGAGATTAATAATAATAATAATAATAATAATAATAATGTGATTATTAATCTTATTACATTATTAATAAATTAAAAGTTTGCACTCCCCATCATCACCACTGGGGGGAGCTCACTGCACACCGTGGTGCAATCACCTCCACTGTAGAACTGTAATGCAGTGAGCTCCATCTAGTGTTGGCAGCCGATACAGCAGAATTTGTATATTTGGATTACTTTTCAGTCAGATTTACTAACCAGGGCCGGTCTGGTGACCCCAGGGGGCTGTACGCTGTGACGGCGATGCCTTTAGATTGACAATACTCGATGAGTTTATTCTGGGTCAGGTACGGATGACACTCAATCTGGAATACAAGTTATGTGCAAATTAATGAAACCTCCCCCCACTCAAACAAGTCAATTCCTCCCTTTAAGGGTGCAAGTACTTTTGCAAAAACCCCTTCTCGCCTACCTGGTTCACCGCCGGCTTGTACTTCAGTCCCGGCTTGTTCAGCAGCTGCTCTATTTGGCTGTGGTTAAAGTTAGATATTCCTATGGCTTTCACCAGGCCGGCGTCCACGAGCTCCTCCATACCCTGAGGGCAGAGGGGAATGTCAGCTGGGTGTCATCAGTCAGGACCCCTGTACTCGGGAAGACTCCACGTATTACATATAAAACCATCCGTCTTGACAATCCACCCTGCAATACTAAATTTCCCCTATAGAGGGCGCTGCAGGGAAAAGGTTAGTCTCGCCTTGGCAAAAATCAGGCGTTTCAGCGCGGCATTTCCCGTATAAGAGGGGCGGTCGGTTTCATTTTACCAAACAGGATATTACTTACCTCCCATGTGTTTAGGAAATGGGTGTCGCTGGGTATCACCAGCCCCTGCTCATCAACGGGGAAAAACGCATCTCCAGCCTGAAAAAGAAAAGCACATTTTTCTGATACATTGCACCAAATTCACAGAATAGGACAGATAGAATTCTGCTACTGCAGCCACCAGTAGGGGGAGCTCACTGGATACAGATTCATACAGCCACCACTAGAGGGAGCTCACTACATACATAATTATACAGACACCACTAGAGGGAGCTCACTACATATATAATTATACAGCCACCACTAGGGGGAGCTCACTACATATATAATTATACAGCCACCACTAGGGGGAGCTCACTACATATATAATTATACAGCCACCACTAGGGGGAGCTCACTACATACATAATTATACAGCCACCACTAGAGGGAGCTCACTACATACATAATTATACAGCCACCACTAGAGGGAGCTCACTACATACATAATTATACAGCCACCACTAGAGGGAGCTCACTACATACATAATTATACAGCCACCACTAGAGGGAGCTCACTACATACATAATTATACAGCCACCACTAGAGGGAGCTCACTACATACATAATTATACAGCCACCACTAGAGGGAGCTCACTACATACATAATTATACAGACACCACTAGAGGGAGCTCACTACATACAGATTTATACAGCCACCACTAGAAGGAGCTCACTACATACAGATTTATATAGACACCACTAGAAGGAGCTCACTACATACAGATTTATATAGACACCACTAGGGGGAGCTCACTACATACAGATTTATACAGCCACCACTAGAGGGAGCTCACTACATACAGATTTATACAGCCACCACTAGAGGGAGCTCACTACATACAGATTTATACAGCCACCACTAGAGGGAGCTCACTACATACAGATTTATACAGCCACCACTAGAGGGAGCTCACTACATACAGATTTATACAGCCACCACTAGAGGGAGCTCACTACATACAGATTTATACAGCCACCACTAGAGGGAGCTCACTACATACAGATTTATACAGCCACTACTAGAGGGAGCTCACTACATACAGATTTATACAACCACCACTAGAGGGAGCTCACTACATACAGATTTATACAACCACCACTAGAGGGAGCTCACTACATACAGATTTATATAGACACCACTAGAGGGAGCTCACTACATACAGATTTATACAACCACCACTAGAGGGAGCTCACTACATACAGATTTATACAGCCACCACTAGAGGAGCTCACTACATACAGATTTATATAGACACCACTAGAGGGAGCTCACTACATACAGATTTATACAGCCACCACTAGAGGGAGCTCACTACATACAGATTTATACAGCCACCACTAGAGGGAGCTCACTACATACAGATTTATACAGCCACCACTAGAGGGAACTCACTACATACAGATTTATACAGTCACCACTAGAGGGAGCTCACTACATACAGATTTATACAGTTACCACTAGAGGGAACTCACTACATACAGATTTATACAGCCACCACTAGAGGGAGCTCACTATAGGCATATAGCTCATTGAGTTGGTGGCTGCAGGTACTTTGTTTTACCACTGATCTTTATGTAGAACAGTAGAGAAAAAGGGACCTCGCCGCCTTATCCGCTGTGAGAACATCTCCCGGCTTCTCAGAGCGGAAGTAGCCGCACAAGCAGCGCCGCTCCCCAGTCCTCACTAATACGACGCTGATTGGTCGCGGTCGACGCCCGCGACCTATCAGCGATATCGGCGGCAAATGTAAACACAGCTTTGCTGATTGGTCTCGGTGGCCAACCGCGACCAATCAGCGATTTTGGCGCCAAATTTAAATACCGCTCTGCCGATTGCGCCCCGTCGGCCGCATACATATTCTAGAATACCCGATGCGTTAGAATCGGGCCATCATCTAGGACAGATATAAGCAGCATAAAATTTTGGGTTACTGTTGAAAAGTTGGGAGTCACACTTGTTTCCTTAAAGGGGTTGTCCAGCCTTAGGAGAAAAGCCTGCAGTCACCCTTTAACCCCTTAGTGATGGAGCCAATTATGTCCTTAATGACCGGGCCAATTTTTACAATTCTGACCGCTGTCACTTTATGGGGTAATTACTCTGGAACGCTTCAACGGATCCCACTGATTCTGAAACTTTTTTTTTCGTGACATAATGTACTTCACAACAGTGGTAAAATTTCTTCAATATCACTTGCGTTTATTTGTGAAAAAAAAAAAACAAAATTTGGCGAAAATTTTTGCAATTTTTAAACTTTGAATTTTCATGCCCTTAAATCAGAGATATGTCACATAAAAGAGTTAATAAATAACATTTCCCACATGTGTACTTTACATCAGCACAATTTTGGAACCAAAGTGGTTTTTTTTTTTTTTGGAAGTTGTAAAGGGTTAAAAGTTGACCAGTGATTTTTTTTTTTTTTGGGGGGGACCACATCACATTTGAAAGTCACTTTGAGGGGTCTATATGACAAAAAAAAAAATACCCAAAAGTGACACCATTCTAAAAACTGCACCCCTCAAGGAGCTCAAACCCACATTCAAGAAGTTTATTAACCCTTCACAGGAACTGACGCAATGTGGAAGGAAAAAAAAAATGAACATTTAACTTTATCCAAAAAAAATTAACTTCAGACCCAAACTTTATTTTCACAAGGGTAACATAAGAAAGTGGGTAACAAATTGTGGGGTTCATTTTCTCTTGAGCGCGGCGATACCCCACATGTAGTCAAAAAAAATGTGTAAAATTGATGGAATTCCAGGACTCATTCAAAGCTTAGAGACATTGAGCAAACAAGAAAATCCTTCAAGGAATAATTACACAGAGGGACGAATGCCCCTAAAAACACATTTGCTGATTATAAAACTTGGGTCTTGCTAACAAAACGGTTGTCCTGCAATTGCGTATGTTATAACAGGAAGAATAAACTGCACTGGGGTGAAGGGAAATGCAGCAACTATGGGGCAAACTTGGGTTTGTTCCAAGGATAAAAAACCACCAGCAGAGCTGGAGTGACGGAGGCTTCCAGAGACTGGTCGTACAACGTCCGATTAGCTCCATCAATCCCTATATGAGCACGCTCCCACCCGCCAAGGTAGGAACCGCTATGGGCACAAAACCACCAATCCCCTACAGAATCCTGAAAGTAATGTCTGGAAAAAGGTTCAGCAAGAACCATGCGGTAAAGCCCATAGTGCTGAAGTACAGAACAGCCTCATTATTAGAGATCCGCCAATAAAATGATCATGCTCGTATCGCCAACATAAATATACAAGTACCGTATTTTTCAGACTATAAAGACGCACCTAGGTTTTAGAGGAGGAAAATAGAAAAAAAAAAAGTAAGCAAAACATGTGGTCATGATGCTCTGTTAAGGAGGAGGGGGTCTGCTGCTGAAACTGTTATAGGGGTAATGTCCCCCAATTCTGTTAATATCCCCCATCCCCGGCATGCTGCACATAAAAAAAAAAATGAACACTCCTACTCACCTCCTCCCTGCTCCAGCACTGCGTCCCGCTCTGCTGTCGACATGGGTCTCACTGAGCCGCGCATGGTGTCATTGCCATGTGCCCTCACACAGTGAGATGCTGTGCCGAAATAGTCACTGCTCCCCCCACCAGGACTGTGTGCGAGGGGAGCAGTGACCATTCATTCTCCTTAATAGCGTGCACACTGTACCCCTAGCGCGGCTCTGTGTGCACGCTATTAAAGATTATGAATATTCACTATGACCCATGGGTTGTAGTGAATATTCATGGTCTTTAATAGCGGGCACACATGACCGCGGAGCGCAGCAGGAGCCGCGCTGCGGCTAGTGTGTGTGCACTATTAAGGAGCAGTGAATATTAATTTTCAGCAGTGGGCACACAGTGTAGACTCCAGCAGACGTCTGCTGCCCCGCTGCCGCTCCCCCCATCACCCACAGCCATATCTTCGGACTATAAAGATGCAACCTGTACCGTTGATTCAAATATGAGGCACTCAATTTTTTCCTGATACTGGAGAAACGCGAGTGCTCCTTGTTTTTTTATTAAAAAAAAAAAAAAAAATTATACATACATACAGCTATTGTAGGCGGCAATCTGAATGAGATAGATTCACCTTTTCGTACCAGGCTCTGATCTGCCGCTTCACCAGATACGGTTGAAGCACCTGGCCCGACAAGTCAACGCTTCCCATCTATTTATTATAGTCGGTGACGCAGACCGGTTTTTCCTTGTGCCCGGTGGCGCCCCTGACCGTCACAGTGGTGTCGCATGCAGTGTGATCAGGATGTAGACGTCCTTCCTGTCACTCCACTGCAAGGAGGTGGTTGCTTGCAAGTGAAAAAGACACCCCCTTCTCCAAAGGTGTGGACACCGTGACAGAAACCCCACTCTTTCCTGACTGTCCCACAGGTCTCTGTAGTTGCAGCGTGGAGGGATTGGTATAGGGGGGACGCTCAGGTAATAGTTGTCCGTATAGATGTGGTACCCTTGATGGAGGAAGGGCGTCATTAGCTCCCACACAATTTTCCCTGGGATGCCAGTTGTCTGGGGGCAGTTTAGGGGGCTACTTTGATGGTCCCTACCTTCCTATATCAGGAAGGTGGATGTGTACCCTGATGAGATCTCACACATCTTGTACAATTTGACGCTGTATTTGGCGCGCTTGGAGGGGATGAATTGTCGGAAGGATAGATGGCCCTTGTAACTCATCAGGGACTCATCCACTGCCAAGTTTTGTTCTGGGGTGTAGGAATTTAGAAACGAATGTTGTAGGAGGGAAATTAGGGGTTTCAATTTGTTCAGGCGATCGTAGTTTGGGTCAGTTCTTGGGAATTGTCACTGAAATGTAAAAACCTCATCAGGCTCGGGACATGATAGCTACAATTACAGGGGTGCTGTGGACGGATTTTGTTGCCCAGTTGGAGCGGAGTGTGGGTTTCTTTACTAATCCCATGTTCAGGGAAAGACCCCAACTTTTTTTTTTAATTTCAGGGACATTTGTGGGGATCCAGGAACGGGAATGGAAGGATGTGGGCTTTTGGGAGATATACTGATGGGCACAAATTGTCCATCAAATCAATCAATTGTAGAACTTCAGGGGTAATGAAAATTTTGAAAACTTCAAAAGGGGTTAAAATTAGTGACATCTAATTTTATTCCAGAGGCTGCTAAGAAAGGGAGAATTTGAGGGGAAAATGGACCGTCATGATATCACAGCGGTGGGGGGACTGCGTCAGCAGTGACGACCGACTCTGCTACCATCGGGCTTTGGGATCCTGTGGAGGAAGAGGAGTCATCACTGTCCGAAAACTGCTCTACTTCAGAGGCAGGTTCGGTTTCACTGCTGGAGCAAAGCACGGCGTACACCTGCTCCACGCTAAAGGTTCTGCCGGCCACTGCTCGATTTTATTTGCCTCCCTAACAAAAAAAATAGAATTAGATTTACCGGTAATTCGGTTTATAATAACCCACCACGACAGCACACAGGAGTAAGTAATCCCACCCTAATAGGGACAGGAAATACGAAGAGGTTAAATAGCCCCCCCGCCACATCCTCCCTCCAGTGTTATTACAAAGGACCACAAGAGTATAGATGCTTCAAATTAATTTTTATTTCTACTGATCCAGCTGTCGTAGAAACAATAAGCGAGGGGGAGGGAATTACCCGTGCTGTCGTGGTGGGTTATTAGAAACCGAATTACTGGTAAGTCTAATTCTATTTTCTCTAATAACCCCCCACGACAGCACACAGGAGGTATACCAAAGATATACTAGGGAGGGACAATAGCCTGAAGGACCTTCCTTCCGAAGGCTAAATCTCCAACAGACATTAGGTCTAGTCTGTAGTGTTTGGAGAAAGTATGAATTGAGGACCATGTGGCAGCTCTGCAAATCGATGGATGCGCTGGCTTTTTCAGCCCAGGAGACAGATATCACCATTGTAGAATGGGCCTTGAGCTTTGCTGGAGGAGGTAGATCCTGGATCTGGTAAGCCTCCATAATCGCCCTCTTAATCCAGTGGGCTATTGTGGATGTTGCTGCTTTCTTTCCTCTGTTTGGACCTTGTGTATGGACACATAGGTTCTTGTCTTTCCTTCCTTCTTCTGTTTCCTGAAGATAGTGCAGGACTATTCTCCGAACGTCCAGAGTGTGGAATTCTCTCTCTTTTTTGTCTTTTGGGTTGTCACAAAAAGATGGAAGGATTATCTCCTGAGATCTGTGGAAATTTGAGACCACCTTAGGTAGAAATGAAGGGTCAAGTTGGAAAATTAGACGATCTTCCAGGATTCTCAGGTAGGGTTCATTGACCGAAAGGGCCTGTAGTTCACACACTCGTCTGGCTGTAGTTATTGCCACCAGAAAAGCCGTTTTTCAGGTCAGTCTGTCCAGTCTTATGGTTGATAAGGGCTCAAAGGGTGGAAGGGTTAACCCTTTCAGAACAATGTTAAGGTCTGTTACTCTAGGGTGGATGCGGGTGGCTGCTGTCAAATCTTCTCACCCATTGATGTTCCGCTAGTCTTTGATCGAAGTATGAACTTAACGCCGCTACCTGGACCTTAAGAGTACTAGGTCGGAGACCTTTGTCCAGACCTTCTTGTAAAGAGTCTAGAATCTGAGCCACATCAGCCCTATGAGGGTCTGGGCGAGTGGGTGAACACCACCTTAAGAAGGTTTTTCAGATCTTATGGTAAATGGTGTTCGTTACAGGTTTCCTGCTCTTCTGGACAGTTTTGATGACTTTCTCTGAGAGGCCTCTTGTTTTTAATATCAGGAATTCAGAAGCCAGGCAGTTAGGTGTAGTCTCTCGGGATCCGGATGGCGAATCGGTCCCTGGAGAAGGAGATCCTTGATGGGAGGAAGGATTAGAGGACTCTCCACACTCCGACTGGTTAACGTTCCGAACCAACTTCTTTTTGGCCAGCGAGGGGCCACTAGGATTACCCTGGTCCCTTCGGTCCTTATCTTCTGTAAGGTTTTTGAAAGGATAGGTAGTGGGGGAAAGGCATATGCTAGTTTGAATTCCCATTTGTAAGCGAATGCGTCCACGCCCAGGCAAGGGCCGTTTGGATCCAGGGAGTAATATTGAGGTACTTTCACATTCTGGTGTACTGCGAAGAGATCTACCTCTGGATAGCCCCATCTCTCGACTAACATCTGGAAGACGTCTGGGTTTAGGCCCCACTCTCCTGGATGAATCTTTGTTCTGCTTAAGAAGTCAGCCTGGATATTGACTGAACCTTTGATATGAAGAGCCAACAAGGATAGAAGATGTTCTTCGGCCCAGGAGAACATTCTTGCTGAGATTGCTTTTAAGCTTTCGTATCTTGTGCCCCCTTGATGAGGAAGGTGGGCTACCGTGTTGATATTGTCTGAAAATATCTGAATGTGAGATTTCTGGACCAGAGGCTCTGATGTTCTGAGGACTTCCTTTATGGCTTTTAGTTCTCTGAAATTTGATGAGCGTTGTCTCACCTCTTTGGTCCATATACCCTGGAATAGCTCTTGGGAGACCATGGCTTCCCATCCCTTTTCGCTGGCATCCACCTTTATGGTTACCAGCGGATTCTGGATCCAAGGTACTCCTCTGTTCAGATTTTTTCCGTTCAGCCACCAGAATAGAGAGGTCCTTACTCGTGGTGGTATAGGGATTCTCCTGTTCAGAGACCATGGGGATCCGTCCCAATTTGTAAGGATGTGGGTCTGTAATGTTCGGGTATGCGCCTGAGCACAGGACACCATCTGAATACAGGATGTCATAGACCCGAGGACCGACATGGCGTCTCTTAATGATACTAATCTTCTGCTCCTTAGGACATTGATTTTTGCTTTTATCATGACCTGTTTTTGTTTGGGCAGGAATGACATCTGGCTGTGGGAATCCAATAGTACTCCTAGAAATGTTTTTGTCATGGAGGGAACCATATCTGATTTTTTCTGGTTCACTAACCAGCCCAGAGATGATAGGATCTGAGTGGTCAACTGTAGATGTTCTAGGAGTACTGGTACTGAGGGCCCGATTAATAACAGGTCATCGAGGTATGGTACTATTGAAATGTTCTGACCCCTGATATAAGCCATGACTTCTGCAAATATTCGCGGGGATGATGAAATTCCAAATGGGAGAACATTGAATTGATAGTGGACTATTTGATCCCCCTGAGCCACTGCATATCTTAGGAACCTCCTGTGAAGTGGATGTATGGGGATGTGGTAGTATGCATCCTGGAGGTCGATTGTGGCCATGACATGGTCCTGTCCTATCAGGGGGACCGTCGACCTTATTGATTCCATCTTGAATCGTTGGTAGTGGATATACTGATTCAGTGGCCTTAGATTGATTATAACTCGGTGTGAGCCATTTGTTTTTTTTATTAGGAAGAGTCTGGAATAATGTCCTGTGCCCATCTCTCTTGTAGGAACCAGAGATATCACCCCTGAGGACAATAGGTCTGTAAGACCGGATATCAGGGTGGCCTGATGACTCTGAGAGGAGAGCGGTGTTAACCTTATCCTCTCTGGAGGAGCAGATTTCTTTCCACTGAAAAACGAGAAAACTCGAGATGCGGCCCCCGACTGTCCTGATGTCAGGAATCTACCTGAGGAAGATAGCGTCTGCTATCGAAACGCGTCGTGGCGTTAGAGAGCGTACTAAACAATAAAAGGTTTGTGTGTTATAACCTAATCCCCTGTCTAGTTGTTCTAGCGCTTCACTAACACCGCAGAATTCCTTCTTTCCTGATGTTGGTTTTGGGAGAGAAAAAGATTTTTGCCTCCTCTACCTTTTGGGTAGCTTCATCGTCCTGTTTTGCCTTTACCCCTATATTGAGGGGTCTGCTCTTGGGAGGGACGAAAAGGCCTCTTCCTCACTTTCCTAGGTTCCGGGAGGGCCTTCTTGTCTGAGGCCTTCTCTAGAAGATCATCTAGGGCTGGCCCGAAAATGTATTTCCCCTTAAAGGGGATGGAACACAACTTCATTTTTGATGCCACGTCGCCGTTCCAGGATTTCAACCATAGGGCTCTTCCTACAGAGTTTTCTGCAGAGGCGTCTGGTAAAAACCCCGTAGCTTTCTGTAGAAGCAGTAGGGATGCCAAGATGTCTTCTATGGGGGTGCCTGAAACTAGGTGTTCCTCCAGTTGATCTAGCCAATGAGCCATTGATCGAGCTACGCCCACAGAGACGGCGTTGGTGCTTAATAATGTTACCAAGGTCTCCCAGGATTTTCTGAGTAGTCCCTCCATTTTGCGTTCCAAGGGGTCTTTTAATTGAGAGGAATCTTCAAAGGGCAGTGTGGTTTTCATTGCCACCCGTGCAATCTGGATATCCACTCTTGAGACTTCAGACCAGCATTCTGAAGTCTCATTGTCTACAGGAAATCTATCCCTTAACTCTGTAGGGGTATTTAATCTCTTTTCTGGAGATTCCCACTCCTCTAAGACTAAGTCCCTAATACTCTGGTGTATAGGGAACACTAATTTTTTCCTGGAACGTAGCCCCCCAAACATCTGATCCTGTACTGTTTGGGGCACTTTTTCTTCCTCGACCTCCATAGTTCTCCTTACTGCCATGAGGAGTTCCTCCAAGCTATCTGATGGAAAGTAATATCTCTCTCATTGGATGTTATCAGGGGTTGGACTTAGTTCACCTTCCTCTGGAAGATCTTCCGAGATATATATCTCCTCTAGAGAGTCTTCCTCCCCTCCCTCTGGCGGGCTAATTTTCCTCTTTTTGGCTGCTGAGGGAGTAGATGTAGAACCCTGACTAGGTGAGGGCGTAGGGAGAGTGACCGAGGCTAAGGAGGATTTAATCTCCTGACGTACAATCCCCTTTAAGGAAGGTTGTTCCTGCCTGATAATCTTCTCCGTACAGTCCTTGCATAGGGGCTTTCTATGGGAGGACGATCGTTTTTTTGTACAGAAGGGACATCTGAGTGACGGTTTAACTTTTTCTCCAGATGCAGGTACCTTGTCCCCCTACAAGAGAGGGGAGAAGGGGAGGGGAGCTATAATCACTATTTCCTGCATCTGGGAGATGGACTACCAGTGCCATACTTACTGGGACCGGACCGGCACTGGGCTCTACAGATGCAGAGTGAGAAGCTTCAACAGACATGGTTTTGTCCTACCTGTAGATGTCTTCCTGTCCAGGGCTCCTTTTATGGGCGACCGGACCAGCGCCTCCCTCTGTTTAGAGGGCTCCTCCCCCGGTGTCCAGGTGAAGATTTCTGATCACCGACGGCATTCCGCTCTTTTTCCCCCATAGCTTTCTGATGCGGTCCACAGTGGAACGCAATCGGCCGGAAGTGACGTCATCATCCACCGCCCGGTGTCCGACGTCACTTCCGGCGCCGCGGCGTGCGCTCCACATCCTGGAGCCGGCATCACCCGCGCATCCAGCAGTGGAGAGGAGGAGGAGATGGACCGGAGAGCTCAGAGAGGCCTCCGGTCAGAAGATCCTGCAGACCTTGCCCGAGAGCGAGGACTGCAGGAGGGGGTTCCGAATCCGGAGAAGACGGGAGCAGTGCCTTGAGGAGGAGAGGTAAAGACCGCTCGATCCTCCGCTGCTCGGCTAGTAGCTTCCCCCAGTGCCTGTCGCCGACCCAGCACACCGGGGATGACCTCTTCATCCCGGATAGGGCCAGGAAATAACACTGGAGGGAGGATGTGGGAGGGGCTATTTAAACCTCTTCATATTTCCTGTCCCTATTAGGGTGGGGTTACATCCTCCTGTGTGCTGTCGTGGGGGGTTATTAGAGAAAACTAAACCTAATCCTAATCTAACACTAGGATTGGGGGGGGGGGAAAGAAAAATTTAATTAGACACGGAGGATGATGCAGAAGGAGGGGGGGGTATTCAATGAGGTCTACTTCCGGACATGGACAGCACTCAGAATTAGTATCTCTCTCTTCTCTCAGAACAACTACAAGGAAGGAAGAGAGATGTGCAGCCCCAAATGCTGCCATATTTACTAATATTAGGGCTTTTGATCACTGTGATAGGGTCCATCACTGTAATCAAAAGCCAGCAACCAATGAGAAAATTCCCAGCAGTTGCCATTTTCTTTCAGCACAAGGAGGGGGGCCGGGGGGGGAATCAGGGGTCCCCAATTCTCTCTTCTCTGATATGTTAGATGATATCAGAGGAAAGAAAAATTGATTTAAATTGGTCTTTTTTTTGTATGATCGTCGTTAAACAGTTAATAACGGCAATCACGTGACACTGGACCGGAAAAACCGGCCCTGATCATGTTCTCCGGGGTCTCAGCTACCCCGGCTAGCTGAAACACCGGAGATTTTCTGACGCTGGGGGTCGCTACAGTATTATTCCTCAGGGATGCATTTTCACGGCACTGTGGAATAAGTACCCTTAATAACCGCCGTA
This sequence comes from Phyllobates terribilis, assembly GCF_046119375.1. Lineage (NCBI taxonomy): Eukaryota > Metazoa > Chordata > Amphibia > Anura > Dendrobatidae > Phyllobates > Phyllobates terribilis. Next base: position 178,521,927 of record NW_027362770.1, read on the forward strand.
AAAATGCGTTACGACGGTCGTTAAGGTTCTCATTCCATTACTAAGTGTATTCTACAACAACCCGGACACAGAAGTCTGGATTAGTGGAATTTCCTTGAGATCGTACCTTAAATCCCGTTGGCCAATGGATGAGGTAGAGGTCCAGGTAATCAAGTTTCAGAGAGGAGAGGGTTTTTTCGCAGGCTTCACGGACCATGGACTTTTCATGAAATGTTGACCACAACTTTAAAAAAAATAAAATAATTTTCTTTTCCAAGTGGCCATGTTTGGTACTGCAGCTGAAGTAAATAGAGCAAAGCTGCAATCCCAGACAACCAATCCAGTGTAAATAGTATTGCGCGGCCCTGACAGCGGAGGCCGGCGTTACCTTGCTGGTGATGAACAGCTCCTCTCTCTTTAGTGCACCGTCCTTGATCTTCTGCTGGACGCCTTCCCCGACCTCGTTCTCATTCTGGTAGACCAAGGCGCAGTCCAGATGCCGGTACCCGACCTCCAGGGCTTTCTTCACGGCCGCTGACACTTTTCCAGTCTCTGACTGCAAGGAAAATAAAATCATTGGGATTCCTGCCAGCAACGTAGGAGCAGAGTATATGGGAGATTCTGCTGTGACTACTGGGGTGAGGAGGGGAATAGCTGCTCTGATGACAGAAAATGGAGGATGTAACTTATTACAGTGTAAGGGATAGAGGTGATGACAGCTGTACCTACTGGGGAGCTCTAGCTATTAGTTGGGGGGGGGATGCTGCTCTGATTACTTGGGAGCTGTAATCTGACTGAGGATAAGGCGGATGAGCAGTTTATTATACATGAGTACAGTCATACGTTCGCCTCATGAAGATTCCTGCTAGCAGGAGACGCCTTTCAGGAATCGAGAACATGGTCGGCTTTGCTGTGAGGAGGACTCTGCTCTGACTAAAAAGGGGTTAAAAAAAAAAGTGCAGGTTGTAAAAATATGACAGTCCACAGGAATGTGTAATGCAAGAGACATCAATAAGTTGGTCTCAAACTAGCAGCCACAATATTCAGCGCGAGTGGAGAACATGGGAGGCTCCGCCGTGACTACTAGGGAGGACTGCCGATAGCTAGAAAAATGAAGGCTATAACTTTTACTGTTGGGGGGACGACGACACAGAAGAGGGTTATACACATCAGTCACCTATTCGGTTGTCTCACGAAGCATCCGGTCACCAGAGGATGAATGCATGGGAGGTTCCGCTGTGACTACTGGGGGGAAATGCTTCTCTGATGACTGGGAGTGTGGAGGATTCATAGCCTTTTATGTACTGTGAAGCCCTGTTCTGAATACTGAGAGGATCACTTGTCTGCAGACTGGGGAGTTCTGTAGTATCAGTACCCTGCACCCCCACTCCCCCATAGTCAGAACAGGACATTCCATACGTAGGCGTAAAATCCGCTGATGTTTTATGGTTTAATTGAGCCTTGAGCCATTTTTCCTACATCCGGCAGAGTCTAGAGTTCGAGATAGTCAGGAAAGGGATGAGAAAGTAGCTGGGATGAACGAGCCGGCAGTGGTCACAACTGGCCCAGTAGCCAGTAGAGGGGTCCATATACAGAACCTTTCCAATTGTGGCCCAGGAACATGAGTGCCCATCCCAGTACTGAGTATTCTGGAGGATATGGAGCAGCAATGACACAAAGAGCACAGTGTTAGCCCAGCTCCTTGCTATCCTCCATCAGGACCACGGCACATTTATGTGGATGACGCTCATCGGTCAGGTATCTCCTCCACGACATCAACACCCTCGTTTCCCCAGGAGAAAATCCGTCATCACATTTTTCTATTTGCCAAGAAATAAGAGGATTCATCCGGGGTAAATGGGTCATTCGATCCGGAACGGTTCGAGCTCCAGCTAATTCTGTCCGGCAGAGACTGGTGCCCTCAAAAAGTTCATTACTGTTTCCTCGAGAGAGAGAGCGGAAGCCCCTGTCTCGCTTAATCAACACGACGGGCGATTATTTTTTGACAATTACAAAACTGATCATGTGATCAACTCTCCGAAAAGCAGAACAGAGAATATATAACGGGAGTCCTAGCATCCGGCCCTCGTCTTCTCTAACCCATCCATGGCGTGACCGGAGGCGAAGGCGGCACAGGGATGCAAAAAAGTATTCACCCCCCTCCAAACAGGCAGAAGTAGATTGCATAGATCAGGGCTGGCATCTGTGGCCACCGAGCAGGTTCCCGGGTAAAGCAGTGCTCGGGCCGGTGGCAGTGTTTTGCTGGCTGTGGGCCCTTTGATTGCTCCTGAAACTGAGCGCTCAGTACGGAATGCTGCGGCGCATGAACTGAAGACGCCGACATACCCTGGAATCAGCAAGCTACGGTCCCCTGATGAATATTTGCCACCCCCCCCCTCCGACGACATCTCCCGTGGTGAATATTTGCCACCCCCCCTCCGACGACATCTCCCGTGGTGAATATTTGCCACCCCCCCTCCGACGACATCTCCCGTGGTGAATATTTGCAGGTGGTACGGCACTCACGTTAGAGGGGGTTAATTAGTTGTTTCACCAAATACAGCTGAATAAACTTCAAATTGATAATATTTTACAGCCGACGAATCATGGTAGAATTATTCAAATTGCCCCGGCAAAAAAAAATGTTCCCCCTCCCTGGTGCAGATAACTCACCAAGATGCACAAACTCCTTTAGGCTGTGTGCCCACGATGCGTTTTTTAAGCGTTTCCGCAGCGGCAAAAACGCTGCAGAGACACTTAAAAACGCTTGGTAGAAGGCCTGCCATGTCCCCCAATGATAATCCGCATGTGCTGTGCACATGCTGCGGAAATTTCCGCTGCGGATTATCATTGCGGAAAAAAACGCAGCATTACCAATTATTTTGCGGAAGCGCTGCGTTTTCGCCGCCATTGACTTGCATTAGAACGCAGGGATTACGCATCACTGTATATGTAGATGCGCATTCCATACGTTCTAATGTGCGGATGGTACCCAGGTCTAGAGGAGACTCTCCTCCGGACCAGGGTACCATAGAACCTGTAAAAAAAAAAAAAAAAAGAATAAAATAAAAAATAAATATATACTTAACTTCTGACGGCCCGCGGTGCGCTCCTCCTCGCATGCTGGCAGTTCGCGATGGACTGAAGGACCTGCGCTGACGTAATAGTCATGTGACGGGTCCTTCAGTGTACCGCTTCCGGCAAGGGAGAACGGAGGGAAGCAGGACACCGGGGGCCATCAGAGGGTAAGTATAGATTTATTTTTTACCATTCTTTCAGTCACACTATATAAATCCATGCTGGTTGCCGGTTGCATGGATTTATATCGTGTGACCAAGTTGACAAGCACTTTCCAAGTGATGCTAAAAGCGCTTGTCAACCCGCATGCGGAAATGCATGTGAAGAACGCTTCACATCCGCTTGTCCCTGGCAGGAAAAACGCATGTAAAATCCACATGTACTATCCGCATGTGTTTTTTTCTGCCAGGGAGATGCAGAAACGCTCAAAAAAATCAGGAGCATTTCTGCATCGTGGGCACATAGCCTTATGCAACTTTCTACATGGGAGATCTGGAGTTGAGAACTTTTTCTATCAGTCCCAAATGACGACTAAGGCCTCTTTCACAAGTCAGTATCTCTGGTACGTGTGGTGACAGTTTCCCCACGTACCGGAAACACGACACACGCAGACCCATTCAAATCTATGGGTCTGTGCACATGTCAGTGCGTTTCCACGGACAGTGTCTGTCTGTTTTTTTGCAGATGCACGATCAGCAAAAGTGTCTCACGCAGAACACACACAAATGACATCCGTGTGTTATCAGTGGGGACACGTACCGGCGCCTGTGAATCAGCAGTACAGTTAGCGCTGTTCCCAAGTGCTGAGAGCTGAACGCTGCCCTCATCATGGTTCCCTGCCGGCGCTGCGATCAGCACCAGCAGGGACAATGATGAGGGTAGTAGTCTGCTAATAAGAATAAAATCCTTATGCTCACCTGTCCCAAGTGTTCCCCGCTGTAATCCGCTTACGCCGGGGAGAATGAGCTGCTCCAGAGCTGCACTCAGTGAGTGACAGGACACCGCTCCCGAGCTGAGCTCCAGAGCCGCTCATTCTCCCCGGCTACAGCAGGGGACATCTCCTTACAGGTGAGACTAAGGACATTTTTGTTTGAAACGCGTAATACCCTGGATCTACAATTTTAACAGCATGATTTTAAAGGAATTCTAATAAACAAGAAGTTTTAACACACATTCAGATTCTCATTTGGATGTCTGTTGCTGGATCCCTGGTTTTTGTTGATCTCCGGACAGGTGAGTATAAGGTGTTTTTTTTTTTTTTTTTTTTTTACATACAGGGACACTGCGGGATCAGACTACTACTACCCTCATCACTGTCCCTGCTGGTGCTGATCGCAGTGCCGGCAAGGAATCATGATGAGGGCAGCATTCAGCTCTCAGCACTTGGGAACAGCGCTAACTGTACTGCTGATTCACGGGCGCCAGTCTGTGTGATCCTGATGCGGCACACACAGACATCTACGGTACATGTGAAACCAGCCAAGAGGGTGCATGCGCCAGAACTAGACCACAAAGCAGAAGACAAGACAACACCCCCCACCCTTAAACCTTACTGTCACGCGGAAGATTAATTTTACGCTCAGAGACTCTGACCCCAGGAACGGCCCCTACCACAACCCCCATCATCTAGGGGCATTGGACCAGTACTATAACAGCCGCACACAGGAGAACTCCACCCATAGCTCTTAGGGGGGCAATGGACCGTATAGGGGGTCTCCCACTTCTGCTAAAAAGATAAACACTGCCCCCCCGTAGTTTAGGTACAATAGTAAGAGGCCACAGGGGCCAAATTGGGCAACGCCAGCCCTAGGAAACGATTAGACTGGACCAAAACCAGCGCCGCTCTATTATTAGTGGAAGATCCCGCGGACGGGATTAGATCGCCAGCTCTGGGGGCGAGGGGCTGATATAATGGAGTCTCCAACGGTGGCGACACTACAACTCCCAGCATTCACACCCGCAGACTTTATTCAGGTGACTATAGCAACAGCGCTATACAGGGGGCTGACTCCGCAGACCGACCACCAGCTATACAAAATACTGCCACAGGGAATATCCGAGTCACCAGCTGCAGTCATAATGGGTTAAGCTGCAAAACGTGTCAAGTCCGACACGACTGCGACTAATCGCTGCGACTTTCCCCAGAGAAGCCACATCACGTGACTAGAGGCGGCCGCACGACTGAGGGGTCCACAGCAGTACAAGGTATAATGGAGAAAAGAAAGGGTTAAGTACTACTATAGAAGGGGAGGACGGATGTCGCAGCCTCACCTTCCATGTCCCCAGGCCGAGGATGGGCATCTTGGCCCCGGTACTGAGCTCCACAGTCTCCGCTCCCTTCATCTGGACTCCAGCGCTCTGACTGACACTGACTGCCGGCGGCTCACAGACCAAACTCTGACGGAAAGGAGAAGGAGCCCGCTGATTGGTCGCAGGATGGGTGTGAGACGGAGCTGATTGGTGAGAGAGAGAACAAGGCGGAGACTCTGCGTTACGCATGCGCAAAGTAAATAAAGAACTTGGCTTTAACCCCTGCAACACCGGAGACCTCTATCTCCGAGGAAATGTAAGAAGTGCTCCCCCATATTTTGTACAGGGGGGTAATATAGGAGGCACACTGTGATATATGATATATCTGCTCCCCCATATTATGTACAGGGGGTAATATAGGGGGGCACAGTGTGATATATGATATATCTGCTCCCCCATATTATGTACAGGGGGTAATATAGGGGGGCACAGTGTGATATATGATATATCTGCTCCCCCATATTATGTACAGGGGGGTAATATAGGGGGCACAGTGTGATATATGATATATCTGCTCCCCCATATTATGTAGAGGGGGTAATATAGGGGGGCACAGTGTGATATATGATATATCTGCTCCCCCATATTATGTAGAGGGGGTAATATAGGGGGCACAGTGTGATATATGATATATCTGCTCCCCCATATTATGTAGAGGGGGTAATATAGGGGGCACAGTGTGATATATGATATATCTGCTCCTCCATATTATGTAGAGGGGGTAATATAGGGGGCACAGTGTGATATATGATATATCTGCTCTCCCATATTATGTAGAGGGGGTAATATAGGGGGCACAGTGTGATATATGATATATCTGCTCCCCCATATTATGTAGAGGGGGTAATATAGGGGGCACACTGTGATATATGATATATCTGCTCCCCCATATTATGTACAGGGGGTAATATAGGGGGGCACAGTGTGATATATATCTGCTCCACCATATTATGTACAGGGGGGTAATATAGGAGGCACACTGTGATATATGATATATCTGCTCCCCCATATTATGTAGAGGGGGTAATATAGGGGGGCACACTGTGATATATGATATATCTGCTCCCCCATATTATGTACAGGGGGTAATATAGGGGGGCACAGTGTGATATATTATATATCTGCTCCCCCATATTATGTAGAGGGGGTAATATAGGGGGCACAGTGTGATATATATCTGCTCCACCATATTATGTACAGGGGGGTAATATAGGGGGCACAGTGTGATATATGATATATCTGCTCCCCCATATTATGTAGAGGGGGTAATATAGGGGGCACAGTGTGATATATGATATATCTGCTCCCCCATATTATGTAGAGGGGGTAATATAGGGGGCACACTGTGATATATGATATATCTGCTCCCCCATATTATGTACAGGGGGTAATATAGGGGGGCACAGTGTGATATATATCTGCTCCACCATATTATGTACAGGGGGGTAATATAGGAGGCACAGTGTGATATATGATATATCTGCTCCCCCATATTATGTAGAGGGGGTAATATAGGGGGGCACACTGTGATATATGATATATCTGCTCCCCCATATTATGTACAGGGGGTAATATAGGGGGGCACAGTGTGATATATTATATATCTGCTCCCCCATATTATGTAGAGGGGGTAATATAGGGGGCACAGTGTGATATATATCTGCTCCACCATATTATGTACAGGGGGGTAATATAGGGGGCACAGTGTGATATATGATATATCTGCTCCCCCATATTATGTACAGGGGGGTAATATAGGGGGCACAGTGGGATATATGATATATCTGCACCTCCATATTATGTACAGGGGATAATATAGGGGGGCACAGTGTGATATATGATATATCTGCACACCCATATTATGTACAGGGGGTAATATAGGGGGGCACAGTGTGATATATGATATATCTGCTCCCCCATATTATGTACAGGGGGTAATATAGGGGGGCACAGTGTGATATATTATATATCTGCTCCCCCATATTATGTACAGGGGATAATATAGGGGGGCACAGCGTGATATATGATATATCTGCTCCTCCATATTATGTACAGGGGATAATATAGGGGGGCACAGTGTGATATGTGACATATCTGCACTCCCATATTATGTATAGGGGATAATATAGGGGGGCACAGCGTGATATATGATATATCTGCTCCCCCATATTATGTAGAGGGGGTAATATAGGGGGCACACTGTGATATATGATATATCTGCTCCCCCATATTATGTACAGGGGGTAATATAGGGGGGCACAGTGTGATATATATCTGCTCCACCATATTATGTACAGGGGGGTAATATAGGAGGCACAGTGTGATATATGATATATCTGCTCCCCCATATTATGTAGAGGGGGTAATATAGGGGGGCACACTGTGATATATGATATATCTGCTCCCCCATATTATGTACAGGGGGTAATATAGGGGGGCACAGTGTGATATATTATATATCTGCTCCCCCATATTATGTAGAGGGGGTAATATAGGGGGCACAGTGTGATATATATCTGCTCCACCATATTATGTACAGGGGGGTAATATAGGGGGCACAGTGTGATATATGATATATCTGCTCCCCCATATTATGTACAGGGGGGTAATATAGGGGGCACAGTGGGATATATGATATATCTGCACCTCCATATTATGTACAGGGGATAATATAGGGGGGCACAGTGTGATATATGATATATCTGCACACCCATATTATGTACAGGGGGTAATATAGGGGGGCACAGTGTGATATATGATATATCTGCTCCCCCATATTATGTACAGGGGGTAATATAGGGGGGCACAGTGTGATATATTATATATCTGCTCCCCCATATTATGTACAGGGGATAATATAGGGGGGCACAGCGTGATATATGATATATCTGCTCCTCCATATTATGTACAGGGGATAATATAGGGGGGCACAGTGTGATATGTGACATATCTGCACTCCCATATTATGTATAGGGGATAATATAGGGGGGCACAGTGTGATATATGATATATCTGCTCCCCCATATTATGTACAGGGGATAATAGTGGGGCACAGCGTGATATATGATATATCTGCTCCCCCATATTATGTAGAGGGGGTAATATAGGGGGCACAGTGTGATATATATCTGCTTCCCCATATTATGTACAGGGGGGTAATATAGGGGGCACAGTGTGATATATGATATATCTGCTCCCCCATATTATGTACAGGGGGTAATATAGGGGACACAGTGTGATATATGGGATACTTCTGCTGCGAGCGGCCGCTCATCTCCCAGCTGCTCGCAGCGGAAGTACCCGCACAGGCAGCGGCGCTGACATCCATGCGGAAGGGAGGACCGGGGAGCGTCGCTGCGGGTCGGGATACTTCTGCTGCGAGCAGTCGCTCATGTCCCGGCTTCTCGCAGCGGAAGTAGCCGCACAGGCAGCGCCGCTCCCCGGTCCTCACCAATACGATTCGCTGATTGGTCTCGCTCTCCGCCCGCGACCAATCAGTGATCTTGGCGCTAAAGTTAAACACCAATCACCGATTTGGACGCCACATTTAAACAACGCTCTGCTGATTGGTCGTGGACTCCAGCCGCGACCATTCAGTGAGATTGGCGCCAAATTTAAACAACGCTCTGCTCATTGGTCGCCGACGGCAGCCGCTACCAATCAGCGAGATTGCCGCCAAATTTAAACAACGCTCTGCTGATTGGTTGCGGCCGCCAGCCGACCGCGACCAATCAGCGAGATTGGCGCCAAATTTAAACAACGCTCTGCTGATTGGTTGCGGTCGCCAGCCGACCGCGACCAATCAGCGAGATTGGCGCCATATTTAAACAACGCTCTGCTGATTGGTCGCGGACGCCAGCCGCGACCAATCAGCGATTTTGGCGCCAAATTTAAACACCGCTCTGCTGATTGCGCCCTGTCGGCCGCATACATATTCTAGAATACCCGATGCATTAGAATCGGGCCACCATCTAGTATGTTATAATGGTATACAGCCTAGTTATTTGACATGTCGGCAGAGGTTTAGGCCATAAAATCTAATTTCATTTCACTCAGTGTCAGGCAAAGATTTAGATGAAATTACTGTCCCTTTAATTGAAGTATTATTCATCTTCAGGATGGAGGATGTCGGGTTCTTCCTTCTCCTTGGACTGTTTTGCACGACTATCCCCTATAATCTTATGTTCTGTCATATACTCAAGGTCTGCAAAACAATCTGAAGGTGGAGGGTCTGAGAGGGTTAAACCAGAATTTGCTGAGTAACGCTGACTGGCGGCCATATAACGACAATCACCAGAAAGGAGAAACAGGCAGAAATCTGTTTTCTATCAGAAGTCGCATTTTCATGTATTTCTTCCCTGAAATACTCTGTACTGCTGGACGCTGTCACTGCTCCTTAAACGATATACAGGCGCTTCTCACTAAATTAGAATATCATCAAAAAGTTAATTTATTTCAGTTCTTCAATACAAAAAGTGAAATTCCTATATTATATAGAGTCATTACACACAGAGGGATCTATTATATAGAGTCATTACACACAGAGGGATCTATTATATAGAGTCATTACACACAGAGGGATCTATTATATAGAGTCATTACACGCAGAGGGATCTATTATATAGAGTCATTACACGCAGAGGGATCTATTATATAGAGTCATTACACGCAGAGGGATCTATTATATAGAGTCATTACACGCAGAGTGATCTATTATATAGAGTCATTACACACAGATGGATCTATTATATAGAGTCATTACACACAGAGGGATCTATTATATAGAGTCATTACACGCAGAGGAATCTATTATATAGAGTCATTACACACAGAGGGATCTATTATATAGAGTCATTACACACAGAGAGATCTATTATATAGAGTCATTACACACAGAGGGATCTATTATATAGAGTCATTGCACGCAGAGGGATCTATTATATAGAGTCATTACACGCAGAGGGATCTATTATATAGAGTCATTACACACAGAGAGATCTATTATATAGAGTCATTACACACAGAGGGATCTATTATATAGAGTCATTACACACAGAGGGATCTATTATATAGAGTCATTACACACAGAGAGATCTATTATATAGAGTCATTACACACAGAGGGATCTATTATATAGAGTCATTACACACAGAGGGATCTATTATATAGAGTCATTACATACAGAGGGATCTATTATATAGAGTCATTGCACGCAGAGGGATCTATTATATAGAGTCATTACACGCAGAGGGATCTATTATATAGAGTCATTACACGCAGAGGGATCTATTATATAGAGTCATTACACGCAGAGCGATCTATTATATAGAGTCATTACACGGAGAGGGATCTATTATATAGAGTCATTACACGCAGAGCGATCTATTATATAGAGTCATTACACGCAGAGGGATCTATTATATAGAGTCATTACACGCAGATGGGATCTATTATATAGAGTCACTACACGCAGAGGGATCTATTATATAGAGTCATTACACGCAGAGGGATCTATTATATAGAGTCATTACACGCAGAGGGATCTATTATATAGAGTCATTACACGCAGAGGGATCTATTATATAGAGTCATTACACGCAGAGGGATCTATTATATAGAGTCATTACACGCAGAGGGATCTATTATATAGAGTCATTACCCGCAGAGGGATCTATTATATAGAGTCATTACACGCAGAGGGATCTATTATATAGAGTCATTACCCGCAGAGGGATCTATTATATAGAGTCATTACCCGCAGAGGGATCTATTATATAGAGTCATTACCCGCAGAGGGATCTATTATATAGAGTCATTACCCGCAGAGGGATCTATTATATAGAGTCATTACACGCAGAGGGATCTATTATATAGAGTCATTACCCGCAGAGGGATCTATTATATAGAGTCATTACACGCAGAGGGATCTATTATATAGAGTCATTACCCGCAGAGGGATCTATTATATAGAGTCATTACCCGCAGAGGGATCTATTATATAGAGTCATTACACGCAGAGGGATCTATTATATAGAGTCATTACCCGCAGAGGGATCTATTATATAGAGTCATTACCCGCAGAGGGATCTATTATATAGAGTCATTACCCGCAGAGGGATCTATTATATAGAGTCATTACCCGCAGAGGGATCTATTATATAGAGTCATTACCCGCAGAGGGATCTATTATATAGAGTCATTACACGCAGAGGGATCTATTATATAGAGTCATTACCCGTAGAGTGATCTATTATATAGAGTCATTACACGCAGAGGGATCTATTATATAGAGTCATTACACGCAGAGGGATCTATTATATAGAGTCATTACACGCAGAGGGATCTATTATATAGAGTAATTACACGCAGAGGGATCTATTATATAGAGTCATTACACGCAGAGGGATCTATTATATAGAGTCATTACACGCAGAGGGATCTATTATATAGAGTCATTACACGCAGAGGGATCTATTATATAGTCATTACACACAGAGGGATCTATTATATAGAGTCATTACACACAGAGGGATCTATTATATAGAGTCATTACACACAGAGCGATCTATTATATAGAGTCAATACACACAGAGCGATCTATTATAAAGAGCCATTACACACAGAGGGATCTATTATATAGTCATTACACACAGAGGGATCTATTATATAGAGCCATTACACACAGAGGGATCTATTATATAGAGTCATTACACACAGAGGGATCTATTATATAGAGTCATTACACACAGAGGGATCTATTATATAGAGTCCATTACACACAGAGCGATCTATTATATTGAGTCATTACACACAGAGGGATCTATTATATAGAGTCATTACACACAGAGGAATCTATTATATAGAGTCATAACACGCAGAGGGATCTATTATATAGAGTCATTACACGCAGAGGGATCTATTATATAGAGTCATTACACGCAGAGGGATCTATTATATAGAGTCATTACACGCAGAGTGATCTATTATATAGAGTCATTACACGCAGAGGGATCTATTATATAGAGTCCATTACACGCAGAGCGATCTATTATATAGAGTCATTACACGGAGAGGGATCTATTATATAGAGTCATTACACGCAGAGCGATCTATTATATAGAGTCATTACACGCAGAGGGATCTATTATATAGAGTCATTACACGCAGAGGGATCTATTATATAGAGTCACTACACGCAGAGGGATCTATTATATAGAGTCATTACACGCAGAGGGATCTATTATATAGAGTCATTACACGCAGAGGGATCTATTATATAGAGTCATTATGACGCGCCCCCTGGGCCATATTCTTTAAGGGGAATATCCGGAGCCGGATCAGATGGGAGTTGTAGTCTTCCGAGTGGCTGTGACCCGGTCCGTGCCCAGGGTGTCAAACTCAGTTGTATGTGGCAGTCCTACAGATGTTATAAGTTCTTTATTGTCGACTACGCCACCCGTTGTATTGCGGTCACTATGGCCGCCGCTGCAGCAGGGTCCGCTGAGGCTGATGGTGTAGGTGCAGCTTTTGGTGGTATAACCCCCAACGGGTGGGGTATAGCCTCAGGGGGTCAGGTGCAGAGGATGGGGGTTGTGGTGGTGCAGCATAGGTGTTAAAGGAAGACAGAGTCGGGTTGTGCAGTTTAGGGTATTTACTCACTGCTGATGTTCCGGTCACTCCAGCTTCAAGTGACCTCCCGAGCCGTGCTGCGTCCACCAGGTCCTGGATCCAGCCAACCCCCAAGCGAGTCCGGAGCGTGACCCTGAGCTCTCCTTCTGTCCTTTCTCTGGCCGTCCCCACTATTGATCCACCCAGGTCCAGCTCCCTCGGGCCTTCTGTTGGGTGACCCTTGGCCTTGGGTTCCCTGACCCTCCACGTGGTATGCCTTCGTGGTGGATGTGGTGGGTGGCCGTGGCAGACGCTGCCCACGGCCTCCGGTCTCTGGCTGGGGTGTGTTTTTGCCCCCACCAGCTTGGGTTCCGGTACCCTGATGCCGACTCTTCACCCGTAGCTTGAATTTGGGCTCTCAGAGTCCTCTCTTCTGTTTCCCCCTCTGGGTCTTTCTTTCTCTGCTCCACTCTCTCTCTCTCTAGGGCTTCTCTGCTCCTCTTCCTCTGACTCCTCTGCAAAGGCTGACTGACTGACCCTGTTCTTTGATGGTGCCCACCTTATATACACCCTCTATGTGTGAGCTCAGGTGACCAGCACCCAATGAGCTCCTATCTTTACCCAGGCTGCTCCCCCTATCTGCCCCTACACTACTGGGATGTACCACCCCCCTCCCACTCCAGCCAGGAACAGACTCGGTCGTACCTGCACATTTCTAAGTGGGAGTACCGTCGGCCTGTTCCTCGGAAATGGGATGTGTGTAGTGCATGCAGCCTACCGAGCTCAGTTCCACACTCCATCCTTACCCGGGAGTGGAATATCACACCTCTGGGTTGAGGTGCAATACCCCTGTAGCAGCCGAATCCTCAGGGTGCTACATTCCCCCCTGGTAAATCACAGCACGTCCTCGGGCTGTAAGACATAACACAAAAACATACAAATTTTTGCATAAACATATAAGACATATAAAACAACATATATTAGCAGATAAAACATTCTTTCTTATAAAACATTCTTGTCGCCTCTGGCTCCTCCTCCGGTCACTGTGCAACGTGTGACCGGGTAAAGTGCGACAGTCTCTCTGGAAAACTGGTTTTCCTATAAAACCGGTAGGGGGCGCTTTAGGACGCGCAACTATATACAAGGGATATGGCCGCTCTCAGTCCTCGGCCAGTGGGATTTAGGGGTTAAACGGGTAACAGTTCACACATGCTGGTCCCAACGGGGACTATTTTTAGCAACAGCAACAGTTTCAGTTTATGGTGCCCCCACGGGCAACTATATACAGCTCCTGCTTCGCTGTACTTAACGACGGCGTCCTCCTGCTCTTTCTTTATTGTTACCTTTGGCTCTAGTTTCAGACCCGTCCGGGTCCTCTTGTTCTTCCTCCTCACACCGCAGCTCTTCCTCCGTCAGACGATGCACATGGAGGGCGTAGGGTCCTTTGGCACACTTGTGCCGGGTGAAGGTGACCTCGTCCCCGATGTAAAGGTCACGACCTCTGTGTCCCTCCGGTAGGTGGGACTCAACGTCTCTCCTGGTCACGAAGACGTCGCCTAGGGTGCGGTGGTCTCGGATGAAGCCCCACCCATGCTGCATATTAAACTTTATCACAGTCCCGGTGGTGCGGGGACTATGCGCTGCACGGGGGTCTCTCCTGGCCCGGCTCTTCTGCTCCGCGCTCCTTACTTGAGCTTGCTGTTCCCGGACCCGCCTCTCTCTCCGCTCCCTCTCAAAGTCCTCGAGCTGTTGGCGGCAGCACTCAGCACGCTCCGCTGCAGCTGCCCGAGTCTCTTGAGTGAACCCCATGAGATCTTCTCCAGTGGGGTCCCACTCGAACTGCGCTTCTGCTAGCGGGGGCGAGATCCTCTTTACGGGCTTTGGAGCCGGGATCAGGGGTTCACCCAGGGGTCTCTCTCTCCGGAGTCGGGGATGGTGAAACTCCGGTGGCCATATAAATGGCTGCCCATCCGGGCACGTATGCTGGGCGTACAGGTCCTCTCCCAGATGCGGCACTTTAGGTCTTATGGGCGCGGTGGTGTTAGCGCCCGGGTTGCCCGGGCCTTGCGGCCAGGCCTGGGGTATCTGGAAGGTAAAGGGCACCGTAAGGACGGCGGCGCCCTGGGCTACTTGGCCCTGCGACCAGGCCGGGGGCTCCGCGGAGGTAGGGGGCGCTGTTGGTATTGCGGCGCCCGGGGGTACTAGGCCTTGCGACCAGGCTGGTGGTACTTCCTGCTTGGTCACGCCCGGGATCGAGGCGTGTGACGTCACAGGGGTCGCGGCTCCCGTTTGAGGCCTAGTCTGCGGCGGTGACGTTGCAGCGACGGGCACGGCAGGATAGACTTCGGGCTCTGCGACGGGGAGCTGGGGCAGGTACGCGGTTTCCCGGTTTGGGGTATAGACGTCCCCTTTACCTGCCTCCACTCGTTCGGCTCCCTTCTCGGCGCCGTCTCCGGCCTTCAGTCCTCCCGCGCCATCCTCAGAGGCGGTCGGTCTCCTCGTCTTGGGTGGCGTGCTCCGCTGACGGGTCTCGGTCTGCCGGGCCATCTCTCGGCTCCACTCCGCCAACGTCTCTCGCTGCACCCGGGCCATCCTCCTTGCGAGGCCCTCCAGAGCGGTCTGTGCACACTCCCGGTCTCGGGGAAGCTGTGCTAGGACCTCCACTAGGCCTAGTGGGGTCGTTGTTTCTAGCAGGCTCCTGACCAACGGGTCGGTGCTGCTCTGCTCTCCTTCAGTTGTCTCCAGCAGGCTCCTGGCCAGCGGGCCGGTGCTGCTCTGCTTTCTCGCCATCTCCGGGTAAGCTCCTCCTATATTCTTCTCCCGGCTTCTTGCCTCCGGGTGCGCTCGCTCTAGACTCCTCCAGGCGGCACCCATCTTCGTTCTCTCCTTTCGTCTCCTCCCCCTTCGAGGGCGGTCCCGGGGCCACTTGGTGACTGTCAGCTCCAGGGGCTGTTCTTTCACGCTGACAGACACCTCTAGCATCACAGTCTCTGTTGGTGGGGGCGGTTTCCACTTTTGGCGCCATTTTCGGTCCTGGCCCACGATGGGAGGTGGCCTCTCGCCACCCTCTGGCACGCCCATAATGGCGTCCGCTCTTCCAAGGCGGGAAACCTTTGGAAATGGCGGGAATCGTCTCCCAGTGGCGGGAAACTCTGCAGATGGCGGGAAAAAGCTGTTAATGGCGGACAACCGGCGGGAATCGACCTGTGATGGAGTCCGATGGCATGGACCCTCCGGAACCGACAGGAGACTTCTTTTTGAGGTAAACTCGCACTTTTCTTCAGGCACGCAGTACCCGGGTGTTGCGGGCACGTAATCCTGCCGACTACGCCAAAGTTGACGCGCCCCCTGGGCCATATTCTTTAAGGGGAATATCCGGAGCCGGATCAGATGGGAGTTGTAGTCTTCCGAGTGGCTGTGACCCGGTCCGTGCCCAGGGTGTCAAACTCAGTTGTATGTGGCAGTCCTACAGATGTTATAAGTTCTTTATTGTCGACTACGCCACCCGTTGTATTGCGGTCACTATGGCCGCCGCTGCAGCAGGGTCCGCTGAGGCTGATGGTGTAGGTGCAGCTTTTGGTGGTATAACCCCCAACGGGTGGGGTATAGCCTCAGGGGGTCAGGTGCAGAGGATGGGGGTTGTGGTGGTGCAGCATAGGTGTTAAAGGAAGACAGAGTCGGGTTGTGCAGTTTAGGGTATTTACTCACTGCTGATGTTCCGGTCACTCCAGCTTCAAGTGACCTCCCGAGCCGTGCTGCGTCCACCAGGTCCTGGATCCAGCCAACCCCCAAGCGAGTCCGGAGCGTGACCCTGAGCTCTCCTTCTGTCCTTTCTCTGGCCGTCCCCACTATTGATCCACCCAGGTCCAGCTCCCTCGGGCCTTCTGTTGGGTGACCCTTGGCCTTGGGTTCCCTGACCCTCCACGTGGTATGCCTTCGTGGTGGATGTGGTGGGTGGCCGTGGCAGACGCTGCCCACGGCCTCCGGTCTCTGGCTGGGGTGTGTTTTTGCCCCCACCAGCTTGGGTTCCGGTACCCTGATGCCGACTCTTCACCCGTAGCTTGAATTTGGGCTCTCAGAGTCCTCTCTTCTGTTTCCCCCTCTGGGTCTTTCTTTCTCTGCTCCACTCTCTCTCTCTCTAGGGCTTCTCTGCTCCTCTTCCTCTGACTCCTCTGCAAAGGCTGACTGACTGACCCTGTTCTTTGATGGTGCCCACCTTATATACACCCTCTATGTGTGAGCTCAGGTGACCAGCACCCAATGAGCTCCTATCTTTACCCAGGCTGCTCCCCCTATCTGCCCCTACACTACTGGGATGTACCACCCCCCTCCCACTCCAGCCAGGAACAGACTCGGTCGTACCTGCACATTTCTAAGTGGGAGTACCGTCGGCCTGTTCCTCGGAAATGGGATGTGTGTAGTGCATGCAGCCTACCGAGCTCAGTTCCACACTCCATCCTTACCCGGGAGTGGAATATCACACCTCTGGGTTGAGGTGCAATACCCCTGTAGCAGCCGAATCCTCAGGGTGCTACATTTACACGCAGAGGGATCTATTATATAGAGTCATTACACGCAGAGGGATCTATTATATAGAGTCATTACACGCAGAGGGATCTATTATATAGAGTCATTACACGCAGAGGGATCTATTATATAGAGTCATTACCCGCAGAGGGATCTATTATATAGAGTCATTACACGCAGAGGGATCTATTATATAGAGTCATTACCCGCAGAGGGATCTATTATATAGAGTCATTACACACAGAGGGATCTATTATATAGAGTCATTACACGCAGAGTGATCTATTATATAGAGTCATTACACACAGATGGATCTATTATATAGAGTCATTACACAGAGGGATCTATTATATAGAGTCATTACACGCAGAGGAATCTATTATATAGAGTCATTACACACAGAGGGATCTATTATATAGAGTCATTACACACAGAGAGATCTATTATATAGAGTCATTACACACAGAGGGATCTATTATATAGAGTCATTACACACAGAGGGATCTATTATATAGAGTCATTACCCGCAGAGGGATCTATTATATAGAGTCATTACCCGCAGAGGGATCTATTATATAGAGTCATTACACGCAGAGGGATCTATTATATAGAGTCATTACCCGCAGAGGGATCTATTATATAGAGTCATTACACGCAGAGGGATCTATTATATAGAGTCATTACCCGCAGAGGGATCTATTATATAGAGTCATTACCCGCAGAGGGATCTATTATATAGAGTCATTACACGCAGAGGGATCTATTATATAGAGTCATTACCCGCAGAGGGATCTATTATATAGAGTCATTACCCGCAGAGGGATCTATTATATAGAGTCATTACCCGCAGAGGGATCTATTATATAGAGTCATTACCCGCAGAGGGATCTATTATATAGAGTCATTACCCGCAGAGGGATCTATTATATAGAGTCATTACACGCAGAGGGATCTATTATATAGAGTCATTACCCGTAGAGTGATCTATTATATAGAGTCATTACACGCAGAGGGATCTATTATATAGAGTCATTACACGCAGAGGGATCTATTATATAGAGTCATTACACGCAGAGGGATCTATTATATAGAGTAATTACACGCAGAGGGATCTATTATATAGAGTCATTACACGCAGAGGGATCTATTATATAGAGTCATTACACGCAGAGGGATCTATTATATAGAGTCATTACACGCAGAGGGATCTATTATATAGAGTCATTACACGCAGAGGGATCTATTATATAGAGTCATTACACGCAGAGGGATCTATTATATAGAGTCATTACATGCAGAGTGATCTATTATATAGAGTCATTACACACAGAGGGATCTATTATATAGAGCCATTACACACAGAGGGATCTATTATATAGAGTCACTACACACAGAGG
Organism: Phyllobates terribilis; assembly: GCF_046119375.1. NCBI lineage: Eukaryota > Metazoa > Chordata > Amphibia > Anura > Dendrobatidae > Phyllobates > Phyllobates terribilis. Next base: position 178,540,826 of record NW_027362770.1, read on the forward strand.
GATCTATTATATAGAGTCATTACACACAGAGGGATCTATTATATAGAGTCCATTACACACAGAGCGATCTATTATATAGAGTCATTACACACAGAGGGATCTATTATATAGAGTCATTACACACAGAGGGATCTATTATATAGAGTCATTACACGCAGAGGGATCTATTATATAGAGTCATTACATGCAGAGTGATCTATTATATAGAGTAATTACACACAGAGGGATCTATTATATAGAGCCATTACACACAGAGGGATCTATTATATAGAGTCACTACACACAGAGGGATCTATTATATAGAGTCATTACACACAGAGGGATCTATTATATAGAGTCCATTACACACAGAGCGATCTATTATATAGAGTCATTACACACAGAGGGATCTATTATATAGAGTCATTACACACAGAGGGATCTATTATATAGAGTCATTACACACAGAGGGATCTATTATATAGAGTCATTACACACAGAGGGATCTATTATATAGAGTCATTACACACAGAGGGATCTATTATATAGAGTCATTACACACAGAGGGATCTATTATATAGAGTCATTACACACAGAGCGATCTATTATATAGAGTCAATACACACAGAGCGATCTATTATAAAGAGCCATTACACACAGAGGGATCTATTATATAGTCATTACACACAGAGGGATCTATTATATAGAGCCATTACACACAGAGGGATCTATTATATAGAGTCATTACACACAGAGGGATCTATTATATAGAGTCATTACACACAGAGGGATCTATTATATAGAGTCCATTACACACAGAGCGATCTATTATATAGAGTCATTACACACAGAGGGATCTATTATATAGAGTCATTACACACAGAGGGATCTATTATATAGAGTCATAACACGCAGAGGGATCTATTATATAGAGTCATTACACGCAGAGGGATCTATTATATAGAGTCATTACACGCAGAGGGATCTATTATATAGAGTCATTACACGCAGAGGGATCTATTATATAGAGTCATTACACGCAGAGGGATCTATTATGTAGAGTCCATTACACGCAGAGCGATCTATTATATAGAGTCATTACACGCAGAGGGATCTATTATATAGAGTCCATTACACGCAGAGGGATCTATTATATAGAGTCATTACACGAAGAGGGATCTATTATATAGAGTCATTACACGCAGAGGGATCTATTATATAGAGTCATTACACGCAGAGGGATCTATTATATAGAGTCATTACACGCAGAGGGATCTATTGTATAGTCATTACACGCAGAGGGATCTATTATATAGAGTCATTACACGCAGAGGGATCTATTGTATAGAGTCATTACACGCAGAGGGATCTATTATATAGAGTCATTACACGCAGAGGGATCTATTGTATAGAGTCATTACACGCAGAGGGATCTATTATATAGAGTCATTACACGCAGAGGGATCTATTATATAGAGTCATTACACGCAGAGGGATCTATTATATAGAGCCATTACACGCAGAGGGATCTATTATATAGAGTCATTACACACAGAGGGATCTATTATATAGAGTCATTACACACAGAGGGATCTATTATATAGCGTCATTACACACAGAGGGATCTATTATATAGAGTCGTCACACACAGAGGGATCTATTTCACGTGTTTATTTCTGTTAATGTTGATGATTATGGATTACAGCCAATGAAAACACAAAAGTCATTATCTCAGTAAATTAGAATACTTTATATCAATGAAAAATGTTTTTAAAATCCATAATGTTATCCTACTGAAATGTCTGTTCAGTAAATACCTCAATACTTGGTCGGGCTCCTTGTGCATCAATTACTGCATCAATGCGGCAATGTGGCATGGAGGGATCAGCCTGTGGCATGGAGGGATCAGCCTGTGGCTGCTGAGGTGTTATGGAAGCCCAGGTGGCTTTGATAGCAGCCTTCAGCTCGTCTGCATTGTGGGATCTGGGGTCTCTCATCTTCCTCTTGACAATACCCTATAGATTCTCTATAATAGATTCTCTATGGGGTTAAGGTCAGGCGAGTTTGCTGCCAATCAAGCACAGTGATACTGTTGTGTGTAAACCAGGTATTGGTACTTTTGGCAGTGTGGACAGGAGCCAAGTCCTGCTGGAGAATGACATTTCCATCTCCAAAAAGCTTGTCGGCAGAGGGAAGCATGAAGGGCTGTAAAATTTCCTGGTAGACGGCTGCGCTGACTTTGGTCTTGATAAAACACAGTGGACCTACACCAGCAGATGACATGGCTCCCCAAACCATCACTGATTGTGGAGACTTCACACTAGACCTCCAGCAGCTTGGATTGTGGCCTCTCCACTCTTCCTCCAGACTCTGGGACCTTGTGGAGTGTGTCAATGACTGCCTTCTGGACATCTGTCAAGTCAGCCGTCTTCCCCATGATTGTGGAGCCTACTGAAACAGACGAAGGGACCTTTATAAATGCTTTGGAAGCCTTTGCAGGTGTTTTTTTGTTAATTATTCAAATTTACTGAGATAATGACTTGTTTGTGTTTTCATTGGCTGTAAGCCATAATCATCAACGTTAACAGAAATAAACACGTGAAATAGATCACTCTGTAATGACTCTATAGAATATAGGAGTTTCATTTTTTGTATTGAAGAACTGAAATAAATTAACTTTTTGATGATATTCTAATTTTGTGAGATGCACCTGTATCATGTATGTACATGGGGTAATATAAGGGACAAAGTGATATTTGATATTAAAGCACCCCCATATCTTGTATGTGTACGGGGATAATATAGGGGGCACAGTGTGATATATGATATATCTGCTCCCCCATATTATGTGTGTACAGGGGGTATTATAGGGGGGCACAGTGTGATATATGATATATCTACACACCCATATTATGTGTGTACAGGGGGTGATATAGGGGGCACAGTGTGATATATACCGTATTTTTCGGACTATAAGACACACCGGACCAAAAGACGTACCTAGGTTTTAGAGGAGGAAAATAGTAAAAAAAAAATTATGCAAAAAATGTGGTCATGATGCACTGTTATGTGGGAGGGGGTCTTCTGCTAGCAGCTTTATAGGGGTAATGTCCCCCAATTTTGTGCTACTATCCCCCATCCTGCTATATATGCCCCTCCTTCCTGTTATACGTGGTCCTCATCCCCATCTTGGTATGCATGGCACCCCAATCCCCCATCCAAGTATGCATGGCACCCCTCATCCTTCATCCTAGTATGCATGGCACCCCTCATCCCCAATCTTGGTATGCATGGCACCCCTCTTCCTGGTATGCATGGCACCCCCTATTCTGGTATGCATGGCCACCCCATCCCCATCATGCTGCGCACAAAAAAATAAAGGATCCTACTCACCTTCCTCTCTGCTCCAGCGCTGCGTCCTGTATTGCTGCCAGCAGCTGATCTCACCGTGGGAGCCGCACATGACGTCACTGCCATGCGCCCTCACACGGTGAGATGAGCTGCCGGAATAGTCACTGCTCTCCATGCCTGGATTATTGGCGTGGGAGGTAGTGACTATTCATTCTCCTTAATAGCGGGCGCACACTGTAGCCGCAGTCGCCGGCTCCTGCAGCGGCTCGGCGATCGCTTGTATCCGCTATTAAGGAGCATGAATATTCACTACTTCCCACGCCCATGGGAGTGGGGAGTAGTGAATATTCATGCTCTTTAATAGCGGGCACACGTGACTGCCGAACCGCTGCAGGAGCCGGCGGCTGCTGCTGACACTGTTCTCGCTATTATGGAGAATGAATATTCAGTGCTCCACACGCTCATGGGGGTGGGGAGCAGTGAATATTCATTCTCTTTAGCAGCGGGCACACGTGATAGCTGCAGCAGGTGTCTGCTGCCTCCTGTGACCCATTCCTCTGCCGCTGCCACTCCCCCCACCCCTCCCTCCATCCACAGCAACAGTATAATATAGTACATTCGGACTATGACGCACCCCTTACGCACCCCTTACTTTCCTCCAAAATTTTGGAGGAAAAAAGTGCGTCTTATAGTCCTAAAATTACGGTAATATATCTGCTCTCCCATATCATGTATCTGTATATTGAACCCTTTCTACGCCCGGGTGGTGAGCATTTTTATTGGTATATGGTCTCCCATCCTGTTTTGTGCTGCCCCCATCCTGTTATGTGCTGCGCCCATCCTCCTATGTGCTGCCCCCTTCCAGTTATGTGCTGCCCCCATCCTTTTATGTGCTGCCCCCATCTTGTTATGTGCTGCCCCCATCCTGTTATGTGCTGTCCCCATCCTGCGCCCCCATCCTGTTATGTGCTGCCCCCATTCTTTTATGTGCTGCCCCCATCTTGTTATGTGCTACCCCCATCCTGTTATGTGCTGTCCCCATCCTGTTATTTACTGCCCCCAACCTGTTATGTGCTGCCCCCATCCTGTTATGTGCTGTCCCCATCCTGTTATTTGCTTCCCCCAACCTTTTATTTGCTGCCCCCAACCTGTTATGTGCTGCCCCCATCCTGTTATGTGCTGTCCCCATCCTGTTATGTGCTGCCCCCAACCTGTTATGTGCTGCCCCCATCCTGTTATGTGCTGCACCCATCCTCTTATGTGCTGCCTCCATCTTGTTATGTGCTTGTTATGTGCTGCCCCTTTCTTGTTATGTGCTGCCCCCATCCTGTTATGTGCTGCCCCCATCCTGGTATTTGTGCTGCCCCCATCCTGGTATTTGTGCTGCCCCCATCCTGGTATTTGAGCTACCAATCCTGTTCCCCCATCCTGTTATGTGCTGCCCCCATCCTATCCTGGTATGCATGACACCCCTCATCCCTATGCTGATATGCATGGTACCCCTCATCCCTATCCTGGTATGTATGATACCCCTCATCCCTATCCTGGTATGCATGGTATCCCAATTCTTGTATGCATGGCACCCCTCATCCCCATTCCTGGTATGCATGGCACCCCTCATCCCCAATCCTGGGATGTATGGCACCCTCATCCCTATCCTGATATGTATGGCACCCCTCATCCCCAATCCAGGTATGTATGGCACCCCTCATCCTCAATCCTGGTATGCATGGCACCCCTCATCCCCAATCCTGGTATGCATGGCACCCCTCATCCCCAATCCTGGTATGCATGGTACCCCTCATCCTGGTATGCATGGTACCCCTCATCCCTATCCTGGTATGTATAGTACCCCTCATCCTGGTATGCATGGTACCCCTCATCCCTATCCTGGTATGCATGGCACCCCACCCCTCATCCTGGTATGCATGGTACCCCTCATCCCTATCCTGGTATACATGGCACACCTCATCCCTATCCTGGTATGTATGGCCCCTCATCTGAATTCTGGTATGCATGGCACCCCTCATCCCCAATCCTGGTATGCATGTCACCCCTCATTCCAAATCTGGTATACATGGCACCCCTCATCCCAATCCTGGTATGCATGGCACCCCATCCCTCATCCTGGTATGCATAGCACCCCATCCCTCATCCTGGTATGCATGGCGCCCCTCATCCCAATTCTGGTATGTATGGCACCCCTCATCCCCAATCCTGGTATATATAGCACCCCTCACCCCCCAATCCTAGTATGCTTGGTACCCCTCATCCCCCTATCCTTGTATGCATGGTCCCCTCACCCCCCAATCCTGGTATGTATGGTACCCCTCATCCCCCTATCCTGGTATGCATGGCATCCCCTCATCCCTATCCTGGTATGTATGGTACTCCTCATCCCTATCACGCTGCACATACAAAAAAGCCGGAGGCCGGGGGAGGAGTGTGGTGCCGGAGTACGCGCATGCCCAGACCGCGCTGTCCGGCGCCATTTTGCTGAAGACACACTGCAAATGTGTCTTCAGTAAAATGGCGCCGGATAGCGCTATGCGCATGCGCCGATTCCAACGCCTCACTCCTGCCCCGGTCTCCGGCGAGAACAGAGGCGCTGCAGCAGCACTCTTCCCGGTCAGGTAAGTGTGTAAGTATGGCCCCGGAGATCGTGGTATGCGTTCAGTGTCTACGCATATCGTGATCTCCAGCGCCATACAGTCCTCTAACCTGTAACGGCTCCATGCTTTCTTCTGTCTGGAGCCAGACTGCACAGTCTATAAAGGCTTCAGACAGATAGACGCATCTCCGGTTATATTATAGATGTCCCCCAATTCTGTACTAATATCCCCCATCCTGGTATATATGCCCCCCTCCTTCCTGTTATACATGGCCCTCATCCCCATCCTGGTATGCATGGCACCCCAATCCCCCATCCTGGTATACATGGCACCCCATTCCCCCATCCTGGAATGCATGGCACCCCAATCCCCCATCCTGGTATGCATGGCACCGCTCATCCTGGTATGCATGGCACCTCTTATCCTGGTGTGCATGGCACCCCTCATACCGGTATGCATGGTACCCCTCATCCTGGTATGCATGGCACCCCTTATCCCTCATCCTGGTATGCATGGCGCCCCTCATCCCCAAACCTGGTATGCATGGCACCCCTCATCCCTATCCTGGTATGCATGGCACCCCTCATCCCTATCCTGGTATGCATGGCACCCCTCTTCCTGGTATGCATGGCTCCCCCCATCCTGGTATGCATGGCAACCCTCGTCCCTTATCCTGTTATGTATGGCACCCCTCGTCCCCCATCCTGGTATGCATGGCACCTCTCATCCTGGTATGCATGGCACGGCTCATCCTGGTATGCATGGCACCCCTCTTCCTGGTATGCATGGCACCCCCTATTCTGGTATGCATGGCACCTCCATCCCCATCACGCTGCGCACAAAAAAATAAAGGATTCTACTCACCTCCCTCTCTGCTCCAGCGCTGCGTCCTGTATTGCTGCCGAAATAGTCACTGCTGTCCACGTCGGGACTATTGGCGTCGGGAGTAGTGAGTATTCATTCTTCTTAATAGCGGGCGCACACTGTAGCCGCAGCCGCCGGCTCCTGCAGCAGCTCGGCAATCGCGTGTGCCCGCTATTAAGGAGCATGAATATTCACTACTTCCCACGCCCATGGGAGTGGGGAGTAATTGATATTCATGCTCTTAAATAGCGGCGGCTGTTGCTGACACTGTTCTCTCTATTAAGGAAAATTAATATTCAGTGCTCCACACGCTCATGGGGGTGGAGAGCACCCCTCACTTTCCTCCAAATTTTGGAGGAAAAAAGTGCGTCTTATAGTCCGAAAATTACGGTAATATATCTGCTCTCCCATATCATGTATGTGTATAGGGGGTAATAATATAGGGAGCACAGTGTGATATATGATATATCTACACCCCCTTATCATGTGTGTACAGGGTATAGTATAGGGGGGCACAGTGTGATATATGATATAGCTGCTCTCCATATGTGTGTACAGGGAGTAATATAGGGGGCACAGTGTGATATATGATATATCTGCTCTCCATATTATGTGTGTACAGGGGGTAATATAGAGAACACAGTGTGATATATGATATCTGCTCCCCCATATTATGTGTGTACAGGGGGTAGTATAGGGGGGCACGGTGTGATATATGATATATCTGCTCCCCCATATTATGTGTGTACAGGGGGTAATATAGGGGGCACAGTGTGATATATGATATATCTGCTCCCCTATATTATGTGTGTACAGGGGGTAATATAGGGGGCACAGTGTGATATATGATATATCTGCTCTCCATATTATGTGTGTACAGGGGGTAATATAGGGGGGCACGGTGTGATATATGATATATCTGCTCCCCCATATTATGTGTGTACAGGGGGTAATATAGGGGGCACAGTGTGATATATGATATATCTGCTCTCCATATTATGTGTGTACAGGGGGTAGTATAGGGGAGCACAGTGTGATATATGATATATCTGCTCCCCCATATTATGTGTGTACAGGGGGTAATATAGGGGGCACAGTGTGATATATGATATATCTGCTCTCCATATTATGTGTGTACAGGGGGTAATATAGGGGGGCACGGTGTGATATATGATATATCTGCTCCCCCATATTATGTGTGTACAGGGGGTAGTATAGGGGGGCACGGTGTGATATATGATATATCTGCTCCCCAATATTATGTGTGTACAGGGGGTATTATAGGGGGGCACAGTGTGATATATGATATATCTGCACCCCCATTTTATGTGTGTACAGAGTGCTACTTTATTTGTTAGTTATGTATGGAGATGGCTACTCTTAGTAAGCACCTGTACACACCAGTTTTCTGGTTTGGAATTGAAGGTCAGTCTTTTGATATTTGTATACATAGACTTTCTGACTGAGCACTCCACCCCTAAGCCTCAGGCACTTTTAATTAAAGCAGGATCCTATCCTCCCATATATTATTATTATTATTTATTATTATAGCGCCATTTATTCCATGGCGCTTTACATGTGAAAAGGGGTATACATAGCAAATACAAGTACAATAATCTTGAACACAATGTGACAGCGACTGGTCCAGGAGGAGCGAGGACCCTGCCCGCGAGGGCTCACAATCTACAAGGGATGGGTGAGGATACAGTAGGTGAGGGTAGAGCTGGTCGTGCAGCGGTGGTTACTGCAGGTTGTAGGCTTGTCGGAAGAGGTGGGTCTTCAGGCTCTTTTTGAAGGTTTCCACGGTCGATGAGAGTCTGATGTGTTGGGGTAGAGAGTTCCAGAGTAGGGGGGATGCACGGGAGAAATCTTGTATGTGATTATGGGAGGAGGAGATAAGAGGGGAGTAGAGAAGGAGATCTTGTGAGGATCGGAGGTTGCGTGCAGGTAGGTAACGGGAGACTAGGTCACAGATGTATGGGGGAGACAGGTTGTGGATGGCTTTGTATGTCATGGTTAGGGTTTTGAACTGGATTCTCTGAGGAATGGGGAGCCAGTGAAGAGATTGACAGAGAGGAGAGGCCGGGGAATAGCGGGGGGGACAGGTAGATTAGTCGGGCAGCAGAGTTTAGGATAGATTGGAGGGGTGCGAGAGTGTTAGAGGGGAGGCCACAGAGCAGGAGGTTGCAGTTGTCGAGGCGGAAGATGATGAGGGCGTTCACTAGTGTTTTTGCAGATTCGCGGTTGAGGAATGTGCGGATCCGGGAGATATTTTTGAGTTGGAGTCGGCAGGAAGTGGAAAGGGCTTGGATATGTGGTTTGAAGGAGAGATCAGAGTCCAGGGTTACTCCAAATCAGTGAGCTTGAGGGACTGGGGAGAGTGGACAGCCATTGACATTGATAGATAGGTCAGTTGGGGGGCGGTGAATGGGATGGCGGAAAGATGATGAATTCTGTTTTGTCCATGTTAAGTTTTAGAAATCTAGCAGAGAAGAAGGATGAAATAACGGACAGAGATATCGGGTCCAGAGAGGTAGATCTGTGTGTCATCAGAGCATAGAGGTGATAATGAAAGCCATGAGACTCTATGAGCTGTCCCAGGCCTAAGGTGTAGATGGAGAAGAGCAGAGGTCCTAGGACTGAACCTTGGGGGACACCGACAGATAGGGGGTGAGATGTGGAGGTGGTGCGTGAGTGGGAGACACTGAATTTCCTGTCTGTTAGGTATGAGGAGATCCAGGATAGGGCCAAGTCTGTGATGCCGAGAGATGAGAGAGTTTGTAGTAAGAGGGTATGGTCGACTGTGTCGAAGGCAGGTGACAGGTCCAGGAGGAGGAGGACGGAGTGGTGTTGCTTAGATTTGGCGGTTAGTAGGTCGTTGGTGACTTTAGTCAGTGCAGTTTCAGTAGAATGGTGCGGTCGGAAACCAGATTGTAGGCGGTCGAAGAGGAAGCAGGAGGAGAGGTGGGAGGACAGTTCAGAATGGACGTGTTGTTCCAGTAGTTTTGAGGCATAGGGGAGAAGTGATATGGAGCGATAGCTAGTCAGAGAGGATGGGTCAAGGGAGGGATTTTTGAGGATGGGTATGATTGAGGCAAGTTTGAAGCATGAGGGGAAGACACCATTTGTTAGTGACAGGTTAAAGAGGTGGGCTAGGGTTGGGATGAAGATAGTGGTAAGGTTTGGGATGAGGTGGGACGGGATTGGGTCAAGTTCACAGGTGGTGAGGTGTGATTTGGAGAGTAAAGAGGAAAGTTGGTCTTCCGTAATGGTGGAGAAGGTGGTTTTGGAGGAGGAGGGTTGAGTAGGTGTGGGGAGGGGCTGTGGGGGCTTTAGGCAAAAGCTTTGTCTGATGGTGTCAATCTTCTGCTTGAAGAATGAGGCAAAGTCTTCGGCTGAAATAAGAGGAGAGGGAGGAGGCACTGGGGGACGGAGGAGAGAATTGAAGGTGTTGAATAGTTGTTTGGGGTTGTGAGACAGGGAGGATATGAGGGATGCGAAGTATGTTTGTTTTGCTGCAGTGAGTGTGGACTTGAAGGTAGTGAGGGATTGTTTGAATGCAATGAAGTGCTCATTGGAGTGGGACTTTTTCCATCTACTCTCGGCAACCCTGGAGGCCTGTCGCAGTTCTTTAGTTAGGCTGGTGTGCCAGGGTTGTCTGTTGATTGTGCAAGCTTTGGTATGTGTGAGGGGGCGACCGAATCGAGAGCTGCAGCTGTTGTGGTGTTGTATAAAGTGGCAGCAACATCTGCATCATGTAAGGAACTAATATCTGTATACATGTAGACTTTAGTCTAAGAGAGGATTCACACTAGGTAGGTTCCCAGCAACGAGAGTCACCTTACCGTGGCTACCGGGTACACATGAATTGGCCAATTTATGCGCTAAGGATTCTCATTTATTTCTATTTTCTAGAGACGTAATGAAATTCAAATTTGATATATTTCATGTTTGCATGCTATAGAGCTACAGAGTGCTACTTTATTTGTTGGTGATGAGGATGAGGCAGCATCCCTGGAGGCCAACATCCCTGAGCTGGAGGTGTCAAGGGGAAACTCTGGAACCGCCCAACTCAGGGACTTAACTCAAAAAGGGGCGTTTGATAATGTGACTGTACTTAAAGGTGTTGCTTAGAAGCTGAGGGCCGACACCCGATATCCATATTTTGCCGTAAATAGGGAGTTACTATATCGGGTCACCAAGCAGAGAGGTGAGGTAATCGAGCAATTACTGGTGCCAGGGCCATATAGACGCAAGGTGTTAAACATGGCCCATACTCATGCATTACGTGGTCATCTAGGGGTGAAAAAAACCCAGGAAGGGATCCTCCAGAAATTCTACTGGCCCAGTCGTCACTGAGAAATCGTAAACTCTTGTAGGTCCTGTCCCACCTGCCATCTGACTTCTTCGGTGGATCACTTCCTCCATACTTTACACTGCAGCTCTGCTCGCTCACATTGTTAGGCCTGTGATTATAGTGCCATTGCTCATCATTGAGGTCCCATTTGATCGCATAGCCGTGGATCTAGTGGGACGCCTGGTCAAGTCCGCCAGAGGGCATCAGTATATCCTGATGGTCCTGGACTATGCTGCACGGTATCCGGAAGCCGTACCACTACGAAACTCCTACTCCAAGTGTATAGCTCGGGAATTGGTCCATATGTTTTCCGGAACAGGGTTGACTAAGGAGATCCTAACGGACCAAAGGGCTCCATTCATGTCAAAGGTGATGAGAGAGTTGTGCAAAACCCTGACACAAGTCAGGACCACAGTCTAGCACCCACTGACGGACGGTTTGGTGGAAAGGTTTAATAAAACCTTGAGACCTTGTTAAAGAAGGTCCTAGAGAAGGACGGCTGAGACTCGGACTGTCTACTGCCGTACCTTTTATTCTCCATCAGAGAAGTCACACAGGCCTCTACTGGTTTCTCCCCATTTGAACTGTTGTATGCCCGACAACCGTGGAATCCTGAATGTAGCGAAGGAGACCTGGGAGACAGAGTCTACACCTTACAGGAGTGTAATCGAACATGTGGCCCAGATGCAAGAGAGAATTGCCAACGTGATGGCCATTTTGAAAGAACACCTCAAAGCTCAAGAGTTACAGTCGAGGGTGTACAATAGCTCGGTGAGGGTGAGACACTTTAACCCTGGGGATCGGGTACTGGTGCTGGTACCTACGGTGGAGAGCAAACTTCTGGCCAAGTGGCAGAGCCCCTATGAAGTAGTCGAAAAGGTTGGCAACGTCAACTATAAAGTCTATCAACCAGGGAGAAGGAAGCCCTACCAGGTGTACCATGTCAACCTGATTAAGCCATAGTGAGATGGGGAGCTCCGTGTTTGGTGGCTAAGTCTGAAGCTGATGTGAAAGAGATCAAGATGACAGAGTCGCTGTCACGTGCCCAAAAGCAGTCATGCTGAGAGTTGTTACATCGGAACAGAGACCTTTTCTCGGAATTACAAGGTTGTACGCAGATCATAGAGAATGAGGTTCTCATGGAGCCTCATGTTGGGTAAACTTGAAACCGTATTGGATCCCCAAAGCCTGCCGAGAGATGATCTCGAAAGAGGTGAAGAGGATGCTGAGCCTTGGAGTCATTGAAGAGTCTATGAGTGGCTGGTCCAGTCCCATAGTCTTAGTGCTGAAACCAGATGGAGAATGGCGGTTTTCAATGACTATAGGAAGCTGAACGGAGTCTCCAAGTTTGATTCGTATCCAATGCCCCATGTCGATGAACTAATTGAAAGGCTAGGGTCGGCACAGTACATTGCTATCCTGGACCTCACGAAAGGATATTAAATTCCCATGTCCAAAGATGCCGAAGAGAAGACGGCCTTCTCAACGACTGACATTTACAGTACACAAGGATGCTGTTTGGGTTGAAAGGATCTTTGGCCACCTTCCAGAGAACGATGGACCGGATCCTTCCTCCTCACAAGAAGTAGCCAGCGGCCTACCTGGATGACATCGTGATCTTCAGCCAGGATTGTCATATGTACAAAGTCCAGATGATACTTGATGCTCTACATAAAGCGGGGTTTTCCATAAACCCGAAGAAATGTGCCATGGGGATAGTGGAATCTATGTACTTGGGCTATGTCATAGTCAGGGACGAAATCAAGCCCCAAATAAATAAAGTTGATGCAATCCAGAGTTGGCCAGAACTCCTCTCAAAGAAGCAGGTCTGAGGGTTCCTCTGCATCATGGACTACACAGGTTAGGTTTATCCCTAACTTTGCCATTATAGCCGCCCCTGTGACGGACCTCCTTAAAGGGTTGAAGTTGACTATGGCTAAGTGGTCTCCAGAAGCTGAGATGGCCTTCCGAGAACTGAAGCTAGCCCTGTGTAAACAGCAAGTGTTGGTGGCACCAGATTTCTCTAAGGAGTTTGTGGTCCAGATGGACGCATCAGATGTTGGCCTGGGTGCTGTTTTGTCACAGGAGGTGAACGGGGAAGAACACTCCATAATGTATCTAAGTTGGAAGCTGTCTTCCGGCGAAAAGAACTACTCCATAGTAGAGAAGAAATGTTTGGCCATTAAGTGGGCGTTGGACACTATCAGGTACTACCTCTTAGGCCACAGCCGCACTATCAGTATTTGGTCAGTATTTTTTCTCTGGAGTGGGAGCCAAAACCAGGAGTGGGTGATAAATGCAGAATTGGTGCTCTTTTTTCTATTATACTTTTTCTCGGATTGTTCCTCACCTGGATTTGGCTCCCACTGCTGAGAAAAAATACTGACCGAATACTGATAGTGGGGACATGGCCTTAGGCAGGAAGTTCAGGCTAGTGTCAGACCATGCCCCGCTGAGGTGGATGAGGGGGAAGAAGGGGAACAATGCCCGAGTGACCAGGTGGTTCCTAGCACTTCAAGATTTTAGCTTCCATGTAGAGTTTAGGGCCGGGAAACTGCATGGCAATGCTGACGCTCTGTTGAGGGTCCACTGTTTGATGGCGGAAGGTGCCTAGCTTCCCGGCTTTGGGGGACACAGTGTGATATATCTGATCCCCCATATTATGTGTGTGTACAGGGGTTTGTATAAGGGGGCACAGCAGTAGTGTAGCTACTGGGGGGGCAGAGGGGGCGGTCGCCCCAGGCCCCACGTCCTGAGGGGGCCCACCCGGATCTACGCTATTGTAACTGTTGCGTCGTGCGCAGCACAGCTACACTCCGAGCAGAGCAGGTAGACCTGATGTCCCTGCACTGCCCATCGGCTGCTATGGGGCCCTTGAGCAAGAGGGGGGCCCCCGGTGCCGGCATCAGGCCCCCCGCCCGCACGTCACCGCAACCGCAAGCTTAGTGATGGGAGAAGGAGTGACGCTCCCTCTCCCATCAATCCCCATAGTGTCCTCTGTGTCTGACGTCATCACTTGGCGCCCAGCCCGCTGTGCTGAAGATGTGTGCGGGCCGGGCGCTCAGAGCAGCGGGGGAACGAGAAGGAGAGAGAGGTGAGTATTGTGCTTATTTATTTATTTTTTCTTATTGTGGGGGGAGGATTATGCTACAGACTGCCTATGGGGGGGGTTATGCTACAGACTGCCTATGGGGAGGGATTATGCCAAAAACTGCCTATGGGGGGGGTTATGCTACAGACTGCCTATGGGGGGATTATGCTACAGACTGCCTATGGGGGGGGGATTATGCTACAGACTGCCTATGGGGGGTGGAGGGATTATGCTACAGTCTGCCTATGGGGGTTGGGGGATTATGCTACAGACTGCCTATGGGGGATGGGGGGATTATGCTACAGACTGCCTATGGGGGGATTATGCTGCAGACTGCCTATGGGGGGATTATGCTGCAGACTGCCTATGGGGGGATTATGCTACAGACTGCCTATGGGGGGATTATGCTGCAGACTGCCTATGGGGGGATTATGCTGCAGACTGCCTATGGGGGGATTATGCTACAGACTGCCTATGAGGAATGCATTATACTATATTGAGGACTATCTGGTGCATTAAACTATATGGAGGCTATTTATACAGTGTGGGGATTACAGTTAGGGTCATACAGTGTGGGAGATTATGTGGGGTCTTTGTATAGTGTGGGGGCCATCATACAGTGTGGGAGATTATGTGGGGTCTTTGTATAGTGTGGGGGCCATCATACAGTGTGGGAGATAATGTGGGGTCTTTGCACAGTGTGGGGGCCATCATACAGTGTGGGAGATAATGTGGGGTCTTTGTATAGTGTGGGGGCCATCATTCAGTGTGGGAGATAATGTGGGGTCTTTGCACAGTGTGGGGGCCAGCATACAGTGTGGGAGATTTTGTGGGGTCTTTGTATAGTGTGGGGGCCATCATATAGTGTGGGAGATAATGTGGGGTCTTTGCACAGTGTGGGGGCCATCATACAGTGTTGGAGACATCAGTTTGGAGGCTACGAAGGGGTCAATATACTGTGTGGGGGGTACTATACTGTGAGGGAGCATTATACTGTGTATAAGAGAGCATCATACTCTGTAGAGGGGATCTGTACATGGGGGGAGACTCAAAAATATTATTACATTTTTAGTTGGCAGTTATCGTTATAGGGGAACTCAGGTTATTGTGACTGTTAAAGGGGCACACAGGGGGCATTGTTACTTTCTAGGGGGCACTGTTTTCTAGGGCACTTGCACACGGCATTACTTTATTCTAGAGGCTTGTTTTACCATCTAGAGGGCGCACAGCAGGAGCTGTAATAGGGACACGTACAGCCGCAGCGGCTCGGTATTGGGGTATCAGCAGGTTGAGGCGTTTGTGCAGTTTGGGAATAGATGGGTAAGGGGCCTGAAATGTAAGGAGTCAGATGTGTCTTTGTTGTGATCTCTGCAGACCTGAGACTCTGAGTCATGGATGGAGAAGTCGTCGTGTCGGTCTGGGCCAGATGGAAAAGACGGGAAAAGTGAACAATTTAATCAGAAAGAACGTCAGCTGTAAGTTACTATATATAACTGTGCTCTAATCTCCTATATGTTCTGCAGGACTGATATCTATCAATATATGTCACCATATGGCGGTAATATCAGTGCTGGTCTTTGTATAGAGATTATTTTTAGTAACAGCGCGGTCATCTGCTGAGGTTCTCCAATATCCACTCGCTAGGTGCTCCACCATAGGTGTAATCAGGGTTACCTGGTTAGGGGCCCACTAAGAAGTTTCGCCCCCCCTGAACCAAAACCCTAGCTACGCCTGTGGGGCACAGTATGATATATCCGCACCTCCATATTACGTGTATGTACAGGGGGTTATATAGGGGAGCACAGTGTGATATATGATATATCTGCTCTCCCATATTATGTACAGGGGGTAATATAGGGGGCACAGAGTGATGTTTATCACTTATTACCGCACAGGTTTCTCATCTTTCCATCCTCCATGCTTTACACTGCAGCTCTGCTCGCTCACTTGGTTAGGCCTGTGATTACAACACTCTAATCTATTTCTCTCACATGTACACTGTATATAAACCAGAGGCGTCTTTGTGATTGGACATTTTGCTAATGTTTCATATTTTCTGATTTTCTGCTTCAGATCCAATGACTCCGAACAAGAAAGGCCAATAAGATAAAGATGAAAGCCGACAGTCCGTCTAGCAGAGATAATAACTTTACTCTTGTAATATGATGGCGGGGGCTATGACTCTACATATGATTTTGCTAACGCTGGTTACTGTCAAGTCCTGTGACTATTGAGTCTGGACGGTTATCGCCGCCGGCGGCCATATTTACATTTATGGTCAACATTAATGGCACTGAAAAACGGCCTCTAGTCTGTTGCCTATAGCAACCAATCAGAGCGCAGCTTTCATTTCATATTCTGCTCTGGAAAAATAAAAGCTGCGCTGTGATTGGTTGGTATGGGCAACAGAGAGTTTTGCTATCTCTATTAGACTCCTTGTAGGCCTCTCATGTGTATATATTATATTTGCACGACCTAGCTATTTGTCATGTTGGCCGAGCATGAAATCTGATTTAATTTCACTGTGTCAGACAAAGATTCAGATGAAATTACTGTCCCTTAAAGCACAGGTTATATCATCCCTTTAATTCAACTACTATTCATCTTCAGGATGGAGGATGACACGTTCTTCATTCTCCCCCCATATGTGCAAATATGGGGCACATATGGGGGTGATTGGAGCCATCGGAGGAAGACATATGGGGCTGCACATATGATTTATATACAGGGGGTAATATACACCCCACCTACAAAGAATGGAGAGATGTGTAATTTTTATCGTAGGTCACTTCACCTGTGAGAGACAGAATCTAAAAATAATAACCAGAAAATCACATTGTATGATTTTTAAATAATTAAATTGCATTTTATTGCATGAAATGAGTATTTGATCACCGACCAACCAGCAAGAATTCTGGCTCTCACAGACCTGTTAGTATTTCTTTAAGAAGCCCTCCTACTCTGCACTCATTACCTGTATTGAACTCTACCTGTTTGAACTCGTTACCTGTATAAAAGAAACCTGTCTACACACTCAATCAATCACACTCCAACCTCTCCACCATGGCCAAGACCAAAGAGCTGTCTAAGGACACCAGGGACAAAATTGTAGACCTGCACAAGGCTAGGATGGGCTACAGGACAATAGGCAAGCAGCTTGGTGAGAAGGCAACAACTGTTGGCACAATTATTAGAAAATGGAAGAAACACAAGATGACTGTCAATCTTCCTCTGTCTGTGTCACGGGTGTCAGAGGTGACAGACAGTCACCCTGCAGTGGTTTGCAGGAGGTCTCCACGTTTGGCAATGCAGACAGCTGCCTAGATAGGAGGCTGTGTGTAGGACCCAGCGACTACCTCCCTTTAGTCTGGGTGTATATATACCTGGTGTGTCTAGGTAGGCGTCGCCGGTTATACTCATTTCTACTTGGAACTTGGCTGAAGCAGCATCATGTCCTCTTTGGAGTCTTGAGGCCGTGTGCCCTGTTGGAGTTCTTCTAAAGCTAAGTTATTATTTCCTTGTGTTGTCTTCCCCTTTAGTCTTTAGAGTGCTAGCGGAGGTTGACTAGTGCTCATCTCCTTCCTCCCCCAGCTATAGCCTTACACCAGGGATAGTAGGGCGAGGCACGTGATCGGCGACAGCTGCGGAGGCTGTATAGGGACGTTAGGGGGAGACAGGGTGACGCTAGTCCAGATTAGGAGGTCACCTCTTCCCCCTTTCCCTAGTGTCTGGGCTCCCTTTCCCCTCTGTGTTGCACTCACACCTGGTGTGACTTTATAACTGGCCGAGCACGTTTTGGAAAAAAAGAAAAAAAAAACGACACAAGATTGACGTTTTTTTTTAATTTGTGTGCTTTTGGGCGTGTACCTTTTTTTTTTTTCCTTACTCTCTTTAGTATGGGATCAGTTGCAGAGCCGTTCCACTGTCTGTCTCTGGATGTGAATGACCTCCGCAGTGAGGTTCAGCAGCGTTTACAGGCCGCCAATGTTGGGGTCTCTGCAGGTAGGCCTGTCCAGTCTGAACCCAAGGTTGCCCTCCCGGACAGGTTTTCAAGAGGTAGGAGCAAGTTTTTTGTATTTAAGGAGGAATGCAAATTGTATTTCAAACTTCGTTCCTACTCCTCCGGTAATGAGGAGCAACGGGTTGGTATTGTGATCTCTCTACTGTAGGGCGATTCTCAGTCATGGGCGTTTTCATTACCGCAGGACTCAGTTTGTCTCCAGTCTGTGGAGGGGATTTTTGGAGCTCTTGCCCTCATCTATGATGACTCTGACCGAGTCGCCTTGGCTGAGTCTAGGCTACGTCGCCTTCAGCAGGGGATTCAGTCAGTGGAAACATACAGTTCGGAATTCCGTAGATGGGCAATGGATTCCAAATGGAACGACTCAGCCCTTAAAACTCAATTTTGTGAGGGGCTTACGGAAAGGTTAAAAGATGCCTTGGCAGTATATGAAACCCCTCAGTCCTTGGAAGCTGCCATGTCGTTGGCCATACGTCTTGATAGACGCCTTCGGGATAGACGGGTGCGACCTCCTCCAGGGCCTTCTTGTCGGGGTTGTGTACCTTTACCAAGGGAGAGGTCTGGGGGTGAACCAGTACTGGAGGAGGTGGGGGAACCCATGCAGTTAGGGGGTGTCTCTACATCATACATCTCCCCGGAGATTCACAAGAAAAAAGGCGTGTGTTTTTTTGTGGGAAAAAGGGACACTTTGTTGGGACCTGTCCTTCAATTCCTAAACAAAAAGAGACTCGATTAACTCTCGGTAGTCTGGACTTGGATAAACAAGGGGTGCATTTGTGGCCAAACTGCAGTTCCCGCTTTGTCCTGACAGCAGAGGTGGTGCTAGAGAGCAAAACCGAAAAAAATTCTGTGTTGACAGTGGAGTCGGGGTCAGCATGGTTGATGCTGAGTTTGTGAAAACTCATGGTCTCGCTTGCTGTGCTTTAGCTGAGCCTAATCCCATTTCTGCCATTGACTCGGCGCCACTTGCACAGAAAGCATTTACTCAGATTATACATAATGTAAAACTGAGGGTGGAGTCAGCTCATTGTGAAATCATCCCTTGCTATGTTTTGGAAAATCTCTCTACTCCGATTGTTTTAGGTATCCCCTGGCTTGTTAAACATAATCCGTTGGTGGATTGGCAAACCGGGGAGATTACTGAATGGGGAGATTACTGCCATGAGAACTGTCTGAATGTTTCTATTGCTGCTGTCTCTACGGGGATACTGCCTGCTTTTCTGGCTGCTTTTGAGGACGTTTTTTCTGAGAGGGGGTGTCAGGACTCGCCTCCTCATCGTGCTTATAACTGTCCTATTAACCTGACCCCCATAGCTAAACTACCAAAGTCCAGACTATATAATCTTTCTGGCCCTGAGAGACAAGCCATGAAGGATTTCATTGCGGAAAGTCTAGAGTAGGGACATATCAGACCCTCATCTTCGCCCGTGGCGGCAGGGTTCTTCTTTGTGAAGAAAAAAGATGGCGGTCTACGTCCCTGTTTAGATTTCCGGGAATTAAATCAAATTCCCATCCGTGATCCATACCCTCTTCCCCTGATTCCTGATTTGTTCAGCCAGGTTGTGGGAGCTAAGGTATTCTCCCAGTTGGATTTAAGGGGAGCCTACAATCTGATTAGAATCAGAGAGGGGACACATAGAAGACAGCGTTCAATACCCCGGAAGGACATCTCGAGAGTCTGGTTATGCCTTTTGGTTTGACCAATGCACCTGCGGTATTCCAGCATTTCATAAATGATATTTTTCATCATTTGGTGGGGAGGTTTGTGGTGGTCTATCTGGACGATATTTTGGTTTATTTACCTGATTTTGAGACCCATCGGGGGCATGTTAAGCTGGTGCTCCAGATATTAAGGGATAACTAACTTTATGCCAAACTAGAAAAATGTGTTTTTGCTGTTCAGGAGGTGCAGTGTTTGGGGTACTTGTTGTCATCTTCAGGTTTTCGGATGGATCCGGAGAAGATCCATGCAGTCCTTGACTGGGAACGTCCCGAGAACCTGAAGGCCCTACATCGTTTTCTGGGCTTTACTAATTTTTACAGGAAATTCATCCAAAATTACTCGGTGGTAGTGAAACCCCTTACTGACATGACTAAGAAGGGTTCTGATTTTTCCAACTGGTCGGAGGCTTCCCTTAAGGCTTTTACTTCCTTAAAGAATCATTTTGCCACTGCTCCTATTCTCAGTCAACCCGATGTTTCTCAACCATTTATTGTGGAGGTCGATGCTTCGGATGTCGGAGTTGGGATTGTGTTGTCTCAGGGTTCGTCCCCTGGTAAATGGCGTCCATGCGCCTTCTTTTCTAAAAAATTGTCTTCGGCTGAGAGAAATTATGACGTGGGTAATAGGGAACGTTTGGTGATCAAATTGGCGTTCGAGGAATGGCGACACTGGTTGGAGGGGGCTGTCCATCCTATTACTGTTATTACTGACCATAAGAACCTGTTATATCTCCAGTCAGCTAAACGTGTCAACCCCAGGCAAGCCAGATGGTCCCTGTTTTTTACTAGGTTCAATTTTGTTGTCACTTTTCGTCCAGGGGTCAAAAACGTCAAGGCTGATGCTTTGTCCCGGAGCTTCCCTGCCCCTATATTACAGAAAGGGGTTAGTTATTTCGGCTCTTTTTCCTGAACTGGAGGGTGAGGTGCTGGAGGCTCAGGAGGACGCCCCTGCCTCCTGCCCTTCAGGAAAGTTATTTGTACCACCTGATCTGGTACAAATCTGCCGTAAAGTAATCAAGGAACATCATAACTCTGTGCTTGCTGGGCATCCAGGTGGTCAGGCAAACGCGGACCTCCTCTCTCGTCATTTTTGGTGGCCGGGGTTGCATTGGGATGTAATTGAACATGTAGCTGCTTGTAGTATTTGAGCGCATTCTAAGGTTTCGCTTACCCGTCCATCTGGTACTCTTCGTCCGCTACCTACCCCTAGCTGGCCATGGACACACTTGTCCATGGATTTTATTACTGACCTACCGGTTTCTGCAGGCAAAACAGTGATTTTGGTAGTAGTAGATAGGTTCAGTAAAATGGTTCACTTCGTCACTTTACCAGCACTTCCCAATGCTAAGACACTTGCTCAGGTGTTCATAAATGAGATTGTGAAGCTTCACGGGGTTCCCTCCGATGTGTCAGATCGGGGGACCCAGTTTGTTTCCAAGTTCTGGAAGGCATTCTGTTCTCGACTGGGTGTGCAGCTGTCCTTTTCCTCTGCCTTCCACCCTCAGTCGAATGGTCAGGCCGAGCAGGTCAATCAGAACTTGGAGACATATCTCAGGTGTTTCGTCTCCGAAAATCAGGAGGATTGGGCATCCTACTTACCGCTGGCAGAATTTGCCATCAATAATCATCGTCAAGAATCCACTGGCAGGTCACCGTTATCATCCACAGTTTGGTACTTTCAGTGGGGGAGGAGCTTCAGGAGTTCCTGAAGAGGAACGGTTTGCTTTGTCACTTTCATCGTGTGGCAGGGTGTTCTGTGTAATTTGAAGACCATGGGTGACAGGTATAAACGTATGGCTGACAGAAAACACTTGCCAGGTCCGGACCTGAATGTGAATGACTTTGTGTGGTTGTCTACCAAGTATATAAGATTGAAAGTTCCTTCTTGGAAGCTGGGACCTAGGTTTATTGGTCCCTACAAAATTACCGCCGTCATTAACCCAGCAGCGATACGTCTTGAACTTCCTTGGGCCCTTAAGGTTCACAATGTGTTCCACAGGTCCTTACTCAAAAGGTACATAGAACCTCTTGAGCCCTCACCTCTACCACCGCTGGTTGATGGTAATTTGGAGTTCGAGATTTCAAGGATAGTAGATTCTCGCCTCCAACTTCGTTCTCTGCAATACCTGGTACACTGGAAAGGCTATGGTCCGGAGGAGAGGACGTGGGTTTCAGCGTCAGAAGTGAACGCTCCCAGATTGATTCGCTCTTTTCACACCTCTTTTCCTGAGAAACCCGGTCCTGAGTGTCCGGAGGCCACTCGTAGCGGGGGGGTACTGTCACGGGTGTGTCAGAGGTGACAGACAGTCGCCCTGCAATGGTTTTCAGGAGATCTCCACGTTTGGCAATGCAGACAGCTGCCTAGATAGGAGGCTATGTTTAGGACCCAGCGACTACCTCCCTTTAGTCTGGGTGTATATATACCTGGTGTGTCTAGGTGGGCGTCGCCGGTTATACTCATTTCTACTTGGAACTTGGCTGAAGCAGTATCACGTCCTCTTTGGAGTCTTGAGGTCACTTGCCCTGTTGGAGTTCTTTTAAAGCTAAGTTATTATTTCTCTGTGTTGTCTTCCCCTTTTTTTCTTTAGAGTGCTAGCAGAGTTTGACTAGTGCTCATCTCCTTCCACCCCCAGCTTTAGCCTTATGCCAGGGATAGTAGGGCGAGGCTCGTGATTGGCGACAGCTGCGAAGGCTGTATAGGGACGTTAGGGGAAGACAGGGTGACGCTAGTCCAGATTAGGAGGTCACCTCTTCCCCCTTTCCCTAGTGTCTGGTCTCCCTTTCCCTTTCCTCTCTGTGTTACACTCACACCTGGCGTGACAGTCTGGGGCTCCATGCAAGATCTCGCCTTGAGGGGTAAAGATGATTCTGAGAAAGATCAAAAATCAGCCCAGAACTACACGGGAGGACCTGGTCAATGACCTGAAGAGAGCTGGAACCACAGTCTCAAACATTACCATTAGTAACACATTACAACGTCATGGATTAAAATCCTGCAGGGCACGCAAGGTCCCCCTGCTCACGCCAACACATGTCCAGGCCCATTTGAAGTTTGCCAATGACCATGTGGATGATCCAGAGGAGGCATGGGAGAAGGTCATGTGGTCAGATGAGACCAAAATAGAACTTTTTGGTATCAACTCCACTCTCTGTGTTTGGAGGAAGAAGGATGAGTACAACACCAAGAACACCATCCCAACCGTGAAGCATGGTGGGGGAAACATCATACTTTGGGGGTGCTTTTCTGCAAAGGGGACAGGACGACTGCATGTATCGTGAGATTTTGGCAAACAACCTCCTTCCCTCAGTAAGAGCATTGAAGATGGGTCGTGGCCAGGTCTTCCAGAATGACAGTGACCCGAAACACACAGCCAGGGCAACTAAGGAGTGGCTCCATAAGAAGCATTTCAAGATCCTGGAGTGGCCTAGCCAGTCTCCAGACCTGAACCCAATAGAAAATCTTTCAAGAGAGCTGTAACTCAATGTTGCCCAGCAACAGCCCTGAAACCTGAAAGATCTGGAGAAGATCTGTATGGAGGAGTGGGCCAAAATCCCTGTTGCAGTGTGTGCAAACTAGGTCAAGAACTACAGGAATTCAGAGGAAATTACTGTCCCTTTAAGCGCAGGATATACCCCCCCCCCCTTTTAATTAATCTTCAGGATGGAGGATGTCAGGTGCTTCCTTCTTTTTACACTGTTTTGCGCTACTAGCCCCTATAATCTTATGTTCAGTCATATACTCAAGCAGGGTCAGACTGGGGTGCCAAGGGCCCAACACGGAAATTGACTATAGGGGCCCACACTACAGCCACCATAGAGGTTTGCAAATTTTAAGTACCAACAAAGTCTATGAGATTTCAGAAATCTCATGCACACACATTGTTTTTATTCCTGACTGATTTGGAAAACTGCTGGGTTTTTGAAAACCGCAGTATGTCACTTCTTTCAGCGTTTTTGCAGCATTTTTTCACCTATAGAAAGCAATGAGTAAGTGCAGAAACACTGCAAAAAACGCAGGTATCTGATTTTGCTGTGTTTTTAGTTAAAAACCCAATACAGCAGGATGTTAAGCCCATTTATTTTTGTGATTTTCCCAAGTTTAAACCATAATGTCTTGGTCTCCTCGCCTGAGATGGCAGTTAGGATTATTACAGTTTAATTAAATTAGTGACTTGTAGAAAAAAGTAAACATTGGCCGAGCAAGGTGTGAAATTGAACAATACCCAACCAACTCAAGGGCTGACCAAAGTATGAAAGTAAACAGTGTCCTACAAACTCAAGGCTGTGTCAATGTCTTAGGTAAACTATTCCCGACCAGTTCACCTCCCCCCACTGTTACCTTTGTAATTGTGTATTTTTCATGAACTCATATGAACTGTTTTCTTCAGAATAGCCACTATTATTTCAGACATAAAAATCTTTTTTTCCACTAAATAACTTGATCAAATTGCCCTTTTTTTCCAAAAATGTTTTTATGGTTTCACATATGTCTTGCATTGGTGACCTGTGTTCATGCTTCTGTGATGGAAGCAAAGCTGAATTTTGGGATCTGGAAAAATGCAGCAAAAAACGGAGCAAAACCTGCTTTTTGTAAGCAGCTTCTTTACTGCCAAGAGAGCAGGTTTTGCCTGCAGTAAAAACCGCAGCAAAAATGCAACGTGTGAACATAGCCTTACGGTGCTCCCTGCTGTCATGAGGCCGATCTGCACAAGTGACTGCTGTGGACGATCGCTGCCTCAGGGGTCAGTGCAGGATTTATCAGGTGACCAATGCTTCTCTCATTATTTTAGCACATAAGCCCACCTCTCCCTGACACGTATGTTGCAGAAGTTGGAAAACCTCTTTAACGCCTCGCTATTCAGTATTTGGCTCATTGTAATGGTAATCTGTTACCAGTTTCATGTTGTTATAACTAGGGGCATTATAAATTAGTGACAAATACCCGTAGAAATCAATTTGGGACCATTTCTTTCATTTCATGTGATTTAAAGGATTTTTCAAAGATAAAGTGGGAAGATAAAAACAAAGTAGACAGTTTTCAATACATAAACAAAGCATTAGTCACTGTTACCTAATCCAGGGATGTCAAACTCACAGATGGCCAAAATTAAAAACTTGGACAAAGTAGCAGGCCAACCAGTATATAGTATAATGTGCCCCACATAGTCCTCCATAAAGTATAATGGGCCCCAAATAGTTCTCCATACAGTATAATGGGCCCCACATAGTCTTCCATTCACAATAATGGGTCTCACATAGTCCTCCATACAGTATAATGGGCCCCACATAGTCTTCCATTCATAATAATGGGTCCCACATAGACTTCCATACAGTATAATGGGCCCCACATAGACCTCCATACAGTATAATGGTCCCCACATAGTCCTCCATAAAGTATAATGGGCCCCACGTAGTCCTCCATATAGAATAATGGGCCCACATAGTCCTCCATACAGTATAATGGGCCACATAGTCCTCCACACAGTATAATGGGCCCACATAGGCCTCCATATAGTATAATGGCCCCACATAGTCCTCCATACAGTATAATGGGCCCACATAGTCCTCCATATAGTATAATGGCCCCACATAGTCCTCCATACAGTATAACAGGCCACGCCTAGTGCTCCATACAGAATAATGGGCCCCACATTGTCCTCCATACAGAATAATGGGCCACACATAGTCCTCCATTCACAATAATAGGCCCCACATAGTCCTCCATACAGAATAATGAGCCCACATAGTCCTACACACAGTATAACGGCCCCACATAGAGCTCCATACAGAATAATGAGCCCCGCATAGTCCTCCATACTGTATAATGGGCCCCACCTAGTCCTCCACTCAGTATACAGTCCTGTGACGATACAGTTTATAATCTTAATCAGCCAGACGATTAGATTTGTTAAGCCAAGAGAAATACACCATTGTGTTTATGTTGACTTGTAAATGTCTGTGTATTTCTGTGGCTGGTCAAGAAGGTCATACTATTTCTATAACCCTGAATGAATGTTGACTTCTCTTTGTTTGGAAACAATGATGTTTGTTACTATGCTAATGACATTTTATACTAAACTAGCTAGATGTTTATTTACAAGAGCCCCCTTGATACCAACTATTTAAATAGATTAGCTCAAACAATGAAACCTGAGCCCTGTGAGTAATCCCCTCCCTAACTCCTTATCTGTGAATGTGTACTTGAAAGGACAACTGTAACTATTTTAAGGGAATGTGCCTCTGTAGCAGAGAGACTTGAAACAGAGAATCAAAGACTTTACAAAGAGAATGAGAGACATCCTTCAGGACACTAGATAGATAGCATAGCGGCTCCATCCAAAGAGACACAGATTTGGATTCTACATGATTCCGGCCTAAGGGTATATGACTCTGACTGGAAAGATATGGATCTGCTCCATTGACCATCAGAGAGCCCATTGATACATTTTTGGGAGACCAGGTTGGGACGATGAAGTCACCTGGCCCCATGGAGATGTTGTTCGGGGTTTCCAGGTGGAACCCTCCACTCGCCTGGAACCCATGGAGACATTTGGAGAAGCCAGACTGGGACCAGCCGGTCATCTGGCCTCATGGAAACTCTCGGAGAGGCCAGGGTGGGACCCTCGCGTCTCCTGGCCTTGTACCTCAATGGACTGCTATCTTCCTAAGTTTGCCGCTACCTTCTCTCTATGGGGGCCTGCCAGAAGCGGGGGGCACTGGTTGAGGTAGTTGGACCTGGAAGTCCCAGAGTCGCAGCTGTTCTATCCCAGGCGGGCGGAGCGGAAGGGTGAATGTGTAATGTTGTACCATCTTGGGTATTTTCTGGGACTGTTCTATGTGTTAATTGTCTGTTTGGTGGTTCAATAAAGTATTGCCACACTGTTTTACCCTCACCCTGTGTTGTCTGAGTAGTATTACGTCCACAGAAGACCCCGGGTTTTCACAGCCTCACATAGTCCTTCATACAGAATATTGACCTCACATAGTCATCCTTCATACAGAATAATGGCCCCATACAGTCCTCCATACAGAATAATGGGCACCACATAGTCCTCCATACAGTATAATGGACCCCACAAAGTCCTCCATACAGTATAATGGGCCCCACAAAGTCCTCCATACAGTATAATCGGCCCCACAAAGTCCTCCATACAGTATAATGGGCCCCACAAAGTCCTCCATACAGTATAATGGACCCCACAAAGTCCTCCATACAGTATAATGGGCCCACATAGTGCTCCATACAGTTTAATGGCCCCACATAGTCCTTCATACAGAATAATGGGCCCCACATAGTTCTCCATACAGTATAATGGCCCCACATAGTCCTCCATACAGAATAATTGACCCACATATGGGTGATGGTTCTGGTGTCGCCGGCCAAATAAAACTGCCCTGCAGGCCAGATTTGGCCCACGGGCCAGAGTTTGACGTGTATGGCTTAATCCCTGCTGCTCCTGTTCCAACACTGGGAAATACAGTGGGGAAAAAAAGTATTTAGTCAGCCACCAATTGTGCAAGTTCTCCCACTTAAAAAGATGAGAGAGACCTGTAATTGACATCATAGGTAGACCTCAACTATGAGAGGCAAAATGAGAAAACAAATCCTGAATATCACATCGTCTGATTTGTAAAGAATTTTTTTTAAAATTTTGGTGGAAAATAAGTATTTGGTCAATTACAAAAGTTAATTTCAAACTTTGTTATATATCCTTTGTTGGCAATGACAGAGGTCAAACGTTTTCTGTAAGTCTTCACAAGGTTGGCACACACTGTTGCTGGTATGTTGGCCCATTCCTCCATGCAGATCTCCTCTAGAGCAGTGATGTTTTGGGGATGTCGCTGGGCAACACGGGCTTTCAACTCCCTCCAAAGGTTTTCTATAGGGTTTAGATCTGGAGACTGGCTAGGCCACTCCAGGACCTTGAAATGCTTCTTGCGAAGCCACTCCTTCGTTGCCTTGGCGGTGTGCTTGGGATCATTGTCATGCTGAAAGACCCAGCCATGTTTCATCTAATGCACTTGCTGATGGAAGGAGGTTTGCACTCAAAATCTCACGATACATGGCCCCATTCATCCTTTCATGTACACGGATCAGTCATTCTGGTCCCTTGGCAGAGAAACAGCCCTAAAACATGATGTTGCCACCCCCATGCTTCACAGTGGGTATGGTGTTCTTTGGATGCAACTCAGCATTCTTTCTCCTCCAAACACGACGAGTTGTGTTTCTACCAAACAGTTCTACTTTGGTTTCATCTGACCATATGACATTCTCCCAATACTCTTTTGGATCATCCAAATGCTCTCTAGCAAATTTCAGACAGGCCCGGACATGTGATGGCATAAGCAGGGGGATATGTCTGACACTGCAGGATCTGAGTCACTGGTGCTGTAGTGTGTTACTGATGGTAGCCTGTGTAACATTAGTCTCAGCTCTCTGCAGGTCATTCACTAGGTCCCCCTGTGTGGTTCTGGGATGTTTGCTCACCGTTCTTGAGATCATTTTGACCCCACGGGGTGAGATCTTGTGTGGAGCCCCAGATCAAGGGAGATTATCAGTGGTCTTGTATGTCTTCCATTTTCTAATTATTGCTCCCACAGTTGATTTCTTCACACCAAGCTGCTTGCCTATTGCAGATTCAGTCTTCCCAGCCTGGTGTTTCTGGTTTCCTTCGACAGCTCTTTGGTCTTCACCATAGTGGAGTTTGGAGTGTGACTGTTTGAGGCTGCGGAAAGATATCTTTTATATTGATAACAAGTTCAAACAGCTGCCAGTACTACAGGTAATGAGCGGAGGACAGAGGAGCCTCTTAAAGAAGAAGTTACAGGTCTGTGAGAGCCAGAAATCTTGCTTGTTTGTAATTGACCAAATACTTATTTTCCACCAAAATTTGAAAAAAAATTCTTTCCAAATCAGAGAATGTGATTTTCAGGATTTCTTTTCTCATTTTGTCTCTCATAGTTGAGGTCGACCTATGATGTCAATTACAGGCCTCTCTCATCTTTTTAAGTGGGAGAACTTGCACAATTGGTGGCTGACTAAATACTTTTTTTTCCCCACTGTATCACAGAAAGGTGTACTCAGCCAATCACTGGCTGCAGCCGTCACCCACCTCAGCCAATCGCTGGCTGCAGCCATCACCCACCTCAGCCAATCACTAACTACAGCCGTCACCCTCCTCAGCCAATCACTGGCTGCAGCCGTCACCCACCTCAGCCAATCACTGGCTGCCGCCGTCACCCACCTCAGCCAATCACTGGCTGCCGCCGTCACCCACCTCAGCCAATCACTGGCTGCAGTCGTCACCCACCTCAGCCAATCACTAACTACAGCCGTCACCCACCTCAGCCAATCATTGGCTACAGCCATCACCCACCTCAGCCAATCACTGGCTGCGGCCGTCTCCCACCTCAGCCAATCACTGGCTGCCGCCATCACCCACTTCAGCCAGTCACTGGCTGCAGCCGTCACCCACCTCAGCCAATCACTGGCTGCAGCAGTCACCCACTTCAGCCATTCACAGGCTGTAGCTGTCATCCACCTGAGCCAATCACAGACTGATATTGATACTGGCCCCCTCCCAGGACTAATAACATCAGCCCTCAGCCAAATCTGGAGCTTAGCCTCCGCTCATCAATATATACTCATATATAATTCTGGGTGCATTATATAAAGTGTTATGAGTCAGGGTGAAAACCTTAAAGTGTACTGTACACCTTTTTAAAGCGACTCTGTCAGCACAGAATGACTGTTCAAACCAAGCACAGGCGCTGGGTGCACCATGGCGCGGCCAATCATTTAAATACACCGTCCGTCCTGCTGGTTTCCATCTATCTCCACTAGTGATAAGCTAAGATGTTCGAAACCCCATCTGAAAAGTTAAATTCGATATTAATATGGCACAATCGGATTTGTGATTGGAAACGCTAGCATTTTTACTTAAATTCGGGAAAATCGGTAACATTTGGCGAAGAAGTGCGGGAAAATTATTGCGGTGCAACTACAGTGTTTTTAACAGTTTGGCTAGCATAGT
The DNA here is from genome assembly GCF_046119375.1 of Phyllobates terribilis. Taxonomy (NCBI): domain Eukaryota; kingdom Metazoa; phylum Chordata; class Amphibia; order Anura; family Dendrobatidae; genus Phyllobates; species Phyllobates terribilis. The sequence continues at coordinate 178,570,857 of NW_027362770.1, forward strand.
ACTTGTGTATGATGAGTGTGGGGGGGGTGTTTGATGAGTGGGGGGGCTGGGGAGAGCTCAGAAGAGGTCTCAGGTAGCGGCGCGCTTGTAATCTTTTTTTTTTTCCTGTAACTTTACACTGTGTTCCAAATTATTATGCAAATAATATTTTCTCAGATTTTCCCAAATTACCTATATGAATTGCAGTCATTGTCATTTTCCAGTCAAATAACTATTAGAGTACAATTGAAAGGTTTTTGTACAAACTGCCTATGATAACAGTATATTTTTTAAAAAATAAAAAACTCAAACTGCACTCAAAATGCATGTTCCAAATTATTATGCACAGCAGAGTTTTCAACCTTTTCATTTTAATAAAGAACAAAAAAATGGTCATTTTTGAAATTATAAGCATTAGCAGGTTCTTACAAACTGAAATCAAGCAGTTTTCAACTCAAAACTTTATTCTAGATGATGTAACATTTGCACATAGGACCCCTTGTTCAAAAGGAGCTTCTGAACTCTCTCGTCCATTGAATTTGTCAGGTTTTGGATGGTTTCTGCTTCAATTGTTTTGCATGAGGACAGAATACCCTCCCAGAGCTGTTGCTTAGATGTGAACTGCCTCCCGCCATCATAGACACTCCTTTTGATGATGCTCCAGAGGTTCTCAATGGGGTTGAGGTCAGGGGAGCATGGGGGCCACACCATAAGTTTGTCCCCTTTTATGCCCATAGCAGCCAGAGATGCAGATGTGTTATGTGCAGCATGAGACGGGGCATTATGATGCATGAAATGATCTCGATGGTCCAGATGGATGGAGTGGAGGATGGCTGGTTGATGGACACCCCACGCAAACAAGGCTACGGCGCTAACAAGGAGGAGGTGGAGTAATGTTTTGGGCTGGAATCATGGGGAGAGTGATTATCAGCCCTTTTAGGATCCCTGAAGGGGTAAAGATGAACTCCATAATGTATGTTGAGTTTCTCAAACAGCACTTCCTGCCATGGTTCAAGAAGAAGAACCGTGCATTCCGCAGCAAGATCATTTTCATGCATGATAATGCCCCGTCTCATGCTGCACATAACACATCTGCATCTCTGGCTGCTGTGGGCATAAAAGGGGACAAACTTATGGTGTGGCCCCCATGCTCCCCTGACCTTAACCCCATTGAAAACCTCTAGAGCATCATCAAAAGGAGTGTCTATGATGGCGGGAGGCAGTTCACATCTAAGCAACAGCTCTGGGAGGGTATTCTGTCCTCATGCAAAACAATTGAAGCAGAAACCATCCAAAACCTGACAAATTCAATGGACGAGAGAGTTCAGAAGCTCCTTTCGAACAAGGGGTCCTATGTGCAAATGTAACATCACCTAGAATAAAGTTTTGAGTTGAAAACTGTTTGATTTCAGTTTGTAAGAACCTGCTAATGCTTATAATTTCAAAAATGACCATTTTTTTGTTCTTTATTAAAATGAAAAGGTTGAAAACTCTGCTGTGCATAATAATTTGGAACATGCATTTTGAGTGCAGTTTGAGTTTTTTATTTTTTTAAAAATATACTGTTATCATAGGCAGTTTGTACAAAAACCTTTCAATTGTACTCTAATAGTTATTTGACTGGAAAATTACAATGACTGCAATTCATATAGGTAATTTGGGAAAATCTGAGAAAATATAATTTGCATAATAATTTGGAACATAGTGTAAGTGCGCAAATCGCGGCCAGCCAATCAGAGCGCAGGAAGCATCCACACTGTCCAGACACAAAGGCTTCTGCCATTGGCTGCTGAAATCACATGTCCTCTCTATATAAAGAGCGGCCATGTTCCCTCAGTGCCATTTTATGCATGTCACTGCTCACAGATGCTGCTGACTACTCCTGTGTAAAGAGCAATTTTAGCTAGATAGCTAGGCGGTTGTTTGAAAGTCAGATAGTGTAGATAAGTCCTCTGCTGTGAACCTGTGAAATCGACCTTGCAGCACATTTTTTTTTTCTTGTGCAATTACTGAGGTTCAGACAGAAACAGCAGGGCCCATGGCATAGAACAGTGTTGTGCACCGCTTGTATTGTGCTCTATGCACCAGTATCTCTTCAATCTATTTTTTCACTTGCTAATGTGATACAGCAAGCAATCAAGCCCTTGTAGGCCACCTTTTAATTTTGTGGGGTTGTAATTCAGCTGTATCCCGACTCTGCAGAGCTTCTGAGTTTTGAGCACAAAAATCTTTTCTTTTTCCATTTGCTAATGTGATAGCGCAAGCTATAGTAGCCCACCTTGTCATTAATTTGTGGGTGAAATTCAGCTGTATGCACAGTAAAAATAATATATTTTTTCTGTTGCTAGCCAGACTACAAAAAATATTTTTTTCTGTGACAAATGTGATAGAGTCTGCCATAAGCCACCTAGTATTTTTGTGGTGGTGAAATTCAGCTGTATGTAGAGCTTATGCTGAGTAAAAAAATCTATTTTTGCTGGGACTAACGTGATACAGCAGGCTAGATCTGAGTTTGAAATATCTTGGAGTATATATTCTATGTTATACAGGCCTCATCCACAGTCAAAAAATACTTTTGTCTGTTCCTAACCTTATACAGCAGGGACATCTCAGTTTGAAATTGGAGAATATCTCGTATGTTATACAGGCCTCATCCACAATAAAAAAAATACTTTATTCTGTTCCTAACGTTATACAGCAGGGGACATCTCAGTTTGAAATAGTTTGGAGAATATCTTGTATGTTATACAGGCCTCATCCACAATAAAAAACCTTCTTCTGTTCCTAACGTTATACAGCAGGGGACATCTTAGTTTGAAATTGGAGAATATCTCGTATGTTACACAGGCCTCATCCACAATAAAAAAATACTTTCTTCTGTTCCTAACGTTATACAGCAGGGGACATCTCAGTTTGAAATAGTTTGGAGAATTTCTCCTATGTTATACAGGCCTCATCCACACTAAAAAAATACTGTCTTCTGTTAGTAACGGTATACAGCAAGCCATATCTTACCTTGTCATTTAGTGCCGCTGAAATTCCGGTGTGTGCAGAGCTGTTGCAGAGGAAAAAAATCTAATTTTATTTTGCTAATAGCATGCTCTTACCACAGTATCTGAGCAACATAAGTGGGGAAAAGAGAGGTCGTCTGGAAGAGGGAATAGGCTTGGTGTTCAAGGTATGTTGGTAATGTTAGTGAAGGCACTAGTGAACCAACACAAACAGGTCCTATCCAAAGACAACTGACTACTTCTGTTAGTGGACGGGCTACTCCACTCCCTTTCTTTGGCAGCCGCACAGCGATACGCCTTGTTGATAAGGGCCAGAAAGAGCAGGTGCTCCAGTGGATGGCAAGCGCTGCTTCAAGTGGCCTCTCCTCTTCTTCCTCCACCTCAACATCACACACAGTAAAGTCCACAGAGATGGCACCCCAATTACCCTTGCTTCCCCCACTTCACAATTGTCCAACTGACTGTAGAAACCACAGATGGACGAGTCTGTAGAACTCTTCACCCATTCTATACCATGGGCATCAGAAGTGTACTCCAAACATTCACAGAGTCAAGAGGAGGAAAGCATCTGCACCGATGGCCAAAATTTTTTTAGGTTGAATTCGGGGCAGGAAGAAGGGTCCGAGCAGGTTCCTGACCCTCGTCGCCAGACGTTAACCACTGGGGAGGGAGGTGATCCTGATGAGACTCAGATACCCGAGGCTCATGTGGACTGTACTGTGCTGTCAGGGCAACAAGAGGAGAAGGGTCACTCTGAGGGCGAGGAATGGGATAACACATTGGATGATGATGAGGTTGAAGATCCTACTTCGTGTGAACCCAGAGTCACGCAGCCGAGTAGCTCATTGGATGAGGAGGAGGTTACATTTCGCCCTATGGCGCAGACACGGAGTTATGCAAGCACAAGGAGCACGGCATCCTTAGCCACAACTGTGGCTGTGGTCAGCAGCGGTCACGGGTCTGCAGCTCACAGGGGCGGCAAGAGTTGCCTAGCCTGGGCCTTTTTTGACACCGCAAAGGATGAGCCAACTCACGTTATCTGCAGCTTTTGCCAGAAAAAACTCAGTAGAGGGAAAAAGTGCAATAATTTGGCTACTACATGGATGAACCTTCACATGCATAATCAACATGCGTTAGACTAGCAATCTTACTGCGCTGAAATGTGGACCTCAAAACCATCAGCTGCCCCATCAACTGCATCCGCTGCTTCTTCCTCCTCTTCTGTTACCGTGCCAAGTATTGTCCTGCAGATCTCCCACCGCAGAACCTCCAGTTCTCTATGCGCTTCAGTCAGGCTGAGTGAGAACCCATCAGCTGTAACAGAAGCGGACATGCCTGCTGTTTGTTTCACCGAGCACACCACATGTTTCTCAATCCACCATAACATCTGCGCCTGCACCTCACTCATGGTCTACCAGTTTGTCCAGTTCACCCTACTCCACCCTCTCTCAGCACTGCAGCCAGCTCTCGGTCCCGCAGTTATGGTCACGTAAAAGATCTGTTGGCCATGGAAATGCTGCCTTTCCACCTGGTAGATACAGACGGATTCGGAAAGCTGATGGTACTGGGGGACCGCGACAGCCAGTTGCCCAGTCGCCATTACTTCTCTAAGAAAGCTGTGCCTGCACTACACCAGCATATCACAGACAACATCACCCGTTCCTTGACTAAATCTATGTCTGCCAGGGTACATTTCATCACAGACACCTGGGCGAGTAAGCATGGCCAAGGGCGTTACATTTCGCTGACTGGGCACTGGGTGACTCTGGTGGCTGTGGGGGCAGGCGGGGAAAGGGCTGCTCCAGAAATCCTGGAATCCCCAAGGCTTGCAGAACAAACCTCTGTATTTCACACTTCCTCCACTGCTTCTGTGTCCTCCACCTCCTCTAGGGCCTCCACCTGCTCACTCAACCTCTGCCTTAACAAGATACGCATTCCAACAGTGCAGAGCGAATCCACACCACCTCCGTACTGCCTAGCCAGGGTTCACCGCAATCAGGCAGTGTTAAAATTAATATGCCTTGGAGATCGCAGTCATACAACTGAAGAGTTGTGGACAGCTCTCCAGGCTGAGTTTGAGCAATGGCTGTCTCCACTAAACCTAGAGCCAAGGAAGGTCGTGTGCGATAACGGTGCAAACCTGGTGGCGGCCCTACGCCGAGGCGTGCTCACACAAGTGCCTTGCATGGCTCATGTCCCCAACCTGGTGGTACAGCGATTTGTCCTCCACTATCCTAGCCTGGATGAGCAGCTTCAGAAAGTACGGAGGCTGTGTGCTCACTTCCACCATTCACACCCCTCATGTCATTGACTTGCATCGATACAGAATTCTTTGTCCATGCCAGTTAACAGGCTGATATGCAATGTGCCAGCGCGGTGGAATTCCACTCTGCACATGTTGCAGCGACTGTGGCAACAGCAACGAGCCCTGACGCAGTATGTCATGTCTTATAGCCTGGGCCAACACAGTACGGACGTGGGACATATCACGTTTACGAAATGGGCACAGATTAAGGACTTCTGCACCTTTCTGCACAATTTTGAAATGGCTACTAAAATGGTTAGCGCTGACGATGCCATCATCAGAATCACTATTCCGGTCGTCTACATGCTGGAGCAGACTTAGAATAACCTGCGGCAGGAGGTGGTGGCCCCAGAAGGAGAGGAGGATGCGGAATTGATAACAATGTCTCAAAGTTCCAGACTGTCAGCAGACAGGCGGATGCCAAGTGACGGTGGATTACTGCGATCGAGGGGGGTTGTTGATACCAGACAAACTGTTAGTGAAGGTGCAAGAGCCAATGAACAAATGGAGGAGGAAGAGGTGACGGGCGAGCAACAGTCAGAAGATGAAGAAGATAATCATCCCCTCTCTGTTGATTGTGGTTGGCGGGAGGGGACGGAGGAAACAAGCATCAGTGTTATCCAGCCATCAATAGAGCCCGTCTTTGGACCTCCTGGAAGAGCCCGACATATGAGTGCCTTCTTGATGCACTATCATGATAAACTGAAAATTGTTATATAAAGCAGACTACATCTCCACTTAAAATTCTTTGGGCAGATATTGTTCTCCACACAGGGGTACACATTAGTAACGAGCGAGCACTAAATGTGCTCAACTTAGTGGTTCAGTGGTTTCTCAAAACCTACGCAGATCTTTCAGAGCTGGTTGTGAAAGTATGCCGCGTGTGTGCCCATTTCAGAAAGTTAGCTACAGCTTCCGCCACCCTGGCAGTGCTTCGGCAGCGTTTGCAGCCTCCAGCTCATCAACTGGTGTGCTATAGGACCACACGTTGCAAATCAATGTCGCAGATGTTGGGAAGGATTTGTGAGCAGCAGAGAGCAGTTGTTGAGTACCAGCTTCAACATGCCCATTGGAATTCAGGTCAGCCTCTACACATAAGAGCTGATGAGTGCGCATGGATGTCTGATATCTGTGCCGTCCTCAAAAACTTTGAGGACTCCACCAAGATGGTGAGCGGCGATGATGCCATAATTACGTCACCATCTCGCTTCTCTGTCTACTGAAACGCTCGGTGCTCAAAGTTAAAGAGGAAGCATTGCAGGCGGAGCAAAGAACTAAACAGCCCATCCTCATCTAAATGCAGATTGGGTCATAAAGGAGGAGGAGGAGAACATGGAAAGTCATCCTCTTAGTGAGGACAGGGAAGTCTTCGCTGTCTTGGAAGTCTTGATACCCCTCTTTCAGTCGGTAGGAAACTGTCACACTGTCACAGAATACTGGAGGTAGGGGGCCTAAGCTGACCCTAAGCTGGGGCCCTGACTAATCCCTCAACCTGGAGGTACTGTTAAAGGTACAGAGGTCCAGGCCGCCAGCGTAACCCCTACCTCCTGAGGATCCCTGCACCTCAGTAATCTAGTCCTGAGAAGGACCCCGATCACAACAATTGGGAACCAGAAATAATATGCCCACACACAGTATTTAGACGAACGAAACAGTACAAGGGAAAAACCAAAACCACCTTGCATACAACTTCTACACAACTACAACAGAGGGAACACCAACGGGAAAGGAGATAAATGATAAAGCGAGGAAAGGGAAAAAACACTTCCAAATACACTTATCTCAGCAACTCCAAACACCACGATCCGCTCTGTAAGTCTGAATGAAAAGCTTTCACCGACACCTCCCAAACAGACCTGCAGGAATATGAAGGAGTCTCACTAAAGAAGCATTGATTGCAGCTGGGCGAGGCTGGACCTCAGCTAGCCCAGAGAGAGAGAGAATTAACTCCTTCACTGCCGAAAAAACACAAAGCACCAACAAGTCAGCTGCGAGAAGTCAGGCTGTGTACTCGTGACGATCTTCGTGGCAACACACCCGTGACAGTACCCCCCCTTCTACGAGGGGCCTCCGGACCCTCAGGGCCAGGTTTATTCGGGTGAGTCGTGTGGAAGGCCCGAACTAATCGGTCTGCATTAATATCCGACGCAGGAACCCACATCCTCTCCTCAGGACCATACCCCTTCCAATGAACCAAGTACTGAAGGGACCGGCGATTAAAGCGTGAATCAATGACCCTCGATACCTGGAACTCCAAGTTACCATTGACAACCACAGGAGGGGGAGGTAAAGGTGACGGTACCACCGGCGCCACATACCTCTTAAGCAATGATCTGTGAAACACGTTGTGAATTTTAAACGTAGGGGGGAGGTCAAGACGGAATGCCACCGGATTAATAACAGAACTGATTCTGTACGGCCCGATGAACCTGGGACCCAGTTTCCAGGAGGGAACCTTAAGTTTAATATTCCTGGTAGACAACCATACCTGATCGTTCACACTTAGGTCCGGACCAGACACTCTCCTCCTATCAGCCATACGTTTGTATCGGTTCCCCATAGTATTCAGATTCTTCAGCACCCCTCTCCATACTGAAGCGAGAGATGAGGAAAATCGTTCCTCCTCCGGAACCCCCGAAGAGCCCCCCCTACTGAAAGTACAAAACTGGGGGTGAAAACCATATGCCCCAAAAAACGGGGACTTACCAGTGGACTCGCTCCGCCTATTATTGAGAGCAAACTCTGCCAGAGGTAGGAAAGAAGCCCAGTCCTCCTGGTTCTCTGACACAAAACACCGAAGATATGTCTCCAAGCTCTGGTTCATACGTTCCGTCTGACCATTGGTCTGAGGATGAAAAGCCGACGAGAATGACAAATGCATCCCCCGCCGTGCACAAAACGCCTTCCAGAACTTGGACACAAACTGAGACCCCCGATCAGACACCACCTCGGAGGGTACCCCGTGAAGCCTCACAATCTCCCCAATGAACACCTGCGCAAGAGTTTTAGCATTAGGGAGAGCCGGAAGAGCGATAAAATGTGCCATCTTGCTGAACCTGTCCACTACAACGAGTATGACCGTTTTACCCGAAGACGGAGGGAGGTCCGTAATAAAGTCCATAGACAGATGAGTCCAAGGACGCTCCGGGATCTTCAAAGGTAAAAGGGCCCCAGACGGACGGGTATGTGAGGTCTTAGAGCGCGCACAAACCCCACAGGACGCGACAAAAGTTACCACCTCTTTATGTAAGTTAGGCCACCAAAACCGACGCGAGAGGAGATCCACAGTTGCTTTACTCCCCGGGTGTCCTGCAAAAACTGAGTTATGGTGTGCCTCGATCACCTTTTGTCGCAACTGATCTGGAACGAACAGTCTCCCCGGAGGTCCAACAGGGGCGTCCCCCTGAGCCTCCAATATCTCCTCCTCCAGCTCAGAGCATACTGCCGAAACCACCACCCCCTCCTGAAGAATAGGAATCGGGTCGTCCGTATTCCCGGCCCCAGGGAAACTACGAGATAAGGCATCCGCCTTTACATTTTTAGACCCAGGACGATATGTAACGACGAAATTAAACCTGGTAAAAAACAATGACCACCTAGCTTGTCTGGGATTCAGACGTTTAGCGGACTCCAGATATAGCAGGTTCTTGTGATCGGTGATGACGGTGACCGGATGAACTGCCCCCTCCAAAAAATGGCGCCACTCCTCAAAAGCTAACTTAATGGCCAAGAGTTCCCTATTGCCGACATCGTAATTCCTCTCAGCGGACGACAATTTTTTAGAGAAAAAGGCGCACGGATGCCACTTACCAGGGGACGAACCCTGTGACAATACTGCTCCCACCCCTACCTCGGAAGCGTCTACCTCTACAAAGAATGGCTGAGACGCATCAGGTTGAATGAGTATGGGTGCCGAGGCAAAACATTTTTTCAAGGTGGAGAATGCTTGACAAGCCTTGTCAGACCACCTAGAAAAATCCGTCCCCTTTTTAGTCATGTCTGTGAGAGGCTTAACCATGGAGGAGAAATTACGAATGAACTTCCGGTAATAGTTAGCAAACCCCAGGAAACGTTGTAGTGCCTTAAGATTCTCCGGCCGATCCCACTCAAGAACTGCCCGCACTTTCCCAGGGTCCATACGAAAACCGGACGCTGAAACCAGGAAGCCTAAAAACTGGAGTTCCTGTACGGCGAACACACACTTTTCCCACTTGGCATACAGTTTATTATCCCGCAAGATCTGTAACACCTGTCTAACGTGCTCCTGATGAGACACCAGATCCGGCGAGTAAATTAGGATATCATCCAGATATATGACAACAAACTGTCCCACCAGGTGGCGAAAAATATCATTAACAAAGTGTTGAAACACCGCCGGGGCATTAGTCAGACCGAATGGCATGACAAGGTTCTCATAATGCCCCTCCGGAGTGTTAAAAGCCGTCTTCCACTCATCCCCCTCCTTCATCCTAATCAGATTGTACGCCCCCCTGAGATCCAACTTAGAGAACCATTTGGCGCCCACGATCTGATTAAAGAGATCGGGAATAAGTGGGAGCGGATACGGATCTCGGACCGTAATCCGATTAAGTTCACGGAAATCCAGGCAAGGGCGTAGGCCTCCATCTTTCTTCTTAACAAAGAAGAACCCCGCGGCCACCGGTGAAGATGAAGGTCTAATATGCCCCTTAGCCAGACTTTCAGAAATATAATCCTTCATGGCCTGCCTCTCAGGACCAGAAAGGTTATACAACCTAGCTTTAGGTAACTTGGCCTCAGGGAGCAGTTTTACAGAACAGTCATACTCGCGATGAGGAGGTAGTTCCTGACACCCATTCTCCGAGAATACATCCTCAAAGTCCGCCAGAAATGGAGGTAAGACCCAAGGAGTAACCGCACCGATGACCGTGTTCATGCAGTTTTTATTACAGAATTTACTCCATTGGCTTATCTCTCTGGTTTGCCAATTAATAACCGGGTTATGCTTAGCTAACCAAGGAAGGCCCAACACAATAGGAGTGGGAAGACCCTCCAACACGTAGCAAGACAACAGTTCTTTATGTATTGCCCCCACTTGAAGTTTTACGTCATGCACAGCTTGCAAAAAACTTCCCTGCCCGAGAGGCCTGGCATCGATCGAGAATATGGGAATGGGTTTAGCCAACTCACTCAACCGCATACCTTGAACCCGGGCAAACCGAGCATCAACCAGATTAGCCCCGGCCCCACTATCCAGAAGAACAGATATCCTCTCAGTTCTCGTACCCACCACCACCTCCGCCGGTACGAGAAACTGAGACGAACCTAGGGACGAAATACCTACTCCCAGATTGCCGTCCACCACACAACCTGGGATCAACAGTTTTCCGACGACTCTTCACTCTGCAATAGACGGGATGGACACCCCCCAATAAAATGTCCCTTTCTCCCGCAGAAGAAACACCTTCCTGCCTTATGGCGCACCACCGGTCCCCTCCCCCGAAATGATGTCCCTCCTAATTGCATAGGCTCCTCAGGACTGACCAGGGGAACCACCATATGAGGGGACCTTGTAGGAGGTGGAGTCATCACAGGGGGTAGAGTTATCCCGCACCTCTCCCGAAGCCGTCTGTCCACGCGAATAGCAAGGGCCATAGCGGCTTCCAGAGACATGGGAGAGTCATACTGTGCCAACACATCCTGCAATTTGTCGGATAAACCATGACAAAACTGGCTCCTAAGAGCCGGGTCATTCCACTGGGTGTCCGTGGCCCACCTACGGAACTCCGAACAGAATTCCTCCGCCGGACGATCTCCCTGCTGGATCCTACGTAACTTAGACTCAGCAAGGGAGATCCGATCTGGGTCATCATATACGAGTCCCAGGGCAGCGAAAAACCTATCCACTGACTGGAGAGCCGGGGAACCCGGGGGAAGAGAGAAGGCCCAAGATTGTGGGTCCCCTTGTAGGAGCGAGATGACAATTCCCACCCTTTGTTCTTCACTCCCCGATGACCGAGGCCGCAGCCGAAAGTACAATTTACATGCCTCCCGGAAAACAAAAAACTTGTCCCGCCCCCCAGTGAACCTATCAGGGAGAGCTACTTTAGGTTCTGGTCCGGCTTGCTCCTGAGGATGCCAAACCTTGGACCTAACGTCCGCCAGCTCCATGGACAAACTCTGCAATTGCCGAGCTAGACCGGCTACTGGATCCATGGTAGCTGGAGAAAAAACTAAGCGGGTCGGTGAAAATGTCACGCTGTCTCTGTATACTGGAGGTAGGAGGCCTAAGCTGACCCTAAGCTGGGGCCCTGACTAATCCCTCAACCTGGAGGTACTGTTAAAGGTACAGAGGTCCAGGCCGCCAGCGTAACCCCTACCTCCTGAAGATCCCTGCACCTCAGTAATCTAGTCCTGAGAAGGACCCCGATCACAACCAAAGGGAACAAGAAATAATATGCCCAAACACAGTATTTAGACGAACGAGACAGTACAAGGGAAAAACCAAAACCACCTTGCATACAAACAACTTCTCAACTACAACAGAGGGAAAACCAACGGGAAAGGAGATAAATGATAAAGCGAGGAAGGGAAAAAACACTTCCAAATACACTTATCTCAGCAACTCCAAACACCACGAACCGCTCTGTCAGTCTGAATGAAATGCTTTCACCGACACCTCCCAAACAGACCAGCAGGTATATGAAGGAGTCTCACTACAGCAGCATTGATTGCAGCTGGGCGAGGCTGGACCTCATCTAGCCCAGAGAGAGAGAGAGAATTAACTCCCTCACTGCCGAGAAACACAAAGCACCAACAAGTCAGCTGCGAGAAGTCAGGCTGTGTACTCGTGACGATCTTCGTGGCAACACACCCGTGACAGAAACCTTTGGAGGGAGTTGAAAGTCCGTGTTGCCCAGCGACAGCCCCAAAACATCACTGCTCTAGAGGAGATCTGCATGGAGGAATGGGCCAACATACCAGCAACAGTGTGTGCCAACCTTGTGAAGACTTACAGAAAACGTTTGACCTCTCTCATTGCCAACAAAGGATATATAACAAAGTATTGAGATGAACTTTTGTAATTGACCAAATACTTATTTTCCACCAAAATTTGAAGCAAAATTCTTTCCAAATCAGAGAATGTGATTTTCAGGATTTGTTTTCTCATTTTGTCTCTCATAGTTGAGGTCGACCTATGATGTCAATTACAAGCCTCTCTCATCTTTTTAAGTGGGAGAACTTGCACAATTGGTGGCTGAATAAATACTTTTTTTCCCCACTGTATATGCTCATCCTATGGGACTTGTTTTGTTACTTCACCCTTTAATGGCACCTACACATTTGATTTCATGCACATTTCTATATGCCATGTGTAAGTTCACCAAAGTTAATGTATAAACCAAGGTAAAGTTCATATACATCGGTATATGCTGAAGAATGATGACAAATCAGTTTTTTAGGTAAATATGTGCCCCCTAGTGGCCACTGTTAGGTTAATGTAAATACTATACTATACTAATGTATAGTAAACCTGTATTATAGGTCACAGTTGAAGTCCCTTTTACACGAGCTGATGCAACCGTACAGAAATGAATGATTTGTAATGCGACCGCTCAACCTCATGCACAAATTGTCTGCAGCTCTTCTTCTGATTATAAGGTCGACATTTGAAAAAATAAATAAAAGATTAGACCAGCCGGTGATCGAGTGGTCATATCAGGAGTAGATCTCTCCGGGCACAGTCGATAGCTTAAAAAAAATGGCTTAGATGATTTTTTTAGAATGAAATAACATTAACGCTCATGTCAACGCATAGAATAGTTCTGAATGTAGATCCGGTGTGATCGAATGTTGATCCAGTCTGATCGTCACTTGTGATCCTGCACGGTGATCCGGACTGATTGACTCTCGGGATTATGAAAAGTGATCCAGTTTGATCGCTGCCTCTGCGTAAACAAATGTCAGCCTTGGCATCTTCTTCCCAGAAATTTATCGTATTGTAATTCACTGGTCACTTCAGGATGCCCCTACTTCAATGAAGATGAAAGTGTCAGCTCTCTCTCACTTCCCTGTTATAATTAATTCCAAATGTTCAATGTGAGGGTGATGTGTCCCCTTTCTGGAGATGTCTTTATGGATTTTTAATTTTTCTCTGCGACACTCCGGCACTCGGGATCATGAATATTATAATCAACACTTAGGATCCTGGATGGTGATCTGGTCTGATCGACACTCGGGATCATGAATACAGATCCAGTCTGATTGACTCTCGGGATCATGAATGTTGTTCCAGTCTGATCACACTTGTGATCCCAAATAATGATCTGGACTGATCGACTTTCGGGATCATGACTGTTTACCCAGTCTGTTCAAAACTTGTGATCCCAAGTGACGATCTGGTCTGTTTGACACTCAGAATCATAAATATTATGATCAACACTTGGGTTCTTGGATTGTGATCAGGTCTGCTTGACACTCAGGATCATGAATTTAGATGCAGTCTTATTGAAAGTAGATCGAGTGTAATCGACACTTGTGATCCCAAATAACGATCTGGTCTGACTGACTCTAGGGATCATGATGTTGATCCCATCTGATCAAAAGTAGATCCAGTCTGATCGACTCTCAAGATCATGAATGTTGATCTGGTCTGAGAGAAACTTTGGATTATGGATGTTGATCCAGTGTAAGCGACACTTGTGACCTCGATTGACGATCTGGTCTATTTTTTGACACTCGGGATCATGAATATTATGATCAACACTTGGGATCTGGGATGAACATTTAGTCTGATCGATATTCAAGATTATGAATGTTAATCCAGCGCGATCACACTGATGATCTCGAATAATGATCTGGTCATGATCGTGAATATTAGTCCCATCTGATCGACACTAGGGATCATGAATATTATGATCAACACTCAAGATTAGGGACTCAGTCTGATGGACAATCGGAAACATCATAATGATCTTGTCTGATCGACATTCGGAATCATGAATGCTGATTTGCTCTGATTAATTTGGAATCAGTCTGATCGAAACTCGGAATTATGAACGTTAATCCAGCCTGATCATACTGTTGATCTCGAATAATAATCTGGTCTGATCAACACTCATAATTGATCCAGTCTGATCGACATCTGGGATCATGAATATTATTATCAACACTCGGGATTCTAAATATTGAACCAGTCTGATCAACACATTCGGAAACATAAACATTGATCTGGTCTGATTGACACTCTACTCTGGATCATGTTGTTCTAGTCTGATCGACACTTGGAAACAACAACATTGTCTGATCCACACTCGGGATTATAAATGCTCACTTGGGATCAGGAGGAAACGCTTTATGTTTTCTTTTTTTTTAGACTACCGTACTTCTTATGAAGCAATCGTGAAGAAACAACCTTCTGCAGTTTTCCCCGTGTCCTCGCCCTTCATTCACATTTCACCCATTCCATGTTTTTTCATGTAACTATTAAGCAATGACGCTGCAGATTACCGGCTGAACAGGCAGCTGCCTTCACTCACCTATGGGATGGGCTATACGACAGGGGAAGGACTGGATAAATGCAGGCAGCACCTTGTGCACTGCGAGACACTGGGACACATTGCACCATGGCTCTGAAGCCGGACTCCTACGTGTTGTTGAACGATGGGCATAAAATGCCAGTGATCGGATTTGGCACCTACGCCCCGGACACGGTGAGTGCATTAGACATAAAGTAGAGGCTACACCACTGAACCCAAGGCAAAGCGGCATTTTTGCTGGTCTCTCACCATCACAATGTTTCCCTGTTTGGGACCCCGTGCCATCATTCCGTGCGACATTTACCCCATAGGGAAACATTGAGATTTATAAAAAAAATTGCATCTTATGCACTCTCTGCACAGTACACCAAAGAACAGGCTTGTGAGAGCACCAAAGTGGCCATTGACGTCGGATACCGCCACATCGACTGCGCCCTTTTATACGGGAATGAGGTCCAGGTCGGCCAAGCCATTAGATCAAAAATTGCAGATGGGACGGTGAAGAGGGAAGACATTTTTTACACTGGGAAGGTGACCAATTAAAATATATATATATATATTTTTTCACTTTAACATGGCCACTAGGTGGCGATGATGAGCTGTTATAGGTTATTTTTTTATTCTGCAGCTTTGGGGTAATAACCACACTCCCGAGAGGGTCCGACTCGGGCTGGAGAAATCTCTGAAGGATCTGCAGCTGGATTACGTGGATCTCTTCCTTATCCACACCCCTGTGGAGTTTAAGGTTTGTGGATATATGTCTGGGATCGGCCGTGGGATCAGAGTGGAAGATATGAATTATATGTGAATTCTTTTTTTCCCCTCCAGCCTGGAGATGATCTCTTTCCCATAGATGAAAATGGGAAATTTGTTTTTCATAACACAGATATCCGAGAAACATGGAAGGTAAATTATCTAAAAGTAAGAGTCCCAGTTTCAGATGGAGCATCTCTTTAATTATACCACCATAATATCTAGGCTATGGAAGCGTGCAGAGACGCCGGCCTCGTCCGATCCATCGGAGTCTCCAATTTTAACCGAAGTCAACTTGAGCTGATTCTCAAAATGCCAGGACTCAAGTACAAACCAGTGTGCAACCAGGTACATATCACAGGACATTAAGAATAAATCACACATAAATATCCTAAAAAGTAAAAAAATTCAATATTAAAAAAAAACAGCGCCACTCTTTCCTACAGGTTGTGTGTGGTATTGCAGTTCAGCTCAATTCCCATTAATGGAGCTGCAATACGAGATACAACCCATAGACAGTTGTGGCACTGTTTGTGAAAAAAAAAGCAGCCATATTATTGTAATATTTTACCATCGTTATGTTGTTTAGAGTAAAATGTTCTTTAAATAATTGCACATTGTATGCAATATTATATATAATAATGAGATATTGAATCTCTACACAGGTAGAATGTCACATATTCCTCAACCAGAGCAAATTACTGGAGTTCTGCAAATCTCGTGATATCGTGCTGGTCGGGTACAGTGTGCTGGGGTCCAGCAGAGTAGAGGGCTGGTAAGAACGAGGACATTGGTTTATTATATGTGGTGGTGTCCTAGAAAGTAGGCAAATATAAGGAAATAACTGCTATAATACTGCCCCTATGTACAAGAATATAACTACTATAATACTGCCCCCTATGTACAAGAATATAACTACTATAATACTGCTCCTATGTACAAGAATATAACTACTATAATACTGCCCCTATGTACAAGAATATAACTACTATAATGCTGCCCCTATGTACAAGAATATAACTACTATAATACTGCTCCTATGTACAAGAATATAACTACTATAATACTGCCCCTATGTACAAGAATATAACTACTATAATACTGGCCCTATGTACAAGAATATAACTACTATAATACTGCTCCTATGTACAAGAATATAACTACTATAATACTGCCCCTATGTACAAGAATATAACTACTATAATGCTGCCCCTATGTACAAGAATATAACTACTATAATGCTGCTCCTATGTACAAGAATATAACTACTATAATACTGGCCCTATGTACAAGAATATAACTACTATAATACTGCCCCCTATGTACAAGGATATAACTACTATAATACTGCCCCTTATGCACAAGAATATAACTACTATAATACTGCCCCCTATGTACAAGAATATAACTACTATAATACTGCTCCCTATGTACAAGAATATAACTTCTATAATACTGCTCCTATGTACAAGAATATAACTACTATAATACTGCCCCCCATGTACAAGAATATAACTACTATAATACTGCCCCCTATGTACAAGAATATAACTACTATAATACTGCTCCTATGTACAAGAATATAACTACTATAATACTGCCCCTATGTACAAGAATATAACTACTATAATACTGCTCCCTATGTACAAGAATATAACTATTATAATACTGCCCCCTGTGTACTAGAATATAACTACTATAATACTGCTCCCTATGTACAAGAATATAACTACTATAATACTGTCCCCTATGTACAAGAATATAACTACTATAATGCTGCCCCTATGTACAAGAATATAACTACTATAATGCTGCTCCTATGTACAAGAATATAACTACTATAATACTGGCCCTATGTACAAGAATATAACTACTATAATACTGCCCCCTATGTACAAGGATATAACTACTATAATACTGCCCCTTATGTACAAGAATATAACTTCTATAATACTGCTCCTATATACAAGAATATAACTACTATAATACTGCCCCCTATGTACAAGAATATAACTACTATAATACTGCTCCTATATACAAGAATATAACTACTATAATACTGCTCCTATGTACAAGAATATAACTACTATAATACTGCCCCTATGTACAAGAATATAACTACTGTAATACTGCCCCTATGTACAAGAATATAACAACTATAATACTGCCCCCTATGTACAAGAATATAACTACTATAATACTGCTCCTATGTACAAGAATATAACTTCTATAATACTGCTCCTATGTACAAGAATATAACTACTATAATACTGCTCCTATATACAAGAATATAACTACTATAATACTGCTCCTATGTACAAGAATATAACTACTATAATACTGCTCCCATGTACAAGAATATAACTACTATAATACTGCCCCTATGTACAAGAATATAACTACTATAATACTGTCCCTATGTACAAGAATATAACTACTATAATACTGCACCTATGTACAAGAATATAACTACTATAATACTGCCCCCTATGTACGAGAATATAACTACTATAATACTGCTCCTATATACAAGAATATAACTACTATAATACTGCCCCCCTATGTACAAGAATATAAATACTATAATACTGCTCCTATATACAAGAATATAACTACTATAATACTGCTCCCTATGTACGAGAATATAACTACTATAATACTGCTCCTATATACAAGAATATAACTACTATAATACTGCCCCCTATGTACAAGAATATAACTACTATAATACTGCTCCTATATACAAGAATATAACTACTATAATACTGCCCCCTATGTACAAGAATATAACTACTATAATACTGCCCCTATGTACAAGAATATAACAACTATAATACTGCCCCCTATGTACAAGAATATAACTACTATAATACTGCTCCTATGTACAAGAATATAACTACTATAATACTGCTCCTATGTACAAGAATATAACTACTATAATACTGCCCCTATGTACAAGAATATAACTACTATAATACTGCTCCTATGTACAAGAATATAACTACTATAATACTGCCCCTATGTACAAGAATATAACTACTATAATACTGCTCCTATGTACAAGAATATAACTACTATAATACTGCCCCTATGTACAAGAATATAACTACTATAATACTGCTCCTATGTACAAGAATATAACTACTATAATACTGCCCCTATGTACAAGAATATAACTACTATAATACTGCTCCTATGTACAAGAATATAACTACTATAATACTGCCCCTATGTACAAGAATATAACTACTATAATACTGCCCCTATGTACAAGAATATAACTACTATAATACTGCTCCTATGTACAAGAATATAACTACTATAATACTGCCCCTATGTACAAGAATATAACTACTATAATACTGCTCCCTATGTACAAGAATATAACTACTATAATACTGCCCCTATGTACAAGAATATAACTACTACTAGATGGTGGCACGATTCTAACGCATCGGGTATTCTATAATATGTATGCGGCCGACCGGGCGCAATCAGCAGAACGTTGTTAAAATTTACCGCCAAAATCGCTGATTGGTCGCGGCCGGCAACCGCGACCAATCAGCAAAACGGTGTTTAAATTTGGCGGCAATATCGGTGATTGGTCGCGGGTGGCGGCCGCAACCAATCAGCGAACTGTGTTAGTGAGGACCGGAGCGGTTGTTTAAATTTGGCGCCAATCTCGCTGATTGGTCGTGGCCGGCCGGCAGCCGCGACCAATCAGCAGAGCGTTGTTTAAATTTGGCGCCAAAATCGCTGATTGGTCGCGGCTGGCGGCCGCGACCAATCAGCAGAGCGGTGTTTAAAAGTTGCGCCAATCTTGCTGATTGGTCGCGGCCAGCCGGCGGCCGCCACCAATCAGCAGAGCATTGTTTAAATTTGGCGCCAATCTGGCTGATTGGTCGAGGCTGGCGGCCGCGACCAATCAACAGAGCGGTGTTTAAATTTGGCACCAATCTCGCTGATTGATCGCGGCTGGCCACCGCGACCAATCAGCAGAGCGGCGTTTAAATGTGGCGCCAATAATGCTGATAGGTCACGGCCGGCGACCACGACCAATCAGCAGAGCGGTGTTTCAATTTGGTGCCAAAATCGCTGATTGGTCGCGGCTGGCGGCCGCGACCAATCAGCAGAGCGGCGTTTACATTTGCCGCCCATATCGCTGATTGGTCGCGGCCAGCCACCGCGACCAATCAGCCGAGCGGGGTTTAAATGTGGCGCCAATAATGCCGATTGCTCGCGGCCGGCCACCGCGACCAATCAGCAGAGCGGCGTTTAAATTTTCCTTCCATATCGCTGATTGGTCGCGGGCGTCGACCGCGACCAATCAGCGTCGTATTAGTGAGGACCGGGGAGCGGCGCTGCTTGTGAGGCTACTTCCGCTGCGAGAAGCCGGGAGATGAGCGGCTACTCGCAGCAGAAGCATCCCGACCGGCGGCGCCGCTCCCCGGTTCACCGTTCAGCTAGCGGCCGGGAGATGAGCGCCTCGCGCCGGTCATCTCCCTGCTGCATCACCGCTTACCTCCGTCCTGCAGATGAGCCGCTAACGGCCGCCATCTTTTTCTCAAATCCCGCATCGCTGATTGGCCGCGGCCGGACAAATCAGCGACGCGGGATTTCCTGGACAGACAGACAGACAGATGTGATAAGACGATTATATATATAGACTAGATGGTGGCCCGATTCTAACGCATCGGGTATTCTAGAATAGGTATGCGGCCGACTGGGCGCAAGCAGCAGAGCGGTATTTACATTTGGCGCCAAAATCGCTGATTGCTCGAGGCCAGCAACCGCAACCAATCAGCAAAGCGGTGTTAAAATTTGGCGCGTATATCGCAGATTGGTCACGGCCGGCGGTCGCGACTAATCAGCAGAGCGGAGTTTAAATTTGGCGCCAATAATGCTGATTGGTCACGGCCAGCGAACGCGACCCATCAGCAGAGTGGGGTTTAAATTTGGCGCCTATATCGCAGATTGGTCACGGCCGGCGGTCGCGACCAATCAGCAGAGTGGGGTTTAAATTTTGCGCCAATAATGCTGATTGGTTGAGGCCGGCAACTGCAACCAATCAGCAGAGCGGGGTTTAAATTTGGCGCCAATACTGCTGATTGGTAAGGGACAGCGACCGCGACTAATCAGCAGAGCGGTGTTTAAATTTGGCGCCAATACTTCTGATTGATGTCAGCCAGCAACCGCGACCAATCAGCAGAGCGGGGTTTAAATTTGGCGCCAATACTCCTGATTGGTCGCGGCCGGCAACCGCGACCAATCAGCAGAGCGGGGATTAAATTTGGCGCCAATAATGTTGATTAGTCGCGGTTGCCAACCACGACCAATCAGCAGAGCGGGGTTTAAATTAGGCGCCAATACTGCTGATTGGTCACGGCCGGCAACCGCGACCAATCGGCAGAGCGGGGTTTAAATTTGGCGCCAATACTGCTGATTGGTTGCGGACGGCGACCACGACTAATCAGCAGAGCGGAGTTTAAATTTTCCGCCAATATTGCTGATTGGTCGCGGACGGCGACCACGACTAATCAGCAGAGCGGAGTTTAAATTTGGCGCCAATACTGCTGATTGGTCGCGGTTGCCGGCCTCGACCAATCAGCAGAGCGGGGTTTAAATTTGGCGCCAATACTGCTGATTGGTCGCGGTTGCCGGCCTCGACCAATCAGCAGAGCGGGGTTTAAATTTGGCGCCAATAATGCTGATTAGTCGCGGCCGGCATCCGCGACCAATCAGCAGAGCGTTGTTTAAATTTGGCGCCAATCTCGCTGATTGGTCGCGGCTGGAGTCCGCGACCAATCAGCAGAGCGTTGTTTAAATTTGGCGCCAAGCTCGCTGATTGGTCGCGTCTGGCGTCCGCGACCAATCATCACAGTAGTGTTTAAATGTGGCAACAAGATCGGTGATTGGTCGCGGCCGCTATTTAAATGTGGCGCCCAAATCGGTGATTGGTCGCGGGCAGCGGTCGCGACCAATCAGCAGAGCGGTGTTTAACTTTGGCGCCAAGATCACTGATTGGTCGCGTGCGGAGAGCGCGAACAATCAGCGAATCGTATTGGTGAGGACCGGGGAGCGCAATTGTATTAGTGAGGACCGGGGAGCGCCGCTGCCTGTGCGGCTACTTGTGATGCGAAAAGCCGGGAGATGAGCGACTGCTCGCAGCAGAAGTATCCCGACCCGCAGCGCCGCTCCCCGGTCCGCCCTTAACACCCTAGCCGCTGATGTCTCCACAGTATCCGCATGGTGTTACTAAGGTCCGGACATTTGCGTTAAAAATCGCTGATTGGTCGCCGACGCTGGGCGTGACCAATCATCGATTTTGGCACCACATTTAAATAGCGTCCGCGACCAATCAGTACAGTGGTGTTTAAATGTGGAGCCAAGATCAGTGATTGGTCGCGGCCGATATTTAAATTTGGCGCCCAAATCGGAGATTGGTCGCGGGCAGCGTCCACGATCAATCAGCACAGTCACAGTAGTGTTTAACTTTTGCGGCAAGATCAGTGATTGGTCGCGGGCCAAGACCGCGACCAATCAACGATTTGTGCGGCACATTTAAATAGCGGCCGCGACCAATTGGATGTCAGCGCCGCTCCCCGGTCCTCCCTTCACACCATAGCCGCTGACGGCGACCATCGCGTCGGCGACCAATCTGCGATTTTTAACACAAATGTCCGGACCTTTGTAACACGATGCGGATACTGTGGGGACATCAGCGGCTAGGGTGTGAAGGGAGGACCGGGGAGCGGCGCTGACATCCATGCGGCTAGGGTGTGAAGGGAGGACCGGGGAGCGGCGCTGACATCCAATGGGTCGCGGCCGCTATTTAAATGGCCCGCGACCAATCACTGATCTTGCCGCAAAAGTTAAACACTACTGTGCTGATTGGTCGCGGACGCTGCCCGCGACCAATCACCGATTTGGGCGCCAAATTTAAATATCGGCCGCGACCAATCACCTATCTTGGCTCCACATTTAAACACCGCTGTGCTGATTGGTCGCGGACGCTATTTAAATGTGGCGCCAAAATCGGTGATTGGTCGCGCCCAGCGTCGGCGACCAATCAGCACAGCGGTATTTAAATGTGGAGCCAAGATAGGTGATTGGTCGCGGCCGATATTTAAATTTGGCGCCCAAATCTTGGTCCGAAGAGCGCGACCAATCATCGAATCGTCTTGGTGAGGACCGGGGAGTGGCGCGGTCTGTGCGGCTTCTTCCGCAGCAAGAACCCGGGACATGAGCAGGCGCTCGGAGCAGAAGTATCCCGACCCGCAGCGCCGCTCCCCGGTCCTCCCTTCCGCATGGAGGTCAGCGACGTCGGCGGTCCTTCCGCTGTTACCGGCCGGGAGATGAGCGCCTCGCGCCGGTCATCTCCCGGCTGCATCTCCGTTCCGCAGATGGGTCCGGCGGTCGAGGTCCTTCTGCTGCTACCGGCCGGGAGATGAGCGCCTCGCGCCGGTCATCTCCCGGCTGCATCTCCGTTCCGCAGATGGGTCCGGCGGTCGAGGTCCTTCTGCTGGTACCGGCCGGGAGATGAGCACCTCTCGATATGAGCGACGTGGGATTTCCTGGACAGACAGACAGACAGACAGACAGAAAGACAGACAGAAAGACAGACAGACAGACAGATAGACAGACAGACAGACAGACGGGATAAGACGATTATATATATAGATAATTATGCCTTCATATATACAGTATAAGCCCCACCTTGCCTCCATATATACAGTGTGAGACACACATAGCCTCCGTATATTAAGTGTGAGCCCCACAGGCGGGGTAGGGCAGGATGTGGCCCACAGGCCGAGATCTGATCCATAGTATGCATATGATAACATCACATATAGTGCTCATATAATAGTGTCATTCATAGAATGAGACATCACAGAAGGCCCTATAATGACTATTTTGCTGGTGTTTTTTGGAGTACCCTAAAAAAAATTGCTTATCGCCTATCCCATAGCCAAACTATTAGGAAAAGTGTGAAATTTTGTTTGTTTTCGTTCTGACAGGATTGATCAGAATTCCCCCAAAGTACTTGAAGACCCCGTTGTAAATACAATCGCTAAGAAGCTGAACCGTTCTCCTGCACAGGTGGCCATGAGATATCTGCTACAGAGGGGATGTGTCGTCTTGGCAAAAAGCTTCAGCCCTGAGAGGATTAAGCAAAACTTCCAGGTAAATGAAGTGATTCTAATTCCTATAATTTCCTTTATCTTAAAAACAATCGACATTGTTTATTACTTTTCACTTACAGGTTTTTGACTTTGAATTAAGTGATGAAGACATGAAATCTGTAGATGGAGTCAATAAAAACCTGCGTTACGTGATTATCCATCCGTAAGTGTCTTTCCTGGCATTCTAGTTTTCGAGAACATATTTATTCATAATTTATTCTTTATATTTACTTTTATTTATTATTATTTTTACAATTATTTTTAATGTATTTTTATTATCTTATATTTTATGTACTTAGTTTACTTTTATATTCTTTTTTTTTTTATTTTAGCTGGAAAGAAAGCCCTAAGTATCCATATCACGATGAATATTAAGAACATTGGATAGTTTCTCTGGATTCGTCCTATTCATGTCTGTGTCTTAGTATCTTACTCTAGCAGATTCCAATCTGCAGAGAATATACTATCTATGATATAGATTTTGACTGTGGTGTAACACTTATTATGGCTCAGAAATGACATCACATAGATACATTTTAACATACAGTACAAAGAGAAATTCTAAGGCTGAGTTCAGATGCTGCAATTCCACAGCAAAATCTCTTTGTGTCCTAAGTCAAATGTATAGCATTCGTCTGTATATTGCAATAAAATAGATTTTATGTCCAATTTAATTTGAAGGTGTTATATGTTTTAAAGTTTTGTCAATACCCCTTTAACTCATGAAAAATTAATGATGTAATTCAATACCTTGAATCCTCTTAGAATTCTGTACAACATGGTATCAATTTCATTGTTTTCAGTCTTTCACATGGCTGTCAAATAGCTTAAAATCTGTAGAGGCGTTTATGATCGTGCCCATAGCGGTCCTTTAGCTTTATAAACATCCTTAAATTTACATGAATCTCAGTTTTATTATTTTAGTTTAAAACATTCTTTTCTGTTGTTTTCCACCAAGAAAGTTTCAGATTTACTACTCTGGCTTTAAATATGATATGTGAAAAGAAACAAATGAAACAAAAGAGCATCATCAGTATCAAGATATCATGACGTGAGAGTGTCCCCAGGGTCAGCTTTGTAACCATGCATACAATAGCCCTTCAGTTCTGATCACTACAATCTCCCTTTAGGAGTCTCTGTTCCCACATGTTAGTTCTGTTTGATATTTTTCAGTATTTCTGGTTGAAAAAAATTGTCACCTGTAGAACTTACCAGTGAGGAGTTTAAAATATGTGTTTTTGGTTTCTCAGAATTTTTACAAATTTTTCAAAATTATCAGTTATTTTAATTGTAAAAGTTTCTTCATGTCTTTTGGTAATTTCTTAAGAAATTCCACAATACTGGCTGCAATTATATCCTGTAAAATATAAGCTCCTTGCATTGTGCAGTGATATCATGATGTTGTAGAGGCTTTAAAACACAACAGTTGCCCATGTTGCCCTGTTCTATTTGCCACGGAGTACATACTGTAAATGGAAGCCGGATCATGGTTGTTTGTATATTTATGCTCATGTCTACCTGATAGCTTGGCGCTCCTATGTACAGAACCCTATATAGCAGAACACAGAGCTCCTATGGGTAATTATTGTGAGGTCATAGCTGCCAACCCATCCAGATTTGTCTGCAAATCTGCATGTCCCCATATACTGTACCTGTCACCTTCTTCTGTTAAGTGCCCATACATTCATGCATGACATATAGTTTTATGGAAGCTACAATTAGTCACATGCAATGTGGCTGCCATATGTAATCTATATACATTGCAGCAGGGCCGGCTCCAGGTTTTTGTGCGCCCCGGGCGAAAGAGTCTCAGTGGGCCCCTTTAACACATACCACGATTCATGATGCACAGATACCGCAGAGAAATATACAGTACAGACCAAAAGTTTGGACACACCTTCTCATTTAAAGATTTTTCTGTATTTTCATGACTATGAAAATTGTACATTCACACTGAAGGCATCAAAACTATGAATTAACACATGTGGAATTATATACTTAACAAAAAAGTGTGAAACAACTGAAAATATGTCTTATATTCTAGGTTCTTCAAAGTAGCCACCTTTTGCTTTGATGACTGCTTTGCACACTCTTGACATTCTCTTGATGAGCTTCAAGAGGTAGTCACCGGAAATGGTCTTCCAACAATCTTGAAGGAGTTACCAGAGATGCTTAGCACTTGTTGTCCCTTTTGCCTTCACTCTGCGGTCCAGCTCACCCCAAACCATCTCGATTGGGTTCAGGTCTGGTGACTGTGGAGGCCAGGTCATCTGGCGTAGTACTCCATCACTCTCTCTCTTGGTCAAATAGCCCTTACACTGCTTGGAGGTGTGTTTGGGGTCATTGTCCTGTTGAAAAATAAATGATGGTCCAACTAAACGCAAACCGGATGGAATAGCATGCCGCTGCAAGACGCTGTGGTAGCCATGCTGGTTCAGTATGCCTTCAATTTTGAAAAAATCCCCAACAGTGTCACCAGCAAAGCACCCCCACACCATCACACCTCCTCCTCCATGCTTCACGGTGGGAACCAGGTACTGTATGTACAATCCATCGGTTCACCCTTTCTGCGTCGCACAAAGACACGGTTGTTGGAACCAAAGATCTCAAATTTGGACTCATCAGACCAAAGCACAGATTTCCACTGGTCTAATGTCCATTCCTTGTGTTCTTTAGTCAAAACAAGTCTCTTCTGCTTGTTGCTTGTCCTTAGCAGTGGTTTCCTAGCAGCTATTTTACCATGAAGGCCTGCTGCACAAAGTCTCCTCTTAACAGTTGTTGAAGAGATGTGTCTGCTGCTAGAACTCTGTGTGGCATTGACCTGGCCTCTAATCTGAGCTGCTGTTAAACTGTGATTTCTGAGGCTGGTGACTCGGATAAACTTCTCCTCAGAAGCAGAGGTGACTCTTGGTCTTCCTTTCCTTGGGCGGTCCTCATGTGAGCCAATTTCTTTCTAGTGCTTGATGGTTTTTGCAACTGCACTTGGGGACAATTTCAAAGTTTGCCCAATTTTTTGGAATAACTGACCTTCATTTCTTAAAGTAATGATGGCCACTCGTTTTTCTTTACTTAGCTGCTTTTTTCTTTCCAAAATACAAATTCTAACAGTCTATTCAGTAGGACCATCAGCTGTGTATCCACCAGACTTCTGCACAACACAACTGACGGTCCCAACCTCATTTATAAGGCAAGAAATCCCACTTATTATACCTGACAGGGCACACCAGTGAAGTGAAAACCATTTCCGGTGACTACCTCTTGAAGCTCATCAAGAGAATGCCAAGAGTGTGCAAAGCAGTCATCAAAGCAAAAGTTGGCTACTTTGAAGAACCTAGAATATAAGACATATTTTCAGTTGTTTCACACTTTTTTGTTAAGTATATAATTCCACATGTGTTAATTCATAGTTTTGATGCCTACAGTCTGAATGTACAATTTTCATATTCATGAAAATACAGAAAAATCTTTAAATGAGAAGGTGTGTCCAAACTTTTGGTCTGTACTGTATATATATAGTACAAGGCAAAAGATTTCACTTCTTACATTACATGAGTGATATCTATTGTAAATTCCAGAATAGCTCAGAAACCGGTGAATCGCTCCATACAGAATACTGGCCCCCATATAACGTTTCATACAGGATACTGGCCCCCATATAAAGCTCCATACAGGATACTGGCCCCCATATAACTCTCCATACAGAATACTGGCCCCTATATAACGCTCCATACAGGATACTGGCCCCCACATAACGCTCCATACAGGATACTGGCCCCCATATAATGCTCCACACAGGATACTGGCCCCCTTATTTCGCTCCATACAGGATACTGGTTCCCATATAACGCTCCATACAGGATAGTGGCCCCCTTATAACGCTCCATACAGGATACTGGCCCCCTTATAACGCTCCATACAGGATACTGGCCCCCATATAATGCTCCATGCAGGCTGTGCCCCCACATAATGCTCCATGGAGGCTGTTCCCCCCACATAATGCCCCATGCAGGATGTCACCCCCCTTATAATGCCCCATGCAGGATGTCACACCCTTATAATGCCACATGCAGGATGTCACCCCCCCTTATAATGCCCCATACAGGATGTCACTCCCCCCCATATAATGTCCCATGTAGGATGTCACTTCCCCCCCTTTTAATGCATCATGCAGGATGTCACTCCCCCCATATAATGGCCCATGCAGGATCTCACTCCCCCCCCTTTTAATGCCCCATGCAGGATGTCACCTCTCCCCCCTTCCTTATAATGCCCCGTGCAGGATGTCACTCCCCCCCTCATAATGCCCCATGCAGGATGTCACCCCCCCTTATAATGCCACATGCAGGATGTCACTCCCCCCTTTTAATGCCCCATGCAGGATGTCACCCCCCCCTCCTCCCTTATGATGCCCCATGCAGGATTTCACCGCCCTTCCCTTATAATGTCCCATGCAGGATTTCACTCCCCCTTATAATGCCCCATGCAGGATGTCACCCCCCCCTTATAATGCCCCAGGCAGGATGTCACCTCTCCCCCCCATATGATGCCCAATGCAGGATGTCACTCCCCCCTTATAATGCCCCATGCAGGATGTCACCCCCCCCTTATAATGCCCCATGCAGGATGTCACTCCCCCCCCCTTTTAATGTCCCAGGCAGGATGTCACCTCCCCCCCATTTAATGCCCCATGCAGGATGTCACTCCCCCCCTTATAATGCCCCATGCAGGATGTCACCCCCCCTTATAATGCCCCATGCAGGATGTCACTCCCCCCCTTATAATGCCCCAGGCAGGATGTCACCTCTCCCCCCCATATGATGCCCAATGCAGGATGTCACTCCCCCCTTATAATGCCCCATGCAGGATGTCACCCCCCCCTTATAATGCCACATGCAGGATGTCACTCCCCCCTTATAATGCCCCATGCAGGATGTCACTCCCCCCCTTATAATGCCCCATGCAGGATGTCACCCCCCCTTATAATGCCACATGCAGGATGTCACTTCCCTCCATATAATGCCCCATGCAGGATGTCACCACCCCTCCCTTAT
Source organism: Phyllobates terribilis (assembly GCF_046119375.1). Lineage (NCBI taxonomy): Eukaryota > Metazoa > Chordata > Amphibia > Anura > Dendrobatidae > Phyllobates > Phyllobates terribilis. The sequence continues at coordinate 178,599,657 of NW_027362770.1, forward strand.
GATGCCCCATGCAGGATGTCACTCCCCCTCCTTAAAATGCCCCATGCAGGATTCCCCCCCCCCTTCCTTATAATGCCCCATGCAGGATGTCACTCCCCCCCTCCCATATAATGCCCCATGCAGGATGTCACTCCCCCCCATCCTTATAATGCCCCATGCAGGATTTCACCCCCCTCCCTTTTAATGCCCCATGAAGTATGTCACTCCCCCCCTCCCTTATAATGCCCCATGAAGGATGTCACTCCCCCCCCCCCCTTTAATGCCCCATGCAGGATCAGGAAGTCACCCCTCCCTTATAATGCTCCATGCCTCCATACATTAAAAAAAAATAATCAAATACTCACCTCACTTCTCATCTGCTGCTGCTCTGGACTCCAGCGTCGCCGGCGTCTTCCCGTTCTGCGCTGTGACGGCTCAGGAGAGAGCGCGGTGTAAAGACATCACAGTCAGAGGACACGGAAGAGACCGGAGCTGCTGCGGAGGCACGAGGAGAGGTAAGTATTGTTTCGCCGACTGTCGGGACCCTGAGCAAGCGGGGGGAGCGGGCGCTGTCACCGCTCTCCTCCGCTCACGGGTCCCATAACACAGCGGGGAGCCTGACGGCGAGTGGGCCCCCACCTGCTCAGGGCCCCGGCACTTGCCCGGGTGCGCCGGGTGCTGGCGCCGGCCCTGCATTGCAGCCACCTGCTTGCTATATGCCCCTATATACAGTGCACTTAATTACCATATACAATCATGACAGAAAGTGTTGGCACCCTTCAAATTGTTCCAAAAAATGAAGTATTTCTCCCAGAAAATTATTGCAATTACACATGTTTTGTTATACACATGTTTATTTATTTTGTGTTTTGCAACAACACAAAAAAAAGCAGAGAAAGGCAAATTGGACATAATTTAACACAAAACACCAAAAATGGGCCGAACACAATTATTGACACCTTTCTAAAATTGTGGGTAAACAACTTTGTTTCAAGCATGTGATGCTTGTTCAAACTCACCTGTGGCAAGTAACAGGTATGGGTAATACAGAAATCACACCTGAAGCCAGATAAAAAGGGGAGAAGTTGTCTCAATCTTTGCATTGTGTGTCTGTGTGTGCCACACTAAGCATGGAGACCAGAAAGAGGAGAAGAGAACTGTCTGAGGACATGAGAACCAAAATTGTTGAACATTATCAACAATTTTAAGGTTACAAGTCCATCTTCAGAGATCTTGATGTTTCTTTGTCCACAGTGCGCAACATAATCAAGAAGTTTACAACCCAAGGCACTGTAGCTAATCTCCTGGCAGAGAAAAATTGATGAAAGGTTGCAACACCGGATAGTCGAGATGGTGGATAAGCAGCCTGTAACATCCCTGGCGGCGTGCTTGCATAGTGCACCACCTCCCACTATGCAAGACCGCAATTTTACCTGTCAGTCCAGCCTACAAACCTTGCTCCAGTTCATGCTGTGTGCATGTCCCTTGACTGACTGCTTAGGGCGGCGGCCCGGTTGCTTCCTGATTCTTATAGCTGCTGTGGGCGCACCCTAATGCGTCTCCAGCCTATTGCTGTGAGTCACTGGATGTTTAAACCCCCTCCACCCAGTAGGAGGTGCCTGAGCAACACCTTCACTCAGTTTGTCTTTGCAACTGTATTGCCAGGTCCTGTCCTTTTATCTCTGACTTCTAGTCTGTTTACGCCACTCTGGGGGCTGCATTCTCAGACTTGTTATCTCTGACTTCTAGTCTGTTTCCGCTACTCTGGGGGCTGTATTCCCAAGCCTGTTACCTGTGACTTCTAGTCTGTTTCTGCCACTCTGGGGGCTGTATTCCCAGGCTTGTTCTTGTATCTCATTGCAGTAGCAGTTCCTGTCTGAACTGTATCCTAGTCTGTTACCTGTTTTTCTCTATGTCCGTACCTTCCCTTTTCCTGCAGTATCTGAACCTGCACCTAACTCCAACTCGTTGTCTCTGTACTTCTGTTTGTGAGTTTTGTGTCCACTCGCTACTTCATAGGAAGTACCTTGTGTGTATCTGGTTCTGCTTGTCCCTTTTCCCTTCCTCCGTATCTTCCTGTATTTTCCAGTCTGTTCCATGTGAACAGAGCCCTGTCCTCTCTGCCTTGCCCACTGCTCCGGCGGTTTCTCTCTGCTCTGACTTGCCCACCGCTCCGGCGGCTTCCCTCTGCTCTGCCTTACCCACCGCTCCGGCGGCTTCTCTCTGCTCTGACTTACCCACCGCTCCGGTGGCTTCGCTCTGCTCTGACTTACCCACCGCTCCGGCGGCTTCTCTCTGCTCTGACTTGCCCACCGCTCTGGCGGCTTCTCTCTGCTCTGCCTTGCTCACCGCACTAGCGGTTTCTCTCTGCTCTGACTTGCCCACCGCTCCGTCGGCTTATCTCTGCTCTGCCTTGCCCACCGCTCCGGCGGCTTCTCTCTGCTCTGCCTTCCCCACCGCTCTGGCGGTTCCGCTCTGCTCTGCCTTGTCCACCGCACCTGCGGTTTCTCTCTGCTCTGCCTTGTCTACCGCTCCGGCGGTTCCGCTCTGCTCTGCCTTGCCCACTGCACCTGCGGTTTTCGCTCCGCTCTGCTTGCTCACCGAACCAGCAGTTCTTCTCTGCTCTGCCTTGTCCTCCGCTCCAGCGGTTTCGCTTTACTCTGCTTGTCTACCGCATCTGCGGCTCTGTATCTGTCTCCCAGTCTGTACTGGACCCTATCCAGCCTGCGCTCCAACCTGCTAGTACCTCCCGGTCTGCACTCCAGCCGTGCTTGCCAGTATCTCCCTGTCTGCATACCAGCCGTGCTTGCCAGTGCCCACCTGTCTGCATACCAGCCGTGCTTGCCAGAGCCCACCTGTCTGCATACCAGCCGTGCTTGCCAGTGCCCACCTGTCTGCATATCAGCCGTGCTTGCCAGTGCCCACCTGTCTGCATACCAGCCGTGCTTGCCAGTGCCCACCTGTCTGCATACCAGCCGTACTTGCCAGTACCCACCTGTCTGCATACCAGCCGTACTTGCCAATGCCCACCTGCCTGTATGCCAGTCTAACCTGCCTGTTCCTGCATTCCCCAGTGTGGGTCAACAACTGTGACCGGGGTCTGACCTGGAGTCGCACCTGGTCCCTCTGCTCGGTTCCTCCTTGGTCCACGGAGTCGACTGAGCCGCCGTGCGACCTTGGTCGGATCGGGTTGATACTTAGTCACGCCCCTCCAGGCACTCCTCGGTTCATGGTACAGTGGGATCACTAACCACGCTCACGCCAGTCAGTCTGGGATATGTGAATGAAATGAAACGCTATGGCAGGAGACCCAGGAGGACCTGTCACGCTTGGTGAGCAAAGGAACAAGTGTACAATGATGGGAAGAGGGGGAAGGGAGCCCAACAACTAGGGAAAGGGGGAGTGGAGACCCTTAGGCAGATCTAGTATCACCCTGACTGCTCTATCATCCCTAAATAGGTTCCGCACCTATCGCCTATCAGGAAAAATAATCCCTGAATGTCCATAGAGCTAGGCCATAGGTAGGGAGGGGACGAGGTGAACACTAGTTGACGTGGGGTACTCGGCAGCCGGGCCTACGGAGGCCGGTATAGGGGATATCACGGTGGCTAGCCCGGTCCGTGACCCAGGGCGGTCAATGAAAAGGGGAGTTATTATTTATATGGAGTTTTTGGAATAGTTCGTGACGCCACCTGTGAAATGGGGCTAAAGGGGCCGCCGCTGCAGAGCAGTCCTCTGAGGCAGATGGTAGGGCAGCTTGCGATGGAATGGCTCCCCACAGGTGGAGCGGGCCTCAGGGCAGCGTGGGATGTAATGGATGGTGGTGCAGGGGAGAGATGGCAGGACGATCCCGGAGGAAAGACGGACACTCACACAGGGGTAAGCTTCAGTACCTTTACTGGTGGCGATGCAGGCACGGTCCAGGGTACTCCAGACGAAGGGCGCACTTCTGGACTTTCCCCAGTGAGCGGGTATAGGGCCTCCTGATCCGTGGCTTTATTCTCTAAGCTTCTGGCCTGCCTGGAACTAGGCCTAGATTGGTTACTGTCTCTCCTTGCACCTGCTGACCTGGTGGTAGGGCCTTCTCTTTGGAGATCACTCTGCCTGGATGCTGGGGCCTCCGTGACTCTTAGCCCTGGTACTGCAATCAGCATTTGGTGAACCTGGGACCTGTAGTCCTCCAGGGGTTCCAGTGGTTCCTACTGGGTATTAAGGGTCCCTGTAGGCTCGGACCCGATGTCCGGTTTATATATCAGGGTGAGTCTGGTATGCTCCTCTGCCCCCCTCGCTACTTATTCCTTCTCCTCTCGCCTTCGGCCACACTCAGGGCCCTCACTAGGCTTCAGCGTGCTGTAGGCCTCAACTTGCCTCACACAGCAGCCTGTGTGCTGCTCTCTCACTGAGCACTAGACTCTGAACTCACTCACAACTAACTGAGCTGCCTGGCTCCACCCTCCCTATATATGTCCCTAACGGGCTCCCTCTGCTGGTCTGAGGTGGTAGGGTGGAGATGTGTGAATGTGTGAGGGCCTCTTGTGGAGAAGTCCATCCATGCACCCTTCTGGGTTCTGTGGCACCAATGCGCAGCAGGGCACCACACTAGTCAGGCCCCACTGTAACTAAAGGCAACAAGGTAAACAAACAAAGGGGATACACTTAGCTTGAGAAGACACTAGAGAGATCATGTCAACTGTCCTCCAAGGGAACTTCAAAAAGATACTAGCCGACTACTAGTACTTCAGGCCTGGACGGAGGAAAATAGAGCTATCACCGGCGACTCTCTGGAGACACTGAGTTTTTAACTATCAAGCAAGGGTGTGTTAATTAGAAACAGAAGGTGGAGGTCACTGCTGGGTCCTAGAAGGAGAAGGATTTCACTACACTACAAAGATGAAAGGATCAAGAAAGCGTCTGCAAAGCCAAGTGCAGTGACCTTCTAAAGCCGGATCCAGAAGGACTGTCTGTCACGCTTGATACACCTGTGACAGGACCCCACTGCTGACACAGAGGCATAAAAAAGCTAGATGCAGTTTGCCAAAATGTACAAGAAAGCTTCTTGCAGACTGATGAGACCAACATAGAGCTTTTTGATAAAGCACATCATTCTACTGTTTACTGAAAATGAAACGAGTTGCCATTTATATAAATGGCAGCCACAGTTAGGTCTATGCACACATTACCTTTCTTAAAGGGCTACACATTCCTCATCTACAACTAAAGATAAAACATGAGGCATAACATAATATAACAAATAATAACCAGTACGACCAGTTATTCCACTGATCTTATGGCATGTTTCTACTTTCGGGTTTTTTTAAGCACATTTTGAAGTCAAAGTCAAGTGTGAAATCATAGAAAGGGAATGCCTTAGGGTGAATTCATGAAGACTATCACCAGTCTCTACCAACAATCAGCTTGCATAAGATGTGCCAAGTTCATTAATGTTCACATGTGTCTATCTTAATTTGGTGCGTCTTCAGGACTCGAAGTCAAAAAATGTACTGTAGTTATGAGCCTGAAGAAGCACCCGAGTTGGCGAAACTTTAAAACTCTCTCAGGGTTAAAGCTGCAGCCACACAAACTTGCCGTAAGTACTATCTATGCACGCCGCTTCCGGATGTGCCACGGTCATTGATGTAAGACAATGTGAAGCAGTCACAAGATGTCCTCTTGTTCTAACGGCTGATAGATGTCAGGGTGGGAGCACGTTTAGCCTGATGGACGTTCAAGGCAGGAATGAATCTCAGAGATGCACATCTAGCACCAGGAATGGAGATAAACTACCAAAACTATTGTTGCCAGTAGTGGCATAGCAAACGCGTTTCGAGTAACGTTTTTAGTCATGGCTAAGTAGCCGACCAATCAGAATGCAAATAAAAGCCACGTGCTAAACCAGACCAATAATGAAAAACATTATCGCCACCTTTACTGAATATGTCTGATTTGAGTTTATGACTTAACTACTTCCAAATTACTAATAAACTTTAGTCGTCCGGGCAGTCAGCATTTGTATCACGAGATCATGCTGCTGCAGGAGCAAAGAGCCTGGCTATCAGACACAGCCAGACTCCACATAGAGAAGGCAGATATGGTTTATTACTGTCTCTGCCTTTTATATTGCTGTTTAAATAGCACTGAGCGAGTATAAAATATAGAAAGCGCTGACAACTGTCATGCTATGACCGGGTTCAGGGAGAGTTGGAGCTGTTGTGTCCTAAGAGACCTAGTCCGCTCTGCAGTGAGGAGGCTGAATTCCCACTGTAACTCGGCTATTATACCAGTTACAGGGGAAATCAAATAAAAAAAAACGTTTTTAATTGTTGAAATGTCCCCATGAGCTTATGGGGGGCACAATGTGCTTATAGGGGACACAATGTGTGAAATAAATGAAAAATAAATACAAAGTTAAAACAAATAATTTAAAAAATGCCGCTGCCAATGCCTATTATTCTTAACGTTTGAATAAAAAACCCATGTTTCCGATATTAATATAATTGTTACAGAAAAGGGAACAACATTAAAATGCATTCTAGTGTTCCTTTGTGGTCATAAAAAATAATGTAAAAATAGACATATATTTCCTTTATTTTTCCCTCCGATGTTGCACAATATAAGCAAAAAGAAAAAAAAATTATAGGATGCACTAAAATACAAATGCAACACAACTGAATTAGAGCCGGACTACTATTCATGGTGTGTGTATTATAAATACACCCATAAAGCAATTAGTAGTGAATCTTCAGTGGCCGCTCTCCACGGCAGCCGGCTCACACCGAGCAGAGCGTGAGAAGTTCTGCATTCCTGTGACCAGCGGTGACGTCATTAAGGTTACCGCCGGTCACACGCAGTGGGTCTCACGATCTGCTCAGTGTGTTCCGGCTGGTGTGGATAGCGGTCGCATCACTGATGGGACTAATCTCCTAACCATGAACCCCCGTAATTTTCATAACCAGCTGAGGTAATGCCGAAAGCTGGGGGTAGATGTTAATGTTCTGGGAAGGAGCCAATAGCCATAAAGGTTCCAGGCTATTAATATCAGCTCACAACTGTTTGATTAGCCTTTACTGGTTATTATAGGGAGCACCCCCCCAAAGAAATGATGTGGGGTTTCCCCTATATTCAATAACCAGCAAAGGCTAAACAGGTAGCTGCGGGCTGATATTAATAGCATAAGAAAGGGCCATGTAGTTTGGCCCCCTCCCAGACTAAGAACATCAGCTCTCAGCCGCCCCAGAAATGGTGCGTCCATAAGATGCACCAATTTTTGCCCTTAGTCTCCGCTCTTCCCACTTGCCCTGGTGCGGTGGCAAGTGGGGTAATATTTGTGGGGTTAATGTCAGCTTTGTAATGTCAGCTGACATCAAGCCTAGGGGTTAGTAATGGAGAGGCGTCTATGAGACGCCCCCATTACTAACCCAAAGTCAAATGTTATAAAAACACACATAGAGTAACGTTCTTAAATCCTCCTCTTTTACCCATTTATTACTGTAAAATTAAAAAGAATAAAATACAATATACCTCACCTGTCCGACGACAATCCCTTTGTCCCACGATGAGTCCAGCTCTGCTTCATATGGATTTCATGGCTGAGCGGTGGCATGATGCGACCTCACAGCTGGGAATCGAAGAGACACTGAACTGCTGAAAGCGCAGCTCAGTGACCTGCGGTGACTTCTTTGAGGTTACCGCAGGTCACAAGCTGCGGTTCCCACGGGCAGCTCACTGTGAGCGGGCCAATGAACTACGGTGACCTCAATGACATCACCACTAGCACTGTGAGAAATTTCGCTCACACTGAGCTGCCCATGGGAATCGCAGCTTGTGGCCTGCGGTAACCTCAATGATGTCATCGCAGGTCACTGAAGCTGCTCTCAGCAGCTCAGGGTCTCCTCAATTCACAGCTGCGAGGTCGCATCATGCCACTGCTCCCACTATCAAAGAGACCAGTAGTACGCTGATGAGAGTAGTACTCTCATTAGTGTACCCCTGTGACTGTCGGTAACCTTTTTACCGCCGGTTACAGCTGCTGCGTGGGAACTTACCGCTGATCAGAGCCGGTGTTTTACGCGCTGTCACACAGATTACAGCGTTGGAAACACCGGATGTTCGGGCCCCCCATTCATTTGAAGGGGTCCGGGTTTGGGTTCGAGTTCGGGTACCTTTCTGGTAGCTTTTTAAAATCTGATGGACCTCCACGGGTTTGCCCATCGCTACCTATGATCTATTATCTACACTATAGCTTGGAAAGTTTGCGGGTGAATGTGGAGGAGCAGCCATAAAATAGCAGCTCCTCCGTTCAGTGTCAAAGGACAACCCAGGGGTGCAGCTAATCCAGGTAGCTCACATCCTGCAGCTCCAGCCTCACATGGTCTCCAGTCTTCATCTGCTGCATCCCCCTTTTTGGACTTGACTCGTTCCAACCTCTTTCCTCTGTCCTCTGATGTATATGACGCGCCCCCTGGGCCATGTTCAGGGGATACCCGGAGCCGGATCTGAATAGGAGTAGTAGTCCTCGTGGCGGTGACCCGGTCCGTGCCCAGGGTGTCAGTCTAGGAGGCAGTGTTTGGCAGATGATACTGTATTGTTCGACTACGCCACCCGTTGAATGCAGCTATGGAGCTGCCGCTGCAGGGCAGACCGCTGAGGCCGGTGGTAGGATTGTGCAGCGTGGATGGTATAACCCCCAACGGGAGGGGTATGGCCTCAGGGCTATTGTGAGTTGGATGAGGGGAGTGATGGTGCGGGTGTCCCAGTACTGAAGGTGCAGGTATGACCACGAAACACGGAGGCTTGAAGTGCAGTTTCAAAAGCTTTACTCACTGTTCTTTACCCGGTCGCTTGTGCACAGTAAGGACCACTCGAGTCATGCTGCGTCCACCAGGTCAGGGACTCGGCCAACTCCCAGGTCGTTCCAGAGCGTGGTCCAGAGCTCCCCTCTCTTCCTTCCTACTGGCCGTTCTCACCAGGGACCCACCTATGTCCGGCTCCCTCGGGCCTCTTGGTGGTGAAACCTTTCCTGGCTTCCCTGGCCCTATGCGTGGTATGCCTTCCTGGTGGATGTGGTGAGGGTCGTGCCAAAGCTTGACCACGACCTCCGGTTCCTGGCTGAGGATGATTAGCCTCTACCAGTTTGGGATCCGGTACCCTTCTCTGCCAACCCTTCACCCTTTTCGTTCTCCTGTGGGATCTCAGGGTTCCCTCTCTCCTTGCGTCTCTGGGCCTTTCTGCCTCCTTCTCTCTGCTTCAGGCCTGGCCCTGGAGCTGGGCCCAGCCGGAGCCACAGCTCCCTGTCGGCCCTCTCTGGCTGAACTCCTCTCTGCACCGAACAGACCCTGTCTCCAGATGGTGCCCACCTTATATACTCCCTCTATGTGTGAGCCCAGGTGACTAGCACCCAATGGGCTCCTAGCTATACCCAGAGTACCTCCCCTATCTGCTCCTACACTACAGGGATATTCCTCCCCCCTCCCCACTCCAGCCGGGGACAGACGCTGTCGTACCTGCACATCTTCCTAGTGGGAGTACCGTTGTTCTGTCCCCCGGAAATGGGGTGAGTGTAGTGCATGCAGTTGTCTGAGCTCTGTTCCACACTCCATCCTTACCCGGGAGTGGAATACCACACCTCTGGTTCGAGGTGCAATACCCCTGTAGCAGCCGAGTCCTCGGGGTGCTACATATAGATCTCATCCTCTACAGGGGGTCTCCCTCTCTGATCCACAAGGTTGCTGTGCCACTTCAGGGACCACAGATTTTCCTTCCAATGAGGCAATCATGAAGAAACAACCTTCTGGAGTTTTCCTCTGCTCTTTCCCTTCATTTATGTTTTTGCTATCTCATTTGTCCTTTATGTAATTATCAGCAATGACTCTGCAGAATGCCGGCTGAACAGGCGGCCGCCTTCACTCACCTATGGGATGGACTTTACGACAGGGGAAGGACTGGATAAATACAGGTAGCAGCTTGTGCACTGCCAGTCACTGGGACACATTGCACCATGGCTCTGAAGCCGGACTCCTACGTGTTGTTGAACGATGGGCATAAAATGCCAGTGATTGGATTTGGCACCTACGCCCCGGACACGGTGAGTGCATCAGACATAAAGTAGAGGCTACACCACTGAATGCAGAGCACAGCTGCATTACTGCAGCTCTCTCGCCACCTCAATGTTTCCCTATGTGGAAATACACAGTGCAACTATTTTGCCATTTACCCCATAGGGAAACATGGAGATTGTGCACAATTTTCGGTAACGCTGCAACTTAAACATGACTTATAATGATTGCATCTCATTCCACACAGTACACCAAAGAGCAGGCTTGTGAGAGCACCAAGGTGGCCATTGAGGTCGGTTACCGTCACATTGACTGTGCATTTTTATACGGCAATGAGGTCCAGGTCGGCCAAGCTATTAACTCAAAAATTGCGGATGGGACGGTGAAGAGGGAAGACATTTTTTACACTGGAAAGGTGACTGCAGAACGTAAAGTTCTGAACAATCAAAAAATTATTTTTTAGCATTAGTATGGCTATTGGGGGGCGATGCCGAGGTCTTACAGGTTTTAATTTATTCTGCAGCTTTCGAACAATAACCAGACTCCCGAGAGAGTTCGACCCGCGCTGGAAAAATCTCTGAAGGATCTACAGCTGGATTACATGGATCTCTTCCTTATCCACTCCCCAGTGGAGTTCAAGGTCTGTAAATATATGTGTGGGATTTGCCATGGCTCCCACTCAGTCCTGGATGTTATTAGAGCAGAAGACATGATACTTTGTAAATTATATGTGAATCCTTTTTTCCCCTCCAGCCTGGAGATGATCTCTTTCCCGTTGATGAAAATGGGAAATTCATTTTCCATAACACAGATATCCGGGAAACATGGAAGGTAAATATCGGGGTCCTGGTTGTCTTAGATAGCTTGATCTAACTAAGCACAGTGGCAAGTTGACAGCTCTTAAGAGGGCTTTCATGGACAGGATCCCAGGGGAACATTGGTCTTCACAGTTTAAATCCTAAAAAAAGGCAACTGGATTTATGTATGGCAACCTGGGTTGATTTCACAGAGTGGCTGCTGGCCGGTGGAGTGGGCTGGCAGAAAATAGACATTAAGATGTGTAAGAACTTCCATTGATAGGATCCCAGAGGAACCTTGGTCTTCACCCTCTAATCCCTAAAAAAATGGGATCTTGACTTATGAAGGCCACCCTAGATTAATTCCATGGAGTGGCTGCTGGATGGTGGGGCTGGTGGGCATTCAATAGTCAGAATTTCAGGACAGAACTAGGAGTTGCTACTGGCCGGTGGAGTGGGCTGGCAGAAAATAGACAAAAAGATGGGTAAGAACTTCCATTCATAGGATCCCAGGGGAACCTTGGTCTTCACCCTCTAATCCCTTAAAAAATGGGATCTTGACTTGTGAAGGCCTCCCTAGATTGATTCCATGGAGTGGCTGCTGGCCGGTGGAGCAGGTTGGCATTGAATAGTCAGAATTTCAGGACAGAACTAGCAGTGGCTGCTCGCCGGTGGAGTGGGCTGGCAGAAAATAGACAAAGAGATGGGTAAGAACTAGGAGGTCAAAGTCAGGAACAAAATCGAGTCAAATCAGGTAGTCAGTTCACAAACCGGGGTAAAGGACGTGAGTAAACAGCTTGAGTCACAGCTGGAAAGTAGGAATGAACCAAAGAAAATAAATCTTATAACTGGCAGCCAAAGACCGACTTCAGTGGGTTTAATTATCTGAAGGTTGATGGGGGATTCTAGTCAGAATAACTTTGCCTCCAACACGCTGGGTAAGAGTCCCAATTTTAGAAGGAGCATCTCTCATATTATTTCACCCCAACTTCTAGGCTATGGAAGCGTGCAAAGATGCCGGGCTTGCCAGATCCATAGGCATCTCCAATTTTAACCGAAAGCAGATTGAGCTGATTCTGAACATGCCAGGACTCAAGTACAAACCAGTGTGCAACCAGGTACATATCGCGGACCAGTAAGGATAATTTACAGATAAATATCCTAAAGACATAGAAAAACATGTTTTTTTAAAGAAAAAACAAAACAAACAACAACAAAAAAAAAAACAGCGCCACTCTTTCCCACAGGTTGTATGTGGTATTGCAATTCCGCCCCATTAACGTTAATGGAGCTTTAATACAAGATATACGAGATATAACCCATGGACAGGTGTGGGGCTGTTTCTGAAAAACAAAACAAAAACAAAACATAGCCATGTTGTCCTAATATTGTATCATCAACATGTTGTTTAGAGTGAAACTTTGCATATTGTATCCAATGTTATATATAGTAATGAGCCATTATATCTCTACACAGGTAGAATGTCACATATTCCTCAACCAGAGCAAATTACTGGAGTTCTGCAAATCTCGTGATATCGTGCTGGTCGGGTACAGCGTGCTGGGGTCCAGCAGAGTAGAGGGCTGGTAAGAACGAGGACATTGGTTTATTATATGTGGTGGTGTCCTAGAAAGTAGGCAAATATAAGGAAATAACTGCTATAATACTGCCCCTATGTACAAGAATATAACTACTATAATACTGCTCCTATGTACAAGAATATAACTACTATAATACTGCTCCTCTTTACAACAATATAACTACTATAATACTGCTCCTATGTACAAGAATATAACTACTATAATACTGCCCCTATGTACAAGAATATAACTACTATAATACTGCTCCTATGTACAAGAATATAACTACTATAATACTGCTCCTATGTGCAAGAATATAACTACTATAATACTGACCCTATGTACAAGAATATAACTACTATAATACTGCTCCTATGTACAAGAATATAACTACTATAATACTGCCCCCTATGTACAAGAATATAACTACTATAATACTGCTCCCTATGTACAAGAATATAACTACTATAATACTGTCCCCTATGTACAAGAATATAACTACTATAATACTGCTCCTATGTACAAGAATATAACTACTATAATACTGCTCCTCTTTACAACAATATAACTACTATAATACTGCTCCTATGTGCAAGAATATAACTACTATAATACTACTCCTATGTGCAAGAATATAACTACTATAATACTGCTCCTATGTGCAAGAATATAACTACTATAATACTGCTCCTATGTGCAAGAATATAACTACTATAATACTGCTCCTATGTACAAGAATATAACTATATAATACTGCTCCTCTTTACAACAATATAACTACTATAATACTGCTCCTATGTGCAAGAATATAACTACTATAATACTGCCCATATGTACAAGAATATAACTACTATAATACTGCTCCTATGTACAAGAATATAACTACTATAATACTGCCCCCTTGTACAAGAATATAACTACTATAATACTGCCCCTATGTACAAGAATATAACTACTATAATACTGCCCCGATGTACAAGAATATAACTACTATAATACTGCTCCTATGTACAAGAATATAACTACTATAATACTGCCCCCTTGTACAAGAATATAACTACTATAATACTGCCCCTATGTACAAGAATATAACTACTATAATACTGCCCCGATGTACAAGAATATAACTACTATAATACTGCCCCGATGTACAAGAATATAACTACTATAATACTGCCCCGATGTACAAGAATATAACTACTATAATACTGCTCCTATGTACAAGAATATAACTACTATAATACTGCCCCGATGTACAAGAATATAACTACTATAATACTGCCCCTATGTACAGGAATATAACTACTATAATACTGCTCCTATGTACAAGAATATAACTACTATAATACTGCTCCTATGTACAAGAATATAACTACTATAATACTGCCCCTATGTGCAAGAATATAACTGCTATAATACTGCCCCCTATGTACAAGAATATAACTACTATAATACTGCTCCTATATACAAGAATATAACTACTATAATACTGCTCCTATGTACAAGAATATAACTACTATAATACTGCCCCTATGTACAAGAATATAACTACTATAATACTGCTCCTATGTACAAGAATATAACTACTATAATACTGCCCCCTATGTACAAGAATATAACTACTATAATACTGCCCCCTATGTACAAGGATATAACTACTATTATACTGCTCCTGTGTACAATAATATAACTACTATAATACTGCTCCTATGTACAAGAATATAACTACTATAATACTGTCCCTATGTACAAGAATATAACTATTATAATACTGCCCCTATGTACAAGAATATAACTACTATAATACTGCTCCTATGTATAAGAATATAACTACTATATTACTGCCCCCTATGTACAGGAATATAACTACTATAATACTGCTCCTATTTACAAGAATATAACTACTATAATACTGCTCTTATGTACAAGAATATAACTTCTATAATACTGCTCCTATGTACAAGAATATAACTACTATAATACTGCCCCGTATATACAAGAATATAACTACTATAATACTGCTCCTATGTACAAGAATATAACTACTATAATACTTATCCTATTTCCAAGAATATAACTACTATAATACTGCTCCTATGTACAAGAATATAACTACTATAATACTGCCTCTATGTACAAGAATATAACTACTATAATACTGCCCCCTATGTACAAGAATATAACTACTATAATACTGCTCCTATGTACAAGAATATAACTACTATAATACTGCCCCCTATGTACAAGAATATAACTACTATAATACTTCTCCTATTTACAAGAATATAACTACTATAATACTGCCTCTATGTATAAGAATATAACTACTATAATACTGCCTCTATGTATAAGAATATAACTACTATAATACTGCATCTATGTACAAGAATATAGCTACTATAATACTGCCCCCTATGTACAAGAATATAACTACTATAATACTGCTCCTATGTACAAGAATATAACTACTATAATACTGCCCCCTATGTACAAGAATATAACTACTATAATACTTCTCCTATTTACAAGAATATAACTACTATGATACTGCCTCTATGTATAAGAATATAACTACTATAATACTGCCTCTATGTATAAGAATATAACTACTATAATACTGCATCTATGTACAAGAATATAGCTACTATAATACTGCCCCCTATGTACAAGAATATAACTACTATAATACTGCTCCTATGTACAAGAATATAACTACTATAATACTGCCCCCTACGTACAAGAATATAACTACTATAATACTTCTATTTACAAGAATATAACTACTATAATACTGCCTCTATGTATAAGAATATAACTACTATAATACTGCCTCTATGTATAAGAATATAACTACTATAATACTGCATCTATGTACAAGAATATAGCTACTATAATACTGCCCCCTATGTAGAAGAATGTAACTACTATAATACTGCCCCCTATGTACAAGAATATAACTAGTATAATACTGCTGCTATATACAAGAATATAACTACTATAATACTGCTCCCTATATACAAGAATATAACTACTATAACACTACTTCTATGTACAAGAATATAACTACTATAATTCTGCCTCCTATGTACAAGAATATAAATACTATAATTATGCCTTCATATATACAGTGTAAGCCCCACCTAGCCTCCATGTATACAGTGTGAGACACACATAGCCTCCGTATATTCGGTGTGAGCCCCACATAGCCTCATATATACAGTATGAGCCCCCCACATAGCCTCCTATGCACAGTGTGAGCCCCACATAACCTCCATATACACAGTAGTAGCTCCCACATAGCCTCCATACATACAGTGTGAGCCACACATAGCTTCCTATATGCAGTATGAGCCCCCATATAGCCTACTATATACAGTATAAGCCCCAAACATAGCCTCCATATATATAGTGTGAGCCCCACATAGCTTCCTATATACAGTATGATCGTCCCACATAGCCTCCATATATACAGTGTGAGCCCCACATAGCCTCTATATATACAATGTGAGCCCCACATAGCCTCCATATATACAGTGTGAACCCCCCACATAGCCTTCATGTATAAAGTGTAAGCCCCCACATAGCCTCCATATATAGAGTGTGAGCCCCACATAGCCTCCTATATACAGTGTGAGCCCTCCACATAGCCTCCTATATACAGTGTGCGCCCTCCACATAGCCTCCTTATATATAGTGTGAGCCACACATAGCCTCCTATATACAAAATGAGACACCCACGTAGCCTCCATATATATAGAGTGAGCCCCACATAGCCTTCATCTATACAGTATGAGCCCCCCGCATAGCCTCCTATGCTCAGTGTGAGCCACACATAGCCTCCATATACACAGTATGAGCCACACATATCTCCCTATATACAGTATGAGCCCCCCACATAATCTCCTATGCACAGTGTGAGCCACACATAGCTCCCTATATACAGTATGAGCCCATATATAGCCTCCTATATACAGTATGAGCCCCCAACATCCCATACACATGAAAGAAAAAAAACACCATATACTCAGCAGTAGTGTGATGAATTGACGTCATCGCGTCTGCTGTCTCATATGCTGATTGGTGAAAGATGGAGCCGGCGGCCCTGTCCTCCACCAATGTATTCATCGCTGTCTGCATCTTGAGGATGCAGATATTGGTGACCGTGTGAGGTGGTAGATGGACGGCAGGCGGGGGAGGGCAGGATGTGGCCCACAGGCCGAGATCTGATCCATAGTATGCATATGATAACATCACATATAGTGCTCATATAATAGTGTCATTCATAGAATGAGACATCACAGAAGGCCCTATAATGACTATTTTGTTGGTGTTTTTTGGAGTACCCTAAAAAAAAATTGCTTATCGCCTATCCCATAGCCAAACTATTAGGAAAAGTGTGAAATTTTGTTTGTTTTCGTTCTGACAGGATTGATCAGAATTCCCCCAAAGTGCTTGAAGACCCCGTTGTAAATACAATCGCTAAGAAGCTGAACCGTTCTCCTGCACAGGTGGCCATGAGATATCTGCTACAGAGGGGATGTGTCGTCTTGGCAAAAAGCTTCAGCCCTGAGAGGATTAAGCAAAACTTCCAGGTAAATGAAGTGATTCTAATTCCTATAATTTCCTTTATCTTAAAAACAATCGACATTGTTTATTACTTTTCACTTACAGGTTTTTGACTTTGAATTAAGTGATGAAGACATGAAATCTGTAGATGGAGTCAATAAAAACCTGCGTTACCTGATTATCCATCCGTAAGTGTCTTTCCTGGCATTCTAGTTTTCGAGAACATATTTATTCATAATTTATTCTTTATATTTACTTTTATTTATTATTATTTTTACAATTATTTTTAATGTATTTTTATTATCTTATATTTTATGTACTTAGTTTACTTTTATATTCTTTTTTTTTTTATTTTAGCTGGAAAGAAAGCCCTAAGTATCCATATCACGATGAATATTAAGAACATTGGCCAATTTCTCTGGATTCGTCCTATTCATGCCTGTGTCTTAGTATCTTACTCTAGCAGATTCCAATCTACAGAGAATATACTATCTATGATATAGATTTTGACTGTGGTGTAACACTTATTATGGCTCAGAAATGACATCACATAGATACATTTTAACATACAGTACAAAGAGAAATTCTAAGGCTGAGTTCAGATGCTGCAATTCCACAGCAAAATCTCTTTGTGTCCTAAGTCAAATGTATAGCATTCGTCTGTATATTGCAATAAAATAGATTTTATGTCCAATTTAATTTGAAGGTGTTATCTGTTTTAAAGTTTTGTCAATACCCCTTTAACTCATGAAAAACTAATGATGTAATTCAATACCTTGAATCCTCTTAGAATTCTGTAGAACATGATATCAATTTCATTGTTTTCAGTCTTTCACATGGCTGTCAAATAGCTTAAAATCTGTAGAGGCATTTATGACGTGCCCATAGCGGTCCTTTAGCTTTTTAAACATCCTTAAATTTATATGAATCTCAGTTTTATTATTTTAGTTTAAAACATTCTTTTCTGTTGTTTTCCACCATGAAAGTTTCAGATTTACTACTCTGGCTTTAAATATGATATGTGAAAAGAAACAAATGAAACAAAAGAGCATCATCAGTATCAAGATATCATGACGTGAGAGTGTCCCCAAGGTCAGCTTTGTAACGATGCATACAATAGTCTAAACTAGACCAATAATGAAAAACATTATCGCCACCTTTCCTGAATATGTCTGATTTGAGGTTATAACTTAACTACTTCTGAATTACTAATAAACTTTAGTCGTCCGGGCAGTCAGCATTTGTATCACGAGATCATGCTGCTGCAGGAGCAAAGAGCCTGGCTATCAGACACAGCCAGACTCCACATAGAGAAGGCAGATATGGTTTATTACTGTCTCTGCCTTTTATATTGCTGTTTAAATAGCACTGAGCGAGTATAAAATATAGAAAGCGCTGACAACTGTCATGCTATGACCGGGTGCAGGGAGAGAGCAGGAGCTGTTGTGTCCTAAGAGACCTAGTCCGCTCTGCTATGCAGTGAGGAGGCTGAATTCCCACTGTAACTCAGGCTATTATACCAGTTACAGGGGAAATCAAATAAAAAAAAAACATTTTTAATTGTTGAAATGTCCCCATGAGCTTATGGGGGGCACAATGTGCTTATAGGGGACACAATGTGTGAAATAAATGAAAAATAAATACAAAGTTAAAACAAATAATTTAAAAAAAGCCGCTGCCAATGCCTATTATTCTTAACGTTGGAAAAAAAAACCCATGTTTCCGATATTAATATAATTGTTACAGAAAAAGGAACAACATTAAAATGCATTCTAGTGTTCCTTTGTGGTCATAAAAAATAATGTAAAAATAGACATATATTTCCTTTATTTTTCCCTCCGATGGTGCACAATATAAGCAAAAAGAAAAAAAAATTATAGGATGCGCTAAAATACAAATGCAACACAACTGAATTAGAGCCGGACTACTATTCATGGTGTGTGTATTATAAATACACCCATAAAGCAATTAGTAGTGAATCTTCTGTGGCCGCTCTCCACGACAGCCGGCTCACACCGAGCAGAGCGTGAGAAGTGCTGCATTCCTGTGACCAGCGGTGACGTCATTAAGGTTACCGCCGGTCACACGCAGTGGTCTCACGATCTGCTCAGTGTGTTCCGGCTGGTATGGATAGCGGTCGCATCACTGATGGGACTAATCTCCTAACCATGAACTCCTGGGGTCCCCCGTAATTTTCATAACCAGCTGAGGTAATGCCGAAAGCTGGGGGCAGATGTTAATGTTCTGGGAAGGAGCCAATAGCCATAAAGGTTCCAGGCTATTAATATCAGCTCACAACTGTTTGATTAGCCTTTACTGGTTATTATAGGGAGCACCCCCCCAAAGAAATGATGTGGGGTTTCCCCTATATTCAATAACCAGCAAAGGCTAAACAGGTAGCTGCGGGCTGATATTAATAGCATAAGAAAGGGCCATGTAGTTTGGCCCCCTCCCAGACTAAGAACATCACCTCTCAGCCGCCCCAGAAATGGTGCGTCCATAAGATGCACCAATTTTTGCCCTTAGTCTCCGCTCTTCCCACTGCCAAGTGCGGTAATATTTGTGGGGTTGATGTCAGCTTTGTAATGTCAGCTGACATCAAGCCTAGAGGTTAGTAATGGAGAGGCGTCTATGAGACGCCCCCGTTACTAACCCAAAGTCAAATGTTATAAAAACACACATAGAGTAACATAAAAATACAATATACCTGACCTGTCCGACGACAATCCCTTTGTCCCACGATGAGTCCAGCTCTGCTTCATATGGATTTCATGGCTGAGCGGTGACATGATGCGACCTCACAGCTGGGAATCGAAGAGATACTGAACTGCTGAAAGCGCAGCTCAGTGACCTGTGGTGACGTTAGTGAGGTTACCGCAGGTCACAAGCTGCGGTTCCCATGGGCAGCTCACTGTGAGCGGGCCAATGAACTACGGTGACCTCAATGACATCACCACTAGCACTGTGAGAAATTTCGCTCACACTGCGCTGCCCATGGGAATCGCAGCTTGTGGCCTGCGGTAACCTCAATGATGTCATCGCAGGTCACTGAAGCTGCTCTCAGCAGCTCAGGGTCTCATCGATACACAGCTGCGAGGTCGCATCATGCCACTGCTCCCACTATCAAAGAGACCAGTAGTACGCTGATGAGAGTAGTACTCTCATTAGCGTACCCCTGTGAATGACGGTAACCTTTTTACCGCCGGTTACAGCTGCTGCGTGGGAACATACGGCTGATCAGAGCCGGTGTTTTACGTGCTGTCACACAGATTACAGCATGGGAAACACCGGATGTTCAGACCCCCCATTCATTTGAAGGGGTCCGGGTTTGGGTTCGAGTTCGGGTACCTTTCTGGTAGCTTTTTAAAATCTGATGGACCTCCATGGGTTTGCCCATCTTTACCTATGATCTATTATCTACACTATAGCTTGGAAAGTTTGCGGGTGAATGTGGAGGAGCAGCCATAAAATAGCAGCTCCTCCGTTCAGTGTCAAAGGACAACCCAGGGGTGCAGCTAATCCAGGTAGCTCACATCCTGCAGCTCCAGCCTCACATGGTCTCCAGTCTTCATCTGCTGCATCCCCCTTTTTGGACTTGACTCTTTCCAACCTCTTTCCTCTGTCCTTTGATGTATAGATCTCCTCATCCTCTACAGGGGGTCTCCCTCTCTGATCCACAAGGTTGCTGTGCCACTTCAGGGACCACAGATTTTCCTTCCAATGAGGCAATTATGAAGAAAGAACCTTCTGGAGTTTTCCTGAGCTCTTTCCCTTCATTTATGTTTTTGCTATCTCATTTGTCCTTTATGTCGCCTTCACTCACCTATGGGATGGACTTTACGAGAGGGGAAGAACTGGATAAATACAGGTAGCAGCTTGTGCACTGCGAGACACTGGGACACATTGCACCATGGCTCTGAAGCCGGACTCCTACGTGTTGTTGAACGATGGGCATAAAATGCCATTGATTGGATTTGGCACCTACGCCCCGGACACGGTGAGTGCATCAGACATAAAGTAGAGGCTACACCACTGAATGCAGAGCACAGATGCATTACTGCAGTTCTCTCGCCACCTCAATGTTTCCCTATGTGGAAATACACAGTGCAACTATTTTGCCATTTACCCCATAGGGAAACATGGAGATTGTGCACAATTTTCGGTAACACTGTAACTTAAACATGACATACAGTGCTGGCCAAAAGTATTGGCACCCCTGCAATTCTGTCAGATAATACTCAGTTTCTTCCTGAAAATGATTGCAATCACAAATTCTTTGGTATTATTATCTTCATTTAATTTGCTTGCAAGGAAAAAACACAAAAGAGAATGAAGCAAAAATCAAAGCATTGATCATTTCACACAAAACTCCAAAAAAGGGCCGGACAAAAGTATTGGCACCCTCAGCCTAATACTCGGTTGCACAACCTTTAGCCAAAATAACTGCGAACAACCGCTTCCGGTAACCATCAATGCGTTTCTTACAATGCTCTGCTGGAATTGTAGACCATTCTTCTTTGGCAAACTGCTCCAGGTCCCTGATATTTGAAGGGTGCCTTCTCCAAACGGCCATTTTGAGATCTCTCCACAGGTATTCTATGGGATTCAGGTCTGGACTCATTGCTGGCCACCTTAGAAGTCTCCAGTGCTTTCTCTCAAACCATTTTATAGTGCTTTTGGAAGTGTGTTTTGGGTCATTGTCCTGCTGGAAGACCCATGACCTCTGAGGGAGACCCAGCTTTCTCACACTGGGCCCTACATTATGCTGCAAAATTTGTTGGTAGTCTTCAGACTTCATAATGCCATGCACACGGTCAAGCAGTCCAGTGCCAGAGGCAGCAAAGCAACCCCAAAACATCAGGGAACCTCCGCCATGTTTGACTGTAGGGACCGTGTTCTTTTCTTTGAATGCCTCTTTTTTTTCCTGTATACTCTATGTTGATGCTTTTTCCCAAAAAGCTCTACTTTTGTCTCATCTGACCAGAGAACATTCTTCCAAAAGGTTTTAGGCTTTCTCAGGTAAGTTTTGGCAAACTCCAGCCTGGCTTTTTTATGTCTCGGGGTAAGAAGTGGGGAATTCCTGGGTATCCTACCTCACAGTCCCTTTTCATTCTGACATCGACGGATAGTACGGGTTGACACTGTTGTACCCTTGGACTGCAGGGCAGGTTGAACTTGTTTGGATGTTAGTCAAGGTTTTTTATCCACCATCCGCACAATCTTGCGTTGAAATCTCTCGTCAATTTTTCTTTTCCGTCCACATCTAGGGAGGTTAGCCACAGTGCCATGGGCTTTACACCTCTTGATGACACTGCGCACGGAAGACACAGGAACATTCATGTCTTTGGAGATGGACTTGTAGCCTTGAGATTGCTCATGCTTCCTCACAATTTGGTTTCTCAAGTCCTCAGACAGTTCTTTGGTCTTCTTTCTTTTCTCCATGCTCAATGTGGTACACACAAGGACACAGGACAGAGGTTGAGTCAACTTTAATCCATGTTAACTGGCTGCAAGTCTGATTTAGTTATTGCCAACACCTGTTAGGTGGCACAAGTAAGTTACAGGTGCTGTTAATTACACGAATTAGAGAAGCATCACATAATTTTTCAAAGGGTGCCAATACTTTTGTCCACCCCCTTTTTTAGGTTTGGTGTGGAATTATATCCAATTTGGCTTTAGGACAATTCTTTTTGTGTTTTTTTCATTGAAGACAAATTAAATGAAGATAATACCAAAGAATTTGTGATTGCAATCATTTTCAGGAAGAAACTGAGTATTATCTGACAGAATTGCAGGGGTGCCAATAATTTTGGACAGCACTGTATAATGATTGCATCTCATTCCACACAGTACACCAAAGAACAGGCTTGTGAGAGCACCAAGGTGGCCATTGAGGTCGGTTACCGTCACATTGACTGTGCATTTTTATACGGCAATGAGGTCCAGGTCGGCCAAGCTATTAACTCAAAAATTGCGGATGGGACGGTGAAGAGGGAAGACATTTTTTACACTGGAAAGGTGACTGCAGAACGTAAAGTTCTGAACAATCAAAAAATTATTTTTTAGCATTAGTATGGCTATTGGGGAGCGATGCCGAGGTCTTACAGGTTTTAATTTATTCTGCAGCTTTCGAACAATAACCAGACTCCCGAGAGAGTTCGACCCGCGCTGGAAAAATCTCTGAAGGATCTACAGCTGGATTACATGGATCTCTTCCTTATCCACTCCCCAGTGGAGTTCAATGTCTGTAAATATATGTGTGGGATCGGCCATGGCTCCCACTCAGTCCTGGATGTTATTAGAGCAGAAGACATGATACTTTGTGAATTATATGTGAATCCTTTTTTCCCCTCCAGCCTGGAGATGATCTCTTTCCCGTTGATGAAAATGGGAAATTCATTTTCCATAACACAGATATCCGGGAAACATGGAAGGTAAATATCGGGGTCCTGGTTGTCTTAGATAGCTTGATGTAACTAAGCACAGTGGCAAGATGACAGCTCTTAAGAGGGCTTTCATGGACAGGATCCCAGGGGAACATTGGTCTTCACAGTTAAACTCCTAAAAAAAGGCATCTGGATTTATGTATGGCAACCTGGGTTGATTTCACAGAGTGGCTGCTGGCCGGTGGAGTGGACTGGCAGAAAATAGACATTAAGATGTGTAAGAACTTCCATTGATAGGATCCAGAGGAACCTTGGTCTTCACCCTCTAATCCCTTAAAAAATGGGATCTTGACTTATGAAGGTGACGCGCCCCCTGGGACATATTCCTTTTTGAGGGGAATACCCGGCACCGGATCAGATGGGGGGTTGTAGTCTCCGAGCGGCTGTGACCCGGCCCCGTGCCCAGGGCGTCAAGCTCAGTGTTATGTGGCAGTCCTACAGATGTTATTAAGAGTTCTTTTGTGTCGACTACGCCACCCGTTGTGATGCGGTCACTGTGGCCGCCGCTGCAGCAGGGTCCGCTGAGGCTGATGGTGCAGGTGCAGCTTGAGATGGTATAACCCCCAACGGGTGGGGTATAGCCTCAGGGGGGACAGGTGCAGAGGATGGGGGTTGTGGTGGTGCAGTGCAGACGGCAGTGAAGACAGAGTCGGGTTGTGCAGTTAAGGGTGTTTACTTACTGCAGATGTTGTACTGGTCACTCCAGCTCCGAGTGACCACCCGAGCCGTGCTGCGTCCACCAGGTCCTGGATCCAGCCAACCCCCAAACAAGTCCGGAGCGTGGCCCTGAGCTCTCCTTCTGTCCCGTTCTCTGGCCGTCCCCACCAGTGATCCACCTAGGTCCAGCTCCCTCGGGCCTTCTGTTGGGACACCCTTGGCCTTGGGTTCCCTGACCCTTCATGTGGTGTGCCTTCGGGGTGGATGTGGTGGGTGACCGTGGCAAACGCTGCCCACGGTCTCCGGTCTCTGGCTGGGGAATGTTTTTACCCCCACCAGCTTGGGTTCCGGTACCCTGTGCCGACTCTTCACCCGGGGTTTTAATTTGGGATCTTAGAGTCCTGTTCTTCTGTGCCTCTGGGTCTCTCTCTCTCCTCTCTCACTCTGGGTCTTTCCTTCTCCTCTGCTCCTGACTTGTTCTCTGCATCTGACTGACTGACCCTGTTCTTTGATGGTGCCCACCTTATATACACCCTCTATGTGTGAGCTCAGGTGACCAGCACCCAATGAGCTCCTAACTTTACCCAGGCTGCTCCCCCTATCTGCCCCTACACTACTTGGGATGTACCACCCCCCTCCCACTCCAGCCAGGAACAGACTCGGTCGTACCTGCACATTTCTAAGTGGGAGTACCGTCGGTCTGCTCCTCGGAAATGGGATGTGTGTAGTGCATGCAGCCTACCGAGCTCAGTTCCACACTCCATCCTTACCCGGGAGTGGAATATCACACCTCTGGGTTGAGGTGCAATACCCCTGTAGCAGCCGAATCCTCAGGGTGCTACATTCCCCCCTGGTAAATCACAGCACGTCCTCGGGCTGTAAGACATAAAACATCACCAAAACATACAAATTTTTCATATGAACATATAAAACATATAAAACATTATATATATATAAAACTTTTCATATAACATTCTCGTCGTCTCTTGTTTCTGGTTCCTCCTCCGGACACTGTGCAACGTGTGTCCGGGAAAAGTGCGACAGTCTCTTAGAAAAACTGGTTTTCTATAAAACCGGTAGGGGGCGCTTTAGGACGCGCAACTATATACAGGGGAAGTTGGCCGCTCTCAGTCCTCGGCCAGGTAAGGAGGGAAAGGGAATGGCTGCTCACAGTCCTCAGCCTGTGGGATTAAGGGGTTAACGGGTGAACAGTTCACTCAGCTGGTCCCAACGGGGACTATATTAGCAACAACAGTTTCAGTTTCTTTATACCCCGATCGGGTAACTTATTTACAGCACCTGCTTCGCTGTACTTAGCGACGGCGTCCTCCTGCTCTTTCTTTATGGTTACCTCTAACTCTAGTTTCAGACCCGTCCGGGTCCTCTTGTTCCTCCTCCTCGCACCGCAACTCCTCCTCCGTCAGGCGGTGTACGTGGAGGGCGTAAGGTCCTTTGGCACACTTGTGCCGGGTGAAGGTGACCTCGTCTCCGATGTAGAGGTCACGACCTCTGTGCCCCTCCGGCAGATGGGACTCAACGTCTCTGCGCGTTACAAAAACGTCGCCGGGGGTGTTGTGGTCTCTGATGATGCCCCACCCATGCTGCTGGTTGAACTTGATCACTGTCCCGATGGTGCGGGGACAATGCGCTGCACGGGGGTCCCTCCTGGCTCGGCTCTTCTGCTCGGCGCTCCGTACTTGGGCCTGTTGCTCTCGGACCCGCCTCTCTCTCCGCTCCCTCGCAAACTCTTCAAGCTGCTGTCGGCAACACTCAGCACGCTCTGCTGCAGCTGCCCTGGTTTCCTGAGTGAACCCCATTAGGTCTTCTCCGGTGGGGTCCCACTCAAATTGGGCTTCTTCCAGAGGAGGCGAGATCCTAATCACGGGCTTCGGAGCCGGAATCAGGGGTGCACACATGGCCCCAACCCTCCTCTGGTGCTCCAGTTCGTAATACTTCTGGGGCCAGATGAAAGGCTGCCCGTCCGGCCACGTGTGCTGGGCAAACAAGTCCTCTCCCAGACGCGGCACCCTTGGTTTTACGGGTGCGGGCGCGGTGGTGGTGGCGCCCGGGTTGCCCAGGCCTTGCGGCCAGGCCTGGGGCACCTGGAAGGTGAAGGGCACCGTTAGGACGGCGGCACCCTGGGCTACCTGGCCTTGCGGCCAGGCCGGAGGCTCCGCGGAGGTAGGGGGCGCTGTTGGTGATGCGGCGCCCGGGGGTACTAGGCCTTGCGACCAGGCTGGTGGTACTTCCTGCTTGGTCACGCTCGGGGTCGAGGCGTGTGACGTCACAGGGGTCGCGACGGCGGCTTCCGGTTGGGGCCTAGTCTGCGTCGGTGACATGGCGTTTTCGGGCACAGCAGGGGGACTTTCGGGCTCTGCGACGGGGAGCTGGGGCAGGTAAGCGGTGTCCCGGCTTGGGGTGTAGACGTCCCCTTTACCTGCCTCCATGCGCTCGGCTCCCTTCTCGGCGCCGTCTCCGGCCTTTGGTCCTCCCGCGCCATCCTCAGAGGCGGTCTGTCTCCTCATCTTGGCTGGCGTGCTCCGGGTCTTGGTTTCAGCTTGCTGGGCCATCTCCCGGCTCCATTCCGCCAATATCTCGCGCTGTACCCGGGCCATCCTCCGTGCGAGGCCCTCCAGGGCAGTTTGTGCACACTCCCGGTCTCGGGGGAGCTGTGCAAGGACCTCCACTAGGCCTAGTGGGGTCGTGGTGTCTAGCAGGCTCCTGACCAACGGGTCGGTGCTGCTCTGCTCTTCTTCCAGCAGGCTCCTGGCCAGCGGGCCGGTGCTGCTCTGCTCTCTGGACATCTCCGGGTGAGCTTCTCTGCTACTCCTCTCCAGGCTTCTTGCCTCCAGGTGCGCTCGCTCCAGACTGCTCCAGGCGGCACCCATCTTCGTTCTTTTCTCTCGTCTCCTCCCACTTCGAGGGCGGTCCCGGGGCAACTCGGTGACTGTCAGCTCCAGGGGTAGTTCTTTCACGCTGACAGACACCTCCAGCATCACAGTCTCTGTTGGTGGGGGCGGTTTCCACTTTTGGCGCCATTTTCTGTCCCGGCCCACGATGGGAGGCGGCCTCTTGCCCTCCTTTGGCACGCCCATAATGGCGTCCGCTGCTCTTCCAAGGCGGGAAATCTTCGGATTTGGCGGGAAGCGTCGCCCAGTGGCGGGAAACTCTGCAGATGGCGGGAACAAGCTGGAAATGGCGGACAATCGGCGGGAAACGACCTGTGATGGGGCCCGATGGTGTGGACCCTCCGGAACCGGCGGGAGACTTCTTTCTAAGGTAAACTTGCATTTTTCTTCAGGCACGCAGTACCCGGGTGTTGCGGGCACGTAATCCTGCCGACTACGCCAAAGTTGACGCGCCCCCTGGGACATATTCCTTTTTGAAGGGAATACCCAGCACCGGATCAGATGGGGGGTTGTAGTCTCCGAGCGGCTGTGACCCGGCCCCGTGCCCAGGGCGTCAAGCTCAGTGTTATGTGGCAGTCCTACAGATGTTATTAAGAGTTCTTTTGTGTCGACTACGCCACCCGTTGTGATGCGGTCACTGTGGCCGCCGCTGCAGCAGGGTCCGCTGAGGCTGATGGTGCAGGTGCAGCTTGAGATGGTATAACCCCCAACGGGTGGGGTATAGCCTCAGGGGGGACAGGTGCAGAGGATGGGGGTTGTGGTGGTGCAGTGCAGACGGCAGTGAAGACAGAGTCGGGTTGTGCAGTTAAGGGTGTTTACTTACTGCAGATGTTGTACTGGTCACTCCAGCTCCGAGTGACCACCCGAGCCGTGCTGCGTCCACCAGGTCCTGGATCCAGCCAACCCCCAAACAAGTCCGGAGCGTGGCCCTGAGCTCTCCTTCTGTCCCGTTCTCTGGCCGTCCCCACCAGTGATCCACCTAGGTCCAGCTCCCTCGGGCCTTCTGTTGGGACACCCTTGGCCTTGGGTTCCCTGACCCTTCATGTGGTGTGCCTTCGGGGTGGATGTGGTGGGTGACCGTGGCAAACGCTGCCCACGGTCTCCGGTCTCTGGCTGGGGAATGTTTTTACCCCCACCAGCTTGGGTTCCGGTACCCTGTGCCGACTCTTCACCCGGGGTTTTAATTTGGGATCTTAGAGTCCTGTTCTTCTGTGCCTCTGGGTCTCTCTCTCTCCTCTCTCACTCTGGGTCTTTCCTTCTCCTCTGCTCCTGACTTGTTCTCTGCATCTGACTGACTGACCCTGTTCTTTGATGGTGCCCACCTTATATACACCCTCTATGTGTGAGCTCAGGTGACCAGCACCCAATGAGCTCCTAACTTTACCCAGGCTGCTCCCCCTATCTGCCCCTACACTACTTGGGATGTACCACCCCCCTCCCACTCCAGCCAGGAACAGACTCGGTCGTACCTGCACATTTCTAAGTGGGAGTACCGTCGGTCTGCTCCTCGGAAATGGGATGTGTGTAGTGCATGCAGCCTACCGAGCTCAGTTCCACACTCCATCCTTACCCGGGAGTGGAATATCACACCTCTGGGTTGAGGTGCAATACCCCTGTAGCAGCCGAATCCTCAGGGTGCTACAAAGGCCTCCCTAGATTAATTCCATGGAGTGGCTGCTGGATGGTGGGGCTGGTGGGCATTCAATAGTCAGAATTTCAGGACAGAACTAGGAGTTGCTGCTGGCCGGTGGAATGGGCTGGCAGAAAATAGACAAAAAGATAGGTAAGAACTTCCATTGATAGGATCTCAGGAGAACCTTGGTCTTCACCCTCTAATCCCTTAAAAAGTGGGATCTTGACTTGTGAAGGCCTCCCTAGATTGATTCCATGGAGTGGCTGCTGGCCGGTGGAGCAGGTTGGCATTGAATAGTCAGAATTTCAGGACAGAACTAGCAGTGGCTGCTCGCCGGTGGAGTGGGCTGGCAGAAAATAGACAAAGAGATGGGTAAGAACTAGGAGGTCAAAGTCAGGAACAAAATCGAGTCAAATCAGGTAGTCAGTTCACAAACCGGGGTAAAGGACGTGAGTAAACAGCTTGAGTCACAGCTGGAAAGTAGGAATGAACCAAAGAAAATAAATTTTATAACTGGCAGCCAAAGACCGACTTCAGTGGGTTTAATTATCCGAAGGTTGATGGGGGACTCTAGTCAGAATAACTTTGCCTCCAACACGCTGGGTAAGAGTCCCAATTTTAGGTGGAGCATTTCTCATATTATTTCACCCCAACTTCTAGGCTATGGAAGCGTGCAAAGATGCCGGGCTTGCCAGATCCATAGGCATCTCTAATTTTAACCGAAAGCAGATTGAGCTGATTCTGAACATGCCAGGACTCAAGTACAAACCAGTGTGCAATCAGGTACATATCGCGGACCAGTAAGGATAATTTACAGATAAATATCCTAAAGAAATAGAAAAGCATGTTTTTTTTTAAAGAAAAAACAAAACAAACAACAACAACAAAAAAAAAAACAGCGCCACCCTTTCCCACAGGTTGTATGCGGTATTGCAATTCCGCCCCATCAACGTTAATGGAGCTGTAATACAAGATATACGAGATATAACCCATGGACAGGTGTGGGGCTGTTTCTGAAAAACAAAACAAAAACAAAACATAGCCATGTTGTCCTAATATTGTATCATCAACATGTTGTTTAGAGTGAAACTTTGCATATTGTATCCAATGTTATATATAGTAATGAGCCATTATATCTCTACACAGGTAGAATGTCACATATTCCTCAACCAGAGCAAATTACTGGAGTTCTGCAAATCTCGTGATATCGTGCTGGTCGGGTACAGCGTGCTGGGGTCCAGCAGAGTAGAGGGCTGGTAAGAACGAGGACATTGGTTTATTATATGTGGTGGTGTCCTAGAAAGTAGGCAAATATAAGGAAATAACTGCTATAATACTGCCCCTATGTACAAGAATATAACTACTATAATACTGCCCCTATGTACAAGAATATAACTACTATAATACTGCCCCCTATGTGCAAGAATATAACTACTATAATACTGCCCCCTATGTACAAGAATATAACTACTATAATACTTCTCCTATTTACAAGAATATAACTACTACTAGATGGTGGCCCGATTCTAATGCATCGGGTATTCTAGAATATGTATTCGGTCGACCGGGCGCAATCAGCAATGCGGTGTTAAAATTTGGCACCTATATCGCAGATTGGTCACGGCCGGCAGTCGCGACCAATCAGCAGAGCGGGGGTTTAAATTTGGCGCCAATAATGCTGATTGGTTGCGGCCGGCGGTCGCATCCAATCAGCAGAGCGTTGTTTAAATTTGGCGCCAAAATTGCTGATTGGTCGGGGCTGGCAGCCGCGATCAATCAGCAGAGCATTGGTTAAATTTGGCGCCAATGTGGCTGATTGGTCGTGACTCGCCCCCTGGGCCGTGGGGCACGTTGAACCGGGCAGTAGGGAGACGCTGGGAGTAGTAGTGGCGGCCCGGTCCCGCGGCTCAGGGTGGTCAGACCAATGGTAGTCTGCTACGTGCTTTAGATAATGTCCGACTACGCCACCCGTGGATTGCGGTTATTAGGAACCGCCGCTGCAAGGCAGTCCGCTGGGGCTGATGATGTGTGCAGCTGGGATGGTGTGACTCCCCACGGGAAGAGTGCGGCCCCAGGGCAGTGTAGCGGATGGTGGGAGTTATGGTGGTGAGAGTCCCAGTACCGGTAGTGCTGGAGGAGCGAAAGAGCACACAGACAACGTACTGCAGTCCAATGTCTTTTACTCACAGTTCAGGTACTCCAGGTCACTTCTGTACAGGTAGTGACCGCCCGAGCCGTGCTGCGTCCACCAGGTGCGGGGCTCGGTCAACTCCCAGGCGGTTCAGGAGCATGGCACAGGACCCCCTTTAATCCTTTCTCTGGCCTGCCTCACCAGTGACCCACTTTTGTCCAGCTGCCGCGGACCTGTGCGGTTAAACGTGGGCCCCGTCCTCCGCTGTCCTATATGGTGCCTTCCTAGCAGGTTTGATGAGGTGTCGCACCAATAAATGATCACGACGACCGGTCTTTGGCTGAGGGTAGTTTCTCCTCCACCAACTTGGGATCCGGTACCCTTAATCTGCCTGACCCTTCACCCTGGATTCTCGTGGGTTCTTAGGGTCCCTTCCACCTTCTTGTTCCTGAGCCCTTCTGTTTCTCTCTCTTCTCCTTCTTTCCTGTTCTGTCTTCTCCTCCTTCCCTTGGCCTCTTCTCCAGGCCCACTTCTCCTTCTCCTCTCAGGCTCCGGCCTCTTCTCTAGGCCTGCCTCTGGAGCAGCACTCAGCCTGAGCTGCTGCTCCCTGTCAGCTCTCCTCACAGACTGAACCTAGATCTAAGATGGCTCCTTCCTTTTATACCTCCCTCCAGAACATGAGCCCAGGTGACCAGCAACCAATGAGCTCTTTCCTACGCTCAGGAACCAACCCCTATCTGCCCCTACAGCACTGGGTGTTCCACCCCCCTTCCCCACTCCAGGCAGGGACATGGTCGGTCGTGCCTGCACTTCTGTCTAGTGGGAGCACCGTTGAGCTGTCCCTCGGAAATGGGGTGTGTGTGCTGCATGCAGATAACTGAGCCCTGGTCCATACTCCATCCGTACCCGGGAGTGGAATATCACACCTCTGGTCTGAGGTGCAATACCCCTGTAGCGGCCGAGCCCTCGGGGCGCTACAGTCGCGTCTGGCGTCCGCGACCAATCAGCAGAGCGTTGTTTACATTTAGCGCCAATCTCGCTGATTGGTCGCGGCTGCCGTACGCAACCAAACAGCAGAGCGTTGTTTAAATTTGGCGCCAATCTCGCTGATTGGTTGGGGCTGGCAACCGCGAATAATCAGCAGAGCGTTGTTTAAATTTGGCGCCAATCTCGCTGATTGGTCGCGGCTGGCGTCCTCGACCAATCAGCACAGCAGTGTTTAAATGTGGCGCCAAAATCGCTGATTGTTCGAGGGCAGCGTCCGCGACCAATCAGCACAGCAGTGTTTAAATGTGGCGCCAAGATCGGTGATTGGTCGCGGCTGGCATCCGCGACCAATCAGCAGAGCGTTGTTTAAATTTGGCGCCAATCTCGCTGATTGGTCGCGTCTGGCGTCCACGACCAATCAGCACAGCAGTGTTTAAATGTGGCGCCAAAATCGCTGATTGGTCGCGGGCAGCGGCCACGACCAATCAGCATAGCGTTGTTTAAATTTGCGCCAATCTCGCTGATTGGTCGCGTCTGGCGTCCGCAACCAATCAGCAGAGCGTTGTTTAAATTTGGGGCCAATCTCGCTGATTGGTTGTGGCTGGCGACCGCGACCAATCAGCAGAGTGCTGTTTAAATTTGGCGCCAATCTCGCTGATTGATCGCGGCTGGAGACTGCGACCAATCAGCATAGCGTTGTTTAAATTTGGCGCCAATCTCGCTGATTGGTCGCAGCTGGCAGCCGCGACCAATCAGCAGAGCGTTGTTTAAATTTGGCGCCAATCTCGCTGATTGGTCGCGGCTGGAGTCCGCGACCAATCAGCACAGCAGTGTTTAAATATGGAGCCCAAATCGGTGATTGGTCGCGGCCGCTATTTAAATGTGGCGCCAAGATCGGTGATTGATCGCTGCTGGCATCCGCGACCAATCAGCAGAGTGCTGTTTAAATTTGGCGCCAATCTCGCTGATTGGTCGCGGCTGGAGACCGTGACCAATCAGCATAGCGTTGTTTAAATTTGGCGCCAATCTCGCTGATTGGTCGCAGCTGGCAGCCGCGACCAATCAGCAGAGCGTTGTTTAAATTTGGCGCCAATCTCGCTGATTGGTCGCGGCTGGCGTCCACGACCAATCAGCACAGCAGTGTTTAAATGTGGCGCCAATGTTAGAACTCTCCTGTTAGATTTTTTATATTTTGCTGGTCGCTTGACCTTTTTTGCCTATTTAATCCTGCTCCGCCCTTCTTGCCATGCTGGACTTCATTGTAATTTCTACTCTTAAGCTAGCCAGGTGCTTTGTAACCTTTTTCAGTCAGTTTAGCTAGGTCTTTTGACCTCTATGTTCTATGTTGTTTGTTTGTCTTTTCACTGCTACAATTTCTGCTAGGAGGTGTCCATCTTTCTCCCAGTCCCTAGTACTTGTAGGGATCCCTCCCTCACATCTATAGGTCTTCGTTCAGACTAGCTGAGGTCTTTAGCGGGTCTGATCGCAGGATCAGGTTCCCCGTTACATCGTAGGGATCTAGCTTAGTTCTATTGTAGGGACAGATCTCCTGTCTTTCCTTAGTGCTTGTAGCAGATCATAACAGTAAGTCCAGCCCAAAAATATCTCTAAGGAAAGACCTCCAGTTTCCATCATGGTGTCGGTTCAGGATTTGGCTCAACGCCTGCAGGGACTCTCTCTGGAGGTGGCCGAGCTCCAACAACACGTGAGTAGCTGTTCTGGAGCGCATTTTGTGGAGCCAAAGGTACAATTGCCTGATTTATTTTTTGGTGAACAACAAGATTTTTTTTCCTTTAAAAATGCTTGTTTATTGTATTTTCGTTTGAGACCCAGATCCTCTGGTGATGAATCTCAGCGCATAGGGTTCATAATGTCACTTTTGCGCAAAGAATCTCAGGATGGGCCTTTTCTCTCCAACCTAGTAATCCGTGCTTTAGATCAGTGGATAGTTTTTTTTCTGCTTTGGGGTTGTTGTATGATGATCCTGATCGTGTCTCATCAGCTGAGACGGAATTGAGACTTTTGAGGCAGGGATCAGGTAATGTGGAAAATTATTGTACTCACTTCCGTCGGTGGTCTGCTCAGGTGGGGTGGAACGATTCAGCTCTGAAAAGTTTGTTTCTTGCTGGGCTAGGTGAAAGGGTTAAGGATCTGCTGATTGCTTATCCTACACAAACTTGCAGGAGGCAATGCAATTAGCTATACGGGTGGACAGGAGACTGCGTGCAAGGGTTAATGAGAGTAAATCCTTTGCCATGTCAGCTCCGAGTCTTGAGAGGGTCTGTACTGACATTGGAGAGCCGATGGAGATTGGGGCGATGTCATCCCGCTCTCAGGAAAAAGACCGCAGGTTTTCTGAAGGTTTGTGCTTTTATTGCGGAAAATCTGACCATTTCATGAAGAACTGTGTGCTTCGTATGAACAAAAAAAAAAAAAAAAGGTCAGTTACGCACGTATAGCATGTTTAAACACTAAGGGGGTATTTCTTTCTGCTACTACTGCAGCTCAGGAAGAATTAATTGAATTTCGGGTATTTGTGGATTGTGGTTCTACTCTTAATGTGATTGATGGGGGATTCTTGGAAAAACTTAAATTAAAACCCAAACCTCTGTCATCCCCTATTGCCGTGGTTTCTGTCGATGGCTCTCCCTTGAAATGTCTTACTCACAAGATTTATGAATTTCCCCTCACTATTAATGGTATTCACCAAGAAAATTTGGATTTGGTGGTATTAAATAATTTGCCTTCTCCAGTAGTTTTGGGGTTACCCTGGTTAAAATTGCACAATCCTGTACTGGATTGGTCTACTAATGAAATTAAGTCCTGGAGCCCTAAGTGTTATGACAAGTGTTGTAACGGGCGCATTGCTGCTGTGGATAAAGGGGAATTACCTGTACCTATTCAGGATTTTTGGAAAGTTTTTTCTGAGGAGGAGTCGCAAATTTTGCCTCCCCATAGAGACTATGATTGTACCATTGAATTTGTCCCTGGAGCGACTCTTCCTAAAAGTCGTTTATTTAATCTTACTATTCCTGAGAGAAAGGCTTTGGAGGAATATATACAGACAAGCTTGGCCGCCGGTCATATCAGACCCTCTAAGCCACCTGTGGCTGTTGGATTTTTTTTTGTTAAAAAAAAGGACGGCGGTTTACGTCCTTGTCTGGACTTTCGCTAGATTAATAAAATTACTGTACGCAATCCTTACCCACTGCCATTGATTCCTGATTTGTTTAACCAGTTAATGGGGGCCAAGTGGTTCTCTGAAATTGATCTCCGGGGGCATACAATTTGTTGCGCATGAAGGAGGGTGATGAATGGAAGACTGCTTTTAACACTCCTGTGGGTCATTTTGAGTATCTGGTTATGCCTTTTGGTCTTACCATTGCACCAGCATTTTTTCAGAATCTTATTAATGACATCCTTAGACCTTTGATCGGCAAAAATGTGGTTGTGTATTTGGATGACATTTTGATTTATTCGCCTGATCTGGAGTCTCATTGGCGGAGCGTGCGTGAGGTATTACAGTTATTAATTGACAATTCGCTTTTTGCTAAGCTAGAGAAATGTGAGTTCGCTGTACAGAGAATTAGTTTTTTGGGTTACATTATCTCCAGCGAGGGCTTTGAGATGGACCCGGTGAAAGTTCAAGCTGTGCAGGAATGGCCTAGGCCTATTGGTTTGAAATCGATACAGAGTGTAACGGGTCTGGGTGGCGGAACCTCTGAGCAACTATACAAGGGGGCGGTCCTTGTAAAGAAGCGGGTGGCGCCCAGGGAAGACGGGCAGGTAGTCACAGCAAGTGACCGGGACAGTCTCTGGGTAAACGGGCAGGTGGTCACGGCAAGTGACCGGGACAGTCTCTGGGTAAACGGGCAGGAGGTCACGGCAAGTGACCGGGACAGTCTCTGGGTAATGGGCAGGTGGTCACGGCAAGTGACCGGGACAAGTGACCGGGACAGTCTCTGGGTAAAAGGGCAGGTACGACCTGTGACGGCAGAGCCTCCAGGTAGGCTAGCAGGCAAGTAGCAGATGTGTGCTCCCAGGTGAGCAGGCGAGAGTCTCTGGACAAGCAAATGGTCACAGCACGTGACGGCGGAGCCTCCAGGTAGGCTAGCAGGCAGGTGGCAGCTGTGTGCTCCCAGGTGAGCAGGCGAGAATCTCTGGACAAGCAAATGGTCACAGCACGTGACGGCGGAGCCTCCAGGTAGGCTAGCAGACAGGTAGCAGGTGAGCGCTCCCAGGTGAGTGGGCAAGAGTCTCTGGACAGGCAGGTGGTCACAGCACGTGACGGCGGAGCCTCCAGGTAGGCTAGCAGACAGGTAGCAGGTGAGCGCTCCCAGTTGAGCGGGCAAGAGTCTCTGGACAGGCAGGTGGTCACAGCACGTGACGGCGGAGCCTCCAGGTAGGCTAGCAGACAGGTAGCAGGTGAGCGCTCCCAGGTGAGCGGGCAGGCTGGTCCATAGACAGACTGACAGGTGTCGGAAGGCAGACCGTCAGACCTCAGGCTAGCAAGCAGGTAAGCGGAGATCAGGCAGGAATCAAGCAGAAATCTGGCAGGTGACTGGCAGGTAACTGGTAACGGGACCTGAGGGCTGAAGCAGAGTGAAGGCTTTGCAACAACATTGCTCGGGCACCTCCATTTTGGAGGAGGTACCTTATATATGGAGAGATCCTCCGGCCATTGGCCGGGGACTGCTTAGGGCGGCGTGCGCGGCCCCTTTAAGAGAGGGGGAGCGCGCACGCGCGCGCCCTAAGCACAGTGACCGGGGAGGAGCGCGCACTGCAAGCAGAGCGGGAGGAAGACGCCGGGCACGGAGCAGAGAGGTGAGGGGAACAGCGTCCCTGCCTAGCAGGAGGCAGGGACGCCGACGCTACACAGAGGTTTTTGGGTTTCGCCAATTATTACAGAAAATTCATTAAAAAATTTTCTATTATTGTTAAACCACTGACCGATCTCACCAGGAAAGGTGCTAATACGGTTCAGTGGACTACTAAGGCCATTGAAGCTTTTGTGTTTCTTAAGGAGAGGTTCACCTCTGCCCCCATCCTTATGCAGCCTGATGTGACTAAGCCGTTTTTGGTTGAGGTTGATGCTTCTTCGGTGGGGGTCGGTGCGGTGTTGTCTCAGGAAAACAAGGATGGAGTACATCCCTGTGCCTTTTTTTCAAAAAAAATTTCTGAGACTGAACTTAATTACGATATTGGTATTCGGGAATTGCTGGCTATTAAACTCGCATTTGAACACTGGCGTCATCTCTTGGAAGGTGCTGAATTTCCCATTCAGGTTTTCACTGATCATAAAAATCTGATCTATCTTGATGCTGCCAAGCGCTTGAATGCCCGTCAGGCTAGGTGGGCACTTTTTTTTTCGCGGTTTAATTTTTCCGTTACTTACATCCCGGGTACCAAGAATGTTAAAGCTGATGCTTTGTCTCACAGCTTTTCTCCCATGGTCGGTGCTGAGGAGGAGGAGAGCACTTTACAAGAAGGTGTTGTGATGGCTGCATTGGACTCCATTTTGGAAGATGAGATTCTTAAGGCACAGGAGAATGCCCCATCTAACACTCCCCATGGGGGGTTGTTTGTGCCTAGGACCTTTAGGAGAGATTTGTTTGTTGAGTGTCATGAGTCTTGGTTGGCAGGTCATCCAGGAATTTATGAGACCAAGAGACTTGTGGGTCGCAGTTTTTGGTGGCCTGGATGGCAGAAGGAAGTCATTAAGTGGGTGCGTCAATGTACTGTGTGTGCTAGATCTAAGTCTTCACATACTCCTGCTGCGGGGTTGCTTTGCCCTCTGGAGGTTCCTAGTGCACCTTGGACACATCTGGCTATGGACTTTATTACTGACCTTCCCTCCTCTGAGGGTTTCACGGTCATCTGGGTGGTCGTGGACCGTTTTAGCAAGATGTGTCACTTGGTTCCCTTCATCAAACTGCCTTGCGCTAAGACACTCGCTAAGGCCTTTGTTAAGGAAATTGTCAGACTCCATGGTGTTCCTACTGACATTGTTTCTGATAGGGGACCTCAGTTCGTGGCTCGTTTTTGGCGTGCCTTTTGTGACAGGTTGGGAGTTCATTTGTCGTTTTCATCTGGATATCATCCTGAGTCTAATGGCCAGACAGAAAGGAAGAATCAGGATGTTGAGCAGTTCTTGGCGTTGTTTTGTGGCAGACAATCAAGAGGGGTGGTCTGAGTTTCTGCCGCTTGCTGAATTTGCTCTTAACAACCATACATCCTCTTCTGCTGGGTGTTCGCCTTTTTTTTGTTGTTCTGGGAGACATCCGTCTTTTGGGTCATTCTCCAAATTGGTATCGGCTGTGCCTGAGGAGGAGAGTTTTTCCGGTGATTTGGAGAGAATTTGGACGGATGTGCGTGGTAATCTTCAGGAGGCTAACAAAAAATCTAAGAGGTACTTTGACAGGAAACGTCAAGAGGTTTTGTTTACGGTTGGTGACATGGTTTGGTTGTCCTCTAAGAATCTGCCGTTGAGGATTCCTTCTAAAAAATTGGGTCCCAAGTTTGTAGGGCCCTTTAAGGTGCTTCAGATAGTTAACCAATCTGCTGTTAGGTTGGAGGTTCCTACCTCCTGGAAGATTAATCCGGTGTTTCATGTTTCTCTATTGAAAAAAGCTGATGTATCAGATAGAGACGCCACTGCCACTGTTCCTCCGGTGGTGGAGGACGGGGAATATGAAATTTCCCGCATCCTTAATTCTAGACGGTATAGGGGGAGTTTGCAGTATCTCGTCGCTTGGAAGGGTTTCGGTCCCGAGGATAAATCATGGGTGAGGGCGGATGATGTTCCTGCTTCCAGACTTGTCAGAGTGTTTCACAAGAGGTTTCCTGATAAGCCTGGGCCTAGGGGATCCGGAAGATCCTCATAGAAGATGGGGTACTGTTAGAACTCTCCTGTTAGGTTTTTTATATTTTGCTGGTCGCTTGACCTTTTTTGCCTATTTAATCCTGCTCCGCCCTTCTGGCCATGCTGGACTTCATTGTAATTTCTACTCTTAAGCTAGCCAGGTGCTTTGTAACCTTTTTCAGTCAGTTTAGCTAGGTGTTTTGACCTCTATGTTCTATGTTGTTTGTTTGTCTTTTCACTGCTACAATTTCTGCTAGGAGGTGTCCATCTTTCTCCCAGTCCCTAGTTCTTGTAGGGATCCCTCCCTCACATCTATAGGTCTTCGTTCAGACTAGCTGAGGTCTTTAGCGGGTCTGATCACAGGATCAGGTTCCCCGTTACATCGTAGGGATCTAGCTTAGTTCTATTGTAGGGACAGATCTCCTGTCTTTCCTTAGTCCTTGTAGCAGATGATAACAGCCAAGATCGGTGATTGGTCGCGGCTGGCATCCGCGACTAATCAGCAGAGCGTTGTTTAAATTTGGCGCCAATCTCGCTGATTGGTCGCGTCTGGCATCCGCGACCAATCAGCACAGCAGTGTTTAAATGTGGCGCCAAAATCGCTGATTGGTCGCGTCTGGCGTCCGCGACCAATCAACAGAGCGTTGTTTAAATTTGGCGCCAATCTCGTTGATTGTTAGCGGCTGGGGACCGTGACCAATCAGCAGAGCGCTGTTTAAATGTGGCGCCAAAATCGCTGATTGGTCGCGGGCAGCGTCCGCGACCACTCAGCACAGCAGTGTTTAAATTTGGCGCCAATCTCGCTGATTGGTAGCGGCTGGCAACCGCGACCAATCAGCAGAGCGTTGTTTAAATTTGGCGCCAATCTCGCTGATTGGTCGCGTCTGGCGTCCGCGACCAATCAGCAGAGCGTTGTTTAAATTTGGCGCCAATCTTGCTGATTGGTCGCGGCTGGCGACCGCGACCAATCAGCAGAGCGTTGTTTAAATTTGGCGCCAATCTCGCTGATTGGTCGCGGCTGGCGTCCACGACCAATCAGCACAGCAGTGTTTAAATGTGGCGCCCAAATCGGTGATTGGTCGCGGGCAGCGGCCGCGACCAATCAGCACAGCGTTGTTTAAATTTTGCGCGAAGATCACTGATTGGTCGGGTGCGGAGACCGCGACCAATCAGCGAATCGTGTTGGTGAGGACCGGGGAGCGGAATCGTATTGGTGAGGACCGGGGAGCGCCGCAGCCTGTGCGGCTACATGCGCTGCGATAAGCCGCGACATGAGCGACTGCTCGCAGCAGAAGTATCCCGACTCGCAGAGCCGCTCCCCGGTCCTCCCTTAACACCCTAGCCGCTGATCTCCCGACAGTAGCCGCATGGTGTTACTAAGTTCCGTACATTTGTGTTCAAAATTGCTGATTGGTCACGGGCGCTGGCCGCGACCAATCACCGATTTGGGCGCCACATTTAAACAGCGCTGTGCTGATTGGTCACGGACGCTATTTAAATGTGGCGCCCAAATCGGTGATTGGTCGCGGGCAGCGTCCGTGACCAATCAGCACAGCGTTGTTTAACTTTTGCGGCAAGATCAGTGATTGGTCACGGCCGAACCCGGGACATGAGCGGGCGCTCGCAGCAGAAGTATCCCGACCTACAGCGCCGCTCCCCGGTCCTCCCTTCACACTCTAGCCGCATGGATGTCAGCACCGCTGCCTGTACGGCTACTTCCGCTGCGAGAACCCGGGACATGAGTGGGCGCTCGCAGCAGAAGTATCACGACCTACAGCGCCGCTCCCCGGTCCTCCCTTCACACCCTAGCCGCTGATGTCCCCACAGTACCCGCATGGTGTTACAAAGGTCCGGGCATTTGTGTTCAAAATCGCTGATTGGTCGCTGGCGCTGGCCGCGACCAATGACCGATTTGGGCGCCACATTTAAACAGCGCTGTGCTGATTGGTCGCCGACGATGGTCGCGACCAATCACCGATTTTGGCGCCACATTTAAATAGCGTTCGCGACCAATCAGCACAGCGGTGTTTAAATGTGGAGTCAAGATCGGTGATTGGTCGAGGCCGATAT
Organism: Phyllobates terribilis; assembly: GCF_046119375.1. Taxonomy (NCBI): domain Eukaryota; kingdom Metazoa; phylum Chordata; class Amphibia; order Anura; family Dendrobatidae; genus Phyllobates; species Phyllobates terribilis. The sequence goes on from NW_027362770.1 coordinate 178,640,326, forward strand.
TTAAATGTGGCGCCCAAATCAGTGATTGGTCGCGGGCAGCGACCACGACCAATCAGCACAGTAGTGTTTAACTTTTGCGGCAAGATCAGTGATTGGTCGCGGGCCAAGACCGCGACCAATCACCGATTTGTGCGCCACATTTAAATAGCGGCCGTGACCAATTGGATGTCAGCGCCCCTCCCCGGTCCTCCCTTCACACCCTAGATGCATGGATGTCAGCGCCGCTCCCCGGTCCTCCCATCCGCATGGATGTCAGCGGCGCGGCGCTGCCTGTGCGGCTCCTTCCGCTCCGAGAACGGGAGATGAGTGGGCGCTCGCAGCAGAAGTATCCCGACCCGCAGCGCCGCTCCTCGGTCCTCCCTTCACACCCTAGCCGCATGGATGTCAGCGCCGCTGCCTATGCGGATACTTCCGCTGCGAGAACCCGGGACATGAGCGGGCGCTCGCAGCAGAAGTATCCGGACCCGCAGCGCCGCTCCCCGGTCCTCCCTTGACTCCCTAGCCGCTGATGTCCCCACAGTATCCGCATGGTGTTACAAAGGTCCGGACATTTGTGTTCAAAATCGCTGATTGGTCGCTGGCGCTGCCCGCGACCAATCACCGATTTGGGCGCCACATTTAAATATCGGCCGCAAATAATCACCGATCTTGGCGCCACATTTAAACACCGCTGTGCTGATTGGTTGCCGACGCTGGGAGTGACCAATCACCGATTTGGGCGCAACATTTAAATAGCGTCCGCGACCAATCAACACCAAGATAAGTGATTGGTCAGATCTGAAGACCTATGTACAAGAATATAACTACTATAATACTGCTCCTATGTACAAGAATATAACTACTATAATACTGCCCCCTATGTACAAGAATATAACTATTATAATAATGCTTCTATGTACAATAATATAACTACTATAATACTGCCCCTATGTACAAGAATATAACTACTATAATACTGCTCCCATGTACAAGAATATAACTACTATAATACTGCTCCTATGTGCAAGAATATAACTACTATAATACTGCCCCTATGTACAAGATATAACTACTATAATACTGTCGCTATGTATAAGAATATAACTACTATAATACTGCCCCCTATGTACAAGAATATAACTACTATAATACTGCCCCTATGTACAAGATATAACTACTATAATACTGCCCCTATGTACAAGAATATAACTACTATAATACTGCTCCCTATGTACAAGAATATAACTACTATAATACTGCTCCTATGTGCAAGAATATAACTACTATAATACTGCCCCTATGTACAAGATATAACTACTATAATACTGTCGCTATGTATAAGAATATAACTACTATAATACTGCTCCTATGTAAAAGAATATAACTACTATAATACTGCTCCCATGTACAAGAATATAACTACTATAATACTGCTCCTGTATACAAGAATATAACTACTATAATACTGCTCCCATGTACAAGACTATAACTACTATAATTCTGCTCCTATGTACAAGAATATAACTACTATAATACTGCCTCTATGTACAAGAATATAACTACTATAATACTGCTCCTATGTATAAGAATATAACTACTATAATACTGCTCCCATGTACAAGAATATAACTACTATAATACTGCTCCTGTGTACAAGACTATAACTACTATAATACTGCTCCTGTGTACAAGAATATAAATACTATAATACTGCTCCTATGTACAAGAATATAACTACTATATTACTGCTCCCTATGTACAAGAATATAACTACTATAATACTGCTCCTATGTGCAAGAATATAACTACTATAATACTGCTCCTATGTATAAGAATATAACTACTATAATACTGCTCCTATGTATAAGAATATAACTACTATAATACTGCTCCCATGTACAAGAATATAACTACTATAATACTGCTCCTGTATACAAGAATATAACTACCATAATACTGCCCATATGTACAAGAAAATAACTACTATAATACTGCCCCCAATGTACAAGAATATAACTACTATAATACTGCTCCCTATGTACAAGAATATACTGTAACTAGTATAATACTGCTCCTGTGTACAAGAATATAACTACTACTAGATGGTGGCCCGAGTCTAATGCATCGGGTATTCTAGAATATGTATGCGGCCGACCTGGTGTAATCAGCAAAGCGGTGTCAAAATTTGGCGCTAATCTCGCTGATTGGTTGCGGCCGGCGGTCGCGACCAATCAGCAGAGCGGTGTTTAAACTTGGCGCCAATAATGCTGATTATTCGTGACTGGTAACCGCGACCAATCAGCAAAGCGTTGTTTAAATTTGGCACCAAAATTGCTGATTGGTTGCGGCCGGAGACTGCGACTAATCAGCATAGCGGTGTTTAAATTTGCCGCCAATACTGCCGCCGGCGGTCGCGACCAATCAGCTGAGCGTTATTTAAATTTGGCACCAAAATTGCTGATTGGTCGCGGTCGGCTGTCATCCGTGACCTATCAGCAGAGCGTTGTTTAAATTTGGCGCCAATCTCGCTGATTGGTCACGGTCAGCTGGCGGCCGCGACCAATCAGCAGAGCGTTGTTTAAATTTGGCGCCAATCTCGCTGATTGGTCGCGGTTGGCGTCCGCGACCAATCAGCAGATTGTTGTTTAACTTTTGGCGCCAATCTCGCTGATTGGTCGCGGCTGGCGTCCGCGACCAATCAGCACAGCAGTGTTTAAATGTGGTGCCAAAATCGCTGCTTGGTCGGGTGCGGATCGTGTTGGTGAGGACCGAGGAGCGCCGCTGCCTGTGCGGGTACTTCCGCTCCGAGAACCCGGTATATGAGCGGGCGCTCGCAGCGGAAGTATCCCAACTCGCAGCGCCGCTCCCCGATCCTCCCTTGACACCCTAGCTGCTGATCTCCCGACTGTAGCCGCATGGTGTTAGTAAGGTCCGGACATTTGTGTTCAAAATCGCTGATTGGTCGGGGGCGCTGCCCGCGACCAATCACTGATTTGGGCGCCACATTTAAATATCGGGCGCGGCCAATCACCTATCTTGGCGCCACATTTAAACACCGCTGTGCTGATTGGTCGCGGCCGATATTTAAATGTGGCGCCCAAATCGGTGATTGGTCGCGGGCAGAGTCCGCGACCAATCATCGAATCGTATTTGTGAGGACCGGGGAGCGGAATCGTATTGGTGAGGACCGGGGAGCGCCGCTGCCTGTGCGGCTACTTCCCCTGCGATAAGCCGGGACATGAGCGACTGCTCGCAGAAGAAGTATCCCGATCCGCAGCTCCGCTCCCCGGTCCTCCCTTCCGCATGGAGGTCAGCGGCCGAGGTCCTTCCGCTGCTACCGGCCGGGAGATGAGTGCTTCGCGCCAGTCATGTCCCGGCTGCCTCTCCGTCCCGCAGATGGCTCCGGCGGTTGGGGTCCTTCTGCTGCTACCGGCCGGGAGATGAGCGCCTCGCGCCCGTCATCTCCCAGCTGCATCTCCGTCCCGCAGATGCCTCTGGCGGTCGGGGTCCTCCTGCTGCTACCGGCCGGGAGATGAGCACCTCACGGCCGTCATCTCTCGGCTGCATCTCCGTCCCGCAGATGGCTCCGGCGTTCGGGGTCCTTCTGCTGCTACCGGCCGGGAGATGAGCTCCTCGCGCCGGTCATGTCCCGACTGCATCTCCGTCCCGCAGATGGCTCCGACGGTCGGGGTCCTTCTGCTGCTAGCGGCCGGGAGATGAGCGCCTCGCGCCGGTCATCTCCCGGCTGCATCTCCGTCCCGCAGATGAACCGCTTACTGCCACCATCTTTTTTCAGAAATCCCGCGGCGCTGATTGGCCGCTGCCGGACCAACGAGCAATGCGGGATTTCCAGGACAGACAGACAGACAGACGGGATAAGACGATTATATATATAGATAATACTGCTCCTATGTACAAGAATATAACTACTATAATACTGTCCCTATGTACAAGAATATAACTACTATAATACTGCCCCTATGTACAAGAATATAACTACTATAATACTACTCCTATATACAAGAATATAACTACTATAATACTGCCCCTATGTACAAGAATATAACTACTATAATACTGCCCCCTATGTACAAGAATATAACTACTATAATACTGCCCCTATGTACAAGAATATATCTACTATAATACTGCCCCTATGTACAAGAATATAACTATTATAATACTGCCCCCTATGTACAAGAATATACTGTAACTAGTATAATACTGCTCTTATGTTTTAGAAAATAGTGGATCGCATTATCATCTTATGTAATCATATACAGTACCATAGAGCTGTCAATAACTTAACTTCCGTCTCTTGGTACCCAAGAGAAACCTAACAAAATTGGTGTCCTCACCTTTGCACCAGTGTATTAGTTTTCATACAAAGCGTATTGGTAGTAGTATCACAGTACCAATTGCTTCATTGCCAATATAATACCCTTTTCATGTTTCATATGTACCAACTATCATGTGACAATAGTAGTAACAGTATCCCTGCATATCCGAGTGCTCATATAATAGTGTTGTTCACAGAATGAGACATCACAGGCGGCCATATAATGACTATTTTGTTGGTGCTTTTTGAAGTACCGTAAACAACTGTGCCCATTTCCTCCCCCTTGTCCACAATTTCAGGAAAAAGTGCAAAATTAATTTTCTTTCTTTCTGACAGGATTGATCAGAATTCCCCCAAAGTGCTTGAAGACCCCGTTTTAAATACAATCGCTAAGAAGCTGAACCGCTCTCCTGCACAGGTGGCCATGAGATATCTGCTACAGAGGGGATGTGTCGTCTTGGCAAAAAGCTTCAGCCCTGAGAGGATTAAGCAAAACTTCCAGGTAAATGAAGAAATTCCAATTAGAATAATTTCCTTCATCTGAAAAACAATCTACATTATTTATTACTTTTCACTTACAGGTTTTTGACTTTGAATTAAGTGATGAGGACATGAAATCTCTAGATGGAGTCAATAAAAACCTGCGTTACCTTATTGTCGACCTGTAAGTATCTTTCCTGACTTTCTAGTATTCAAGAACACATTTCTTCATTTTTTTATGTTATCTTATATATTATTATTTTTATAATTATTTTTTAATATATTTTTATTTTTTATTTTAGCTGGAAAGAAAGCCCAAAGTATCCCCATGATGATGAGTATTGAGAACATTGGGTAATTTCTCTGGATTAGGCCTTAATACCCCTGCGTCTTAGTATCTTAATCTAGCAGATACCAATTTACAGAGAATATACAATCTATGATATGGATTCTGACTGTGGTGTCAGGCTGAGTTCAGATGATGCAATTCCACAGTGAAATCTCTTTGTGTTTTAAGTCAAGAGTACAACATTCTTCTATATATTGCAATAAAATAAATGTTATGCCCAATTTAATTTGAAGGTGTCAACTGTTTGAAAGGTTTGCAAATATCCCTTTAAGTTATCAAAAACTAATGTTGGAATTCTATTTCTTGAATCCTCTTAAGATTCTGTACATCACGGTATAAATTTCATTTTTTTCAGGCTTTCACGTGGCTGCTAAATAGCTGAGAATCTGTCGGGCGTCTGTGATCGTGCCCATAGCGGTCCCTTAGCTTTTTATACATCCTAAAATTTATATGAACCGGCGTTTTATTATTTTAGTTTCAAACACTCTTTTCTGTTGTTTTCCACCATGTAAATTTCAGCTCTGGATTTAAATATGTTATATAATAAGAAACAAGTAAAACAAAACAGCATCATCAGTATCATGATATCACAGTGTCCTGAAGGTCAGCTTTATAACGATGCATACAATAGCCCTTCAGTTCTGATCGCTACAATCTCCCTTTTGGAATTTCTGTTCCCACATGTTGTTTCTGTTTCCTATTCTCCAGTATTTCTGGATAAAAAATCTATCAGCTGGTAAGTGAGGAATTTTAAATATTTGTTTTTGTTTTCTTATAATTGTTACTAGTTTTTCAAAATTTTCAGATAATTTTATTGCAAAAGGTTCTTCATGTCGTTTAGTCATTTCTTAAGAAATTCCACATTACTGGCTGAAATTACAAGCTCCTTGCATTGCGCTATAATGTTATGATGTCGCAGAGGTATTAAAACACAACAGGTGTCCAGATTGCTGCCATTTGAGTTTGCATTGCATTTATCCAGCTGCCACAGAGTACAGAAGTGGAAGCCGAGACAGGGTAGTGTGTATCTTTTTGCTCACCTCTACCTAATAGCTCGGCACAGGACTCTATATGGCAGCAAACAGAGTTCCTAAGGTTCAAAATTATGAGCTCGTAGCTGTCACCCCATCAAATCTGCATGCTCCCAAATACTGTACATTGCCTATCATATGACCTGATATAAAGCAGTCACATGACATTTATATAAATTGCAGCCACATGCCCTCCACATACAGTGCCTGCCACATGACATTGCCTTTAAAGGGATTTTCCTGACCCACAATATTCAGAAATTCAGTAATGTATATACCCACATTATTTTTCTCAAAAGGCTACACATTCCTCTTCTTCAACTAGAAGAAAAGCATAAGGCATAACATAGTATAACAAATAATAACCAGTATGACCAGTTACTCCACCCCCAACCTTATTGTATGTTTCTTTTTATGCACCTTTGAAGTCAATGTCAAGAGTGAATTCAGAAAAAGAAGAAGCCTTAGGGATGAATTCATCAAGACTAGGACCAGTCTCGGTTAACAATCAGCTGGAGTAAGATGTGCCAAGTTCATTAATGTTCACATGCCTCTAGATTAGTGATGAGCGAGCACTAAAATGCTCGGGTGCTCGATGCTCGGGTCGAGCACGTTGGAATACTCGGGTGCTCGACCCGAGCAACAAGCCCAATGTAAGTCTAAGGGAATCTCGAGCATTTTTCAGGCGGCTCCCCCCGGCGGTCTGCAGACGGCCTAAAAATTACCCAAATAGATGGGAACAGTGCTCAACTTACATGGGAACACCATGGGGAAGACCCCTGGAAGCATCTCTGACTCCCAGGTCACTTCTGTTAACAACGTTGTCAGGGTATTACGCCACTTTTACGGACTCACAATAAAACATACAAAAACAAAACCAAAATGGATTTTCCTGGGAAATATGTTAAGGAACATCCTTTCCAGGGTAATGACTTGTATATAAGGTAAAATAACCAAAATCAAAAATACTCCTCCACACCTTGGGCTATGTTCACACGTAGCGTTTTTGATGCGTTTTTGCACTTTTGCATTTCTTTCAACCAAGACAAATGCATTCACTGGGAAATTTAATTTTAACATTTTACAACCTTATCTGGCCATGTGGTGTGTGACACATCATCAGACACATGCATACAGTGCTGAAAAGTCATGGGAACAGCATGGGGAAGACCTCTGGAAGCATCTCTGACTCCCAGGTCACTGCCTAAAAGTGTGCCCATCACAAGTGATCCTTGGCGCATGCAAAGATGCCTCCCGCCATGCACCTGTCGTTGCAGACTTGCAACAATCACTGTCCACGTCCTTGTCCCACTGCAGCGTTCAGTTGTCCCTCCCCCATTCCTTGGAATGCAAGCGCAAGTATGCAGCCAGCCAGCCACCCACCCACAGGCTGCAATACTATACTGCCAAATTTTTTACACCTGCTTGCACTTGAAATGTGGCCTTTAAGGCTCGTGGAGGCAGAAGCTTTTCATAACCTCATGCCGGCGGTGGCCGGGTGTCCATACTCGGACCCCAGCAGACACTGTTTCTCCCGGTGTCGTCTTCGCCTTCCTCCAGCACGGGTCTCACAACATTACCCGTGCCCTCCCCAGTGCACTTACTGGGAAGGACCGCCTAACCACAAAAACGTGGACAGGTGAATGTGGCCAGGGACGGTACGGAGCCAGTCCACAGCTTTTTTTGCTGAGTTGTATTTCACCACAGCCATATTCTTTAGCTTGGTGAAAGGACTTGGGAAACCATATCTACTCCAGCTGTCATTTCTCCCAGGAAGTCCTCTAAAGCTGCTTTCACTTGAAATGTGGCCTTTTAGGCTCATGGAGGCGGAAGCTTTTCACAACCTCATGCCTCGTGTCCATACTTGGTCCCCAGCCACCACTATTTCTCCCGGTGTTGTCTCCGCCTTCTACAAGCGCAGGTCCCTGAACATTACTGCTGGTACTTTTCTGTGGGAATTTGCTTGCCTCCTACCAGCCTGGAGTATTTCCAGTAAAGTATGGTACGACAGCATGGTATTAGCACTGCCCCAGTACCAGTAGTGAAGCCTTCCCCAATTTCCTTCTCAGGAATTTTATTTGGTAGACTGAGTGGCTGCCCAAATACATTAATTTCTCACAAAGGAGCTGAAGATAGAGTGGCAGTATGTGCAAGTTTCTCCAGCCTGTTATATATTAGAGGGTGAACGGCAGCACATTGGATCAGTGGTTAGCACTTAAAGCCTTGCAGCACTGGGATCCTGGGTTCAAATCCCAGCAAGGACAACATCTGCAAGGATTTTTTATGTTCTCCCCATGTTTGCGTGGGTTTCCACCTCAGTAAAAAAGCAGCCGTAGAGTGTCCGGGACCCTTCCCACACACTTTTCTTAGCCAGGACTGCTTCTCGGCAGGGTTGGACGGTCCCACCAGAGAATCCTCTTGTGTGCCTTGACTTCTACCTCAGGAGAGTACATTATAGCGCTAACTTTGCAGCTGCTATGGGGCTCTTGAGCAGGGGAGAAAGGTGAGCCCTCAGAATCAAATCCTCTGGTTGGCACAATGTTTTTCAATCTGAAACAGCTTCTCAGAGGGAGTTGTATTTCACCACAGCCATATTCTTTAGCTCGGTGAAAGGACTGGGATAGAGGGAAACCATATCTACCCTGGCTGTCATTTCTCCGTCACCAGGTTCCACCCATTGTCACACATGACCATGCCTGGCTGTATGTTCAGCGGTGAGAGCCACAGATCCGGCTGCTGTGTTACAGCTTTCAACAACTCTGCAGCGCTGGGCGGTTTGTCACCTAATCATTAAGCATGTTATCTTCAGCACAGCCTGTTGCCGCTTGGCCAAGGCAGTGCTGTCAGCTTGTGACTGATGTGGTCATTTTGGAGATGGAGGAGGAGGGGTAGGAGCTGAACAATGTGATTACATTTAGGTTACATTGGCGACTCAGTTTTTATACTAAAGAAAGATCCTACTGTTTTTTTTTTTTTTACGTTATTTTTTAAGGCAAATGCATTCACCGGGAAATGTAATTTTAACATTTTACAACCTTATCTGGCAACGTGGTGTGTGACTCATCATCAGACACATCCTGTTTCATTGATGATGGAGGGACTCTGAAAGACACATAGAGCAGGGCCACAGTAACGAGTATGACATGTTCCTATTAGAAAGGAGAGAGTCTGCTATACAGTTATAGGGTATGCAGTGAGTCCAACGGCTGACCAAATTTAGGAAAAACCCGACTAAGAAATTAAAGACACATAGAGCAGGGCCACAGTAACGACAAATTCCCATTAGAAAGGAGAGAGTCTGCTATACAGTTATAGGGTATGCAGTGAGTCTTAACGGTTGACCAAATTTAGGAAAAACTCCACTAACAATTTAAAGACACACAGAGCAGGGCCACAGTAACGACAAATTCCCATTACAAAGGAGAGAGTCTCCCATAGTTTTGGCCTAAGCAGTGAATGCAAGGGCTGCCAAAAATTTGGAGGCACTTCAATGCCCCTTAGAAGAGACATGGAGGAGGGCCTCATAAAAACATGTTCTCATTAGAAAGGAGCAGGCCTCCTATACTTGTAATGCCCATGCACTAAGTGGGGGTTATACATGAACATACTGTATAAAAAATTTTTTTACGGGCATCATAAACACCCTTTAAAAAAAATTATGTGGGTGTTGCATCACGGACCACGGTCACCCTGGTGATATGGTGGTGGAGGATGAGGAGAAGGAGGAGGACAAGAGCAAATAGCCAAAATCAGGAAGCGTATAACCATGTGTGGGTTTGAAAAGGTGAATGGGAATACATCTCCCAAGAAAAGACACTGGATTTGAGTTTATGTTACCCTGGTATTGTGGCACCCCAGAGGGTCTGGTTGCCACAGTGGTAGTAATACCATGTCTGGGAGCAAAACAGGAGTTTCCTTGTCAGGAACACATTACATGCAACACCTCCTGCCCCAGACCAGAAAGGGGAGGATCCTGCCCTATATAACTGGATCTGGAGGCGGGGTTAGTCAGTCTAAGTCTGAATCTAGAGTTCAGTGTGTGGAGTCAAGTAGGACACGAAGGAGTAAAGAGCCAGGGACTGGAGCTGGAGTTAGCTCCAGTCCCTGGATAGGATCTACAGAGGACCGGACGCCGGAGTCCTAGGCTGTGGGGATTGCATACCCAGCAGTAGATACCGCAGGGCAGGAGATTGCAGGTCTCCTGGCCCATCGGAAGCCCGGAGGCTCAGCCACACGAAAGGACCCGTACCGCCACAGAGGAGCGAGGAATACACAAGGTCCGAGTCGCCAGCCATACGGATGAGCGCAGCACGTTACACTCAGGGATGTGGGCTACAACACGACTATAAGCGGGATAGCCAAAGAGTATAGTCAGAACGGCAGGCCTACAACGCCACCTGGCCAGGGGGACTCTAGGATTGTTCCCAGACTGATCAGGCCCTCATCACTAGCCGGTACTCCCGTTGGGGCCCATATAATTGCCAACAGTAAAGACTCTGGGACTGCACTGCAAAGACTCCGTGTTGTCATTACCTTGCACTACGACCACCATCATCCATACGCGCTGCCCTGAAGCTCCACTCTTCCTGTGGGGAGTTACATCACCTTGCTGCACATACCACCAGCTTCAGCGGACTGCTCCGCAGCGGCGGTTCCCAATAACCGCATTCCACAGGTGGCGTAGTCGGACTATACATAAACTACCCTGGTTTGACCGCCCTGGGTCACGGACCGGGTCACCGCCACGGTGACTACAACCCCCAGCATCTACAGGCCCTGCTCCGGGTACCCCACGGCCCAGGGGGCGCGTCACTATCATTCGGTGGTGTTGAGAAGTCTGGCCCAATCCAGCCCTTGTTCATTTATATAAGAGTCAGCCTGTCAGCAATTTAAGTTATAATTCCACCAGCGGCACTAAAAACCCGCTCTGATTTAACGCTGGCGGCAGGCAGGCCAGGAGCTCCAAGGCATAGAGAGCCAGTTCATTCCTTGTATCCAGCTTCGATACCCAATAATTATAAGGCACAGCTGAATCACGGAGGACGTTGGTACGGTCGGCAAGGTACTCCCTGAGCATCTTCCCAAACTTTGCACTCCTTGTGAGAGTACCCCGCGCCTCAGGGCTTGTGCGATGGGAGGGTCTGAGAAAACTCTCCCAGAACTTTGACAGTGTTCCCCTGCCTCTGCTGGATTGAAGTTGTGTCTCTCTCGCCTGTACTCCTTGGTTGTCTAACGTTGTGCGCCCTCTGCCGCCAGCGTTTTCAGATGGTAATTTTTTTAATAGTTCCGCAACAAGGGCCTTCTGGTACATCCCCATTTTTGTAGACCTGTCCGCCTCTGGAATAAGAGATATAAAATTCTCCTTGTAGCGTGGGTCTAGAAGAGCCACCAACCAGTAATAACTGTCACGCAAAATTTTGAGAACGTGAGGGTCATGGGAAAGGCAGCGTAACATAAACTCAGCCATGCGTGTGTGACGCTCACAGCCCTCCCTGGGAGATGGGGGTACTCGGAGCCGGGTCAGATGTTTGGGGGGGTTGCAGCCGTGGCCTGGACCCGTTCCATGCCCAGGGCCGTCACATAAAAGATTTAATGGGCTTTCAGGGATTGGTGTTAATCGAGTGGATTAAATGACTACGCCACCTGTGGAGTCTGGTGATTCGCCACCAGCGCTGCGGCAGTCCTCTGAGGCGGGATGTAGTGGCAGAAGAAGATGGTACTACTCCCCACAGGCGGAGCAGGGCCTCAGGGCAGAGAAGACGGATGAGGGGAGTCGTAGTGGGTGGTGCGGTGTGGTGTTGTGCTGAAATAAGTGACCGGAGGCAATGGATGCAGTCTTCCAAGCTTTACTCACATTGTTAGATGTCAGCTGCAAGGCTTCTCCTTGCTCCTCACGGCACGGTGCGGCCACCAGGAAGGGGTTCAGCACACTCCAGGTAGTTCGGGTGCATCAATCAGGACCCCCTGCACCAGAGTGTTCCTAGACTTTCCCACTAGGTCCTCTCCTGTCCGTTTGTGGTACGCGTACTAAGGCCGGGTCTCCCTCTGGACTATGCACAGAACAAGGGTATGTGTGGCGACTCCGCTCCGTCCGTTACCCGGTCGGATCCACTGAGCCTCCGGGTTTTTCCGACTAAGACTTAAAGTGACAGAGTCAGATATCGGGGGCCGGTCCCCTTTTGCAGCAGGAATCCCTCTGACTAGGCCAGAATAGTGAGGACAGGTGGCGTATGCCGCTCCGTCTGCATCCCCCTGGGATCCTTTTGCCTGTGGAGCTTGTCTCTTCTGCTCCCCTCCAGGCCTTCTTGGGTAGGGACCTTGACCGGGTAGAGACAGCCATTAACTGTAGCCCGCTCCTCGCCTCAAGGCCAGAGGACGAGGACCGTGTATCTTCTATCAGCTGCAGGTTCACACAGAAAGCCACGTTCAGTGATGAAGATCACAATCAAAGACCATAAGCCCAAGATGGCCGTTCATTAAATATGAATTTTGTGGTGTAACCTAAAAGTGCATCCTCCACCCTCTCCCACTACATGGTTCCCCCTATCTCTTGGTTCCCCCCATCTCCTCTTATCCCGGCTGGGGCAGCACCCTGGTGCATATAAGCCCCCCTCAGGTGGGAGAGGTGTAGTGTTGGATAAAGAGGTGGGGTCCTGAGAGGTGCTCCTTCCTTACCTCGGAGAGGAGATATCACACCTCCGTCTGAGGTGCAGTACCCCTGTGGCGACTGAACCCTCAGGGGCGCCACACGTGCCAGACTACTAACAGGCAAGACTTCCGTGTCCTCACCAAGAGGATGACTGACCATGCTCTTCTCCTCCTCCTCCTCCTCTCTGTCCTCTGGCCATCCACGCTGAACAGACGGTATGACAGCTGTGCAGGTAGTACCGTCTATAGCGCATGAAACTAGCTCCTGTCCTTCCTCCTCCTCTTCCTCCTTGTCACCCAATCCACGTTGGGATGAGATGAGGCTTGGCTGTGTGTAATCACCTTGTAGGGTTCCTTGCTCCATCTCATCGTGCTCCGCCTGCAATGCATCCTCTTTGATTGTGAGCAGAGAGCGTTTCAGAAGACAGAGAAGCGGGATAGTAATGCTAATTATGGCATCATCGCCGCTCACCATTTTGGTGGAGTCCTCAAAGTTTTGGAGGACGCTGCTGAAACACGGCAAGAGCGGCGGAAGCAGTAGCTGACTTTCTAAAATGGGCACACAGGCGGCGTACTTTAACAAGCAGATCCAGAAGCTCCGGGTAGGATTTGAGAAGCCGCTGAACCACGAGGTTAAGCACATGGGACATGCATGGTACGTGTGTGAGCTCGCCTCGCCTCAGAGCCGCCACCAGGTTCCGGCCATTGTCACACACGACCATGCCTGGCTGTAGGTTCAGTGGTGTCAGCCACAGATGTGCCTGCTCTTTCAGAGCTGTCCACAACTTTTCAGCATTGTGTGGTTTGTCACCTAAGCATATTAGCTTCAGCACAGCCTGTTGCCGCTTGGCCGAGGCAGTGCTGCAGTGCTTCCAGCTTGTGACTGATGTGGTCATTTCGGAGATAGAGGCTGAAGAAGAGGAGGAGACTGAGGAGGATGAGGTGCAGGAGCTGTAGACTGTGGGGGCAACCCTGATTGACCTAGGGCCCGCAATCCCTGGCGTCGGGAGGACGTATTCCGTCCCAAGGTCCGACTGGGTCCCGGCTTCCACTATGTTAACCCAGTGTGCTGTCAGTGAGATGTACCATCCCTGCCCACAAGCACTTGTCCACGTGTCTATGGTTGGTGGACTTTCCCGGTAACTGCATTGTTGAGGGCACAGATAATGTTTTGGGACACGTGCTTGTGTAATGCGGGGACAGCACAATGGGAGAAATAGTAGCGGCTGGGGACCGAGTACCGAGGGATGGCCGCTGCCATCAGGTTGTGGAATGCTTCCGTCTCCATGAGCCTAAAAGGCAACATTTCGAGCACAAGCTGTCGTGAAATGTGAGAATTTAGTAGTGTGGCCTGTGGGGCGTTGGCTGCATATTTGTGCTTGCGTTCCAAGGACTGGGGTAGGGACAACTGAATGCTGCGCTGGGATAAGGACATGGACGTGCTTCCTGATGCTGCTACTTGAGAGTGCGCAACGACAGGTGCAGGGCAGGAGGCGTCTTCGCATGCACCATGGACAGGGGATTGGCTTGCATGCACAACAGCAGAAGAAGCAATGGTGCCACTTTCAGACACTGTTCCTGGATCCTGGGGTTCGGCCCACAAAGTCGGGTGCTTTGCTGCCATGTGCCTGATCATGCTGGTAGTGGTCAGTCTGGTCGTTTTGCCACCCCTGCTGATGCGGGTCTGGCAGGTGGTGCAAATGGCCTTTTTGGGGTTATCGGCAGAGTCTTTAAAAAACAACCAGACTCAGGAAGACCTAACAGTTGTACTGGCAACTTCCTTCGTGTTGGTGTTATGGGGAATGGTTGCCTGCCTTCTGTCTGCGGCCACCACACTGCTACTTCCTGCCTGTAGGAGTGCTCTGCCTCCCTCCCCCTGTGTGCTGCTGTCCTCGCTCTGCATGTCCTCCTGCCAGGTTGGGTCAGTTACTATATCATCCACCACCTCGTCTTCCACTTCCGCACCCTGGTCCTCCTCCTGAGTTTCTGGCAATTGTGTCTCATCATCATCCACCTTTTGTGACACTTTCCCACCGTCGCCTTCGTGTGACCGTGGCTGCTCAAATATTTGGGCATCGCTACATGCGATCTCCTCTTGCCCCGCTTCAAGTGAACCAGGCGAGAGGCCCGAATCTATAAATGGAAAAGTGAACAGCTCTGCAGAGTGTCCAAGTGTGGGATCAGTTGTCTCCGGGCACTCGGCATGGTGGGAGGAAGGAGGATCAGGTTAAGGAATATGCGGTCCAGACTCACGGCTACTGAGACTTGACTGTGTGGTAGACAGAGTGGTGGTGGCTAAGTGACTGGAAGCATTATCCGCTATCCAACCAACAACCTTTTGACACTGCTCTGGGTTCAATAGTGGTGTACTGCGGTCCCCTAGGAATTGGGACAGGAAGGTCAGACAAGAAGATGTGGGTGTTTGTTGTGGTTCAATTTCGGCTTGCCCACGGCCTTGTCCTCGGCCTCTGCATGCACCATCACCATCACATCCAGTTCCCCGTCCCTTGCCACGTGCCTTGCCCATTTTAAATGGAGGACAGTATCTTCCACGCTCACTACAAATGACTGAGTTTGGAGCGAACTTATATGTGATCCGTGTGATGGAGAAAACACAGTTTTAAATACCTGGCCTGTAGGTAAGTAGTTTGAACAGCCAACTGGTGTGAATTGCTTCAATGACACACTAAAGGAAATTTTTAATGGAGGCCAGAAATGGCAGTATTTTCTGACAACGTATATGTGATCCGTGTGACGGAGAAAACAGAGTTTTAAATAGCTGGATTTCTAGCTCTGTAATATGGAAAGGACCTGGCTGTATTCTGCAGTGCCAACAAGCAAATGGCGCAGAAAAAACGTGTTCTCTGGATTGCTTTTTAAGCAAATAATGAGGATTAAGATCCAAAAAAGAAAGTATTCCTGGCCCCTGAGACCTGGGCCTTTGTATAGAAATATCTAACAGCAGCAGAAGGGAGAACTGGAATGGAGCCTCTTGTCCTATGTACACTGCAGTCTGCTATATACCCTGCCGGCCTATATACCCTACCTGCCTGATATCTCTGCAGATGGATTAGTCCTCAGAAGGACTGTTTGTTAAGATGGATATGTGTAATGTACGTTTTTTCTCCCTACACTACCTAATACACAAGCAAATCTCTCCCTGACACAGCAGCAGCACCTCTCCCTACACTGTATGATCCGGAGTGACTGTGACGAGCATGGCGGTGCCAGGTCTGATATAGACCTGATGACGCTGTGCGGCCAGCCAATCACAGTAATGCCACAACCACCATGGCTGTGGCATTACAATGAGTGGCAGGCAATCCCTGCATGTTGATTTTCGCTCTAAAGAGCGCCAAACATGCAGGGAGGGAACCCAAGCTCCCGCCGAGCAGCCCCGGAAATACTCAGCGAGCGCCGAGCATCTCGAGCAGTGAGATGCTCGGGCGAGCACCGAGCAGTAGCGAGCATGCTCGCTCATCACTACTCTAGATTCATTTGGTGATCTTCAGGACTTTGAGTCAAAAAGAGTATTTCAGTTTTGAGCCTGAAAAAGCGCCAAAGATGGCAAAACATTACAACTATATACCTGCATGTGCCCTTGTGGGTCATAGCTGTTACTGCACAGACTTGCCAAAAGTACTGATCATGCGCTCTGGTTCTGGTTTCACCATGATCATTCATGTTAAAAAAAAAGTGAAGCAGTCACAAGACATCTTCCTGTTCCAACGACTGAGAGAGGTCTGGGTGGGAGCACGGCCAGCCTGATAGACAATCAAGGCAGGAATGAATGCCAGGGCTGCACTAGGAGTGAAGATAAAATCCCAAATTCTTAAAAATACTGTTGTCAGTAGTGGCAAGTACAATGCGTTTCGAGTGACACTGTTCTTAGTCATGGCTAACATCATGATATAGCTAACTGTGGAGTGCTCTCGTCCGCTGGCCTGACTATCTTTAGAAAATCCTCATGGACAAAGGCTCATCTCGCTGAACGTCTGTACTCCTTTCTCGTGGGCAGAATACCACTCAGACAACACATGGTGAGGGTAACACAATGGGGTGATACTTTATTGGATCACCATCAGTCAATAAAATATAGTACAGTCCCAGCAATTACATAAGATCGTGCAAATGACAGTCTCACCCTTCCGCTGGTTCGTCTGGAATTAGAACATCTGCGACTTCAGGGCTTCCAGGGCCGACTACCCCAAACACTAGCACCCCACTTTTGGTGGGCACCCACAGAGAGGAGGTAGCAGCAAGCTTAGAAAGCTGAGTCCATTGAGTTATGTGGCCAGATGACCTAATTGTCCCAACCTGAATTCTCCAAATGTATCCATGGGTTCAGTGATGGGCAGTGGATCAAATCTGTATTCCCCCAGTTGGAGCCATGGTGCACTGGCTGCTGTCCTCTAGAGTCTCTCTGTAGAAAGAGAGAGGTCCCTTTTATACCCACAAATGTCCTTGAGGTCATTATCCATAGGTTTTGGGGGAGATGTGAGGAGATAATCACTCATTATTCGAGTGTTCAATTAACCTGCATATTTTGTCCTTCAATGTTTGCAGAACAACAACTTGCAGGGACTGATACAATAGGTAGTCAGCAGGCATTCACCAAATTAACTAACATCGATTGTTCAATTAACCTGTGCCTTTGTTTCCCAAGGACAGAAGAACAATAAGCTGCAGGGGCTGATACAATAGATAATCAACAGCCATTCAACAAATCAACAAACATCAGTTCAACCTACAACAAGAGTCAATGGTCAGGCTCATATAAACAATAGCTCATGTCCCTGGGCCTACTGAGTAATATGTCTGGCATAATTAAGAATAATTAAGAATAAAAGTGGTGATGTCACACCAACCAATCAGAATGCAAATATAAGTCACATGCTAAACTACACATATATTGAAAAACATTATAGCCACCTTTCCTGAATATGTCTGGTTTGAGACTGTGACTTAACTATTTTCGAATTTCCCATAGACTGTAGCCATCTGGGCAGTCAGCTTTACTATAATGAGATCATGCAGGTGCAGGAGCAAAGAGCCTGGCTATCAGACACAGCCAGACTCCATATAGAGAAGGCAGGTATGGTTTATTACTGTCTCTGCCTTTTGTATTGCTGCATACACAGCATTAAGCTTGTATAAAGTACAGAAAGCACTGACAACTGTCATGTCATCACTGGGTGCAGGGAGGGAGCAGGAGCTGCTGTGTTCTAGGAGATCCAGTCTGCTCTGCTGTGCAGCGAGGAGGCTGAATTCCCACTGTAACTCGGGCTAATATACCAGCCCCAGTTACAGGGGAAATCAGATTAAAAAAGTTTTTAATTGTTGAAATGATTCCAAAGGAGTTTTATGTGCTTATAGGGGACACAATGAGTGAAATAAATAAAAAAATAAATAAATGAATAAAAAGTAGAAACAAATAAATAAAAAAATCCATTTCTCCATTACCGTCTTAAAAAAACAAACGTGTCCGATATAGTAATATAATTGTCACAAAAAGGGGAACAAAATTAAAATACATTTTAATGTTCCTTTGTGGTCATAAAAAAAAATAGTGTTGTAAACAGACACATATCGCCTTTATTTTTCCCTCCGATGTTGCACAATATCAGCAAAAAAAAATACCTCCTCCAAGCCAAATTCAAATGATGTTTGATCCTGATAGGCATAATTAAAAAAAAAAATACCATTGAGCTACCCAGTCAAGTGATAGTAACTGGCAACTTTTCTTGTCTTATGAGATCAACCATGAAAATACTCGGGGTGACTAAAAGTCATTGTGATTCTGATGTTTGAAGAAAGTCACACATCAGACTCACACATCAGAATCAAACATCATTTGAATTTGGCTTGGAGGAGGTATTTCTGAAAGTCCCAATCAGTTTCAGACAAAGTTTGCACTGAAAATCATATAACCAAAAGAGGGGGTAGGAGTCGGGCGTAGCTAGAAGGAAGCCCCCCATGACTGGAATGGCCGGGAGGAGCTGAGTTTGTAAGATGCAGAGGGTTAGGATTGGTTGAGGATGTTTATGGGGGCGGGCATTAAAAGAGTTGAGGGGTGGTCTGTGGGAATAGTGCGGGAAGGTGCCATTCTCCAGAGTGACCCGAACAGTGAAGACCCCATATTATACAAATCAACTACCTGTATGGAGTCGGTGGAATCATTGGTGGCCCAGCTGCGGGACATGGCCCGTTACAGAGATGGAGGCTGGCTTTCGTCCCAGCTGTCAGCCTTGTTGGGGGCAGCACGCGCGGAGGACGAGGCACCGGGACGCAGCAGAAGAACAAGAAGATCGCAGCCTCCGGAGCGGCTGTTGCCCGAGGTATTTGCGGTCAGCAGGCGGTGGCTGCGGAGCCCCTTACAGGATCCTGCGGGTAGCGAGCAGCACAGTGCGGTGCCACGCTGCCGTGCTCGCATCGGCAGGAATCCGCACAGCCGGCCTGCGGGCTCTGAACGGCGTGGAACGGGGGCCGGGGTGGAGGTGCAGGCTGCACGGGAAGTGCAGGCCGCACAGAAAGTGCAGCCGGCGGCAGCAGCACAGCCCGGACCGGATGTCAGGGCAGCGCCTAGCAGGGACATCCCTGCATCAGGCTGATCTGTCTGTACCCGGCGCAACATCGGGGAACGGAGGCGTGCAGCAGTGGAGCTGGAGGGACGCACAGCTGGAACGGCAGGTATTCCTGGCGATGCTCCTGTCCGGGTACCTGCCAGACGGAGCGGGAGACTTACCACACGGCGGTGATCTGAGGGCAGGCAGCAGCAGGGAGAAGTGACACTGACAGGCCCAGCTATTCAGTCAGCGGCTGGCGGCAGAAGGGAGATGCCTGGCAGTCACATTCCATCCAGCACGGGCCGGGCCGGTCGGTCTGGGTCTGGGGGCAATCGGGGTCACAGGCCTGCTAAGCGGAGCAGAGTGAGGACAAGCGGGAGGCGAACTTCAAGTGTGGGAGCACCAGCAGCCGCAGCAGGCGCTCGGGTCACCCCCCGGTGACGAGGAGGCCAGGGGCGCGGGCCTGGAGTATGGCTGCCAATCAGAAGGATCGGATTTGGAACAAGGAACCGACAACTCACAGGATCGGCAGGACTCAGGATTGTCGGCTGGCGGTGACACAGCACCTACGTGAGTATGATTATATGTCTGGTTTGTTGCCCGCAGGGGCTGTATCACAAGGGGTAGCGAATAGTCAATTAGTGGGGTACATTGGGAGGAATGTGGGTGGGCCGAGTGGGGCACAGGTACCGGGGCTTAGTAATATTTTACGCACTATGTCGCAATTCTTGCTGAGGTTAGACAGTGGGACGGCAGGTGAGAAGGGGTGACGTGCCCCCAGGGCCATGGGGTACTCGGCAGCCGGGCCTATGGATGCTGGTGGGGGATATCACGTTGGCTGGCCCGGTCTGTGACCCAGGGCGGTCAACAAAAAGGGGGCTTGTTATTTCTAAGGGGTTTGTAGTTTTAGGAAGTGTTCGTGACACCACCTGTGGAATGCGGCCAAAGGGAGCCGCCGCTGCGGAGCAGGTCCTCTGAAGTTGATGTTACTGCAGCAGGGATAATGTGGCTCTCCACAGGTAGAGCTTAGCTCCAGGGCAGTGTAGAAATTGTTGGTTGCGCTGGGCGTTGTAGTGCAGGGGGAAAGGTGGACGGGAAATAATGGACAGAGGCAGTGCGGTGAAGTCATCTGAGTCTTTACTCCACTGATACACTGCGCAGGTGCCAGCCTCCCACGTCGCGCTGCATTCACCAGACCGGGGGTTCAGCTCTTCCTCAGGTAGATTAGGAGCACCTGACGGAACCCCGCTTTCTTGTGTTCCTCTCTAGACCGTCTTCACGCTGGGTCTTCTCCCTCCTGCCCTGCGCTTCCCCACTCACAGTCCCGCTCGGGTGCTCTGAAGTCCCTCCTTTCTAACTGGAGTTCCCGGACCTGCTTGACCCTCACGGTGATTGGAATGAGGCTTTGGCAACTGAACTATAAAAGCCAGAAACCTTCGGTTTTTCCAGCCGAGACCTGGAGTAACCCGGCTGGTCCAGGGGCCAGTCCTCTTCATGCGGCCTGATCCCTCTGTCTTCTGACAGATTCGGGGCGTACGGGTGCCGTCATGCACTCGCCGTATCCCCTGGGATCCATTCAATACAATGGAGCCTTCCTCCTCTGCTCCCCTCCTGGGCCTCTAGCACTAGGCCCCAACTTGTGGAGCAGAGCTCCTAAAGAGACTCTGCTCCCTGACTGACTGTCCTCACTCACTGTGCTCTACTGCACTCCTGCCACCCTAAGATGGCTTCCCATTATATACCTCCTTCTATTGTGCTCCCCTAAACTGCTTCCTCCACCCACACCCACTACTGGTTCCCCCTACCTTTGGGTTCCCCCCACTCCAGCCAGGGACAGGGCTCAGCACTGTGCACATGCATCTTGCCCTGCCAGCCAGCCTGGAGTAGTGTAGTGTTGAATGTGGGTGTTGGGGTTCCGGGCAGCACTCCCTCCTTACCTGAGAGAAGGAGACACCACACCTCTGAGTGAGGTGCAGTACCTCTGTGGCGACTGAAACCCCAGGGGGTTTCGCCCGTGAGAGCTTGGTTGACTGGGCAGGCGGCGCAGCGGGCTGGGCCTGAAGCGGTCAGATCAGTAGTTGGTAGCGAGGAGGTGTCCTCCGCGGTTTCGGTATCGGTGGAAACCGAAAAAACAAAAGGCGATACAGTAAAGCTGGATGTGTTTTGAGGGGCCTTTGGAGGCACATTTAAAAAAAGAGGTAAGGGAAAAAATTTGGCGGGATGAGTATGTTGAAATTTTCTCCCTCCTCCCCTTGGAAAAGTTCAATTTAGATAAGGGAAAGAAGCGCAATAGCAAGAAGGAGGAGGAAGAAAAAAAGAGGAGGTGGCGATTGATTCCCCAGACGTTTGTAAATTGGTTGCAAGCGTTTTCAATATTGGCTAGCGTTATCGGGGAGAAGTTTCCGGAAAATTGCTCCGGTTTATTTTGTTATTTGGATTCTATAGGGGAGGCCCACCATACATATGGGGGGCAGACATGGTTACGTTACGACGAGCAGTTCAGGCAGAGGAAGGTGCGGTGAGGCCAGAAATTAAGTGGGATCAGAAGGACATAGGTTTGTGGCTTAAGGTAATGGCTCCGGCTAGGTTCGGGCAGTCCTTTCACGGGAGCGGAGGCAGCGGTAGTCAATCGTCTGGACACGAGGTGGGGTAATGCGGGGGCGCAGGGTGGAAAAGAAAAATCGGGAACGTGTTGGCAGTTTAATGACGGCCAATGCAAGTACGGCAACAGCTGTAGGTTCAAACACATGTGTTCCCATTGTAATGGGAGTTCCCACGGGGCCTCTAAATGTTTCAAGAAAGGAAAAGGGTAGCCTTCAGTGAGTCCCGGTCAAGGGGGAGACTCCAGTGAAACTTTCCGGGATGGCCCCCTTTCTAAGTAGATATCCGGATCAGGAAAAAGCGGATGTTATTAGGAATGTTTTTTTGGAAGGTTTTAGGATTCCTCCACCCACACATAAAGTTCCCTTTTCACTTAAGAATTTGAGGTCGGCCTTGTTGCATCCAGACGTGATCAGTGCAAAGTTGTCTAAAGAGGTGGAGTTGGGTCGTATGGCGGGTCCTTTTCAACGTTTGCCAGATGAGGGTGTGATTATTTCTCCTTTGGGAGTTGTGCCAAAGAAGGAACCAAATAAATTTCGCTTGATCCAGCACTTGTCATATCCAAAAGGGCTTTCAGTGAATGATGGTATTGATCAGGAACTATGTTCGGTGGAGTATACATCATTTGATGCGCAGTAAAATGGATGATTTTTTGTTTATAGGTCCTCCAGAATCGTTAGTTTGTGGGAACTTGTTAGCTTCTATGTTTTGGGTGGCTAAGCGTTTTGGCGTTCCACTGGCAGAACAGGAAACAGAAGGGCCTTGTACTGTTTTGAGTTTTTTATGTATTCTGATTGATTCTGAAAAATAGGAATGTCGTTTACCGGAGGATAAATTGTTCATGCTGAGGCAGGAGGTGGACAGGGTGGGGAGCTTGTGTAAGGTAACGTTGAAAGAGTTGCAGTCCCTGTTGGGGAGGTTGAATTTTGCTTGCAGAATTATGCCGATGGGCAGGATTTTTTGTCGCAGGTTGTGCGGGGCGACTGCAGGTGTGAGGGCACTGCACCATTTCATTCAGTTGAACAGGGACCACAGAGATGACTTGGAAGTGTGGAAACGTTTTTTGGAAAATTACAATGGGAGGTTGTTAATTCAGCAGGATTTCGTGGACAGTTTTGATTGCGAAATCTATACAGTTGCAGCCGGCGGGGCAGGTTTCGGAGCATACTGTAAGGGGAGGTGGAGTGTTGGAGCGTGGCCAAAATTGTGGAAACAGTTGGGTTACACAAAAAACTTGGCCTTGTTGGAGTTGTTCCCAATAGTGGTGGCGGTTTCGATTTCGGGGGGATTTTTCTTGAATAGGAGAATACGCTTTCATTGCGACAATATGGCCGTGGTGGCGGTGATTAACAGTTTGTTGGCCTCGTCCCCTCCGGTCATTAAGCTGCTCAGGGAACTCGTGCTCAGGTGTCTTGTATTGAATGCTTGGATTTCGGCTGTACATGTTCCGGGTGTTCAGAATTCTATAGCGGATGCATTGTCTCGTTTTCAGTGGGACCGTTTCCGGGCACTGGCGCCAGAGGAGGAGGACGTGGGAGACGAATGCCCTTCGCACTTGTGGCGACTGATTATGGAGGAGCAGGAAGGTTAATTCGGGAATCTATTGCGAGTAATACCTGGTCTGCTTACGAGGCATCATGGCAAGTATGGCAAAGTTGGGTGGCTGAATGGGGGCCAATTGTAAGCGACGAGGACAGAAATACGGCTGTTTTGTTTTTGATCGGGAAGGCGTTAGAGATTGGGTGGTCAGGGTCAAGGGTTAGTAAGTTCATGGCAGGGCTGGCGTTCGGTTTTAAATTGCAGGGAGTAGGGGATGCCACAAAATCTTTTTTAGTCAGGCAGGCACTAAAGGGTTTCAGGAGGGGCAGACACATTCGGGACAAACGTAGACCAGTGTCGTTTACTACGTTAGAGGGTTTGGGTGCAGAATTAAGAAGGATTTGTAGTTCTAGTTTTGAGTTGGCATTGTTTAGGTTGGCTTTTTCGTTAGCTTTCTTTGGCGCGATGCGAGTTGGGGAATTGGTGGCGCCAAGTAAAGGCAGGCCGGGGGGACTGCGGGCCGAGAATGTGGGATATTGGATTGGGGGCATTGATTTTTGGATAAGACACACTAAGGCGGATCAAGCTGGAAAAGGCAGGCGTGTGGTTGTTGGGTAAGGTGGACGGGACAATGATGTGCCCAAGGAAATGTTTGGAGGAATATTGGCAAGTATGGTCAGGTAGAGATGGCCCGCTTCTATGCCATGAGGACAGAACGTTTTTGTCCCGTTTTCAGTTTACTGCGGTACTTAAAAAAGGGATTCTCGAGTTGGGGCTTAGCCCCGAATTATATGGCTCACATTCATTTAGGATTGGTGCAGCGTCAGAGGCAGATAGGTGCGGTTTGGGTGCTGAGGTGATAAAGCGCATCGGCAAGTGGAATTCTGACCACTATCTTACATATGTGAGGTATTAATTATGATAAGGCAATGGCAAAAGTAGTTTGGCAAGTTGGTTAATATGTTTTTCGTTAATCATTTTTAGGTGCTGCTTCATTGATAGCCTGGATTTTCAGACATTCGTTTGTGCATTGGGGGGCACGGCGCGCCGACGTAAGGCCGGACGGTAGGCAACTGGGTTTTGGTAGGGAGCAGATTGTTGTCCGCTGGCTGGGTTTTAGGGGGATGGTGTAGAGTTGGTTTTTGTCTGAATTCCACAAGGTGGCCCAGTTGGATAGAGCACCTGATATCTTGGTGGTTCACATAGGTGGGAACGATTTGGGAACAAGGCCCGTTAGGGAATTAATTTGTGATATTCGCTTCGCTTTTTTGAGGTTATGGACAATATTTCCAGGGTTGCTGACGGTGCGGTCAGACATCGTGCCTAGACAGAAGTGGAGGGCGGCGAGATCGTTAAAAGGGATTAATAGAGCGAGGGTGAAGTTGAATAGGGCCATAGTGGCCTTTGTATCCAGGAAAGGAGGCATAAGCATCAGACATTTAGATTTAGAGTCCGGAACGGGGAATATTTGGCTGGCGGATGGTATTCATTTGAATGCCATCGGAATTGATCTCTGGGCTTTGGCAATACAGGATGGGATTGAAAGGGCATTGTTGGGGTTGGGGCACTCACGAGCCTGAGGTGTCAGGGCTGTGCGTGGTTGGCGGGGGTGGGGTTCTTGGAGTTGGTACGGATTTGTTGGTACAAGGAATTTGCGAGAATTCCAGGCAGTTTGAAATTACATTGGGGGTGGTCTGGCAATTTTTGGTCAGGGCTCTGGATGGGGTTTTACCCTGGGAGCTCTTAGGTGATTAATCTTTCACGTATTGTGGAAGTATGGTGCCCTCGAGCTGGTGGTGCACGGCTGAGGGTACGATGGCGGTTGGATTTCTTTTGTGTTATAAAAAGCCAGACCTATTAGCTCCAAGAACCCTCCCCTCTTATTTTATCTGGTATTATTGTTAATATGTTAATGTTTATATGTTAATAAAATGGCCGCTGTGGCCAAATTTATTCAAAGAATCCATTGGTGAAGTGTTTTTATTCGGGGGAGTAAGGTGTAGTGTTGGAGAAGGCGGAACGAGGTAAATACGGTAAGAAGCCATACTGGCCGTACCCGGTCAAGGAGGGGGCAGGAGTCGGGCGTAGCTAGAAGGAAGCCCCCCCATGACTGGGATTGGCCGGGAGGAGCTGAGTTTTGAAGATGCAGGGGGTTAGGTTTGGTTGAGGACTTTTATGGGGGCGGGCATTAAAAGAGTTGAGGGGTGGTCTGTGGGAATAGTGCGGGAAGGTGCCATTCTCCAGAGTGACCCGAACAGTGAAGACCCACCCACCCTCTTCTTTACTACGTTCTTTATAAGTTTTAGTAATGTGAGGAATAATGCCAGTTGGCATAGGGAGGTTCTAGATGGGTGGTAATGCTTAGTGACTGTCACAGTGGCTGGATTGGCGGGGGGTGGGGTTCTTGGGGTTGGTACTGATTTGTTGGTACAAGGAATAAGCGAGAATTCCAGGCAGTTTGAAGTTACATGGGGGGTGGTCTGGCAATTTTTGGTCAGGGCTCTGGATGGGGTTTTACCCTGGGAGCTCTTAGGTGATTAATCTTTCACGTATTGTGAAAGTATGGTGCCCTCGAGCTGGTGCTGCACGGCTGAGGGTAAGATGGTGGTTGGATTTCTTTCGTGTTATAAAAAGCCAGACCTATTAGCTCCAAGAACTCTCCCCTCTTATTTTATCTGGTATTATTGTTAATATGTTAATGTTTGTATGTTAATAAAATGGCCGCTGTGGCCAAATTTATACAAAGAATCCATTGGTGAAGTGTTTTTATTTGGGGGGAGTAAGGTGTAGCGTTGGAGAAGGTGGAACGAGGTAAATACGGTAAGAGGCTGTACTGGCCATATCTGGTCATGCTTAGCTTTCCTCAACTGAGTTTATAGCTGGGTAGTTAATGCACTGGCTTCTAGACATAGAGTTTTGGGTTCAAGTCCCATCAGCGAATAGTTACATTTTTTTATTGTTAATACAGTTGTAAAAGTCACTTGTCAAAATCACTTGTGAAAATGACTTGTCAGAATTACTTGTCAAAATCACTTGCCAGAATCACTTGTCAAAATCACTTGTCAGGATCACTTGTCAGGATCATTTGTCAGGAATCAGGATCACTTGTCAGAATCACTTGTCAGAGTCACTTGTCAAAGTCAATTGTCAGAATCACTTGTTCGAATCACTTGTCAGAATCACTTGTCAGACAGGGTATTTAGCCTCAAACTGACATCATTCTGATGTTTGATTTTGATATCTGATCATGTCCTAAAATGGACACTGTAAAGGCATCAGCCTCTGAAACTACAGTGTCAGGGTTCAAATCTCAATAGGAATATATATTTTTTTAATTATGCCTATTTAGCACACAAACTACAGGGGTGTTTTACTTTTAATATCTGACATTCTGATTATCATCCTGACGTGTTAAGAGTTTCAGACACTCTGTCTATTTGCATGGTAAATTACATAGCCAAAGTAAATTGGGAGGCACTAATTTACTACATATCTATTTCCAAGTGACTGTACATTTGCATCATTTCTTAAAGGGGTCTAATGATAAAATTTCTTTATTGTCAATTTTTCTTTCCATCCACCCAATAACTGTCTGCAAGCTCCCAATTTACTTTTTCTATGTAATTATTATTATATATCACTACCTAAATTATCAAATAATGAACCTATAGTTTAATGGTAAGGCATCATTTCTTAAAGGGGTCTAATGATAAAATCTCTTTATTGTAAATTTTTCTTTCCATCCACCCAAGAACTGGCTGCAAACTCCCAATATACTTTTGCTATATAATTATTATTATATATCACTATCTAAATAATCAAATAATGAACCTACAGTTTAATGGTAAGGCATCTGTGTCACATAGTTTTGGTTTAAAAGGATAATAATAATAATAATACATTATTAGTAATAATAATTAATAACACATTGTAACATAGTAACATGGAATTAAAAATCGGACACATGGATGAAAATCAAAACTCAACGATTTATCATACACTCTTCTGCGGCCACCATCAAACTCAGTTCCTCAGAGCAGTGAGCGACCACTGTGTATGGTCATAATAGCGGTCACTTGGAAATAGATATGTCGTAAATTAGTGCCTCCCAATTTACTTTAACTTACCATGCAAATAGACAGCGTGTCTGAAACTCTTAACACGTCAGGATGACAATCAGAATGTCAGATATTAAAAGCAAAACACCCCTGTATTTTGTGTGCTAAATAGGCATAATTTAAAAAAATATAATATCCCTATAGGGATTTAAACCCTGACACTACAGTTTCAGAGGCTGATGCCTTTCCATTGGGCTACCCAGTCAAGTGATAGTAACTGGCAACTTTTCTTGTCTTATGAGATCAACCATGAAAATACTCAGGGTGACTAAAAGTCATTGTGATTCTGATATTTGAAGAAAGTCACACATCAGACTCACACATTAAAATCAAACATCATTTGAATTTGGCTTGCTTGCAGTCTGTGCATAAGTCCCAATGAGTTTCAGACAGGTTTGCACTAAAAATCATATAACCAAATAGAACTCCTACGTTTCTTCAACAAAGTTTATAGCTCAGTGATTAGTGCACTGGCTTCTGGATGCAGAATTTTGGGTTCAAGTCCCATCAGTGAGCAGTGATTTTTTTTAAATTATTATTACAGTTGTATGTCACTTGTCAGAATCACTTGTCAGAATCACTTGTCAGACAGGGTATTTAGCCTCAAACTGACATAATTCTGATGTTTGATTTTGATATCTGATCATGTCCTAAAATGGACACTGTACAGCTGGGTTGTGTGTCACGGGTGTGTCAGAAGTGACAGACAGTTGCCCTGCAGTGGGTTGCAGGAGATCTCTATGTTTGGCATTATAGACATCTTCTTAGAGGCTGTCTCTAGGACCCAGCGGCTACCTTCCTCTTGCTAATTAACACCCTGGCCTGGGTGTATAAATAACTGCTGTGTTTCAAAGGGAGGTGCCGGCGATATTGATTACTCCTTGTGAAGTCATTAGCAAGAGCAGTACTTCATCCTCTCTGGAGCTTGAGGACATGTGTGCATTTGTCTGGAGTCATCTAAAGCTAAGCAATTTTCCCCCTGTTTGTCCACCCTTGTTGTCTTTAGTGTTCAGTGGGGATCGACTAGTGCTCATCTTCTCCCTTCCCCAGCCTTAGCCATACGCCAGGGAAAGACAGGGCGAGGCATGCATGTGGCGATTGGTGAAGAACCAACATACGGTCGTTAGGGGAGACAGGGTGACACTAGACCAGCCTAGGAGGTCTCCACTTCTCCCTTTCCCTAGAGTCTGGGCTCCCTTTCCCTCTTCCCTTTGTATTGCACTAAGTCTTTCCCACACCTTGTGTGACAGAAGCTCCAGCCTTGCATGGTATCCAGTCTTCCTCTGCTGCATCCCTTTTTGGACTCGATCCCTTACACCCTCTTTCATATGTCTCTTGATTGACAGGTCACCTCTTATTCTACAGGGGTCTCCCTCTCCCACCCAAAAGGCACCTGTGCCACTTCGGGGACTGCAGCTTTTGTGTGCTGCAGAAACTCTTAGCAACCTTCATTTAGGGCTCATGACACCAGAGCTTCAGCCATCAGGTCTATTTTTATTGTGCAATGCCTTCCACACTTGGTACTGCTACGCCGGTCCATCTGAAGTGGAAACAGACGCCTCCTCGTCTTGTATAATTCCACATAGACAGCCCCTGCTTAACACTTGTAAAGGGGGCGGTATGCCTCCTACGTAAGTGGGAGTGCCCCTTAGTGACCGCTATTATGACCATACACAGTGGTCGCTCACTGCTCTGAGGAACTGAGTTTGAGGGTGGCCGCAGAAGAGTGTATGATAAATCGTCGAGTTTTGATTTTCATCCATATGTCCGATTTTTAATTCCATGCAATGTCCGTGTGCGACCCATTTTCATAATAAGGGAAATGTATCCGTAAAAATGGATACTACACAGATGATCCATTTGGGAGCTATTTTTTTTATGCACCAATAGACTTGAATGGGCGAGATACATAAGAAAGTTGTGCATCCTCCGATTTTTTTTCTTTTCCCGGACAGTTGGAACTAGAGAAGAATTGGTCATCTGAACATCTCTATTCAATAACGTGTTCTATAAAAAACTGGATATCACACATCCAATTTCTACTCTCATCTGCACGAGCCCTAATGGGGATGCTACAGTCAGATAACCTTAGGATATCAAAAATGTGCTGGATTTTCCGGTGTCTATTGGGTTGCAGAAAGTCATTTACCAGTACCAGTATGATGTGATAGATTTTAAGAAATTTCTTGCAGACACCGCAAAAAATCTCTTCCGCATAAATTGACAACATCTGTGGGTTTTAGATCTGCAACATATAACTTTACGTGGTGGATGTCACCCTTTACAAAGCATTTGCACCATTTTTGCAATAATATCCACTGCTGGAGATCGAAAGCAAGGTTGTTACATGGGAAGGTAACCAGACATGTGCTCGATATAAGGGCGCTCAGGCTTTCTGCTGCACCTCGGTGTAGGATCCCACAGAAGATCTCACTATCTTTCCAACCTCACTCTTCCAGAAATACATACCCAGACCTCCGAAGAGGCCAAGTGCTCCCAATGTCTACTTTGTGCACCACTACAACCAGCCAGTATGGATCAGAGGGGAAAAAACGCAGATGCAAATATTTGCAAAAAAAAATCCAGACTTGTCTTCCAAGAAAGTTGGGTGACAACCAAAACGGGCACCATTATAGATCCCAGGTACTGGTCAGAGCCCTTATAAGAAAGTCTGCTTACTTCGACTTTAATATGACCATGGGGGATATTAAGGAATCCATATTGGTTGTCACACAACTTTCCGAAGTTATTGCCATTGTTTACACCGTATATAATGTATAGGATCAGCGCTGCATTCATTCCTTAATGTCAGTGCTCAGTTTCTCCATCACCTACATTCTCGTTAGTGGGACTGGCCATGGGGATTTGTCACAGTCAGTTAGTGCTGCATAATTCAGGGAGGGGCAAGAACTGGTTAAAAACAGCTCACGACATAAGTGGAGAGCAGCCGTGCAGCACAGGACAAAGGACACTGGACACATTACACCATGGCTCTCCGGCCGGACTCGTACGTGGTGCTGAATGATGGGCATAAGTTGCCGGTGATTGGATTTGGCACCTACGCCCCAGAAACGGTGGGTAATACTTAGTTTTCTGATGTATAGAGTAGAGTAGAAGCTGGCGAGCCATTGCTTTTTAACATTCTGGTATTAGTGGATGATACCAGGGATGGAGAACTTTGGTGCCATCGTGCTGGATGAGAAGGTCTCAGCTTGGTGCCATGCTTGTTGGTTGCTGGTACAAAAATACCTGTTAGTAGAGTTTGAGGTGTATCCATAAAAGTAATTTTTGGTCCTCCAGTGGGTGCAGGAGAGGCAGTGAGCTTGGCAGAGATCTGGGCCCAGGTGGCCATCACAAAGCCCTTTGGTTGGGTGTGTGTGAGAGGCCATGGAGTCACTGAAGTCTGTCTGACTGCAGCAAGGTTCTCAGCTGCGAGAGGTTGGCCTGATTCAGACGTCTGTGAAATATGGACCGCAGTACACAGATCGTCGGTGCATCTATTAACCAGAACTCAACCTATAAGGCTGTCAGATGTGGATCAGGAGACCCCTGTAACCCAACAAGTTAGCAAAAGGACTTATGGCCCATGGCATTTTGGCAGTTTTCATACGTCTGATGGAAACTGTGCTTAGATCACAATACTTATCTCAATCTTCATGTCTCCTGACCTCAGGTAAAGAGGTTCTGCAGCGCTTCTCTATTCCACGCTGGCTAGGTGAGCTCCTAAATCATCCAGCCATCTAAATATTCACAATATGGCACATGTATGTGACGCGCCCCTGGGCCTGTGTCGCGCTGCGTTGTGCACGCGGGAGCTTACCCGGAGCCGGATCTCTTGAGGGTTGTAGTCTCGTGGCGGCGACCCGGTCCGTACCCAGGGAGTCAAACTGAGCGGCGATGTACTAGCAGTAGATGGTTGGTGACTACGCCACCCGTTGAATGCAGCTATGGAGCTGCCGCTGCGGGGCAGACCGCTGAGGCCGGTGGAAGGATGGTGCAGCGTGGATGGTATAACCCCCAACGGGAGGGGTATGGCCTCAGGGCAGCCGACGTGGATGATGGGGGTAGCAGGAACCACTCAGAGACGGTGCGGTGTAGTTCAGGGTCTTTGCTGGTGACAAAGATAGACCCTCCCGGAGTACTTGCTAGTGATAGGGGCCTGGTCAGTCCTTGAGCAGATGGGATTTCCCCTGGCCAGGCGGAGTTGTAGGCCTTCCCAACTAACTGTACTCTTCTGGCTACCTTGCTAGAGGCGGGAATAAGTAGCCCACGTCCCTGAGTGTACCGTGTGGTGCTCACCCGTATGGCCGGTGACTCGGGGCCTTCTAATGGCTTCCGCTCCACGATGGCGGTGCTGGTCCCACGCGTGTGACCGTGCCTTCGGGCTTCTGGGCCAGAGGACCTGAAATCCTCTGCCGGACGGTTTCTGCTGCTGGGTAGGAGTTAGTCCCCACAGCCTCGGACTCCGGGTCCGGTTAGAAATCTTCTCAGTCAGGGCGAGCTCTGTAGCTGCCAGCCCCTGACTCGTTGTAACACTGCTCCCCACAGAGCTCCTGATGTTTCTTGCTATGCTGCTTCTCTTCTCTACTCTTGTTCTGTCTTCTTTCTCACTCACTCTGCCTCAACCCCGGGTTTATATAGGGGAAGTCCTTCCCCTCCCAAGACTGGGCAGGAGGTGTGGCATGCACAAGATCCCTGACCAAAGGACCTCCCACCTGCTCTCAGACGTAATATCTCTATCACTGTGGCAACCAGACCCCTGGGGTGTCACATTCCCCCCTAGTGAAATTTAGTACTCCGGGACTAAACATATTTTTTAGAAAAACATAACAAGGTATAGCAATAACAATACAACAAGAAAAACACATAAGATGGTTACGGCGTGTCCGCAACCGGGTGCAGTTTTGAAAAGCAAGGTGTCCATTTCACCAAAACAGGGAGACGTAACCAGGTAGGGGCCTGTCCTGCCCCGAGTCCTTAACAGTCTTTAGTCCATCCTGGGTTACGCTCCAACTATGTACAAGGATTCCCGGTAAATCCACCAAGGACTCCTAAAAAGAACTAGAAACACAAAATTATACACAAGCAACTATAAACAAGTAAACAGTATAAGATAGCTTAAACATTTAGATCCTCCAACGTGCGGGTAGCTGGCCTCTAGTGGCCCTAGTGGACCTACGGAGCTGACTGTCTGGCCCTGAACTACAGGGTGTAGGAGCTGTCAAGGGTAAACTGGGCAGCTGTCTATGGGCCCTCTGGCTCACTAGGGGTATGGCAGGCTCACTATAAGCAGAGGGTTGACTTTCCGGGTCTGCTTGTGTAGAGTCTTCTGCCTCCTGGACCGGCTGTTCTTCCAGCTCTACCGGTTGCTCCGTAGGTTCTTGGGATGATGGTTGGAGGAAGGTGAGTACGGGTACCACGACTGCACCATTGACTTGAGTCCAAGACCGAGGGAAGTCCCCGAGCACGGTACTAACCATATCTTCCCTTTCCTCTACGGGTCGATGGTCTTCTTGTTCCTCTTCAGGGTTCCTCAGTTGTTCGGGACACTTCTTCAGGTGGTCCCGGGATACAATGGCTGTGGTTTCCCCTCCGTCTTTACTGATGGTACAGACCTTCGGGTTTTCGTGGCTTGAGGGCAGTACGGTGTACGGGTCCTTCTCCCACTGGTCGTCCAACTTGTGGAGCCGTCTCTTCCTCTTCAAGACCTGCTCTCCGGGTACCAGGGGAACAGCGGGAGCATACTGGTTGTAAGTTTTCTCTTGTCTTTCCCTAGCCTGACAGAGACTTCGCTCCACGCTCTCCTGTACTCTCCGGTACTGCTGCTGCCTCTCTGTGTCCCAGTCTGTTTCTGGTGAAGCGTCCTCGGGTGTCAGGACTCCCATTTCCAGGTCAACAGGTAACTTACCAGGTCTTGCCCTCATTAGGTAAGCCGGGGTACAGTTGGTGGAACCTACCGGGATGTGGTTGTATAGGTCCACCAGATCGGGCAACTTTTCAGGCCACAGACTGCGCTCTTCCAGGGGCAATGTTTTTAGAAGATCCATTACCACCTGGTTCATTTTTTCACAAAGTCCATTAGTCTGCGGATGGTAGGGTGTCGTCCTTATCTTCCGGCAGCCATACAGATTGCAGAATTCCTGGAAGACCTCCGCTTCAAAGGCAGGTCCCTGGTCCGTCAGCACTTGGTCCGGGTACCCGTGTGGACGGCAAAAGTGCTGCTGGAAGGCTCTAGCTGCTGTTTGAGCCGTTAAGTCCTTGACGGGGACGACAACCAGAAACCGGGAGTAATGATCCACGATGGTTAACCCGTAGACGTAGCCACTTCTGCTTGGGGTCAGTTTTACATGATCCAAGGCTACCAGTTCCAACGGTTGCCGGGTGACGATGGACTGCAGGGGAGTCTTCTGGCTGGCGCGGTCCTTCCTTCTCAGGTTGCACGGGCCACAGTCTCTGCACCACTTCTCAATGGTTCCCCTCATGCCTACCCAGTGGAATCGCTCGCGCAGCAGGAACTCCAGCTTCTTCCACCCGAAGTGTCCAGCTCCGTCGTGGTATGCCTCCATCACCATGGCTGCGTCTCTTC
The DNA here is from genome assembly GCF_046119375.1 of Phyllobates terribilis. Taxonomy (NCBI): domain Eukaryota; kingdom Metazoa; phylum Chordata; class Amphibia; order Anura; family Dendrobatidae; genus Phyllobates; species Phyllobates terribilis. The sequence goes on from NW_027362770.1 coordinate 178,674,562, forward strand.
GTGGCACCACTACTTGCCAGAGTAATTCATGCGTCCGGGAGTTAACCATTCTGCGGCACAACTTCCCTTTGTAAAGGAACAGTCGACTCTTCTCTGCCCATAGTTGTTTGGCTTCCTCCGGAGCGTCTGGTTCAAGGCGAGCCTCCGGCCGAGTCAGCATCTCCTTCACCAGTCGGACGGCAGGGTCGCTGTCTTGCGTTTCCGCCCAGTTGTAGTGAGGTAAGGGGTTCAACGTAGCAGCCTGCTTACTCCTTACCCGGTGGGAATACTGGATAGTCCCATGACGGTGGAACGCAGGGAGTTCAATTTCTTCCAGTCCCTCCGGATCTTCTCCTTCGTCCGGCAGGTTGGGCATCCTGGACAGGGCGTCCGCGTTAGTATTGGAGCGCCCTGCCCGGTATTTGATTATGAACTCGTAGTTGGACAGACGGGCCATCCACCTCTGCTCCAGGGCACCGAGTCTTGCCGTGTCCAGGTGTGTCAACGGGTTGTTATCCGTGTACACGGTGAACCGGGAAGAAGCAAGGTAATGCTTAAAGCGCTCAGTGACTGCCCATACCACGGCCAGGAACTCTAGCTTAAATGAGCTATAATTCTCGGGGTTCCTTTCGGTGGGTCGCAGTTTTCGGCTGGCGTAGGCGATTACTCGTTCTTTCCCCTGCTGGATCTGGGACAGTACGGCTCCTAGCCCGATGTTACTGGCGTCGGTGTAGAGGATGAAGGGCTGGCTATAATCCGGGTACGCCAAGATTTCATCCCCCGTGAGGGCCATCTTCAGCTGGCGGAAGGACTCTTCTTCTAGCTCTTCCCATTTGAAGGGCGGCTTCTGGTTCTTGGCCTTCCGGGACTGGCCTATCAGGAGGTCCTGCATAGGCGCTGCCTTTTTGGTGAAACCGGGAATAAACCTTCGGTAGTAGCCTACCAACCCGAGGAACTGCCGCACTTCTTTTACGCTGGAGGGGCTTGGCCATCCCTTAATTGCGGTGATCTTATCGGGGTCGGGAGCCACTCCGTCAGCGCTCACCACGTGTCCCAGGTACTGCACCTTTGGTTTCAGGAGGTGACACTTGGAGGGTTTCACCTTTAGGCCGTAACTCGCCAGAGCTTCGAACACCTCCGCCAGATGTTTCAGGTGGTCCTCATAAGTTTTGGAGTATACGATGACATCGTCCAGGTACAACAGGACCGTCTCAAAGTTTCTGTGGCCCAGACAGCACTCCATTAATCGTTGGAAGGTTCCTGGGGCGTTGCAGAGTCCGAACGGCATGCAGGTGAACTCACTAAGTCCCATCGGGGTGGTGAATGCGGTCTTCTCCCGGTCCGCCTCTGCTACAGGAACCTGCCAGTACCCGCTAGTGAGATCCAAGGTAGAGAAGAAGTTAGCAGATCTTAAAGCAGCCAATGACTCCTCTATCCTTGGTAAGGGGTACGCATCCTTGTGTGTGATACGGTTGATTTTCCGGTAATCTACACACATCCTCATGGTGTTGTCTTTCTTTTTGACTAAAACTAGCGGGGCTGCCCAGGGGCTACAGCTATCCCGGATTACCCCAGCCTCCTTCATGTCTCTAAGCATCCCCTTGGCGTGTTGGTAATGTGCAGGGGGTACGGGTCGATACCTCTCTTTTATGGGAGGATGATCTCCCGTGGGGATGCGGTGTTCTACCCCCTTGACTCGCCCGAAGTCTAACGGGTGTTTACTAAACACTCTCTCATACTCTTGAACCACCCGGTAGACTCCCTGTTTCTGGTGGGAGGGAGTGGAGTCAGTTCCCAAGTGTAGTTGCTGACACCAATCCTCCATTACTTTCTTAGAGCCGTTACCTTCCTCCGGGTGAGATGGAGGCAAGGGTTCCACAGACTGTATAGAGTTTTGGTTGATGGTATATAATTTTGCTAGCGTGGCATACCGGGGCAGGTACACTTCCCTCTCCCCGATATTGATTATGCGAACGGGCACCCTCCCATGGCGTACATTGACCACCCCCCGTGCTGTCAAAATGGTGGGCCTACTGTCTGAGTAAACTGGTTCTACCATTGCCTGGTAATCTCTACCTCTCAGACCAATAGCTGCCCGGCACCAAATCATCATTTCGCTTTTTGGGGGCATGGCAATAGGGAAAGGGTCATACATTCTTACGCTACCAATCTCACCGCCGGAGAGTTCCACCTGTTGCCGTCGCATCAGTGCCCGGATCTCTTTCTGGAGCACCCGCTGCTCGCCGGAGCTGGCGTTCTTGGCAACCTGCTGTAGAAGGAAAATCACCTCTGCAAGACAATTCTCAATTACATTAGTTCCTAGAGTTATTTTTGGGTGGCTCTCATGTTTGTCAATGTCTACAATGATCAGTCCCTGTGCTGCCAGTTCGACTCTACCGATTTTGATGGTCACCTCTTTAAATCCGATCTGTGGCACGGGCTGGCCATTGCTGGCGATGATACTCAAGTCGTCGTCAGGGTAGCGGGTAATATCCGAGTCATTCCAGTACTGCTTAAAGAGCACGTACGGGATAGTGGTGACCTGTGACCCGGTGTCCAGTAGGGCACTCATGGGAATGCCATCCAGTACCACAGGCAAGACTGGACGTCCTCCCACATATCTGTCGCGCCAGTTCGATGGGCCTGGTGATCTTTTTCCTGGGGGTTGGCCCTCTACCCCAGGTTGTGCCCGTTTAAAGAACAGTACCTTTCCATATGTCCGGGTTGATTGCAGCGGCGGCAGATGGGTCGTCCGTCCTCGCTGTATCGGTCACTGGGTCTTCCTCTGGCCGGTGGGGTCCTCCTTGGTCGACGCCACGGGATGTCCTCCGGTCCGGATGCCAGCTGGATCTTCCCTGGGGTGGAAACCTGTAAAGACTGCACAGTTCGGGTTAGCGCAGCAACGCTCTTAGCTAGCTCTTGGACCTGATGGCGTAGGTCTGGAGCCGGGTCATTATCCAAAGCCTGCGCATCAGCTCCCACAGGCCCTGCCGACAAGGGCGCCGCCTCCTGGTGGTAAGTGATAGCTGGGCGCCTGTGGGTCACAACGCCACCCGGTGCCGGTTCTCGGAGCACCCGGATGGCTCTGTCCTTGAACTGTGCAAAGTCCAGATGGGGATCCTGTAAGGCCATTGCCCGCAACTGGGTTCGGTGGGCATTGCAATATAAACCCTCTATAAATTGTTCAGTCAACAGCCTGTCCTCGTTTCCCACCCCATCAGGGTCGGTCTGCTTTATGGCCCTCAGGGCCTCTTGTAGGTTTAGTGCATAGTCCCTTATACTCTCATGCGCTCGCTGCTTGCACCCGTAGAATCTAAGCTTAATCTCGGCTGAGGTGCGGGTATCAAAGGTGTCCTTCAGCCGGGTTAGTATCCCTGCGACAGTCTTCCTCCCAGGTGGCCAGGATTTTACTTCCCTTTTGGCTGCCCCGGTTAGTTGGGCCACCAAGATGCTCACTTTTTGCTCTTCTGTGAGGGGGTACACCTGGAAGAGGCTATCCAGCTTTTCTCTAAAGTCATGCAGGGTATGTGACTCCCCTGAGTACTGGGGTAGCCAAGCTGCTCCCGGGATATAGGGCATGGTGAAGGGCATAACTGCAGCAGCGGTGGCGCTGGCGGGGGTTGAGGCAGTGAAGCTCTCCTCCGTATCCGACATCTTCCTCCCCCCTAGTGGACCGTGGCCTACCTTGCGATGATCCTGTTCCGTAGGCCGCGGCTCCGCAGTGGATCGTCAGGGTTGAGGACCTTCCGTCGCGCTCCAGTGACGTCGGCGTCTGCTGGGCTCCTTCCAGGACCTTACGCAACGTCCGGACGTGAGGCGGGGCTTCAGTTCTCGCGCGCTTTCGGAGTCCACGCCCCTCTTCTTCCCGCGCGGCGTCCTCAAGATGGCGTCCAATGGCGGGAAAACTCCACGGATGGCGGGAAGAAGGTCGAAGATGGCGCCGGATGGCGGGAAAACTTCGCGGATGGCGGGAAGAAGGTAGAAGATGGCGCCGGATGGCGGGAAACCTCCACGGATAGCGGGAATCTTCACCACTGGTAAGTTTGAACAGTCTTTGCTTTTCAGGCACGCAGTACCCGGTGGTTACGGGCACGAAATCCTGCCGACTACGCCAAAGTTGACGCGCCCCTGGGCCTGTGTCGCGCTGCGTTGCGCACGCGGGAGCTTACCCGGAGCCGGATCTCTTGAGGGTTGTAGTCTCGTGGCGGCGACCCGGTCCGTGCCCAGGGAGTCAAACTGAGCGGCGATGTACTAGCAGTAGATGGTTGGTGACTACGCCACCCGTTGAATGCAGCTATGGAGCTGCCGCTGCGGGGCAGACCGCTGAGGCCGGTGGAAGGATGGTGCAGCGTGGATGGTATAACCCCCAACGGGAGGGGTATGGCCTCAGGGCAGCCGACGTGGATGATGGGGGTAGCAGGAACCACTCAGAGACGGTGCGGTGTAGTTCAGGGTCTTTACTGGTGACAAAGATAGACCCTCCCGGAGTACTTGCTAGTGATAGGGGCCTGGTCAGTCCTTGAGCAGATGGGATTTCCCCTGGCCAGGCGGAGTTGTAGGCCTTCCCAACTAACTGTACTCTTCTGGCTACCTTGCTAGAGGCGGGAATAAGTAGCCCACGTCCCTGAGTGTACCGTGTGGTGCTCACCCGTATGGCCGGTGACTCGGGGCCTTCTAATGGCTTACGCTCCACGATGGCGGTGCTGGTCCCACGCGTGTGACCGTGCCTTCGGGCTTCTGGGCCAGAGGACCTGAAATCCTCTGCCGGACGGTTTCTGCTGCTGGGTAGGAGTTAGTCCCCACAGCCTCGGACTCCGGGTCCGGTTAGAAATCTTCTCAGTCAGGGCGAGCTCTGTAGCTGCCAGCCCCTGACTCGTTGTAACACTGCTCCCCACAGAGCTCCTGATGTTTCTTGCTATGCTGCTTCTCTTCTCTACTCTTGTTCTGTCTTCTTTCTCACTCACTCTGCCTCAGCCCCGGGTTTATATAGGGGAAGTCCTTCCCCTCCCAAGACTGGGCAGGAGGTGTGGCATGCACAAGATCCCTGACCAAAGGACCTCCCACCTGCTCTCAGACGTAATATCTCTATCACTGTGGCAACCAGACCCCTGGGGTGTCACATATGGTATGATACCTGTTGGCAGCTGTGCCTCTTCATGTGCTGCAGCGTCTCCCAAAAAGCCCAGTGCAAAGCAAAAAAAAAGCGAGGCACTGTACAATGCCTTTAGCGTGAATTCACACTCTGCAGATTTTGTTGTAGAAAGCTCTACAACTGCCAGAGAAAAGGCACAGATTTTCAGTTGCTGACATTTCTGAAATGTTGGAATCCATCCTCCAATGTGTGCTGAGCACCTGAGCTGAGGTGTTACTCTTGAAGGGGCAGCATCCTTTCATGGATTGTGCTAGAGAAGGGTGGGCTTTCTTTGCATTCAAGTGTGAACAGAGTGCTCACTATAAGACATGCGATCAGGTAATTCAGCAACTTCACACAACCCTCGAGGTGCCAGGGCATTGCAAACAAGTGGAGGTGCAGCCTCACAACTAGGTGGGGTATGCTGTGTATTTTACAGTTTTGGATCAGTGTGTGGGGTGTATTTTTTCTCTCCATTTTTAATTAGCCATTTTCTTTAATAATCACAATTACATCTTATTCCGTGCAGTACACCAAAGAACAGACCGTGGAGAGCGTCAAGTGCGCCATTGAAGTCGGATTTCGCCACATTGACGGTGCCTTCATATACGGGAATGAGGTCCAGGTTGGCCAAGCCATTAGAGCAAAGATTGCTGATGGGACGGTGAAGAGAGAAGACATTTTTTACACTGGGAAGGTGACCACCATTTTTCTGAATGCTTTTACACTGGACAATCAAAATATTTGTGACGCAAGTGGTAGAGGAACCACTGTACCCTGGACCGAGGTGAGCCTGAAGGGGCATGACAAGGCAAACACCTGACCCTTTGCTAGAGCCCCTGATGGTGGGGTTAGACTTGGCTCCAGATGGACGCCACGTGCTATTCCTGGACAGACCTCGGACACACGGAAGCTGACCCCCAAAGAGGAAGGAAGCTGAAAAGGCCAGGAATTGGTGGGTACGGCTGGTATACAGGTGGGCATGGCAGGTACAGACGGTCATGACTGGTATACATGGCTGGTGCTGGTAGGCATGGCTGGTATACAGGAAGGTATAACAGGTGCTGGCAGACACTGGCAAGCACACAAGAACAGGGGACCTGACAACTAGCAAGCGATCAGACAAACTGACAGAAGACCTAGTTCACCACCCAACAGGTGAAGGTGCCTTAAAAAAATAAGTGTCTCCCAGCCACTTTAAGACAGTGTGTGCTGTCTCTTTAAGAGACCGGGAGCCTGCGCGCCCTAAGCGCAGTACCTAGAGATCTACCAGACATGCGCAGACTGTGGGAGACTGCAGGAGGAAGCGAGGGCCGAGTCGGGTCCCCCTGCCGGGGGAGAGGAGAATGGGAATTGTGCAGAGATGCCAGCTTTACAATATTCTACTTGCACTTATTATTTTATTTATTTATTTATTTTTCTCTGCAGCTTTGGAATAGTAACCACACTCCCGAGAGAGTCCGACTTGGGCTTGAAAAATCTCTGAAGGATTTGGAACTGGATTATATTGATCTCTTTGTTATCCACACACCAGTGGAATTTAAGGTTTGAACAAATATTGATTTTGTAATATGGAAAATATATAGATTTTTTTTTCCGTCTACCCTGGACCATCCTGAAGACAAAGTGGAGCCTCTTTCCACTGCAACAACTCTGCTCCTTTCTCAACTATAATCTAGTCAAACTATGGTAGTATTATTTAATCTTTGTTTATATGTGGACTAGATGGTGGCCCGATTCTAACGCATCGGGTATTCTAGAATATGTATGCGGCAGACCGGGCGAAATCAGCAGAGCGGGGTTTAAATTTGGCGCCAAAATCGCTGATAGGTCGCGTTCGGCAACCGTGACCAATCAGCAAAGCGGTGTTTAAATTTGGCGGCAATATCGGTGATTGGTCGCGGGCGGCGCCCGCGACCAATCAGCGAACAGTGTTAGTGAGGACTGGAGAGCGTGTTTAAATTTGGCACCAAAATCGCTGATTAGTCGCGACCAATCAGCAGAGCGGTGTTTAAATTTGGCGCCAATACTGCTGATTGGTCGCGGCCGCCGACCGCGACCAATCAGCAGAGCGATGCAGAGTGGGGTTTAAATTTGGCGCCAAAATCGCTGATTGGTCGCAGATGGCGGCCGCGACCAATCAGCAGAGCGTTGTTTAAATTTGGCGCCAATCTCGCTGATTGGTCACGGATGGTGGCCGCGACCAATCAGCAGAGCGGTGTTTAAATTTGGCGCCAATCTCGCTGATTGGTCGCGACTGGCGGCCGCGACCAATCAGCCGAGCGGTGTTTAAATTTTGCACCAAAATCGCTGATTGGTCGCGGGCGGCGGCCGCGACCAATCGGTGAACTGTGTTAGTGAGGACTGGAGAGCGTGTTTAAATTTGGCACCAAAATCGCTGATTAGTCGCGACCGCGACCAATCAGCAAAGAGGTGTTTAAATTTGGCAACAATACTGCTGATTGGTCGCGGCCGGCGACCGCGATCAATCAGCAGAGCGATGCAGAGCGGGGTTTAAATTTGGCGCCAAAATCGCTGATTGGTCGCCGGCCGCGACCAATCAGCAGAGAGTTGTTTAAATTTGGCGCCAAAATCGCTGATTGGTTGCGGCCGGCGGCCTCAACCAATCAGCAGAGCGTTGTTTAAATTTGGCGCCAATCTCGCTGATTGGTCGCGGCTGGCGGCCTCGACCAATCAGCAGAGAGGGGTTTAAATTTGGCGCCAATAATGCTGATGGATCGCGGCCGGCGACCGCGACCAATCAGCAGAGCGGGGTTTAAATTTGGCCCCAATAATGCTGATGGATCGCGGCCGGTGGCCTCAACCAATCAGCAGAGCGTTGTTTAAATTTGGCGCCAATCTCGCTGATTGGTCGCGGCCGGTGGTGAAGCATTGGTTGTTGTATCTGAACTTGACTTCTATTTCCCCCCTTCCAGCCTGGAGATGATCACTTACCCAAGGATGAAAATGGAAAACTGATTTATCATAACACAGATATCCGGGAAACCTGGAAGGTAAATGCTAAGGGCAGGATTTATAAAAATGGCTCTTTGTAAATATACCTATAAATGAACCCAATCCCATTAAGATTTTGTTGAGATTAGGCCTGGTCTTTGCAAATGCAAAAGCCTAAATTAACCAAATAGCAGGTCTCGCTCTGGTTGACCCAGCTGACTCCTAGATTACATGGGGAGATCATTAATTTGATAAACTGGGATGCAATTCCACACTCGACCTGTAGTGGCCACTGTGTGGAAAATAAAAAGTTAGGGCAGTCACAGCCCACTGATCGCCGGAGTGATCTCAATGAAACAGAAACCTTTTTGTACTGTATCACTGACTGAATTGGTTATTTCTAGGCTATGGAAGCGTGCAAAGATGCCGGGCTTGCCAGATCCATCGGTGTCTCCAATTTTAACCGTAGGCAACTGGAGCTGATTCTCAACATGCCAGGACTCAAGTACAAACCAGCGTGCAACCAGGTATATCTGACATGTTCCTGCATCAGTTTCTGTCTGCAAGTAGTGGTGACCACATTGTTTGATGAGATGTATTAATCGTTACACACAGGTGGAATGTCACATATACCTCAATCAGAGCAAATTACTGGCGTTTTGCAAATCTCATGATGTTGCGCTGGTCGGATATTGTGTACTGGGGTCCAGTAGAGCAGAGGGATGGTAAGAACATATTTTGTTTATGGGTTCCCCATATGCAGGGGCATAACGACCATGGTCACAGAGGTCACGAGCATGTGGGGGCTCACCGACACCTCGGACGCACATTCAGCTGAAGTGTATTGCGGCGCAGAGACTCATCGGGTCCTTGCGCAGCAATACATACTGCCAACCAATCACAGGCCAGCAGCTGATGTCGGCGTGCCCGTGACTGGGGGTACATGGCAGTGACGTCATGTTCTCCCGTTGCTTGCGCACTGAAGTCAGCTGCCAGTGTCAGAAGAGGACGCCATGCGGTAAGGGAGCGGAGGGAAGGCGAGTATGCTGTAATTGTTTTTTTTTTTCAACGACGGTAGAATGGGGGATATATTACTAGGATAAGGGATATATACCAGGATGGGGTCCAGGATAAAGGACATATACAGTATGTAGCAGGATGGGGCCCACGATAAGGACATATACCAGGATGGGGGATATATATACCAGGATGGGGCCCAGGATAAAGGACATATATACTAGGATGGGTCCCAGAATAAGGGACATATACCAGGATGGGGGATATATATAGCAGGATGGGGCCCAGGATAAAGGAAATATACCAGGATGGGGCCCAGGATAAAAGACATATATACTAGGATGGCCCCAGAATAAGGGACATATACTAGGATGGGGGATATATATACCAGGATGGGGCCCAGGATAAAGGACATATATACTAGGATGGGTCCCTGAATAAGGGACATATACCATGATGGGGTGTATATATACCATGATGGGGCCCAGGATAAAGGAAATATAACAGGAAGGGGGGTATATATACCAAGATGGGGCCCAGGATAAAATACATATATACAAGGATGGGCCCCAGAATAAGGGACATATACCAGGATGGGGTGTATATATACCAGGATGGGGCCCAGGATAAAAGACATATATACTAGGATGGCCCCAGAATAAGGGACATATACTAGGATGGGGGATATATATACCAGGATGGGGCCCAGGATAATGGACATATATACTAGGATGGGTCCCTGAATAAGGGACATACAGTACAGACCAAAAGTTTGGACACACCTTCTCATTTAAAGTTTTTTTTGTATTTTCTTGACTATGGAAATTGTATATTCACACTGAAGGCATCAAAACTATGAATTAACACATGTGGAATTATATACTTAACAAAAAAGTGTGAAACAACTGAAAATATGTCTTATATTCTAGGTTTTTCAAAGTAGCCACCTTTTCCTGATGACTGCTTTGCACACTCTTGGCATTCTCTTGATGAGCTTCAAGAGGTAGTCACCGGAAATGGTCTTCCAACAATCTTGAAGGAGTTCCCAGAGATGTTTAGCACTTGTTGGCCCTTTTGCCTTCACTCTGCGGTCCAGCTCACCCCAAACCATCTTGATTGGGTTCAGGTCTGGTGACTGTGGAGGCCAGGTCAGCTGGCGTAGCACCCCATCACTCTCCCTCTTGCTCAAATAGCCCTTACACAGCCTGGAGGTGTGTTTGGGGTCATTGTCCTGTTGAAAAATAAATGATGGTCCAACTAAACGCAAACCGGATGGAATAGCATGCCGCTGCAAGATGCTGTGGTAGCCATGCTGGTTCAGTATGCCTTCAATTTTGAATAAATCCCCAACAGTGTCACCAGCAAAGCACCCCCACACCATCACACCTCCTCCTCCATGCTTCACGGTGGGAACCAGGCATGTAGAGTCCATCCGTTCACCTTTTCTGCGTCGCACAAAGACACGGTGGTTGGAAGCAAGGATCTCAAATTTGGACTCATCAGACCAAAGCACAGATTTCCACTAGTCTAATGTCCATTCCTTGTGTTCTTTAGCCCAAACAAGTCTCTTCTGCTTGTTGCCTGTCCTTAGCAGTGGTTTCCTAGCAGCTATTTTACCATGAAGGCCTGCTGCACAAAGTCTCCTCTTAACAGTTGTTGAAGAGATGTGTCTGCTGCTAGAACTCTGTGTGGCATTGACCTGGTCTCTAATCTGAGCTGCTGTTAACCTGCAATTTCTGAGGCTGGTGACTCGGATAAACTTATCCTCAGAAGCAGAGGTGACTCTTGGTCTTCCTTTCCAGGGGCGGTCCTCATGTGAGCCAGTTTCTTTGTAGCGCTTGATGGTTCTTGCAACTGCACTTGGGGACACTTTCAAAGTTTGCCCAATTTTTCGGACTGACTGACCTTCATTTCTTAAAGTAATGATGGCCACTCGTTTTTCTTTACTTAGCTGCTTTTTTTCTTGCCATAATACAAATTCTAACAGTCTATTCAGTAGGACTATCAGCTGTGTATCCACCTAACTTCTGCACAACACAACTTATGGTCTCAACCCCATTTATAAGGCAAGAAATCCCTCTTATTAAACCTGACAGGGCACACCTGTGAAGTGAAAACCATTTCCGGTGACTACCTCTTGAAGCTCATCAAGAGAATGCCAAGAGTGTGCAAAGCAGTCATCAAAGCAAAAGGTGGCTACTTTGAAGAATCTAGAATATAAGACATATTTTCAGTTGTTTCACACTTTTTTGTTAAGAATATAATTACACATGTGTTAATTCATAGTTTTGATGCCTTCAGTGTGAATGTACAATTTTCATAGTCATGAAAATACAGAAAAATCATTAAATGCGAATGTGTGTCCAAACTTTTGGTCTGTACTGTATACCATGATGGGGTGTATATATACCATGATGGGGCCCAGGATAAAGGAAATATAACAGGAAGGGGGGTATATATACCAAGATGGGGCCCAGGATAAAATACATATATACAAGGATGGGCCCCAGAATAAGGGACATATACCAGGATGGGGTGTATATATACCAGGATGGGGCCCAGGATAAAGAACATATATACAAGGATGGAGGACATATACCAGGATGGGGTGTATATATACCAGGATGGGGCCCAGGATAAAGAACATATATACCAGGATGGGGGACCTATATACCAGGATGGGCCCCAGAATAAGGGACATATACTAGGATGGGGGATATATATACCAGGATGGGGCCCAGGATAAAGGACATATATACTAGGATGGGTCCCAGAATAAGGGACCTATACCATGATGGGGTGTATATATACCATGATGGGGCCCAGGATAAAGGAAATATAACAGGAAGGGGGGTATATATACCAGGATGGGGCCCAGGATAAAATACATATATACAAGGATGGGCCCCAGAATAAGGGACATATACCAGGATGGGGTGTATATATACCAGGATGGGGCCCAGGATAAAGAACATATATACAAGGATGGAGGACATATACCAGGATGGAGTGTGTATATATACCAGGATGGGGCCCAGGATAAAGAACATATATACCAGGATGGGGGACATATATACCAGGATGGGCCCCAGAATAAGGGACATATACCAGGATGGGGTGTATATACCAGGATGGAGCCCAGGATAAAGAACATATATACCAGGATGGGTCCCAGAATAAGGGACATATACCATGATGGGGTGTATATATACCAGGATGGGGCCCAGGATAAAATACATATATACAAGGATGGGCCCCAGAATAAGGGACATATACCAGGATGGGGTGTATATATACCAGGATGGGGCCCAGGATAAAATACATATATACAAGGATGGGCCCCAGAATAAGGGACATATACCAGGAAGGGGGGTATATATACCAGGATGGGGCCCAGGATAAAGAACATATATACAAGGATGGAGGACATATACCAGGATGGAGTGTATATATACCAGGATGGGGCCCAGGATAAAGAACATATATACCAGGATGGGGGACCTATATACCAGGATGGACCCCAGAATAAGGGACATATACTAGGATGGGGGATATATATACCAGGATGGGGCCCAGGATAAAGGACATATATACTAGGATGGGTCCCAGAATAAGGGACATATACCATGATGGGGTGTATATATACCATGATGGGGCCCAGGATAAAGGAAATATAACAGGAAGGGGGGTATATATACCAGGATGGGGCCCAGGATAAAATACATATATACAAGGATGGGCCCCAGAATAAGGGACATATACCTGGATGGGGTGTATATATACCAGGATGGGGCCCAGGATAAAGAACATATATACCAGGATGGGGGACATATACCAGGATGGGGTGTATATATACCAGGATGGGGCCCAGGATAAAGAACATATATACCAGGATGGGGGACATATATACCAGGATGGGCCCCAGAATAAGGGACGTATACCAGGATGGGGTGTATATATACCAGGATGGAGCCCAGGATAAAGAACATATATACCAGGATGGGGGACATATACACCAGGATGGGCCCCAGAATAAGGGACATATATACTAGGATGGGCCCCAGGATAAGGGACATATATACGAGGATGGAGGACTTATATACCAGTATGGGGGGGTCCAAATCTTGCACCGGGGCCCATCGGACTCTAGTTATGACCATATGTAATGGTGTTTCTTACATACCTTCCCACTACATGAAATGTTTTAGACTCTAAAGGGTTAATCTACCACTACTCACTCATTTGCATTCATTTTTCACGCCCGTTGCAAATTAAGCATAATGCTGGGGCTACACAGTGTATTTTGGCCGCGATTCAAGTTGGCTCGGTGCCACTGCTACATTTCAGTGCTATATAAATGAATGGGGTAGCATTGGGGAACCCTTCACTATTTCGATAAACAAGTAAAAAAGCAAACAAATAAAAAAACACTTGGATTTTTTTTACTTTTTTGTCTTTTTTCAACAGGGTCGACCCTGTTTTAAATTCAGTAGCTAAGAAGCTGGACCGCTCCCCAGCGCAGGTGGCCGTGAGATATCTGCTACAGAGGGGTAGTAGTCACACTGGCAAAAAGCTTCAGCCCTGAGAGGATCAAGCAGAATTTTCAGGTAAAAAAAAAATTATAAACTTGATAATTTTCTTTCCCCGCATGTTCATTCTTTAATACAGAAAATAAATGTTTAGGAAGATTCTTGATTGAATGTGACTTTTCTCCTACAGCTTTTTGACTTTGAACTAAATGATGAGAACATGGAAATTCTGGACGGAGTCAATAAAGACATACGTTACCTTAGTCTCGATTAGTGAGTGTCGTTTACGTTTAATTTTTAAGTGAATTTAGGGTGAAACAAAAGTTATTTTTTTATATTTAATAATTTTATGCAATTTTTCTAATTCTTATTATTTTTCATATGTCTTTTTAGTTGGAAAGAAAGTCCTAATTTTCCCTTTAATGATGAGTATTAAGAACATTGGACGATTACCGATTACCTTGACATCTGCCGGACTAATACGATCTACAGTATGCTAATGATTCTGAATGAAGTGGTATCACAGGGACTTATTACTTGGATTGGAAATAATTTGGCACATGTTGAAACACTTGCATACAGCACAAAATACTGAGGCTATGTTCAAATGCTGTAGAATATTTGCATCACGGATCCTGGCCCCGATCAGCGTCAATGTGTTTAAACGTACATCTTAATTTTTGAATTCTAAGTCTATATGTGTAATGTGAAGCATTGTTTCATATATTGCAATACAAGATGAAGGAAAAAAATATTTCAAATGCTGTGAGACTATTCATTTATTTAATCAGAGCTGGACATTTTAATCCCTGCATTCTCCTTTTTAAAATTATCAGTTTGGCATCACTTTCAGTCTCCCACATGGCTGCCAAAAGGGTGAAGCCATTAAGTGGCATTTGTGATCGTACCCATAGCGGTTCCCAATTTATTTTTTTTTACATCATATTAATGTCAGTTTTAATGGTCTGGAATTCTAATGAATTAAAATGAGCAGAGTTGTGGGTTTTCAATGGATAGGGAAGTGTTACAATGCCGGAGTAAAACACACAATGGAATACAGCTGGAATATCAAATGAAATGTGTGGATATCACCACACCCAACAGTATTTGAAGTGACATCACCTGGCAGCACATACAATAGGCCTTTAGTTCTGCTCACTAATCTCACAACAGTAATATCTGCTCCTGCAGACCTTGTTCCTTGCTTTCCCTACATTCTGGCTGATAAGTGTAGGGATTTGGGTATGTGTGTGTTTCTCTTCATGTATTTTAGTAACTTACCACTTTTCTGGACACAGTGACTCTACTAGCATAATAGTGAATGCAGCTCTGGAGTATAATACAGGATGTAACTCAGGATCAGTACAGGATCAGTAATGTAATGTATGTACACAGTGACTGCACCAGCAGAATAGTGAGTGCAGCTCTGGGGTATAATACAGGATGTAACTCAGGATCAGTACAGGATCAGTAATGTAATGTATGTACACAGTGACTGCACCAGCAGAATAGTGAGTGCAGCTCTGGAGTATAATACAGGATGTAACTCAGGATCAGTACAGGATCAGTAATGTAAAGCTTGTAACGCAAAAGGTAACGGGCCTAAACAGGACTGAGTATGCTAGACTAGTCGGGGTCCGGAGCTGTCAGTAGCGGAAGAAATAGGATGTGGAACCGCTCAGAAAATAAGTAGACTCACTGTTCAGGACTGTAGCGTTATATCTGGATTGTGGCGAGGTAGGATGAAACAGTGTGCCTCACTAGCCCTGGAGTAGACTACAGAGGAAGGATACTGTGTGAAAGAAAATGCTTTATGCCGTAGACGAAACAACCTTAAGACTTTGTACCCGCTATCCCTTGTATATAACCCTTACCAGTTACCGTTCAATAAAGACTTTATTTTTGAATGGCAGTCTCGATGATTGAACTCTGGAACCCATGGTCCTGGCCAGCCCGCACCACCAGCTATATGCAGCTATCAAAGTGAACACTAGATGTTACAAGCACCAGAATAGTATTTGGCAATAAAAAGTGCCAAACTGTTATCCACTTACTTAAAATAGTGCCTTAAAAATTCCAGTGACCTGTAAAATACAACAGTATCAACATAGGTAAATTATTTTGGCTTCCTTCAGCAAACACTAGGGGGAGCTCTCTGCATACACATTTACTCATGTTATGTCTCATCTAGTCCAGATTAAAACATATTAAACAGCGCAGACAGGTGCCACTGGTGCAGAAGGGAAGAGTCTGCTTGATGTTGTGCCAAATATGTACTGAAGTTGAGCTTAGTAGCAGAACTGGTGTGGTAGAGAGAAAAGTGCAACAAAGCTAGAACAGTGGAGGTGTTGTAGTGGAGGCCAGATGTAGTAGTGCTGGAACAGAAAAGGTGAAACAGTGGAGACCACATAAAGCAGAACTAGAACAGCAGTTATTGCAGTAGAAAAAAAAAGTTGAAGCAGAGTTGTAGGAGTGAAGAATATATAAAGTTGAGCTGGAACAGCAGAGTTGTAGCAGTGCAGAGCTGGAACAGCAGAGTGGTGGTATTGGAGACCAGGCGAAGCACAGCTGGAACAGCATAGTGAAGACCTGAAGAATCAGAGCTTTGGTAGTGGAGACCAGAAAAAGTCAAGCTAGAGTGGTGGTAGTGGAGACCAGGAAAAGCAGAGCTGGAACAGCAGATTTGTAACAGTGCAGAGCAGGAACTGCTGATTGGTGGTAGTGAAGAGCAGATGAAACAGAGCTATAACAGCATAGTGGAAACCTGAAGACTCACAGCTGTGGCAGTGGAGACCAGAAAAAGCAGAGCTGGAACAATAGAGTTGTAGCAGTGCAGAGCTGCAACAGCAGAGTGGTGGTAGTGAAGACCAGGTGAAGCAGAGCTGGAACAGCACAGTGGAGTCCTGAAGATTCACAGCTGTGGCAGTGGAGACCAGAAAAAGCTGAGCTGGAGAAGCACAGTGGTGGTAGTGGAGACTAGAAAAAGCAGAGCTGGAAAAGTAGAGATGTAGCAGTACAGAGCTGGAACAGCTGAGTGGTGGTAGTGAAGACCAGGTGAAGCAGAGCTGGAACAGCATAATGGAGACCTGAAGAATCACAGCTGTGGCAGTGGAGACCAGGAAAAGTCAAGCTGGAGCAGCAGACTGGTGGTAGTGGAGACCAGAGAAAGAAGAGCTGGAACAGTAGAGTTGTAGTAGTGCAGAGCTGGAACAGCAGAGTGGTGGTAGTGAAGACCAGGTGAAGCAGAGCTGGAACAGCATAATGGAGACCTGAAGAATCACAGCTGTGGCAGTGGAGACCAGAAGAAGTAGAGCTGGAACAGCGGAGTCGGGGTACTAGAGTCTTGATAAAGCAGAGCTGAGCTACTAAATAATGCACACAGATGTAGCTGTAGGGAAAACAAATGATTTGAATAATCAGGAGGCATCCCGCTGTCTGAGCCAGGTCAAATGACCTGGCAGCAGGATGTCATTGGAGAAGAGATGCAGCTCTTTGCTCCGAAACTGAGACAGCTGAGTAATAATTCAGCTCCTAGTGAATCAACAGAAACCTATACTGTATGTTTGGGAAGCGCCCTCTAGTGACAGCTTCCAGAATTCCTTCTAGGAGTATGAAAATGTTCACTATTTAGGGAGATTTGCTCAGAATCCAGAGTGGTAGGAAATAAGAGAAATACTGAACGTGTGGCTACAGATACGACTATTGTGGTGTAAGTGACTTGGTAACTTAATTCCCTGGATCTCCACTATTACAATAATACAAGATTTAATGTTTATTTTTGCACAATAACAAAAAAGTCACATTTAAAAGGCTTCAAAAAAATTCAGCTGATGTAGGTCCAGTCCCTTAGCTTGTGCCATGCGGACGCCATACGAGGATTCACCATTACTGATCCATTCATGAGGAGTCTACTTCTATAAAGTTGCTGTTGTTCTGGTGTAAGAAAGGGTTAAACCTTAGGCTCCGACACCGAGAATGTGATTGTTCAAGGAAGTTGTGTTGAGACCAGAAGGAACTGATTATTTCAAGTAGCGACTTTAACCAGTTTCTGGCGCAGTGAACTTCCAACTTCTGGGTTTTTCCACTAGATTTATCTTGTAGCCAAAATTGGAGATCATAGGGGTGGATTACACTTCAGGGCGTTTCCTTGTACCCTACAATCACCTCTCATTTAAATGTATATTTGTACTAATTAATGTTTCACCTTTGGTTTTGCATTGTTCTTTTACTGTTTTCATATGTCTTTATATTTTACTAGATGGTGGCCCGATTCTAACGCATCGGGTATAATAAGTATGCGGCCGACCGGGCGCAATTAGCAGAGCGGTGTTTAAATTTGGCGCCAAAAGCGCTGATTGGTCGCGGCCGGCAACCGCGACCAATCAGCAAAGCTGTGTTTAAATTTGGCGGCAATATCGGTGATTGGTCGCGGGCGGCGGCTGCGACCAATCAGCGAACCGTGTTAGTGAGGACTGGAGAGCGTGTTTAAATTTGGCGCCAAAATCTCTGATTAGTCGCGACCAATCAGCAAAGCGTTGTTTAAATTTGGCGGCAATCTCGCTGATTGGTCGCGGTCGGCTGGCGGCCGCGACCAATCAGCAGAGCGTTGTTTAAATTTGGCGCCAATGTCGCTGATTGGTCGGCTGACGGCCGCAACCAATCAGCAGAGCGTTGTATAAATTTGGCGCCAAAATCGCTGATTGGTCGCGGCTGGCGTCCGCGACCAATCAGCACAGCAGTGTTTAAATGTTGCGCCAAGATCGGTGATTGGTCGCGGCCGCTATTTAAATGTGGCGCCCAAATCTCTGGTTGCGGGCAGCGGCCGCGACCAATCAGCACAGCGGTGTTTAACTTTTGCGCCAAGATCACTGATTGGTCGCGGCCGGAGACCGCGACCAATCAGCGAATCGTATTGGTGAGGACTGGGGAGCGGAATCGTATTGGTGAGGACCGGGGAGCGGCGCTGCCTGTGCGGTTACTTCCGCTGCGAGAAGCCGGGACATGAGCGGGCGCTCGCAGCAGAAGTATCCCGACCAGCAGCGCCGCTCCCCGGTCTTCCCTTGACACGCTAGCCGCTGATCTCCCGACAGTAGCCGCATGATGTTACTAAGGACCGGACATTTGTGTCAAAAATCGCTGATTAGTCGCGGGCGCCACATTTAAATAGCGACCGCGACCAATCAGCACAGTGGTGTTTAAATGTGTCTGCAAGATCTGTGATTGGTCGCGGCCGCTATTTAAATGTGGCGCCCAAATCGGTGATTGGTCGCGGGCAGCGTCCACGACCAATCAGCACAGCAGTGTTTAAATGTGGCGGCCAAATCGGTGATTGGTCGCGGGCAGCGTCCGCGACCAATCAGCACAGCGGTGTTTAAATGTGTCTGCAAGATCAGTGATTGGTAGCGGCCGGAGACCGCGACCAATCATCGAATCGTATTGGTGAGGACCGGGGAGCGCCGCTGCCTGTGCGGCTACTTCCGCTGCTAGAAGCCGGGAGATGAGTGCCTTGCGCTGGTCATGTCCCGGCTGCATCTACGTCCCGCAGATGGCTCCGGCGGTCGAGGTCCTTCTGTTGCTACCGGCCGGGAGATGAGCGGCCGCTCGCAGCAGAAGTATCCCGACCCGCAACGCCGCTCCCCGGTCCTCCCTTGACACCCTAGCCGCATGGATGTCAACGGCACCGGCGGTCGGGGTCCTTCTGTTGCTACCGGCCAGGAGATGAGCGCCTCGCGCCGGTCATCTCCCGGCTGCATCTCCGTCCCGCAGATGATCCGCTAACGGCCGCCATATTTTTTCAGAAATCCCGCGGCACTGATTGGCCGCTGCCGGACCCATGAGCGACGCGGGATTTCCAGGACAGACAGACGGGATAAGACGATTATATATATAGATTCCCCGGTCACAGCTCTGCCAGAGGAAGATGACGTCCTGTGAAATTTGTGTTTTTCCAGCCCTCACATGGCCTTATGTTCAGCGCACTTGTCTATCCATTTTCAGGGCTGTGTGTTGTTTTTGAGACCAAGAGAGGCTGGGCAGACAGTAAGTGACTGTCAGAGGTCACTGTTGACAGTGTCAGATGCAGAGGGAATGTGTGTTGAGCAGGAACCATCAGTTGCAGAGAGCATGTGTTGTTAACAAATGAGTGGTGGAAACATCTTGAGTTGGGTATTACACCAGGTTATAGAGGGAAGATTGCCTCTGTAACTGTCCAAGCCATAAAAAAACAGACACTTATACTGACAAAGAAGAAAAGACAGCTCTGATAGTGTCCCCTTGATTGGAGCTGGGCAAAGAAGGCTAATGCCTAAAGTCGTTGTAATGGCCAAAGTCCAAGTGAGCAGAGAAGACAGGAAGAGAGTGAGAGCAAGCATGTGACGCGCCCCCTGGGCCGTGGGGTACTCGGTGCCGGGCCGGTCGTTGCTAGGGGTGATGTCACAGTGGCGGTGACCCGGTCCGTGACCCAGGGCGGTCAGTAAAAAGAGAATTTTATATCTTTTTATGTATGCAGTTCGTGACGCCATCTGTGGTATGCGGCCATAGGTAGCCGCCACTGCAGCACAGGTCCTCTGAAGCTGATATTTAATGCAGCAGAGTTGGTTTGGCTCTCCACAGGTAGAGCTTAGCTCCAGGGCAGTGTAGAAATGTTGTAGATGTTATAGGTAATGCTGGGCGTTGTAGTGCAGGGGTGATGGCGCAGTTAATAATTAGTCCACAACTCAATGGCGGTTTCCTCTTATGTTTTCTTGCGGTGATTAGGCAGACCGGGACACGGGTGCTGGCTAGAAGTGGAAGTTCGGGCAGCCTGGAAGCAAGTAAGGAATCCACCTCGCCAGGTGAAGTTGGAGGCCTTCCCTTTCGCACTAATCTCTCTGGCCCTGCTGCTTGTAGCTGTGCTGTGGCCCTCGTCCCTGAGTACAACGTCCTTGTGCTCACCCGTATGGCAGGCAGCTCGGGCCTTGCTGATGCGTCGCTCCCACGTGGCGGTGCTGGGCCCTGCGGTGCTACTGAGCCTCCGGGCATCTGGTGGGGCCAGGAGACCTGCAGTCTCCTGCCCTCCGGTTTCTGCTGCTGGGCCTTCGGTGCCCCACAACCTCGGACTCCGGTGTCCGGTTCTTCCGTGCTCCTATCCTCAGGGGTGAACTGCCGCGCAGCTCCACTCCCTAGGTCTTTCCTCGTCGACGTCCTGACTTCAACTCCTCTCACTAAGTCTAACTAACCCCGCCTCCAGATCCCAGTTGCTAAGGGGAGGAGCTACCCTTGCTGGTCTGGAGCCAGGAACGTGTTGCATGTTAGTATACCTGACTAGGGGACCCCTAGTTGCTTCCAGGCATGGCATCACCTCTTGTGAGGGAGGCAATGCCACTGTGGCAACCGGACTCCTGGGTGCCACACATGTGCTACCTGAAATAGCTACCATAGCCAAAGCCAGATGAGCATTAGCCAACCGCATGAGAGGGAGTGATGTGGCTACTCCATGGAGCCTGAGGGTGATAGCAGGAAGATAAGTTGTGTCAGGCTTTAAGGGGAAGGCTGAGAAGTTAGGTTATAGTCTTGTAGGAGACGTTTACCAGAGCTGGGCAGTCTTGAGACTGTGTGAGGTGGGTGGCACCTGTTGGGACTACCTTTGAGGAGCCAGAAGTTTGGTTGGTTTGTGTGTGTGAAAATTAGTCTTCAGAGATTGGGTAGGAGGTTCAGGCTCACCACTTTTTACTAAAACTATGCTTTTCAATGTTGGGCAACGTTCCAAAATTCTTGTCTCCATATTGGATGACTGTCAATAAAGCTCAGTTGAACAGATCCTATCGTTTGGTTTCTTACCAGGAAGTCGGTAAAGATAAGAGTGTGGCGCCCTGCTGCGCATGGTGCCACAGAACGCAGAAGGGTGCATGGATGGATTTCTCCACAAGAGGCCCTCCACCTTCCACCTCATACCAGCAGAGGGAGCCCTGATAGGGACATATAAAGGGAAGGTGGAGCCAGGCAGTTGAGTTGAGTTTTTAGTTAGTCTTCAGTTCAGTTCAGTCTACAGAGGAGTTACATTCTGCTCTAAAGAAGAGAGCATCACGCAGGCTGCTGTGTGAGGCAAGCTAGGCCTCCAGCAGCACTGAAGCCTAGCGAGGGCCCCGAGCGTGGCCAAAGGCGAGAGGAAGGAAGGAGTGATAAAAAAAGGGTTCAGAGGAGCATATCAGGCTCACCCCAGTATATATACCGGACACCGGGTCTGAGCCTACAGGGACCCTTTACACCCAGTAGGGATAACCGGAATCCCAGGAGGACTGCAAGTCCCTGGCAAACCTGAAGCTAGACACATACAGGACCAGGAACCACGAAGGCCCCGACATCCAGGGTAAGTGGTTACCAACCGGAGGTCCTACTTCAGAGCAACAGGTGGAGTAAAAGCAGGACACATAAGCTAGGCCCAGTTGCAGGCTGGCCAGGAGCTTACACAGAGGCAGACACGGATCAGGAGGCCTTATACCCGCTCCCTGGGGAGAAGTCCAAAAATGCGCCCTTCACCTGGAGTACCCTGGACCGTATCTAACAGCTGTACCAGTAAAGGTAACAAAGCAAAATCCCCTGTCTCTGTCCGTTACTCTGGCTGGGCCATCATTCTTCCCCTGCACTACAACGCCCAGCGCACTCTCCACCATCTATCAATCTACACTGCCCTGAGGCCCGCTCCACCTGTGGGGAGCTGTACCATCTTTAGCTGCCTTGACACCTGCCTCAGAGGACTGCTGCAGCGCTGGTGACCTTCACCAGACACCACAGGTGGCGTCACAAATTCTCTGAACTGTTATTAGTATCTGATACCCCTTTGTGCACTGACCGCCCTGGGCCAGCCACCGTGATATACTACCCCGAATAGTAAGGCCTCTGGGGGCGAGTCAAGAGCGCAGTGACATCCATTTGGTACACAAACAGCAAAAGTATGCTCCAGTGCATGAGCCCTCAAGCATTTTCTTCTGTCTTGTTTAGGGCTCGTTCAGACAAGAGTATTTTCGGTCCATATAGAAATAACAATATAAAAATTGCATCATCCATTACGCTGAATTTTTTTTCCATATGTTGTGCATCCATTTTTAACAGATCCATTGCAGTTAATAACAAATATTAATAATCTGCCTCAACCATCTGGATAAGGAGACTTTTGATACCTTCTGACTCCTGTTCTTCTCGGAGATGGAAAGGAAGAAATGTTCCGACTTCCTGTGCCGTTTTGAGTGGCTCACATATGCTCATATGCTTTTAGAGCTCTGTCAACGTCCAGGGAAAGCAGGATTCTCTCTTCATCGGAAAAAGGATCCAGATAAAAAAAACTGGCAGCTCTATTTCTTGGTTTATATTACAGAAGAAAGGCACTTTAGATGTATAAGTAGGTAGTGTTCTTAACAGGACTTGATCCTGTAGAAATATAAGATAAGGCTCTCTGGAAACCGGAGCCTGGAACTCACTTACTCTCCTTGCAGACGTCATAGCCACAAGACACCAGGTCTTGAGGGATAGATACTTTATACCAGCCAACTCCAGAGGTTCAAAAGGAGCCTTTTTGAGTTTCTCCAAAACCAGTCCCAGTTCCCATCTGGGAACTGGATCTGTGATAGTAGGTCAGGTTCTTTGGACCTTTTCCATAAACCTCAGGATCAGTGGTTTCTGGGACAATCTTTTCCCCAGTACTGCTGACAGAGCAGATATCTGGACTCTAATAGTATTAGGCTTGAGACCTTTGTCAAAATAGTCTTGCAGGGAGTCCAGGACGATCTGCAAGGTAGAAGAATGCGAGGACATCTGGTTCTTCATACACCAAGCCAAAAAAAGCTTTCTGATTCTAGAATAGGTTTTGTTGGTGCTTGCACCTCTGGAATGGAGTAAGGCATTGACTACAGCCTCTGGTAGTCACATTTTAGCTAAAAGGGGGTGATAAACCTCCAAACCGTCAGATGAAGGGGGTCCTGAGTCTCCAGATGAGGGACAATGAGAAGTCTCCAATACATTCCCCTGTTCAACCATCAGAGGGGTGAACCATGCCGTCTTGGGCCAATAAGGGCATATTATCATTGAGGCCTGGTCTCTTGATCTTTTGCAGGACTCTGGGAATCATCGGTATAGGCAGAAACACATGTGCTAACCGGAACATGCATGGTATTGATAGAGCGTCCAGTGCACCAAGTCTGACGTAGTGGGAGCAAAAAAAATGATCTACCTTCGCATTCTCTCAGATAGCCATCAAGTTGATCTGAGGGCTTCCCCATAATTCCATAATTTGATTGAAAATGCTTTGGTCCAAGAATATTTCTCTGGAAGAGGTAGATCGCAACTTAGCCTGTCTGCTAAGGCATTTCAGCGCCCCTTGATATGTATGGCTGTCAACCGTTTCGGGTCTCTGCCAAGATAAAAATCGGTGCCACCTCCAGTGGGAGTGGTATGGATTTGGTGCCTTCCTGGTGGTTTATATAGGATACGATCGTCTGTTGGTTGGACCTGACCCTTAAGGCTTTGCCTTGGATGGCTGGATAAAAGTGAACGCTCTCTGAACTGCTCTCATCTATGAGGTTGGACGACAGGAGTTTCGCTCTCAGAGACCATGTCCCACTCACTCTTTTGCCCTTCATGTGGGCACCTCATCCTGTTAGAGAAGCCTCCATTGCGTAAATTTCTGTCCCCTTTTTGCAGTATCTCCAGCTATAAATGGCGCATGTAACATCTCGCTCATTTAACCCCTTAAGCCCCGCGGGTGGTTTGCACGTTAATGACCGGGCCAATTTTTACAATTCTGACCACTGTCACTTTATGAGGTAATTACTCTGGAACGCTTCAACGGATCCCCCTGATTCTGAGATTGTTTTTTCGTGACATATTGTACTTCATGATTGTGGAAAAATTTCTTCGATATCACTTGCGTTTATTTGTGAAAAAAATGGAAATTTGGCGAAAATTTTGAAAATTTTACAATTTTCAAAATTTGAATTTTTAAGCCCTGAAATCAGAGCGATATGTCACACAAAAGAGTTAATAAATAACATTTCCCACATGTCTACTTTACATCAGCACAATTTTGGAACCAAAATTTTTTTTTGTTAGGGAGCTATAAGGGTTAAAAGTTGACCAGCGATTTCTCATTTTTCCAACAAAATTTATAAAACCATTTTTTTAGGGACCACATCACATTTGAAGTCACTTGGAGAGGTCTTTATGACAGAAAATACCCAAAAGTGACACCATTCTAAAAACTGCACCCCTCAAGGTGCTCAAAACCACATTCAAGAACTTTATTAACCCTTCAGGTGCTTCACAGGAATTTTTTGAATGTGGAAGAAAAAAATGAACATTTAACTTTTTTCACAAAAATGTTACTTTAGACCCAATTTTTTTTATTTTCACAGGGGTAACAAGAAAAAATGGACCCCAAAATTTGTTGTGCAATTTCCCCTGGGCACGCAGATACCCAATATTTGGGGAAGAAACACTGTTTGGGCGCACGGCAGGGCTCGGAAGGGAAGGAGCGCCATTTGACTTTTTGATTGTAAAATTTGCTTGAATAATTAGCGGACGCCATGTTGTGTTTGGAGAGCCCCTGTGTGCCCAAACTTTGGAGCTCCCCCACAAGTGACCCCATTTTGGAAACTAGACCCCCCAAGGCACCTTTCTAGATGCATAGTGAGCACTTGGAACCCCCAGGTGCTTCACAAATTAATTCGTAAAAATGAAAAAGTGAAAAAAAAAACACTTTTTCATTTTTACGAATCAATTTGTGAAGCACCTAGGGGTTCCAAGTGCTCACTATGCATCTAGAAAGGTGCCTTGGGGGGTCTAGTTTCCAAAATGGGGTCACTTGTGGGGGAGCTCTAATGTTTGGGCACACAGGCACTCTCTAAATGCAACATGGTATCCGCTAACAAATTGAATGGAAAATCGGCTCAAATTGTTAGCGGACACCACATTGCGTTTGGAGAGCCCCTCTGTGCCCAAACTTTGGAGCTCCCCCACAAGTGACCCCATTTTGGAAACTAGACCCCCCAAGGCACCTTTCTAGATGCATAGTGAGCACTTGGAACCCCAAGGTGCTTCACAAATTGATTCGTAATAATGAAAAAGTGAAAAAAAAAACACTTTGATTCATAAAAATGAAAATTTGTGAAGCACCTGGGGTTCCAAGTGCTCACTATGCATCTAGATAGGTGCCTTGGGGGGTCTAGTTTCCAAAATGGGGTCCCTTGTGGGGGAGCTCCAATGTTTGGGCACACAGGGACTCTCCAAATGCAACATGATATCCGCTAACAATTTGAGCCGACAATTTGTTAGCGGATATCATGTTGCATTTGGAGAGTCCCTGTGTGCCCAAACATTGGAGCTCCCCCACAAGTGACCCCATTTTGGAAACTAGACCCCCCAAGGCACCTATCTAGATTCATAGTGAGCACTTGGAACCCCAGGTGCTTCACAAATTGATTCATAAAAATGAAAAAGTGTTTTTTTTTTCACTTTTTCATTATTACGAATCAATTTGTGAAGCACCTGGGGTCACTTGTGGGGGAGCTCCAATGTTTGGGCACACAGGGGCTCTCCAAACGCAAAATGGCGTCCGCTAACAATTTGAGCCGATTTTCCATTCAATTTGTTAGCGGACACCATGTCGCGTTTGGAGAGCCCGTGATGTGCCTAAACAGTGGAGCTCCCCCACAAGTGTCCCCATTTTGGAAACTATACCCCTCAAGGATTTTATTAAGGTGTATAGTGAACATTTTGAACCCAGAGGTACGGCACAGAATTTGTTTACATTAGGTCATCATATTGAATAAGTTGTCATTATTCTTGAGCGCAAGTGCTCGCTACTTGAGTTTGCCTCGGGTACTCAGGTATGCACCATGTACAGCGTGTGCTTGAGTGACATGCTCGAGTCCCTGCTCCGCATGTTTCACGGTTATTAGACACCCAAAAGAAAACATGCGGGGATCGCTCGTGCATGGCAGGCAATCCCCGTGAAGTTTTTTGGCCGCGAAGCATATGGGGCAGAGACTCGAGCATGTCACTCAAATACCCACGATACTCAATGCATACCAGAGCACCCGATGCAAACTCAAGTAGCGAGCACTTGCTCTCAACACTAGTCGCCACATCGTCATCTTTTTTTCTTACTTTTGAAAAAATCCCAACCCCAGCCCTAACCCTAGCACAACCCTAGCCCTAGCACAACCCTAGCCCCAGCACAACCCTAGCCCCAGCACAACCCTAGCCCCAAACCCAGCCCTAACCCTAGCCCAATCCTAACCCAAGAGTTTATTTTTGACGCCGTTCCTTGTGCGGTATAAGTGATTAGACGACTTTATTCTTCGGGTCGGTGTGATTACAGCAATGCCAGAATCATATGGGGTTTTTATGACTGACAGCTGTCACACACTAAAAGACGCATTTTTTGTAAAATCTAGTTTTTGCATCGCCATATTTTGAGAGCTATAATTTTTCCAGATTTTGGCAGACTGTCATGTGACGGCTCGTTTTTTGCGGGATGACTTGACGTTGTTATTGGTGCCATTTTCAGGCACGTGACATTTTTTGATCGCTTTCTATTCCGATTTTTGGGAGGCAGAATAAACAAAAACCAACAATTCAGGAATTGTTTTTTTTTTTTTTTTTTTATTCTGTTCCGCGTGTGGTAAAATTGATGAGGTAGCTTTATTCTTCGGGTCAGTACGTTTACAGCGGTACCACATTTGTATCATTTTTCTATGTTTTGTCGCTTATACACAATAAAAGCTATTTTATAGAAAAAAATATTTTTTAGCATCGCTTTATTCTGAGAGCTATAACTTTTTTATTTTTCGGCTGATGGAGCTGTATGGCCAAGACCGCGACCAATCACCGATTTGTGCGGCACATTTAAATAGCGGCCGCGACCAATTGGATGTCAGCGCCGCTCCCCGGTCCTCCCTTCACACCCTAGCCGCTGATGTCCCCACAGTATCCACATGGTGTTACAAAGGTCCGGACATTTGTGTTAAAAATCGCTGATTGGTCGCCGACGCTGGGCGCGACCAATCACCGATTTTGTCGCCACATTTAAATAGCGTCGGCGACCAATCAGCGATTTTTAACACAAATGTCCGGACCTTTGTAACACCATGCGGATACTGTGGGGACATCAGCGGCTAGGGTGTGAAGGGAGGACCGGGGAGCGGCGCTGCGGGTCGGGATACTTCTGCTGCGAGCGCCCGCTCATGTCCCGGGTTCTCACAGCGGAAGTATCCGCACAGGCAGCGCCGCTGACATTCATGCGGCTGGGGTCTGAAGGGAGGCCCGCGACCAATCACCAATTTGGGCGCCAAATTTAAATATCGGCCGCTATTTAAATGTGGCGCCAAAATCGGTGATTGGTCGCGCCCAGCGTCCGCGACAAATCAGCACAGTAGTGTTTAACTTTTGCGGCAAGATCAGTGATTGGTCGGGTCCGAAGACCGCGACCAATCATCGAATCGTCTTCGTCATTACCGGGGAGCGGCGCTGCCTGTGCGGGTACTTCCGCAGCGAGAACCCGGGACATGAGCGGGCGCTCGCAGCAGAAGTATCCCGACCCGCAGCGCCGCTCCCCGATCCTCCCTTCCGCATGGAGGTCAGCGACGCTGGCGGTCCTTCCGCTGCTACCGGCCGGGAGATGAGCGCCTTGCGCCGCTCATCTCCCGGCTGCATCTCCGTCCCGCAGATGGGTCCGGCGGTCGAGGTCCTTCTGCTGGTACCGGCCCGGAGATGAGCGCCTCGCGGCCCGCAGATGAGCCGCTAACTGCCGCCATCTTTTTTCAGAAATCCCGCGGCGCTGATTAGCCGCTGCCGGACCAATGCGCGACGCGGGATTTCCTGGACAGACAGAAAGACAGACAGACAGACGGGATAAGACAATTATATATATAGATTGTCCAGGCATGACAAGATTCTTATATCTTCCTCTTTGAGTCCTGCAATTATCGCTGCCACAACCTTTGTGAAGGCTCAAGGAGCAGAGGAGATCCCGAAGGAAAGTGAGGTAAGCTCGAGATGAGTTAACATGCATTGTACCCAGACCGCTATTCGAAGACATCTTCGATGATTCACGTGGATGGGAATATGAAGGTATGCATTGTGACGTCCTCATATCTCGAAAGAGCCCTTTTTAGTTTTGAGTTTACCCTGGGTGATGGGGGACTCGGTGTCGGCTCCTGTAACGAAGAGATGGGATGTAGCCGTGGCCCGGACCCGACCCGTGCTCAGGGCCGTCAAATGAAAAAGGAAGATGTTGTGGGTTCGTCCGGGTTGAGTGGCTTTATTTTTAACGACTACTCCACCTGTGGTGCCTTGTGAAGGGTCACCAGCGCCACTGCAGTCCGCCGAGGCCCGGTGTCATGGCGGCCAAAGTTCTCACTGCTCCCTACAGGCGGAGCAAGGCCTCAGGGCAGGCAGACAGGATGGAAGAGGGTAGTAGTGCGGGGAGTACGGGCACCGCGTCGCATGGTATGGCGCGTAATGAACAGTCCGGAGGCCATAGGGGTGAACTTCCAAGGCTTTACTCACTTAGAGATGATAGCGGGAAGGCGACTCCCTGCTCCCCGCGGAGTCCTGCGGCCACCAGGGACGGAGGTCCGACTACCTTCGAGAATGTCCAGTGTTCGGTAGCGACCCTACACCAGAGTGTTCCTGCACTACAAGCTTCACCTTTTCCCGTCTGTGCGTGTGTAGATAGGCCGGGTTTCCCTCTGAGCTCCTCTCAGGACTAGGGCACGGGTGGCAATTCCTCTCCATCCGATGCCCGGCGGGATCCTCAGGGCCTAACCGGGCTTTCCCGTCCAGGACATGGAGTACAAGGTCGGGTGTCGGGGGCCGGTACCCCTCTTGCAGCAGGAATCCCTCTGAATAGATCAGGTAGGCGAGGACAGGTGGCGTGCTCCGCTCCGTCTGCATCCTTCCCGGGACCCATTTGCTGGGGAGCCACACTCTAGAGCTCCCGGGCCTTCTTGATTCTGGTCCTTGGCCGGGTTGAGACATTCCTTGTCTACAACCTACCTCTCGTCCCAAGCCCAGGGTACGAGGGCTGTGTCCCTTGCCGGTGCAGGCCTACACAGGATCTGCGCTCCCGGAGGGAAGTCACATTAACACACAGTAGTTTGACAGCACAGTACGAACACTAGAACCGACGACTTAGGACGGAAGGACCAAGATCAAAGATGGCTTTTAATTAAATATGAAATTTTAGGTGTAACTAACTTGTGAGTCCTCCACCCACACCCACTAACTGGTTCCTACCACTTTGTGTTCCCCAGTCTCCCTGTAACCAGGGGAGCAGCACCTAGTGCCTACTAGCTCCCTCTGAATGTGGTGTTGGATGCAAGGCTGGGTCACGACTATCACACTGGCCTTACCTCAGAGGAGGGACACCACACTCCATTAGAGAAGTGCAGCATTCCTGTCGCGGTCGAACCATCAGGGGCGCCACAGCATCCTTTAGGTTGATGGTAGCTAGGTGATCACCTTGCTCTAGAAGGGGCAGAATGGATCTTATTGCTTCCATGCGGAACCTTGTTTTGATTATGAACTTGTTCAAAAACCTGAGATCTACAATAGTTCCACTTGTTTTTTGAGCTAGAAAAAATCCTGGAGTAAACCTCTAAGCTTCTTTCCTTCAAGGGAACCTCCTCCAGGACCCACATCTTAATAAATTCTCTGATAGATCTCTCTAGAAGGAATTGCTTTTTCTTGTTGGAAAAAGAGGAGAGTCCCCCACGTCCTTTCTGCCGCCTACCAGAGCATCATTGCAAGGCTTTATCTCAGCTTGTGGAAGGCCTCTGCTCTGAGTCCTGCTGATTCGGCTTTGGCCTTCTACTTTGACCCCAAAATGAAGGACCCTATCTGCATCTCATTGGACTGGGAAGGGTCTTTCCTTCCTTGTTAGATAGATATTCCATTAGCTAGTCCAACTGAGCCCCTGAAGAGACATCCTGGCTCAAATTCCATAGAGCAGAGGGCACTCTTAGAAGGGACATCTCCCCCCCTCCATGGTTTTATCCAGAGTGCCCCTGTAATACAATGGTACAGGTGGATAGCCTGGACTGTTACACCGCGGTGTCACACAGGAAATCCGATGCCAACACCACATGTTTGAAATATGTCAGAATCTTATCTCTAGACTTCCCTTTGTCGATATCCTCCTCCATCTAGAGGTCTCTGGCCACAATGTAAGAGGAAATAGAGGCTTTTGCCTGTGCCGCAGCCATAGGCAGATTATAATGAGGGCAATCTGGGCTACCGCCCGGGGCTCCAGGGGATTCATGGCCAGATTGCCCTCATTATAATATGTGCGGCGCCATGGCAAATACCGGCAGTCAGAGGCGGGGGGGCCCCCGGACCGCTCCCCCAGCAGTGGTGCACGGCCGCTACTTCTTCTTCGGCCGGACCAGCACTGCACCTGTTAACTTCCCTGTGTGCTGGCCCGGCCACGTCACAGCTAGGAGACACGGCCCTGTGCGCGGCCGTGTCTGCTAGTGTGACGTCATGCAGTGCGCGCTGCACTGCTGCACCGGAGAGGAGCTGGAGGACTGGAGCCGAGCCGGGGGATGGTGAGTGTGTGTGTGAGAGTGTGTGTGTGTGTGAGAGTGTGTGTGAGTGAGTGTGTGTGTGTGTGCAGGCAGATATCATTGTGTGATGTCTGTTTATATGTATTTTTGTGTTTCAAATGTGTTTATGCGTATATGTCTGTATATGTTTGTGTGTGTGCGTGACTGCGTGCAGCATCCTGCTGTGTATAGATGGCTACGTGCGGCCCCCTGCTGTGTATAGATGGCTACCTGCAGCCTCCTGCTGAGTATAGATGGCACCATGCAGCCTCCTGATGTGTATAGATGGCTACGTGCGGCCCCCTGCTGTGTATAAATGGCTACGTGCGGCCTCCTGCAGTGCATAGATGGCTATGTGCAGCCTCCTGCTGTGTATTGATGGCTACGTGCGGCCTCCCGCTGTGTAAAGATGGCTACGTGCGGCCTCCTGCTGTGTATAGATGGCTATGTGCGGCCTCCCGCTGTGTATAGATGGCTACGTGCAGCCTCCTGCTGTGTATAGATGGCTACGTGCGGCCTCCTGCTGTGTATAGATGGCTACGTGCGGCCTCCTGCAGTGCATAGATGGCTATGTGCAGCCTCCTGCTGTGTATTGATGGCTACGTGCGGCCTCCCGCTGTGTAAAGATGGCTACGTGCAGCCTCCTGCTGTGTATAGATGGCTATGTGCGGCCTCCCGCTGTGTATAGATGGCTACGTGCAGCCTCCCGCTGTGTATAGATGGCTACGTGCGGGTTCTGCTGTGTATAGATGGCTACGTGCGGCCTCCTGCTGTGTATAGATGGCTATGTGCGGCCTCCCGCTGTGTATAGATGGCTACGTGCAGCCTCCCGCTGTGTATAGATGGCTACGTGCGGCCTCCCGCTGTGTATAGATGGCTACGTGTGCTCAATATTAAGTCATACAATTAATGTAAGGCTATGTGCCCACGATGCAGAAATGCTCTGGATTTTTTTTTGAGCGTTTCTGCATCTCCCTGGCAGAAAAAACGCATGCGGATTGTACATGCGGATTGTACATGCGTTTTCCTGCCAGGGACATGCGGATGTGAAGTGATTTTAGCATCACTTGGAAAGTGCTTGTCAACTTGGTTACACTATATAAATCCATGCAAACAGCAACCGGCATAGATTTATATAGTGTGACTGTAAAAGAATGGTAAAAAAATAAAAAATAAATATATACTTACCTCCTGATGGCCTGCCGACGTCAGCGGTTGCGTGACCCGTCACAGGACTAAATGACGTCACCACAGGTCCTTTAGTCTACCACGAGCTGCCGGCAAGCCAGGACGTATCAGATAAAGACACCGGGGGCCATCAGAAGGTAAGTAT
Source organism: Phyllobates terribilis (assembly GCF_046119375.1). Taxonomy (NCBI): domain Eukaryota; kingdom Metazoa; phylum Chordata; class Amphibia; order Anura; family Dendrobatidae; genus Phyllobates; species Phyllobates terribilis. The sequence goes on from NW_027362770.1 coordinate 178,707,082, forward strand.
AATATTTATTTTTTATTTTATTCTTTTTTTTACAGGTTCTATGGTACCCGGGTCTTGATGAGAGTCTCCTCTTCTCCACACCCGGGTACCATCCGCACATTGGAACGCATGGATTCCGCATGTTCTTATCTAGTGAAGCGGAATGCACGTGTTCTAATACAAGTCAATGGCGGCGAAGACGCCGCGCTTCCGCAAAATAATTGGTAGTGCTGCGTTTTTTTCTGCAATGATAATCCGCAGCGGAAATTTCCGCAGCATGTGCACAGCACATGCGGATTATCATTGGGGAACATGGCCGACCTTCTACCAAGGGTTTTTTAAGTATTTCTGCATTGGAATTGCCGCTGCGGAAACGCTTAAAAAAAGCATAGTGGGCACACAGCCTAAAAAAAAATATTATAATTAATATATTAATATTGTGCCAAATTAATTTCACGTGAACTATCACATGATCTATCACAGGGGATCATGTGACATGTGATACATCAGGTGTGTGTGTGTGTGTGGGGGGGCGCCTTCTAAACTGCCCGCGGCCCTTGCTACTCTTAACCCACCCCTGGCAGAAGCGGTGCTGAGAAATGGTGTCCTGCTCCTTTAAGTACTTGTGGAGCTGGTGTCTGACCTGGAAGTTACACACATCTTATAGCAGAGCAAAAATACTGGCAAAATCTTTGGGCCCCCTTGAGACCCTGCCCAGGCTCCGTCTCCACCCCTCAAACCTTCCACAGTCCCACCGCCCAATCTTGGAAAAACTCCATTTCTTCACCACGTCCTCACCATTCACACATTAACAGTTCCCGTCGAACACCATATCACATACATAGCCAGGAGCTTTTGTTTTGGCCAAAAGATTTTTTAATCCACCAGGACAAGGTAGAAGACTCTGTTGGCCAGGTCCTACTCTACTCTAACCTATTAAACATTTCTTAAAATAGCCAATACTCTTTTTAGCTATATTTTTATTTATTTTTCTTGAAGGGAATGTGTCACATACATTTTTTAAAATGACCAATAATATCACATACAAGTGACGAATACCGTCACACCATGACCAGACCGAATATTACCACCACATAGTGACGAAATAATACCACATACAAGGAACAAATACCACCACACCATGACTAGTTCACATATTACCACCATATAGTGACTGAATAATACCACATACAAGGAACAAATACCATCACACCATGACTAGTTCACATATTACCACCATATAGTGACTGAATAATACCACATACAAGGAACAAATACCGCCACACCATCACTTGACCACATATTACCACCACATAGTGACCGAATATTACAATACTGATCATCAAAAAAAACAAACAGAATACTAAGTGCCATTATACACAGGAGCTCTGTATACAGTGTATAGTGTACAGGTAATACAGTGATCACCGGTGACATTATACACATGAGCTCTGTATATAGTGTCAGTGTTCAGGTAATACAGTGATCACTGGTGATATTATACACAAGAGCTCTGTATACAGTGTGCAGGTAATACAGGGATCACCAGTGACATTATACACAGGAGCTCTATATATAGTGTCAGTGTACAGGTAATACACTGTCAGTTACGTCTCTCTAGTTGAAAATATTCGTCTTTGCTTTTCATCCAGCGCAGACCGCCATCATCTCTTCCAGGACTCGTCTCTGCATAAAATAACACACAGTTATCTAGAGCACATTCCCCACTTTTCCCCCCTCTTCTACACAGCTTAATACAGACGTGAACCCACCATAATATATCATTAGTTATTATGCAACCCACCGTTCAAAATATAAATTTTAATCCACCACTCTGCCCCCACTAACCATAAATAGCCACTTTCCCCACCTAATAAATATATAAATTAGTTAGCACCTGTACTCTTTCCCCCAATTCATTACCTGTGACACTTCAATGCCAGCCCTTACTCGGTACATCCTGCTCCCCGATTCATTAGATTTACATGCACCCCTCCTCCCCAGTTCATTATGTTATGTCCTCTCTCTCTTCCACCTCCACCCTCTATTCATTATCAACTGCTCTCCCCCATATTCAATACATCATTTGCTCTCCCCCACCCTCAATTCATCATCATTTACTGTCCCCCATCCGCCAGTCTCAATACATCATTTAATACCCACACCCTCAAAATTCATCATTATTTGCTCCCCATCTCCCCCAAGTCATCATTTGTCCTCCCCACCCCCCACATTCAATTAATTTGCTCTCCCCACCCCCACCTTCAATTCACTTGCTCTCCTCACCCCCCACCTACAATCCAATTGCAGTCCCCGATCCCCCACCCTTACTTCATCATTTGCAGTCCCCCCTATCACTTCATCATTTGCAGTCACCCTCACTTCATCATTTGCAGTCCCCCCTCTCACTTCATCATTTGCAGTCACCCTCACTTCATCATTTGCAGTCCCCCTCCTCCCTCACTTCATCATTTGCAGCCCTCCTCTCACTTCATCATTTGCAGACACCCTCCCCCCTCACTTCATCATTTGCAGTCCCCCCCCCTCACTTCATCATTTGCAGCCCTCCTCTCACTTCATCATTTGCAGCCCCCCTCCCCCCCACACTTCATCATTTGCAGTCCTCCTCCCCCTCACTTCATCATTAGCAGTCCCCCTCCCCTGCATCATTTGCAGTTCCCCTCTCCCCCCTCACTTCATCATTTGCAGTTCCCCTCCCTCTCACCTCATCATTTGCAGTCCCCCTCCCCTCTCACTTCATCATTGCATTCCCGCCTCCCCCTCACTTCATCATTTGCAGTTCCCCTCTCCCCCCTCACTTCATCATTTGCAGTTCCCCTCTCCCCCCTCATTTCATCATTTGCAGTCTCCCTCCCCCCTCACTTCATCATTTGCAGCCCCCCTCCTCCCTCACTTCATCATTTGCAGTCCCCCTCCTCCACTTTACTACATCATTTGCAGTCCCCCCTCACCCATTCAATTTATTTTATAAAGAAAAAAAAATCTTCATACTTACCTCACTTACGATCGCCCAGGGGCATATGGGGGACTCGGTACCCGGGCCTCTACCTTCTTTGGGATGTCACGGCATTCGGCTCCCGGGCCCGTCCTCTGGGGTCACTCTTTAAAAGGGGGTTTTGTCAACAGTTTGTCTCGTGACGCCACCTGTGGTTTCTGGTAATAGTTACCAGCGCTGCTGCAGACCTCCGGGGGTGATGGGATGGCAGCTGGGATGTTTCTGCTCCCCACAGGCAGAGCGGGTCCCCGGGGCAGGGTTGATGGATGGGATGCAGGTGAGAGATGGCCTGGTCGGGTCAGGGGGAATAACGGACACGCACACAGGGGATTCGCTTCAGTAGCATTACTGGTGTAACGGCAGGTATGGTCCAGGGTACTTAATAGGAAGGGTGCACTTCAGAACTCTCCCCAGTGAGCGGGTTGTAGGCCTCCTGGTCCGTGTCTTCCTCTCTCTAAGCTTCTGGCCAGCCTGAAACTTGGCCTAGCTTCTATATTGTTTTGCTCTCTCACCTGACTGCTTGGTAGTAGGACTTTTCTCTGGTAACCACTATCCCTGGACGCCGGGGCCTTCGTGGTTCCTAGTCCTGTAATTGATGGCAGCTTCAAGATAACCAGGGGTCTGGAAGCCTCCTGGTATGCTGGTTGTCCCTACTGGGTGTAGAGGACCCTGTAGGCACGGACCCGGTGTCTGGCTTGTGCCTTGGGGTGAGCTTCAGACGCTCCTCTGCCCCCTTAACTCCTCTCTTCTCTCTACTTGCCTCGGCCACACTCAGGGCCCTCAATGCAGCAGCAGATGTGCTGCGTCTTCACTGCTCTAAGCGTCAGCACACTCTCTCTCAGACTGAGACTAACTGCCTAACTCCTCCCTCCAGTTTATATATCCCTAACAGGGCTCCCTCTGGTGGTTTGAGGTGGAAGGGTGGAGGTGTTTGTTTGTAGTGAGGGCCTCTTGTGCAGAAGTCCATCCATGCACCCTTTTGGGTCCTGTGGTACCTGTGGAAGCAGGGTGCCACAGGCGCAGATCCGCTTCTACTGTCCTGGCAACAGCCAGTGCCTCGCGTACATGACGGCGCGTATGTGACGACATCATTGCGTATGCGCCGTCACCTGACTAGAAGTCCGGAAAAGGCAGAGGGAGCAAGAGCTGCCCAGCCGTTCAGTTATTTTGACGGCCGTGGAGCTCCGGGAAAGCTTCCAGCGCCAAGGTGTGTGCTGCCGAAAGCGGCAACCCGGCACACAGCACTTTGTGGCACCCTCTGCTCACCGGGCCCCATACAGCAGTAAGGGCAGTAATGCCCTGATGGCGGCCCTGAGCGCAACTTACATCACATAGCAGAGCCTTACATCACAGGGACGCAGGGAAAAGCTGAAGGTAACAGTGTGGCACCCCTGAGGGTTCAGTCGCCACAGAGGTACTGCACCTCATCCAGAGGTGTGGCATCTCCTTCTCTCAGGTAAGGATGGAGTACTGCCTGGGACCCCACCACCTGCACTCAACACTACACTACTCCAGGCCGGCCGGAAGGGCATTATGCACTTCTTTTGCCGCCCTGTCCCTGGCTGAGTGGGGGGAACCAAAAGTGAGGGGGAACCAGTAGTGGGTGTGGGTGGAGGACGTATAACAGGGGAGCATTAGAGAATAGATATATATAGGGAGCCATCTTAGAGTAGTGAGTAAGTAAGTGAGCAGCAAGAGAAGAGGAGAGGAGCAGAGTCTCTTCAGGAGCTCTGCTCCATAGTGGGGCCTAGTAAGAGAGGCCCAGGAGTGAGGGGGAGTCAGGGAGGAAGGCTCCGGTAACAGAAGGGATCCCATGGGGTACGGTGAGTGCAGGACGGCACCTGTACGCCCGAATCTGCCAAGTGTCAGAGGGATCAGGCCGCAAGAAGAGAACCGGTCCCTGGGCTAGCCGAGTTACTCCAGGTCTCGGTTGGAAAACCGGAGGCTTCTGCACTTCCATGGTGCAGTTGCCACATCCTCACCCAAGCCGCCGTGAAGGGCACCAAGTAGGTCCGGGAACTCCAGGTTGCCCAGAGAGATCTCAGAGTACCCGATCGGGACTTTGTGTGGGGGAGCGCAGGGCAGGAGGGAGAAGACCCAGTGTGGGAAGTCGGTCAAGGAAGGAACATAAAGAAAGGGGGTCCCGTTAAGTGCTTCTGATATACTTGAGGGAGTGCTGAACCCCTGCCTGGTAAACGCAGTGCGACGCGGGAGGCTGACACCTGGACACTGTACCCGAGGAACCTAAAGAACTGTGAGTAAACTTGGATGACTGCACTCCACTGTCTCTGTCAGTTATTTCTACCACGCTACCGCTCCTGCACTATAACGCCCAGCATCACCATCTGCAACTACACTGCCCTGGAGCTGTGGAGAGCCGCACCAACCCAGCTGCCCTAACATCTGCTCCAGAGGTCTGCAGCAGCGCCGGTACCCATTACCGGGAACCACAGGTGGCGTCACGAGACAAACTGTTTACAAAACCCCTTTTAAAGAGTGACCCCAGGGTACGGGCCCGGGAGCCGACTGCCGTGACATCCCAAGGAGGTAAAGGCCCGGGTACCGAGTCCCCATATCCCCCTGGGTGAGTCAACAGCACTTAATCCCTAGAACATGACCAGGAGGGTGCAAATGTCCCTGCTGGCTCAAAATATTAACCCTGTGATGGGTCAGCACTGCTCCAAACATATTTATATATAAATAAAAGACAGTGATCAGCATTCCCATCCATGTGGACACACAAAGACTGGAGCGCCCCAAAGGAAGGATCTATATAAAAAAAAATGAAAAAAGAGAGCTACTTCCCAACATCACCACCTGTCCCTTCAGGAAGAAAGAAGTAAAAAACACAAGGGAAGGAGGGGAACTAGTAGGTGATTATATAGACAAAAGACCATGTAAACTAATTGCTATCACCTGTCCTTTGTTCCTGGAGGATAAAATCCCCATTGGTGCTGCTGATGTTGGACGACAAGAAAGGTAAAGCTGTGTCTGCGCACGGGCTTCAGTGTTTTTTTTCTTTTGCAGTCTTTGTCCTGTCTTGTATTATTTCTCTAATACCCCAGGTACTACAGTCCGATGCTGGTGAGACCCACGCCAAGCGAACAGTTATCACCTGGGTTATAACTTGTTTAGGCTACAATACCCCTTTAACCTTTGATATGGCCATAAGGAATATACAGTATTCACCCTCTTGGCATTTTTCGTGTTTTGCTACCTCACAACCTGGAATTTCCCTGTTTTTTTGAGAGTTTGCATCAGTTAATGTAAAGAACCTGCCGACAGCGGTGAACATTTGGTTTTCTTTTTATTGTGAGCAAATAGGACAAAATAACTGAAAACTTCAATGTACATAACTATTCACCCCCCTGAAGTCAGTACTTTGTAGAGCCTCCCTTTGTGGCAATTACCACTGCAAGTCGCTTTGGATAAGTCTCTCTGAGCTTTAAACATCTTGCTACTTGAATTGTTGCCCATTCCACAAAGCAAAACTGCTCCAGCTCCTTCAATTTAGATGGTTTCCTTCAAGTCTGACCACAGATTCTCAATTGGATTACGGTCTGGGCTTTGACTAGGCCACTCCAGAACATTGACACGTTTCCCCTTAAGCCACTCGAGTGTTGCTTTAGCAGTATACTTTAGGTCATTGTCGTGTTGGAAGGTGAACCTCCATCCCAGTCTCAAATCACTGACAGACAAACAGGTTTTGCTCAAGAATATCCCTGTATTTCGCACCATCCATCTTTCCCTCGACTTGGACCATTTTCCCTGTCCCCTGTTCTTGGGGTAATGAGTTGTGTTGGTTTGGCGGAAGACATAGCATTTGTCTTGATGGCTAAAAAGTTCAATTTTGGTCTCATTTGACCACAACACCTTTCTCCATACATTTGGGGAATCTCCCGCATGTCTTTTAGCAAACTCAAAATGAGACTTACAATTTTTGTGTGTAAGTAAAGGCTTTTGTCTGCTCACACTTCCATAAAGGCCACCTCTATAGAGTGTACAGCTTATTGTGGTCGCATGGACAGGTACTCCAGTCTCTACTTGGGAACTCTGCAGCTCCTTCAGGGTTACCTTTGGTCTCTGTGCTACCTCTCTGATTAATGCCCTCCTTGCCAGAGCTGAGAGTTTTGGTGGGCGACCATCTCTTGGCAGGTTTGTTGTGGTATCATGTTCTATCCATTTGATGATATTGAATTTGATGGTGCTCCGGGGGATCTTTAGATATTTTTTTATAAATCAACCCTGACTTGTACTTCTTAACAACTTTGTCCCTGACTTGTTTAGAGATCTACTTGGTCTTCATGGTGTTGTTTGAAGATCTCCTTGGTCTTCATGGTGTTGTTTAGAGATCTCCTTGGTCTTCATGGTGTTGTTTGGTTAGTGGTGCCTCTTGTTAATAGTGTTGCAGCCTCTGTGGCCTTTCAGGAAAGGTAAAGTGTATATACTGACAGACATGTGACACTTAGATTGCACACATGTGGACGTCCTGTCACTAAGCATGGGACTTATGTAGGGAATTGCTTGCACCAAAATTTTTTAGGAGCTTCATAGAAAAAGGGGTTAATTCATATGCACATGCCATTTTTTAGTTATTTGGTACCATAAATTTAATTTATGCTTATATTTTTCTCACTTCACTTCACCAACTTAGACTATTTAGTGCTGATGCATCACACACAAATCGGATTGCAAATATTTTTACACACAGGTTGTAATGTGACAAAATAGATAAAAAGTCAATGGGGTGAATACTTTCGCAAGCCGCTGTATCATGACATGATTATGGAGATTTGATACAGGACCAGCTCTATACCTACTTCTCTCTTCAATGCAGAGCTCTGCGTTTGCTTTTTATGGGGCTTCACAAACTAATCTTCTTATACTGCTCCACAAATTTTTTGCCTGGTTTCCCTTCCACAAGTTTGGACTCTGTTCTGTGTCCAAACTCAGAGAACCATAGAAAATAAGCCTGTGCAACTCGGGATCATTTCTGTCGAAACAGCTTCTCCCCTTACTGGACCTCACAGAGACGCCCTGGACTTTGTTCAGAGGGATTGGTTGGCGGGACTCCAATTCCAGCTGGGGTTTAATGATTGAGGGAGGGAGAACTCATGAAAAACAGCACACAAGTTCTAGAAAGAGCAGCCGTGCAGAAGAAGACACTGGACACATTGGATCATGGCTTTCAGGTCGGACTCCTATGTTGTTCTGAACGATGGGCATAAAATGCCAGTGATTGGATTTGGCACCTATGCCCCAAAAACGGTGAGTAAGTGACGCGTCCAGGGGGATGGGGACACGACTTGGCGTCCGGGCCTTGTTGCCTGATCTTGGGGGATGTCGCGGTGGCCGGCTCCCGGGCCCGTACCCTGGGGTCACTCTTAAAAGGAAAGGGGGGAAGTTATATGGGATAGGGGAATGTTCGTGACGCCACCCATGGTGTCTGGTGAGGACCAACAGCACTGCGACAGTCCTCTGAGGCCGGTGTTCAGGCAGCTTAGTTGGTGCGGCTCCCCACAGGTGGAGCGGGGCCTCAAGTGTAGAGAGGGTGTAGAATAGAGTGTTGGCGGGTGCAGAGCCGCGGAGGAAAGAACAGACAGAGGCAGAAGTTAAAGTCATCCAAGTCTTTACTCACTGTGGTGTTTACTCAGCTCAGAGCTTCTCTCTGCTGTCACCTGGCGAGCTGCGGCCGCCAGGGTGGGGTTCAGCACTCCCCAGGTAGTTCAGGAGCACTTGTCAGGACCACCGCTCTAGTGTGTTCCTCTCTTGTTCAACTTCTCCCGCCTTGTGTCCCCCACTGAGTCCCGTACGGGTACTGCGATGTCCCTTGTGGGTAACGTGTAGTTCCCGGACCGACTGGGTGCCCTTTTTGGTGACTTGTGGTGAGAACGTGGAGTAAGGCTGGGTCCCTCTGGATAAACTCAGATTAGGGCATACAGGTGGCGACTCCGCTCCGTCCGTATACCCCTGGGATCCACATAAGCCTCCGGACTTTTCCGACAGAGACGTGAAGTGCAAATTCAGATAATTGGGGACCGGTACCCCCTCTTGCGGCAGAGTCTCTCTAGCTGGGCCAGAATAAGGTATGCAGGTGGCGACTCCGCTCCGTCCGCACCCCCTGAGATCATTTCGCCTGTGGAGCCTCTCTCCTCTGCTCCCCTCCTGGGCCTTCTTGCTTGGACCCTGACCGGGGACAGAGCCAGTTGTAACTCTGCCGCGACCCCCCGTCTCGAGGCATGAGACCAGGGACCGTGGACCCTCAGCCGGCTGCAGCCTTGTGCTGACTTGCCGTCCCAAAGACCCACGACCAAAGACCTAGTTATTAAGATGGCCTCCAGTTATATAGAATTCTAATACAGTGCTTAAGTAAATGCTTCCTCCACCCTCACTCACTACGTGGTTCCCCCTAACTTTGGTTCCCCCCAACTCCTCCATTCAGGCCTGGGGCAGCACTATGGTGCTTTAGACCCCCTACCGAACTGGAGTGGTGTAGTGTTGAGTGTGTGGTAGGGGTACTGTGCAGTACTCCATCCTTACCTGGGAGAGGAGATACCACACCTCGTTCTGAGGTGCAGTACCCCTGTGGCAACTGAACCCTCAGGGGCGCCACATAAGCAGAAGGTAAAGCCATGCGTTCCTCGTAGAAAATTCAGAAGGCTGACCCTTGTTTTCAGCCTAGATATTATTTTGTGAAGTTTTTCCGACCAGAATCAGGAGAAAAGAGATGCATATAAAAATATGATCACGATTACGTCTTGCAGTACACTAAACAACAAGCCATGGAGGGCACCAAGTCGGCCATTGAGGTTGGATATCGGCACATCGACGGCGCCGCTATGTATGACAATGAAGTTGAGGTTGGCCAAGCCATCAGAGCAAAAATTGCTGATGGGACGGTGAAAAGAGAAGATATTTTTTACACTGGAAAGGTAAGCTAACTTTTTAAACCTTGATTAAAATTTTAATGTTTTTTTCTTATTAAAGTGGCCATTAGGGGGCGATGTTTTAATTGCAGGCATGTTCATTTTTAATTATTTTTTGCAGCTTTGGGGTAATAACCACACTCCCGAGAGGGTCCGACCTGCCTTGGAAAAATCTCTGAAGGATCTACAGCTGGATTACATGGACCTCTTCCTTATCCACACACCAGTAGCGTTTAAGGTTAGGACAATTATGGATTTTTCTAATGAGCAGAAGTTTTTTTTTTGTGGCACCAACTGTTCATATTTGCACTGGAAATTCCAATTGAAATAGAGGACTTCATGGTCTCATTTTCTTCTCTTTCTCCTCCAGCCCGGAGATGATCTATATCCAAAGGGTGAAAATGGGAACATGATTTTTCATAACACAGACATCCGGGATACATGGAAGGTAGTTATGGGGGCTGGAATTACAAAGGTAATTTGTAACCAGTGGTGGTAACTAGTTTTGGTTGGCATATTAGGACATTATCCGGAAGGGGGAGCCACTATATGGTCATACATTCATTTGATTGGTTGGCATGTAATACCACACTTCACCTTTAGTGGCCACTGCAGGGGAAGTTTATGGCCAGCACAACTTCCTGTGATCGCCGGGGTGGTCTCAAAGAAATGTCCCCCTCTTTATATCATACCACTGAATGAATTGGTAATTTTTAGGCTATGGAAGCGTGCAAGGATGCCGGGCTCGTCAGATCCATTGGGGTCTCAAATTTTAACCGAAGGCAACTGGAGCTGATTCTCAACATGCCAGGACTCAAGTACAAACCAGCGTGCAACCAGGTAATATGGATGGATTCCTCATTAAAATGAATTCTTCCACCTCCAAAAATGTAAGACTTTCTGTCATGTCCCTCTGTTCCAATTCTTGGTGTGCCGTAATGACAGCCTTCTGGTTGGTTATCAAACTTAAGACGTTAACAAGCGGATGTACAAATCCTTTGCCTACAGGTGGAATGTCACATATTCCTCAATCAGAGCAAATTATTGGAGTTCTGTAAATCTCATGACATTGTACTGGTCGGATACAGCGTGCTGGGGTCCAGCAGAGATGAGACCTGGTAAGAACAACTGCATTTATTTACTGTATGTAATAGAGGAGGAAATAATAGAGACATTGTACATAGGACATAAAATCAGTCCTATGTACAAGAATATAACTACTATAATACTGCCCCTATATACAAGAATATAACTACTATAATACTGCTCCTATATACAAGAATATAACTACTATAATACTGCCCCCTATGTACAAGAATATAACTACTATAATACTGCTCCTATGTACAAGAATATAACTACTATAATACTGCCCCCTATATACAAGAATATAACTACTATAATACTGACCCCTATGTACAAGAATATAACTACTATAATACTGACCCCTATGTACAAGAATATAACTACTATAATACTGCCCCTATATACAAGAATATAACTGCTATAATACTGCCCCTATGTACAAGAATATAACTACTATAATACTGCTCCTATGTACAAGAATATAACTACTATAATACTGCTCCTATATACAAGAATATAACTACTATAATACTGCCCCTATATACAAGAATATAACTACTATAATACTGCTCCTATGTACAAGAATATAACTACTATAATACTGCCCCTATGTACAAGAATATAACTACTATAATACTGCTCCTATATACAAGAATATAACTACTATAATACTGCCCCTATGTACAAGAATATAACTACTATAATACTGCTCCTATGTACAAGAATATAACTACTATCATACTGCTCCTATGTACAAGAATATAACTACTATAATACTGCCCCTATGTACAAGAATATAACTACTATAATACTGCCCCCTATGTACAAGAATATAACTACTATAATACTGCCCCTATGTACAAGGATATAACTACTATAATACTGCCCCTATGTACAAGAATATAACTACTATAATACTGCTCCTATGTACAAGAATATAACTACTATCATACTGCTCCTATGTACAAGAATATAACTACTATAATACTGCCCCTATGTACAAGGATATAACTACTATAATACTGCCCCTATGTACAAGAATATAACTACTATAATACTGCTCCTATGTACAAGAATATAACTACTATCATACTGCTCCTATGTACAAGAATATAACTACTATAATACTGCCCCTATGTACAAGAATATAACTACTATAATACTGCCCCTATGTACAAGAATATAACTACTATAATACTGCTCCTATATACAAGAATATAACTACTATAATACTGCTCCTATATACAAGAATATAACTACTATCATACTGCTCCTATGTACAAGAATATAACTACTATAATACTGCCCCCTATGTACAAGAATATAACTACTATAATACTGCCCCCTATGTACAAGAATATAACTACTATCATACTGCTCCTATGTACAAGAATATAACTACTATAATACTGCCCCTATGTTCAAGAATATAACTACTATAATACTGCTCCTATGTACAAGAATATAACTACTATAATACTGCCCCTATGTACAAGAATATAACTACTATAATACTGCTCCCTATGTACAAGAATATAACTACTATAATACTGCTCCCTATGTACAAGAATATAACTACTATAATACTGCCCCCTATGTGCAAGAATATAATTACTATAATACTGCTCCTATGTACAAGAATATAACTACTATAATACTGCTCCTATGTACAAGAATATAACTACTATAATACTGCCCCTATGTACAAGAATATAACTACTATAATACTGCCCCTATGTACAAGAATATAACTACTATAATACTGCTCCTATGTACAAGAATATAACTACTATAATACTGCTCCTATGTACAAGAATATAACTACTATAATACTGCCCCTATGTACAAGAATATAACTACTATAATACTGCCCCTATGTACAAGAATATAACTACTATAATACTGCTCCTATATACAAGAATATAACTACTATAATACTGCTCCTATATACAAGAATATAACTACTATCATACTGCTCCTATGTACAAGAATATAACTACTATAATACTGCCCCCTATGTACAATAATATAACTACTATAATACTGCCCCCTATGTACAAGAATATAACTACTATCATACTGCTCCTATGTACAAGAATATAACTACTATCATACTGCTCCTATGTACAAGAATATAACTACTATAATACTGCCCCTAGGTACAAGAATATAACTACTATAATACTGCCCCTATGTACAAGAATATAACTACTATAATACTGCTCCTATGTACAAGAATATAACTACTATAATACTGCTCCTATGTACAAGAATATAACTACTATAATACTGCCCCTATGTACAAGAATATAACTACTATAATACTGCCCCTATGTACAAGAATATAACTACTATAATACTGCCCCTATGTACAAGAATATAACTACTATAATACTGCTCCTATATACAAGAATATAACTACTATAATACTGCTCCTATATACAAGAATATAACTACTATCATACTGCTCCTATGTACAAGAATATAACTACTATAATACTGCCCCCTATGTACAAGAATATAACTACTATAATACTGCCCCCTATGTACAAGAATATAACTACTATCATACTGCTCCTATGTACAAGAATATAACTACTATAATACTGCCCCTATGTTCAAGAATATAACTACTATAATACTGCTCCTATGTACAAGAATATAACTACTATAATACTGCCCCTATGTACAAGAATATAACTACTATAATACTGCTCCCTATGTACAAGAATATAACTACTATAATACTGCTCCCTATGTACAAGAATATAACTACTATAATACTGCCCCCTATGTGCAAGAATATAATTACTATAATACTGCTCCTATGTACAAGAATATAACTACTATAATACTGCTCCTATGTACAAGAATATAACTACTATAATACTGCCCCTATGTACAAGAATATAACTACTATAATACTGCCCCTATGTACAAGAATATAACTACTATAATACTGCTCCTATGTACAAGAATATAACTACTATAATACTGCCCCCTATGTGCAAGAATATAATTACTATAATACTGCTCCTATGTACAAGAATATAACTACTATAATACTGCCCCTATGTACAAGAATATACCTACTATAATACTGCTCCCTATGTACAAGAATATAACTACTATAATACTGCTCCCTATGTACAAGAATATAACTACTATAATACTGCTCCCTATGTACAAGAATATAACTACTATAATACTGCTCCCTATGTACAAGAATATAACTACTATAATACTGCCCCCTATGTGCAAGAATATAATTACTATAATACTGCTCCTATGTACAAGAATATAACTACTATAATACTGCTCCTATGTACAAGAATATAACTACTATAATACTGCCCCTATGTACAAGAATATAACTACTATAATACTGCCCCTATGTACAAGAATATAACTACTATAATACTGCTCCTATGTACAAGAATATAACTACTATAATACTGCTCCTATGTACAAGAATATAACTACTATAATACTGCCCCTATGTACAAGAAAATACCTACTATAATACTGCTCCCTATGTACAAGAATATAACTACTATAATACTGCTCCCTATGTACAAGAATATAACTACTATAATACTGCTCCCTATGTACAAGAATATAACTACTATAATACTGCTCCCTATGTACAAGAATATAACTACTATAATACTGCTCCTATGTACAAGAATATAACTACTATAATACTGCCCCCTATGTACAAGAATATAACTACTATAATACTGCCCCTATGTGCAAGAATATAACTACTATAATACTGCCCCCGATGTACAAGAATATAGCTACTATAATACTGCTCCCTATGTACAAGAATATAACTACTATAATACTGCTCCTATGTACAAGAATATAACTACTATAATACTGCTCCTATGTACAAGAAGAGAACTACTATAATACTGCCCCCTATGTACAAGAATATAGCTACTATAATACTGCCCCTATGTACAAGAATATAACTACTATAATACTGCCCTCTATGTACAAGAATATAACTACTATAATACTGCCTCCTATGTACAAGAAGAGAACTACTATAATACTGCCCCCTATGTACAAGAATATAACTACTATAATACTGCTCCTATGTACAAGAATATAACTACTATAATACTGCCTCCTATGTAGAAAAATATAACTACAATACTATTCCTATGCACAAGAATATAACCAGGGGTTGACATATCATTGGTGCTACCTGTGCGGTCGCACATGGGCCCAAGAGGAAAGGGGGCCCATTTCTACTTCCAGAGCAGGTGCAATTTAGGAGCTCTTGGGCTGCAAAGGGCCAATATATTGTTCTTGCACAGGGGTCCTTTTCTATCTGTGTCTGCCAGTGAATATACAGTAACTACTATAATACTGCCCCCTATGTACAAGAATATAAATACTATAATACTGATCCTATGTACAAGAGTATAACTACTATAATACTGATCCTATGTACAAAATGTCATGCTGGGTATGGGGGAAACCCCGCGTATAAAGACAGGAAAAGGGAAGGGTGCCCTACAAGTAGGGAAAGGCGCTCAATGCGTCTGTAAAAGCGGGCAGCACACCGACACTGCACACAGATAGAGGAATGTAGTCTTATTATGTATAGCACAGTCTCTTAGTATATAGTGTACTCATTTATTATGTATAGCACCATCCTTAGTTATATAGTTTCATCTTTTATTATGTATAACACCCTCCCTTTATTACTTATCATCCTCTCTAGTTATATATGGTGCCGTCTCTAAACAGCTCAAACAACAAACCCTGACTATATAGGTTCTGCACCTATTGACGAGCAGGAAACTTGGCCTTAGCTGACCCTAAAGCTAGGCCCTAGGTAGGGAGGGGTTTGCACTAGTCAGCCCCACTGCAAACTAAAGTACACATAAGGGAAACAAACAAGGGAATACACTTAGCTTCAACATGACACCGGAGGAAAAACTACAACAATCCACGAAGGAACTCCAAGAAAATTCTAGCCAACTACTAGAATTCAGGCCTGAATAGATCAGAACATTCTATCACCAGCAACTCTGCAGAAACTGAGTGTATTTAAGGATACAGCAAGGGTGTGCTATTTAGTAGCAGAAGGTGATCAGGAAGATGTTTGCAAGGCCAAATGCAGCGCCCTTCTACAGCCGGACCCCGTATGACTGTCTGTCAAACCTGACACACCCGTGACACTACCCCCCCCCCTTCTACGAGTGGTCTCTGGACACTCAGGACCAGGTTTCTCTGGATGAGAGTTATGGAATGAACGAACAAACCTAGGAGCATTCACCTCCGATGCTAAAACCCACATCCTTTCCTCTGGACCGTAACCCCTCCAGTGCACCAGGTACTGAAGGGAACGACGCTGAAGACGAGAATCCACAATTTTCGAAACTTGGAACTCTAAATTGCCATCAACCATGATTGGGGGCGGCGGGAAGGGGGAGGACTCGAGAGGTACCATATACTTCTTCAGCATAGACCTGCGAAACACATTGTGAATCCTAAGAGCCTGAGGTAACTCAGACGAAACGCTGCTGGGTTAATGACGGCGGTTATTTTATAGGGAGTAGGGACCAAAAAATCCAGGTCCCAGCTTCCAGGAAGGAACCTTCAACTTGATATTCCTGGTAGACAACCACACAAAATCATTCACAGGTATGAACCTGGCGAGCGTTTCCCGTCAGCCATACGTTTGTATCTGTCTCCCATGATTTTCAAATTACTTTGAACCCCCTGCCACACAAAAGAGAGCGACGAAGCAAAACACTCCTCCTCAGGAACTCCCCAACCCCTTCCCCCACTAAAGGTACCAAATTGTGGATGAAAACCGTATGCACCAAAGAAAGGAGACCTGCCAGTAGACTCTTGGCGATGATTGTTTATTGAAAACTCGGCCAACGGTAAGTAAGATGCCCAATCCTCCTGGTTCTCAGAGACAAAACACCTGAGGTAAGTTTCCAAATTCTGATTTATGCGCTCGGTCTGCCCATTCGACTGAGGATGGAAGGCAGAAAAAAGACAACTGCACCCCCAGTCGAGAACAGAAAGCTTTCCAGAATTTAGAAACGAACTGGGCCCCCTGATCTGACACCACATCGGAAGGAACCCCGTGAAGCTTCACGGTCTCATTAATAAATACCTGAGCAAGAGTCTTGGTATTCGGAAGTGCCAGTAATGCGATGAAATGTACCATCTTACTGAACCTATCTACAACCACCAGAACCACAGTCTTGCCTACAGATACCGGTAGGTCAGTAGCAAAATCCATGGACAAGTGTGTCCATGGTCTGCTAGGAAAGCGGCAGAAGAGAACCAAACGGACGGGTATGCAATACTTTAGAACGCGCGCAAATACTGCAAGCAGACACATGTTCAACCACATCCTGATGCAACCCCGGCCACCAAAAACAACAAGAAAGGTGGTCCGAAGTTGCCTTACTACCTGGATAACCAGCAAGCACAGAGTTGTTATGTTCCCTAATTACTTTACGGTGCTAATTAGATGGTACAAATAACCTCCCCGAAGGGCAGGAGAAAGGGGCATCCCCCTGAGACTCCAACACCTCCCCCTCCAGGTCAGGGCACAAGAGCGAAATGACTACCCCCTTCTGAAAAATAGGGGCAGGGTTCTCTTGGGACCTACCACCAGGGAAGCTCCGGGATAAAGCATTAACCTTGATATTTTTAATCCCTGGATGGAAAGTGACAACAAAATTGAACCTAGTAAAAAACAGTGACCACCTAGCCTGCCTAGGGTTCAGACATTTAGCAGACTGAAGATATGACAGGTTTTTATGGTCCGTGATAACAGTAAAATGATGGACTGCCCCCTCCAACCAATGTTGCCATTCCTCAAAAGCCAATTTAATTGCCAAAAGCTCCGTATTACCCACGTCATGATTTCTCTCGGCTGAAGACAACTCATGGAAAAGAAAGTGCATGGACGCCATTTACCAGGGGACGGATCCTGAAACAACACAGCCCCAACCCCCACCTCCAACGCATCAACTTCTACGATGAAAGGTTGAGAAACATCGGGTTGACTGAGTGTAGGTGCCGTGGCAAAGAGGAGTAAGCCTGCTGGGCGGCATTCAACCATTTAGAGACATCTGACCCCTTTCTTGTCATGTCAGTGAGGGGTTTCACAATTATCATTTTGGATAGATTTCTGGTTAAAATTAGTAAAGCTCAGAAAGCGCTGTAACGACTTCAGGTTCTCTGGACGGTCCCAATCAAGTACAGCACGGATCTTCTCCAGATACATCCGAAAACCCAATGGTGACAACAGGCACCCCAAAAATTGCACCTCATATACAGCAAAAACACATTTCTTTAGTTTGGCATATAGTTTATTATCTCTTAAAATTTGTAGTACCTGTTTAACATGACCCTGAGGTGTCTCTAAATCTGGTGAGTAAATCAAAATATCATCCAGATAGACCCCCACAAACCTCCCCACTAAATGGTAGAAAATATAATTTATGAAATACTGGAAAACCGCAGGTGCATTAGTGAGGCCAAAAGGCATAACCAGACTCTTGAAATGCCCCTCAGGGGTATTGAAAGCCGTTTTCCATTCATCCGACTCTCTGATTGTAACCAGATTATAGGCTCCCCTTAAATCTAACTTGGAGAATACTTTAGCTCCCACAACCTGGTTGAATAAATCCAGAATCAGAGGAAGAGGATAAGTATCTTGGAAGGTAATTTAATACAATTCCCGGAAATCTAAACAGGGACAGAGACCTCCATCTTTCTTCTTAACAAAGAAGAACCCTGCCGCCAAAGTCGAAGATGAAGTTCTGATATGTCCCTTCTCCAGACTCTCAGCAATGAAATCCTTCATGGCTTGTCTCTCAGGGCCAGAAAGATTATACAGTCTGGACTTGGGTAGTTTAGCTCCGGGAATCAGGTTAATCAGGTTAATAGGGCAAATCCTGACATCCCTTTTCAGAAAATACGTCCTCAAAACCAGACAAAAATGCCGGTAAGGTCTCAGCAGAGACAGCAGAAAGGGAAATGTTTAAGCAATTCTCATCACAGTTTTCTCCCCATTCCATAATCTCCCTGGATTGCCAATCTACTACTAGATTATGTTTCACCAACCAGGGTAGACCCAGTACCACCAGAGTGGGAAGGCCCTCCAGGACATAACAAGGAATTACTTCATAATGAAAAGACCCCACCCTCAGTCTTATATCATGTACAATCTGTGTCAGACATCTCTGTGCAAGTGGCGCTGAGTCCATGGCATAAATAGGGATGGGCTTAGTTAACGTACAGCAAGTAAGCCCATGAGTTCTAACAAACTCAGCATCAACCCTGCTGACTCCAGCTTCACTGTCCAAAGACACAGAAATGTTCTCTGTCCTGCTCTCTTGCACCACCTCTGCCATCAGGACAAACCTAAAACTGCATGTAGAAGGCAAACACACCCCATGATTCTCCAACCCCACACGACCAAGGGTCAATCGAGTTCCAGAAGGTCCTTTTGGCTTAGGAACCGAGGGACAGACCCCAATAAAATGTCTCTTTTTACCACAAAAAAAGCACACCCTCTTTCTCTTCTGGATTTCAGGGGAAATATGTGACGCAGTAGCTCCCTCTAACTGCATGAGTTCCTGCAAATCCATAAGTTTGGATTCACCCTCATACCTCCCCCAATTGCCCCAAAAAGGGGGCTCCAGAGAAGGTGGTCTCACCCATCTATCTCAAAGGCGTCTATCTACGTGTATAGCTAATGACATGGCAGACTCCAAGGACCCAGGAGTTTCATAAACTAACAAGGCATCATTCAACCTTTCTGAAAGACCCTGACAAAATTGGCTTCTAAGAGCCGGATCATTCCATATGGTATCGGTTGCCCATCTACGGAATTCGGAACTATAAGTCTCCACTGACCGATCACTTTACTGAAGGCAATGCAGCCTGGATTCAGCCAAGGGGATTCGGTCAGGATCATCATAGATGAGGGCCAAAGCCCCGAAAAATCCTTCAACCGATCGGAGGCAAGCAGAGCTCTGGGGCAAAGAGAAAGCCCAGGATTGAAGATCTCCATGTAACAGTGAGATCACAATCCCCACTCGCTGCTCCTCATCTCCAGAGGAGTAAAGTCGAAGCTTAAAATACAACTTACAAGCTTCTTTAAATACAAAAAACTTGTCTCTACCTCCTGAAAACCTGTCCGGGAGGGCAATATTGGGCTCAAGCTGGACTGGCCTACCCGCAGAGTCCCCAACATTTGGAGTCTGCAGTTGCTGCTGAACCTCTAATCGAAGGTCAGTCACCTCCAGTGATAAACTCCGAAGCTGCTGAAAAAAACACACAAAAAAACCCTAAAAAAAGCCAGTTTTATATATATATGTCACGCTGGGTATGGGGGGAACCCAGCGTATAACGACAGGAAAAGGGAAGGGTGCCCTACAAGTAGGGAAAGGGAGAGTAGAGACCCCTAAACCGAATATAACGACTATAATACTGCTCCTATGTATAAGAATACACAGGGGTGGTGTTATTGAATTTACATTCCTTTTATTTTTCCTGACAGCATTGATCAGAATTCTCCCAAAGTTCTTGATGACCCGGTGTTAAATACAGTCGCTAACAAACTGCATCGCTCTCCGGCGCAGGCAGCTTTGCGGTATTTTCTGCAGAGAGGAGTTGTCATCCTTGCAAAGAGCTACAGCCCTGAGAGGATCAAGCAGAACTTCCAGGTAAATAGAGATAATAATGGACCACATTTGGCCTCACCATTTTAATTGACCCCATATTGGGGGGTCTGGAATCTAAAAAGAACATTTTTTTTTTTAAATCTAAACGTAAATATTTAAGAAGACGTTTTGCATTTGATTTTTTTTTTCTTTTTTTTTTTTTATAGATTTTTGACTTTGTCATAAGTGATGAAGACATGAAAACTCTTGATGGAATCCATAACAACATGCGTTACCTGACTTTTGATTCGTAAGTTTCTTTATATTCAGTTTCAGATGATATTTGACTCCAAAAAAAAAAAAAAAGTAAAAAAATTATTTTGATTTAAATATCTCTTAATTTGACTTTTTTAAACTTAATTTATTTATTCATTTTCATTTTAGTTGGAAAGAACAGCCCAATTATCCCTTTGACGATGAATATTAGGTTCAGTGGACAGTCAAATCTTGTCCTCTAAAGAAATTCGGATCAGAAGAGACATCCGGAACTTGACCATTAATTATCTTTGTCCATGTGGGACACAAAATCCACAGCCAGTGAGTGAGTGGGGTATAGTGACAGGTTGAAATAGGTATTTACCAAGCTTACATCACAAAATGTAGGACACTTAAGCCCCGTCCAGCTATCCCTTTAAATTCTAAGGTCCGCCCACTTTGGGAGTGGCTTTTCTAAACCACACCCCTTTGTGGTCAGCTGATGTTTTGTCAATGAGGAGAGCAGAGTAAGCCAATCACTCTGGTGGCATCTTACCTCCTGAGAAAACAAAATGATTGGCATTCAACATGCCTCATGTTTCTTATCTACGACATCTGTCAGTGGGACAGCCAGGAGGCCCCCCCAAACCATTAAATGGTGGGCTTATTCAATGGAAATCATAAGTGCTGCTGACTCGCCCCCTGGGCCGTGGGGCACTCGGAACCGGGCAATAGGGAGACGATGGGGGTAGTAGTGGCGACCCGGTCCCGTGGCTCAGGGTGGTCAGACCAGTGGCAGTCTCTTAGATGTTTTAGATAATATCCGACTACGCCACCCGTGGAATGCGGTTATTAGGAACCGCCGCTGCAGGGCAGACCGCTGGGGCCGATCATGTACGCAGCTGGGATTGTGTGACTCCCCACGGGAAGAGTGCAGCCCCAGGGCAGTGTAGTGGATGGTGGGAGTGATGGTGGTGAGAGTCCCAGTACTGGTAATGCCGGAGGAGTGAAAAAGCCCACAGACAACGTACTACAGTCCAGGGTCTTTACTCACGGTTAATATCCAAGTCACTTCTGCAGGGAATGACTGCCCGAGCGGTGCTGCGTCCACCAGGTGAGGGGCTCGGTCAACTCCCAGACAGCTCAGGAGTATTGCTCTAGACCCCCCTTTTGTCCTTTCTCTGGCCTGCCTCACCAGTGACCCACTTTTCTCCAGCTGCCGCGGACCTGTGCGGTTAAACGTGGGCCCCGTCCTCCGCTGTCCTATATGGAGCCTTCCTAGCAGGTTTGATGAGGTGTCGCACCAATAAATGGTCACAGCCTCCGGTCTTTGGCTGAGGGTAGTTTCTCCTCCACCAACTTGGGATCCGGTACCCTCAATCTGCCTGACCCTGCACCCTGGATTCTCGTGGGTTCTTAGGGTCCCTTCCACCTTCTTGTTCCTGAGCCCTTCTGTTTCTTCCTCTCTTTCTTTGCTGTTCCTTTCTGTTTCTGTTCCTTTCTGTTCTTGTTCCTTTCTGTTCCTGGCCCTCTCCCCAGGCCTGCCTCATGGAGCTGGGCCCAGACTGAGCCACAGCTCCCCGTCAGCCCTCTCCGGCCGAACTCCTTCTCTCTTCTCCTCCTGCTTGAACTGACCTTCTTCTCCCAGAACTAAGATGGTGCCCACCTTTTATACCTCCCTCTAGAAACATGAGCCCAGGTGACCAGCAACCAATGGGCTCCTTCCTACGCTCAGGAACCGCCCCCTATCTGCCCCTACAGCACTGGGTGTTCCACCCCCCTCCCCACTCCAGGCAGGGACATGGTCGGTCGTGCCTGCACTTCTGTCTAGTGGGAGCACCGTTGAGCTGTCCCTCGGAAATGGGGTGTGTGTGCTGTATGCAGCTAACTGAGCCCTGGTCCATACTCCATCCTTACCCGGGAGTGGAATGCCACACCTCTGGCAGAGGTGCAATACCCTTGTAGCGGCCGAGCCCTCGGGGCGCTACACTGCTATAATCTAGTGTGTATTGAAATTTTAAAGGGTTTCTCCAAGAATCTGATAAAATGGCCCTCGTCACATAATTCAAACAGCAGCCTGGCCTATTTACATGTCAGTACGGTTTGCAGAAGTCTTAAAAAATACAGACCTGCGACTCAACTTACAGAATAACTGTGTCGTAAGCACATATTCTTCAGTGACCTGAGTAGAAGGGTTCGAACATGCGAAGAAATAAATCTTTTCTTCAGTTCACTGAACACAAGTTTTTTTTTTCCTAACTCAGTGTTCAGAGCCAAGGAGAAGATTTATTTCTTCTCCTGTCACAACCTTTCTCCTCGACTCACAGGGGGTACGTGTGCCTATGATACATCTCCTCTGTCAGTTGAGACACAGGTCACTGGAGCAGTGTCTCTTCAGACTGTAGCCCATCCTGACACGTGACTAGAACGGGCTGCAGTTTGAAAAACATCACAGGCGCTATTTTATCCCATTCTTGGAGAACCCCTTTAAAAGAATTTTGTTTCTACACCTAGCTTACAATGGCTCCTTCCTTTACGAGGGACCTCTAGTACAAAGGCCAAACATCCTCTGGATGTAATGAAAATTCATTGAATATTATTAGTTTTATATTAACTTTATTTGCCAGGTGTATTTTGTGTCTGGTTGGGAATAGTACCCTCCTTTAACAACCTCCATACACAGTGCCAGATACATTCCTGTAGAGTCCAGTCACATTGACCTATATACAGTGCAGGAACTTTATCGTATATACAATGCAGGAACATGACCCTTATAGAGTTCAGACATATGACCTTATAGACAGTGCATGTATATGACCCTACGTACAGTGCAGTCACATGACTCTATATACAGTGCAGACACATGACCCTATATACATTACAAACATGTTGTATACAACATGACCTTTTAGGCAGTGCATCGATATGACCCTATATTCATTGCAGAAACATGTCCCTATAAACAGTGTAGCCACATGACCCTATATACAGTGCAGGTATGTGCCTCTCTACACATTGCAGCATTTTTCCCCTTCCATATACAGTGCAGCCACATCACCCTATATACAGTGCCGTCATATGCTGTTAGAAATAAATCAGAGCCATTCACGCTTTTTCATTATTTTTTTTTAAGCATTCGTTAATCTCTAATGTTTTTCGGGTCTATTATATGTATTTTACATCAATAACAATAAAATAATTTTAATTCTGTACAACATAATCTGTAGTTAATTATTTTATATTTATTATGAGTAATAATTGTGGTTTCCCACGCGGCATAATCAGCTGTAAATTGTGCGCCAGTCCGGTGGGTCCATCTTAATGGGGGCTCCTGGCACAAGAAAAAAAAATCCTTTAATATTCATCATGGAAGGGGTATTTAGGATGATCCTGCCATCTGCAGAATATAATAAAGGGGGCATTAGACGCTGGACTGACACAGGCTGATACACATATGTACTCCCCCTAATTAACATTTACTTACTGGTGAGTATTTAAATAGCGAATATTTTTGTTAAGGCCGTCCAGGGTCTTCATTTCTTCATCGCTTAATTGGAAGTCAAAGACCTGAAATATGTACGAGATTCAGTGTGCAGCGCTGCAGTATAAAGCATGGGGGAAAAAGAGGTAGGGGGTGCATTTAATGCTTCAATAGACATTCCAGCTAATCTGGATCGTATGTACTCCTTCTCACCTGAAAGTTCTGTTTGATTCGGGTTGGGGTGAAGCTCTTCGCCAGGACAATGATCCCCCTCTGTAGTAGGTATCTCAGGGCCACCTGAGCGGGGGTCCGGGTAAGCTTTTCTGCTATAGAGTTCAGCACAGGATCTTCCAATAGAACTGGAGCATTCTGGTCAGTCCTGTAAGGAATTATATGAGTATGTGGAGGTTCTCCAATCAAATCGTTAGATTTTGGAAGTAAAAGGGGTGGGAGGGGGGGTTAAAACTTTTTTCAGTTAGACCTGCCTTGACCTTATGGGTCACTATCGATAATGCCCACAATGCACTACATTAGAGATAAGTGAATTGATTCAATGCAAATCAAATAAGTCTTGAATTTTATAGTAATTTGCTGCATAAGAGCCAATATAAAAGCAGAAGCAGGAAATGCAGCAGCCAGTTTGGGATGACCACTACTGATTTGCACATACATGGATGCCAATTTTACATCCTGGGTGTAAGAAGGAGGAAAATCCACCATAGTTTGCATCCTACCAGTCCTCTTCCCTGCTTGAGCCCAGTACGCTGTACGCCACCAGTACAATACCATGAGACTTAAGGAACTCCAGGAGTTTGCTCTGATTTAGGTAAATATGACATTCCACCTTGAAGAAGAAAAAATAGATATTTTTCAGAATTATAAACATTTTTCTTCTAGAAAAAATAATGCCACACTTGTCTACAGGTTGTATATAGTATATCTATAGACAGGGAGCTCCCCCTAGTGGTGGCTGCAGACAGAATCTTATCATGTATCTCTGTATACAGGGAGCTCCCCCTAGTGGTGTCTGAAGACAGAATCTTATCATGTATCTCTGTATACAGGGAGCTCCCCCTAGTGGTGTCTGAAGACAGAATCTTATCATGTATCTCTGTATACAGGGAGCTCCCCCTAGTGGTGGCTGCAGACAGAATCTTATCATGTATCTCTGTATACAGGGAGCTCCCCCTAGTGGTGGCTGCAGACAGAATCTTATCATGTATCTCTGTATACAGGGAGCTTCCCCTAGTGGTAGCTGCAGACAGAATCTTATCATGTATCTGTGTATACAGGGAGCTCCCCCTAGTGGTGGCTGCAGACAGAATCTTATCATGTATCTCTGTATATAGGGAGCTCCCCTAGTGGTGGCTGCAGACAGAATCTTATCATGTATTTCTGTATACAGGGAGCTCCCACTAGTGGTGGCTGCAGACAGAATCTTATCATGTATCTCTGTATACAGGGAGCTCCCACTAGTGATGGCTGCAGACAGAATGTTATCATGTATCTGTGTATACAGGGAGCTCCCCCTAGTGGTGGCTGCAGACAGAATCTTATCATGTATCTCAGTATATAGGGAGCTCCCCCTAGTGGTGGCTGCAGACAGAATCTTATCATGTATCTCTGTATACAGGGAGCTCCCTCTAGTGGTGGCTGCATATAGAATCTTATCTTGTATCTCTGTATATAGGGAGCTCCCCCTAGTGGTGGATGCAGACGGGATCTTATCATATATCTCTGTATACAGGGAGCTCCCCCTAGTGGTGGCTGCATACAGAATCTTATCATGTATCTCTGTATACAGGGAGCTCCCCCTAGTGGTGGCTGTAGACAGAATCTTATCCTCTTATCCTGTATCTCTGTATATAGGGAGCTCCCCCTAGTGGTGGATGCAGACAGGATCTTATCATATATCTCTATATACAGGGAGCTCCCCCTATTGGTGGCTGCAGACACAATCTTATCATGTATCTCTGTATACAGGGAGCTCCCCCTAGTGGTGACTACAGACATGATGTTTTCATGTATCTCAGTATACAGGGAGCTCACCCTAGTGGTGGCTGCATACAGAATCTTATAATGTATCTCTGTATACAGGGAGCTCCCTCTAGTGGTGGCTGCAGACAGGATCTTATGTATCTCTGTATACAGGGAGCTCCCCCTAGTGGTGGCTGCAGACAGGATCTTATGTATCTCTTTATACAGGGATCTCCCCCTAGTGGTGGCTGCAGACAGAATCTTATCATGTATCTCTGTATACAGGGAGCTTCCCCTAGTGGTGACTACAGACAGGATCTTTTCATGTATCTCAGTATACAGGGAGCTCCCGCTAGTGGAGCTACAGACAGGATCTTATCCTGTATCTCTGTACACAGGGAGCTCCCCCTAGTGGTGGCTGCAGACAGAATCTTATCCTGTATCTCTGTATACAGGGAGCTCCCTCTAGTGGTGGCTGCAGACACAATCTTATCATGTATCTGTGTATACAGGGAGCTCCCCCTAGTGGTGACTGCAGACAGAATCTTATCATGTATCTGTGTATACAGGGAGCTCCCCCTAGTGGTGACTGCAGACAGAATCTTATCATGTATCTGTGTATACAGGGAGCTCCCCCTAGTGGTGGCTGCAGACAGAATCTTATCATGTATCTGTGTATACAGGGAGCTCCCCCTAGTGGTGACTGCAGACAGAATCTTATCATGTATCTCTGTATACAGGGAGCTCCCCCTAGTGGTGTCTGAAGACAGAATCTTATCATGTATCTCTGTATACAGGGAGCTCCCCCTAGTGGTGTCTGAAGACAGAATCTTATCATGTATCTCTGTATACAGGGAGCTCCCCCTAGTGGTGGCTGCAGACAGAATCTTATCATGTATCTCTGTATACAGGGAGCTCCCCCTAGTGGTGGCTGCAGACAGAATCTTATCATGTATCTCTGTATACAGGGAGCTTCCCCTAGTGGTAGCTGCAGACAGAATCTTATCATGTATCTGTGTATACAGGGAGCTCCCCCTAGTGGTGGCTGCAGACAGAATCTTATCATGTATCTCTGTATATAGGGAGCTCCCCTAGTGGAGGCTGCAGACAGAATCTTATCATGTATTTCTGTATACAGGGAGCTCCCACTAGTGGTGGCTGCAGACAGAATCTTATCATGTATCTCTGTATACAGGGAGCTCCCACTAGTGATGGCTGCAGACAGAATGTTATCATGTATCTGTGTATACAGGGAGCTCCCCCTAGTGGTGGCTGCAGACAGAATCTTATCATGTATCTCAGTATATAGGGAGCTCCCCCTAGTGGTGGCTGCAGACAGAATCTTATCATGTATCTCTGTATACAGGGAGCTCCCTCTAGTGGTGGCTGCATATAGAATCTTATCTTGTATCTCTGTATATAGGGAGCTCCCCCTAGTGGTGGATGCAGACGGGATCTTATCATATATCTCTGTATACAGGGAGCTCCCCCTAGTGGTGGCTGCATACAGAATCTTATCATGTATCTCTGTATACAGGGAGCTCCCCCTAGTGGTGGCTGCAGACAGAATCTTATCATGTATCTCTGTATACAGGGAGCTCCCTCTAGTGGTGGCTGCAGACAGGATCTTATCCTCTTATCCTGTATCTCTGTATATAGGGAGCTCCCCCTAGTGGTGGATGCAGACAGGATCTTATCATATATCTCTATATACAGGGAGCTCCCCCTATTGGTGGCTGCAGACACAATCTTATCATGTATCTCTGTATACAGGGAGCTCCCCCTAGTGGTGACTACAGACATGATGTTTTCATGTATCTCAGTATACAGGGAGCTCACCCTAGTGGTGGCTGCATACAGAATCTTATAATGTATCTCTGTATACAGGGAGCTCCCTCTAGTGGTGGCTGCAGACAGGATCTTATGTATCTCTGTATACAGGGAGCTCCCCCTAGTGGTGGCTGCAGACAGGATCTTATGTATCTCTTTATACAGGGATCTCCCCCTAGTGGTGGCTGCAGACAGAATCTTATCATGTATCTCTGTATACAGGGAGCTTCCCCTAGTGGTGACTACAGACAGGATCTTTTCATGTATCTCAGTATACAGGGAGCTCCCGCTAGTGGAGCTACAGACAGGATCTTATCCTGTATCTCTGTACACAGGGAGCTCCCCCTAGTGGTGGCTGCAGACAGAATCTTATCCTGTATCTCTGTATACAGGGAGCTCCCTCTAGTGGTGGCTGCAGACACAATCTTATCATGTATCTGTGTATACAGGGAGCTCCCCCTAGTGGTGACTGCAGACAGAATCTTATCATGTATCTGTGTATACAGGGAGCTCCCCCTAGTGGTGACTGCAGACAGAATCTTATCATGTATCTGTGTATACAGGGAGCTCCCCCTAGTGGTGGCTGCAGACAGAATCTTATCATGTATCTGTGTATACAGGGAGCTCCCCCTAGTGGTGACTGCAGACAGAATCTTATCATGTATCTCTGTATACAGGGAGCTCCCCCTAGTGGTGTCTGAAGACAGAATCTTATCATGTATCTCTGTATACAGGGAGCTCCCCCTAGTGGTGGCTGCAGACAGAATCTTATCATGTATCTCTGTATACAGGGAGCTCCCCCTAGTGGTGGCTGCAGACAGAATCTTATCATGTATCTCTGTATACAGGGAGCTTCCCCTAGTGGTAGCTGCAGACAGAATCTTATCATGTATCTGTGTATACAGGGAGCTCCCCCTAGTGGTGGCTGCAGACAGAATCTTATCATGTATCTCTGTATATAGGGAGCTCCCCTAGTGGTGGCTGCAGACAGAATCTTATCATGTATCTCTGTATACAGGGAGCTCCCCCTAGTGGTGGCTGCAGACAGAATCTTATCATGTATCTCTGTATACAGGGAGCTCCCCCTAGTGGT
Source organism: Phyllobates terribilis (assembly GCF_046119375.1). NCBI lineage: Eukaryota > Metazoa > Chordata > Amphibia > Anura > Dendrobatidae > Phyllobates > Phyllobates terribilis. The sequence goes on from NW_027362770.1 coordinate 178,736,384, forward strand.
GGCTGCAGACAGAATCTTATCATGTATCTCTGTATACAGGGAGCTTCCCCTAGTGGTAGCTGCAGACAGAATCTTATCATGTATCTGTGTATACAGGGAGCTCCCCCTAGTGGTGGCTGCAGACAGAATCTTATCATGTATCTCTGTATATAGGGAGCTCCCCTAGTGGTGACTGCAGACAGAATCTTATCATGTATCTCTGTATACAGGGAGCTCCCCCTAGTGGTGTCTGAAGACAGAATCTTATCATGTATCTCTGTATACAGGGAGCTCCCCCTAGTGGTGGCTGCAGACAGAATCTTATCATGTATCTCTGTATACAGGGAGCTCCCCCTAGTGGTGGCTGCAGACAGGATCTTATCATGTATCTCTGTATACAGGGAGCTCCCCCTAGTGGTGGCTGCAGACAGAATCTTATCATGTATCTCTGTATACAGGGAGCTCCCACTAGTGATGGCTGCAGACAGAATGTTATCATGTATCTCTGTATACAGGGAGCTCCCCCTGGTGGTGGCTGCAGACAGAATCTTATCATGTATCTCAGTATATAGGGAGCTCCCCCTAGTGGTGGCTGCAGACAGAATCTTATCATGTATCTCTGTATACAGGGAGCTCCCTCTAGTGGTGGCTGCATATAGAATCTTATCTTGTATCTCTGTATATAGGGAGCTCCCCCTAGTGGTGGATGCAGACCGGATCTTATCATATATCTCTGTATACAGGGAGCTCCCCCTAGTGGTGGCTGCATACAGAATCTTATCATGTATCTCTGTATACTGGGAGCTCCCCCTAGTGGTGGCTGTAGACAGAATCTTATCCTCTTATCCTGTATCTCTGTATATAGGGAGCTCCCCCTAGTGGTGGATGCAGACAGGATCTTATCATATATCTCTATATACAGGAAGCTCCCCCTATTGGTGGCTGCAGACACAATCTTATCATGTATCTCTGTATACAGGGAGCTCCCCCTAGTGGTGACTACAGACATGATATTTTCATGTATCTCAGTATACAGGGAGCTCACCCTAGTGGTGGCTGCATACAGAATCTTATAATGTATCTCTGTATACAGGGAGCTCCCTCTAGTGGTGGCTGCAGACAGGATCTTATGTATCTCTGTATACAGGGAGCTCCCCCTATTGGTGGCTGCAGACACAATCTTATCATGTATCTCTGTATACAGGGAGCTCCCCCTAGTGGTGACTACAGACATGATATTTTCATGTATCTCAGTATACAGGGAGCTCCCCCTAGTGGTGGCTGCAGACAGAATCTTATCATGTATCTCTGTATACAGGGAGCTTCCCCTAGTGGTGACTACAGACAGGATCTTTTCATGTATCTCAGTATACAGGGAGCTCCCGCTAGTGGAGCTACAGACAGGATCTTATCCTGTATCTCTGTATACAGGGAGCTCCCCCTAGTGGTGACTGCAGACAGAATCTTATCCTCTTATCCTGTATCTCTGTATACAGGGAGCTCCCTCTAGTGGTGGCTGCAGACACAATCTTATCATGCATCTCTGTATACAGGGAGCTCCCCCTATTGGTGACTACAGACATGATCTTTTCATGTATCTCAGTATACAGAGAGCTCCCACTAGTGGTGGCTGCATACAGAATCTTATCATGTATCTGTGTATACAGGGAGCTCCCCCTTGTGGTGACTGCACACAGGATCTTATCATGTATCTCTGTATACAGCAAGCTCCCCCTAGTGGAGCTACAGACAGAATCTTATCATGTATCTCTGTATACAGGGAGCTCCCCCTAGTGGTGGCTGCAGACAGAATCTTATCATGTATCTGTGTATACAGGGAGCTCCCCCTAGTGGTGGCTGCAGACACAATCTTATCATGTATCTCTGTATATAGGGAGCTCCCCTAGTGGTGGCTGCAGACAGGATCTTATCATGTGTCTCTGTATACAGGGAGCTCCGCCTAGAGGTGGCTGCAGACAGAATCTTATCATGTATCTCTGTATACAGGGAGCTCCCCCTAGTGGTGACTGCAGACAGAATCTTATCATGTATCTCTGTATACAGGGAGCTCCGCCTAGAGGTGGCTGCAGACAGAATCTTATCATGTATCTCTGTATACAGGGAGCTCCACCTAGTGGTGGCTGCAGACAGAATCTTATCATGTATCTCTGTATACAGGGAGCTCCCCCTAGTGGTGGCTGCAGACAGGATCTTATCATGTATCTCTGTATACAGGGAGCTCCCCCTAGTGGTGGCTGCAGACAGAATCTTATCATGTATCTCTGTATACAGGGAGCTCCCCCTTGTGGTGACTGCAGACAGGATCTTATCATGTATCTCTGTATACAGGGAGCTCCCACTAGTGGTGGCTGCAGACAGAATCTTATCATGCATCTGCGTATACAGGGAGCTCCCCCTAGTGGTGGCTGCATATAGAATCTTATCATGTATCTGTGTATACAGGGAGCTCCCCCTTGTGGTGATTGCAGACAGGATCTTATCATGTATCTCTGTATACAGCAAGCTCCCCCTAGTGGAGCTACAGACAGAATCTTATCATGTATCTCTGTATACAGGGAGCTCCCCCTAGTGGTGGCTGCAGACAGAATCTTATCATGTATCTGTGTATAGAAGGAGCTCCCCCTAGTGGTGGCTGCAGACACAATCTTATCATGTATCTCTGTATATAGGGAGCTCCCCCTAGTGGTGGCTGCAGACAGAATCTTATCATGTATCTGTGTATACAGGGAGCTCCCCCTAGTGGTGGCTGCAGACACAATCTTATCATGTATCTCTGTATACAGGGAGCTCCCCCTAGTGGTGGCTGCAGACAGAATCTTATCATGTTTCTCTGCATACAGGGAGCTTCCCCTAGTGGTGGCTGCAGACAGAATCTTATCATGTATCTCTGTATACAGGGAGCTCCCCCTAGTGGTGGCTGCATACAGAATCTTATCATGTATCTGTGTATACAGGGAGCTCCCCCTAGTGGTGGCTGCAGACAGGATCTTATCATGTATCTCTGTATACAGGGAGCTCCCCCTAGTGGTGGCTGCAGACAGGATCTTATCATGTATCTCTGTATACAGGGAGCTCCCCCTTGTGGTGACTGCAGACAGGATCTTATCATGTATCTCTGTATACAGCAAGCTCCCCCTAGTGGAGCTACAGACAGAATCTTATCATGTATCTCTGTATACAGGGAGTTCCCCCTAGTGGTGGCTGCAGACAGAATCTTATCATGTATCTGTGTATAGAGGGAGCTCCCCCTAGTGGTGGCTGCAGACACAATCTTATCATGTGTCTCTGTATATAGGGAGCTCCCTCTAGTGGTGGCTGCAGACAGAATCTTATCATGTATCTGTGTATACAGGGAGCTCCCCCTAGTGGTGGCTGCAGACACAATCTTATCATGTATCTCTGTATACAGGGAGCTCCCCCTAGTGGTGGCTGCAGACAGAATCTTATCATGTTTCTCTGCATACAGGGAGCTTCCCCTAGTGATGGCTGCAGACAGGATCTTATCATGTATCTGTGTATACAGGGAGCTCCCCCTAGTGGTGGCTGCAGACAGGATCTTATCATGTTTCTCTGCATACAGGGAGCTCCCCCTAGTGGTGGCTACAGACAGAATCGTATCATGTATCTCTGTATACAGGGAGCTCCCCCTAGTGGTGGCTGCAGACAGACAGAATCTTATCATGTTTCTCTGAGCTCCCCAAAGTGGTGGATGTGGGAATATATAATATAATTATTTAAATGTACATCTAAGAATGTGATTTGTATCTTACCGTAATTAAAAGGTTATAAAGTAATCTCCAATCATGAGTTACCTGGTTGCAGACTGGTTTATATTTTAGTTCTGGATTGTTTAGGATCAATTCTATCTGACGCTTATTAAAATTGGAAACTCCTATGGACCGAACCAGCCCGGCATCTTTACACTCCTCCAGAGCCTAAGAAATTATCAAGAATATGTTGCTTTTTTGTAAAAATTCAGTAAAGTCAGTACTACTACTCCCCCAACATCTTGGAACAGTAATTATACAGAATACTACACCTTCCAAATTTCCCGAATGTCTGTGTTATGATAAATTAATTTTCCATTTTCATCAGTGGGGAAGAGATCATCTCCAGGCTGAAATGACATTTATACAGAAACTGTCAACCAATTTACAGTAAATGCAAAGTTGAAGAAGATGGTGGAAAAATAATAAGACTGTAGACTGAACTCAATAATGAAACAATAAGGTCATACACTCCCCTAGTGGTGACTGCTCAGAGTGAGTCCTAGCCTTTGGAGACTAAAGACTTCGAAGACATCCATATATGAACTTTTGAAGGTTTTGGTGTAGGAAATGTTTGCCCTTGTGGGGCTAAACTCTAGCCTCAAGAGGCCATGACCATTCTCTACCTCTCTGTGACTTGAAGTCCTCCTCACCAAATTTATGATTGGATGCTCAGACTCAATATACCTTCTCAGATCGCTAATTTCTGGGAGGTTTGGGTCATTTTCGACCAGACCAAGATTTGCCAACTTCTGAAGAAAGGGGAAGCCTCTTGGACTTTCCGAAAGCGTTCTATAACCACTTGAATAGTTGACCCCTAATATGGTATCCAACAGTACCAAAATTTAGCCTTCGGGAACTATAATTGTTACGATCTCATAAAAACCTGATTAAAACAATCAAACAGTCTAGAGACCCTACACTGAATGTAGTAATCTACTATGTGATGCCCCAAGGTAGAGGTTTCCCACGGGGTCTTCTAAGTGCCATCCGCCTGCCCCGTAGTAGTGGAGTAGGCTTCCTCTATGCCCTACTGTATTAGACACTATTTTTATTACATGATATACATTACTTGGTTCCTTATTTTTCTTTGAATTCTGTCTTCTTTTAACTGACCTTGAGTTCAATTGGGGTGTGTATTAGGAATAAATCCATATAATCAAGGTCAAGATCTTTCAGGGATTCTTCAAGAGCTGGACGAACTCTATCTGGAGCTTGGAAAGTGGACCAGAGCTGAAAGAAAACACCGAAAGCATCAAAAGCTAAATTTATAATTTCCTCATTTTGGCTGTTTCACTTATTAAGAAACTGCAGTTGCATCCCCTTCCTACCCCCCTATCTCTCCTCTCCTCACTGTCTTCTATTTACTATGTTACTGAGTATTTGCCAGGAATGGAGGAGGTTTCTAAAGGCATCTGGAAAGTGAGGAAGATGCCATATTCCATTAACAAGTCTTATATAATCACATGTTCTGTTAATATATGCAAAAAAGTTGCAACGATAGGAATGACCTCGTTTAACCATTCAGATTTAAAGGGTATTCTGGGGTCAACCTCCATGTCCTATTGGTCTTTGGTTTCTAGGAGTAGGGATTTTTAATGTAAATTTCTCCATACCTTCCCAGTGTAGAAAACATCTTCTCTCTTCACCGTCCCATCCGCAATCTTCTGCTTGATGGCTTGGCCGACTTCAGCCTCATTCCCATAGATGAAGGCAGAGTCGATATGACGATACCCAACTTCCAGTGCAACCTTTACCCCATCTTCTGCCAAGTTCTTGGGAAACTAAAAAGAATTTTGCTTTACAGTTTAACTCATATTAACTAATTTCACCAATTTTAGGACTATTAATGTTGAGTGAATCCGGCCAAATTCGAATTAGTCAAAATTGTTCAAATTTTGACATCAAATTAGAATTGCATCGAATTAATTAAATATACAGTGCTATTCTCTGAGGATAACAAATGTGAAAAAAAAATGTACTTACTGGGTCCTCACCTGTACCAACACATAGCCCTTCTCCGTTCCATCTGTCTTCTTCTTTCTTGTTGCTAGTCTTCACTTGGCCATCTTTGGCATCTTTGGTGTTTCCTGTGATGACTAGACCAGGAAGTCGAGGCCAAGTCAGCAAAGATAAAGCCAGGTTCCGAATGATGCCAAAGATGCCAAGTGCCAGAAGACCAAAGACCATTGGAGTAAACCATTGAGAGGTGTAAGATTCCCATACATACTGACTAAAACTGGTAGCCATTAGGTCTATTACTCATACCATTGGGTTGGACAAGATGAATTTCCATATCCTTCAGTTTTCAGCATCAGTGCTCATCTCTTCTTCTATAGACGAAGCACTATCTGGCCAAGTTGATTGGATATGTTAGTAAAGAAGGATTTTAAAGTTTGCTGCTGGTTCAGTCAACAGCTATAAATCTGTGGCCAACGTTATGCTATTTTTTTTTGGACAGGAATCTTCCATCTTCCGGTGCAATAAAAAACCTTAGAAAAATTTCTAAAAGTAAAGTTGTAAGATGACAGATGGATGACTACAAGATAAGAAGTAATCTCCCCATGCGAATGCGAACCCAACCCATTGACCTTCCAATGGAATCTTGGTGTTGAGTCCCTCCAGACTGGCTTGTCAATGAGCCATTAAGGCAGTACAGGTGATACTGCTATCATAGGTCTAGTCAGGGGTATAACTATAGTGGATGCAGGCCACCACCAGGAGTTAAAAAAGTCCCTTTGACCCATAAGAGAAGACAAGTACTAATAAAGACCCGTGATCGTTAGGGACCCTGTTGGAGATTTTGAATTTGAACCAACAGGCTTAAAATTACACCAGTGGGTCCAAATAAATATGGAGCCCAAATTCCAACCCAAAATGTAAATAGGTACAAAATGAAGGTTGATGGACATAATAAGGAGTCTGTCTTGCGATACGGGACCCATATATTTCTGGTTGTGATCTTGTGCATCAATGGTTGGAGCTGCTGTGTACGTTTTCATTGAGATCACAGATGATTATGGTCCTCCTGATCCATAAAAAGGTCTCAAAGAATTTCTTGGCTCTAGCTAGAAGAGTTGGATTCTGAAGCCCATCACCCTCTAGAAGTACACCATGTCCTAAAGGCGTGAATTGGATGGCGGCCGACAACCCTTTTTAAACATTCATTTCACCACGTCTACCGTCCATGCAACAAGTCGATACCATAACATCATCCCACCCCCATCCGTGCATTCACTCACTTGCCGTGGTGCGTAAGTGCCAAAACCAATTACTGGCATCTTATGGCCATCAATCAGCGTAATGTAGGAACCTTCTCGGAGTTCCATCTTTCGTCTGGGATCTGACACGTCTGGGATCCTCTCTCTTGCAGTTTTTTTATATATTCTGTATTTAGAGTGCATCTCACTCCCTCCGTGCTAGTTATGCCATTTGTTTTGCAGGCATTCAAATTCTTGGCAGTCAAAGATAACATATGAAAAGTGAGGGGCTGGATGTTTTCAATTCTTTACTATGGGAACCACGCCTTCAACCGGTGGAAAAAAAAACATGTTCTGCAAATTCAAATTCACTCTGAGCCCATGATGTGAGTTCATTTAGCTACATAATGAATCTACAGTATTGGCTTCTGAAGAGTAGAGTTGACTCTTGGCCAGGTAGGAATATTACTATCACATGTTTGTGGAGATGTTACAATAATATTTCATCACATATAATTCTGAATTCTACTTCTACCCAAGAAAACACAACAGCATTTTGGGTGGCAGTGGGAACGATGGGCCAGCTCAACATTATTATTGTTGTAGGGCATATGCTCAAGGCCATGGTGATAAGATGTTGGAAGCTTAATGTATTGTACAAAATGAAGACGAACTTGAACTATTTCAACTTAGTTGACCCTGCCAGCAGTGGCGTAACTAGAGTCCAATGGGCCCTGGTGCAAAATATTGACCTGTTTGTTGGTCAGATGCATGGGGCCCTGTAGTGTTGTTTATCCTATAAATAGATATGTTTGCCCCCATTAAATAATGTCCCCCATCTACTATATAATTGTGTTATCCCGTCTGTCTGTCTATCTGTCTGTCTGTCTTTCTGTCTGTCTGTCTGTCCAGGAAATCCCGCGTCGCTCATTGGTCCGGCAGCGGCCAATCAGCGCCGCGGGATTTCTGAAAAAAGATGGCGGCTGTTAGCGGCTCATCTGCGGGACGGAGCTCAGCGGCGATGCAGCCGGGAGATGAGCGCCACGAGGCGCTCATCTCCCGGCCTGTACCAGCAGAAGGACCCCGACCGCCGGACCCATCTGCAGGACGGAGATGCAGCCGGGAGATGAGCGCTCATCTCCCGGCCGGTAGCAGCGGAAGGACCGCCGGCGTCGCTGACCTCCATGCGGAAGGGAGGACCGGGGAGCGGCGCTGCGGGTCGGGATACTTCTGCTGCGAGCGCCCGCTCATGTCCCGGGTTCTCGCAGCGGAAGTATCCGCACAGGCAGCGCCGCTGACATCCATGCGGCTAGGGTGTGAAGGGAGGACCGGGGAGTGGCGCTGACATCCAATTGGTCGCGGCCGCTATTTAAATGTGCCGCGCAAATCGGTGATTGGTCGCGGACTTGGGCGCCAAATTTAAATATTGGCCGCGACCAATCACCGATCTTGGCTCCACATTTAAACACCGCTGTGCTGATTGGTCGCCGACGCTGGGCGCGACCAATCACCGATTTTGGCGCCACATTTAAATAGCGTCCGCGAAAAATCAGTACAGCGGTGTTTAAATGTGGAGCGAAGATCGGTGATTGGTTGCGGCCGATATTTAAATTTGGCACCGAAATCGGTGATTGGTCGCGGGCCAAGACCGCGACCAATCACCGATTTGCGCGGCACATTTAAATAGCGGCCGCGACCAATTGGATGTCAGCGCCGCTCCCCGGTCCTCCCTTCACACCTTAGCCGCATGGATGTCAGCGGCGCTGCCTGTGCGGATACTTCCGCTGCGAGAACCTGGGACATGAGCGGGCGCTCGCAGAAGTATCCCGACCCGCAGCACCGCTCCCCGGTCCTCCCTTCACACCCTAGCCGCTGATGTCCCCACAGTATCCGCATGGTGTTACAAAGGTCTGGACATTTGTGTTAAAAATCGCTGATTGTTCGCCGACGCTATTTAAATGTGGCTCCAAAATCGGTGATTGGTCGCGCCCAGCGTCGGCGACCAATCAGCACAGCGGTGTTTAAATGTGGAGCCAAGATCGGTGATTGGTCGCGTCCGATATTTTAATTTGGCGCCCAAATTGGTGATTGGTCGCGGGCAGCGTCCGCGACCAATCAGCACAGTAGTGTTTAACTTTTGCGGCAAGATCAGTGGAGGACCGGGGAGCGGCGCTGCGGGTCGGGATACTTCTGCTGCGAGCAGTCGCTCATCTCCCGCTTCTCGCAGCGGAAGTAGCCGCACAGGCAGCGGCGCTCCCCGGTCCTCACTAATACGATTCCGCTCCCCGGTCCTCACCAATACGATTCGCTGATTGGTCGCGCTCTCCGCACGCGACCAATCAGTGATCTTGGCGCTAAAGTTAAACACCGCTCTGCTGATTGGTCGCGGCCGCTGCCCGCGACCAATCACCGATTTGGGCGCCACATTTAAATAGCGGCCGCGACCAATCACCGATCTTGCCGCCACATTTAAACACTGCTGTGCTGATTGGTCGCGGACGCCAGATGCGTCCAATCAGCGAGATTGGCGCCAAATTTAAACAACGCTCTGCTGATTGGTCGTGGACTCCGGCCGCGACCAATCAGTGAGATTGGCGCCAAATTTAAACCCCGCTCTGCTAATTGGTCGCCGATGCCGGCCGCGACTAATCAGCAATATTGGCGACAAATTTAAACACCGCTCTGCTGATTAGTCGCGGTCGCCGGCCGCGACTAATCAGCATTGTTGGCGCCAAATTTAAACACCGCTCTGCTGAATGGTCGCGGCCGTGACCAATCACCATTATTGGCGCCAAATTTAAACACCGCTTTGCTGATTGGTCGCGACCGCCGGCCGCAACCAATCAGCATTATTGGCGCAAAATTTAAACCCTGCTCTGCTGATTGGTCACGTTCGCTGGCTGCGACCAATCAGCATTATTGGCGCAAAATGTAAACCCCGCTCTGCTGATTAGTCGCGACCGCCGGCCGTGACCAATCAGCAATATAGTCGCCAAATTTCAACACCGCTTTGCTGATTGCGCCCGGTCTGCCGCATACATATTCTAGAATACCTGATGCGTTAGAATCGGGCCACCATCTAGTCTATATATATCATTGTCTTATCCCGTCTGTCTGTCTGTCTGTCTGTCCAGGAAATCCAGCGTCGCTCAATGGTCCGGCCGCGGCCAATCAGCGACACGGGATTTGAGAACGGAGGTCAGTGGCGATGGAGCAGAAGTATCCCGACCGGCGGCGGCGCCGCTGACCTCCATGCTGCTAGGGTGTCAAGGGAGGACCGGGGAGCGTCGCTGCCGGTCGGGATACTTCTGCCTCGAGCAGTCGCTCATCTCCCAGCTTCTCGCAGCGGAAGTAGCCGCACAGGCAGCGACGCTCCCCGGTCATCACCAATACGATTCCGCTCCCTGGTCCTCACCAATACGATTCGCTGATTGGTCGTGGCCTCCGGCCGCGACCAATCAGTTATCTTGGCGCAAAATTTAAACACCGCTGTGCTGATTGGTCGCGGCCGCTGCCCGCGACCAATCAGCGATTTTGGCGCCACGTTTAAACAGCGGCCGCGACCAATCAGCGATTTTACCGCAAAATTTAAACTGCGGCCGCGACCAATCAGTGATCTTGGCGCAAAATTTAAACACTGCTGTGCTGATTGGTCGCGGACACTGCCCGCGACCAATCAGCGATCTTGCCGCCACATTTAAACACTGCTGTGCTGATTGGTTGCGGACGCTGCCCGCGACCAATCAGCGATTTTACCGCAAAATTTAAACAGCGGCCGCTACCAATCAGCCATTTTGGCGCCAAATTTAAACAACGCTCTGCTGATTGGTCGTGCCGCCAGCCAACCGCGACCAATCAGCGAGATTGGCGCCAAATTTAAACAACGCTCTGCTGACTGGTCGCGGTCGCCAGCCGACCGCGACCAATCAGCATTATGTGCGCCAAATTTAAACACTGCTTTGCTGATTGGTCGCGGTCGCCGTCCGCGACCAATCAGCATTATTGGAGCGAAATTTAAACACCGCTTTGCTGATTGGTCGCGGTTGCCGGCCGCGACCAATCAGCGATATTGGCGCCAAATTTAAACACCCCACTGCTGATTGGTCGCGACTGCCAGCCGAGACCAATCAGCAATATTGGCGCCAAATTTAAACACCGCTCTGCTGATTTGTCGCGACCGCCAGCCGCGACCAATCAGCGATATTGGCGCCAAATTTAAACACCTCTCTGCTGATTGGTCGTGGTTGCCGGCCGCGACCAATCAGCGATATTGGCGCCAAATTTAAACACCCCTGTGCTGATTGGTCGCGACCGCCAGCCGCGACCAATCTGCATTATTGGCGCCAAATTTAAACGCCGCTCTGCTGATTGGTCGCGACCGCCAGCCGAGACCAATCAGCGATATTGGCGGCAAATTTAAACACCGCTCTGCTGATTGGTCGCGGCTGGCGGTCGCGACCAATCAGCGATATTGGCGCCAAATTTAAACACCGCTCTGCTGATTGGTCGCGGTTGCTGACCGCGACCAATCAGCGATATTGGCGCCAAATTTAAACACCCCTCTGCTGATTGGTCGCGACCGCCGGCCGCGACCAATCTGCATTATTGGCGCCAAATTTAAACGCCGCTCTGCTGATTGGTCGCGACCGCCAGCCGAGACCAATCAGCGATATTGGCGGCAAATTTAAACACCGCTCTGCTGATTGGTCGCGGCTGGCGGTCGCGACCAATCAGCGATATTGGCGCCAAATTTAAACACCCCTGTGCTGATTGGTCGCGACCACCAGCCGCGACCAATGTGCATTATTGGCGCCAAATTTAAATGCCGCTCTGCTGATTGGTCGCGACCGCCAGCCGAGACCAATCAGTGATATTGGCGCCAAATTTAAACACCGCTCTGCTGATTGGTCGCGACCGCCAGCCGCGACCAATCAGCGATATTGGCGCCAAATTTAAACGCCGCTCTGCTGATTGGTCGCGGTTGCTGGCCGCGACCGCTCTGCTGATTGGTTGTGGTCGCCGGCCGCGACCAATCAACATTATTTGCGCCAAATTTAAACACCGCTCTGCTGATTGGTCGCGGTTGCTGGCCGCGACCGCTCTGCTGATTGGTTGTGGTCGCCGGCCGCGACCAATCAGCATTATTGGCGCCAAATTTAAACACCCCTCTGCTGATTGGTCGCCATCGCCGACCGCGACCAATCAGCGATATTGGCGCCAAATTTAAACACCCCTCTGCTGATTGGTCGTGGTTGCCGGCCGCGACCAATCAGCGATATTGGCGCCAAATTTAAACACCCCTCTGCAGATTGGTCGCGACCGCCAGCCGCGACCAATCTGCATTATTGGCGCCAAATTTAAACGCCGCTCTGCTGATTGGTCGCGACCGCCAGCCGAGACCAATCAGCGATATTGGCGGCAAATTTAAACACCGCTCTGCTGATTGGTCGCGACCGCCAGCCGCGACCAATCAGCAATATTGGCGCCAAATTTAAACACCGCTCTGCTGATTGGTGGCGGTCGCCAGCCGCAACCAATCAGCATTATTGGCGCCAAATTTAAACCCTGCTCTGCTGATTGGTCGCGACCGCCGGCCGCGACCAATCAGCGATATTACCGCCAAATTTAAACACCGTTTTGCTGATTGGTCGCAGTTGCCGGCCGCTACCAATCAGCGATTTTGGCGCCAAATTTAAACAACGTTCTGCTGATTGCGCCCGGTCGGCCGCATACATATTCTAGAATACCCGATGCGTTAGAATCAGGCCACCATCTAGTCCTGTAATAATATCCCCCATCCTAGTCCCTTCTTATAATAATGCCCCTCATCCTATCCCCTTCCTCTAATAAAGTCTCCTATCCTGGGCCCTTTCCTGGTATAATGTCCCCTGTCTTTGTCCCTTCCTATAATAATGTCCCCCATCCTTGCCTCTTCCTGTATAATGTCCTCCATTCTGGCCTCTTTCTATAATAATGTATCTCATCCTGGCCCCTTGCTGTAATAAGGTCCTTCATCCTGGGCCCCTTCCTGGTATAATGTCCTGGCCCCTTCCTATAATAATGTCCCCCATCATTGCCCCTTCCTGTAATAATGTCCTCCATCCTGGCCCCTTCCTGTAATAATGTCTCCCGTTCTGTTCCTTTCCTATAATAGTGTCCTCTGTCCTGGTCCCTTCCTGTAGTAATGTCCCCTGTTCTGCCACTCTTCTCCAACATATTTTTAAAAAAAGCTCTTCTTACCTTCCAACACTCCATGGCACACAACATCCTCTTCTATAGCTGGCACAGAAGGTAACAGCTGACTCCTGCATACCCGCTACAATCAGCCCATGATGTTGCTGCCATGCACTGACCGTGCCGGCCGGTATGCCACCATCAGCTGCAGACATCTGACAGGATGGCGGCATGTATTGCAAGGCAGGGAGTCGACGGATTTCTGAACCGGCAATACAGTTCATCTAAATGCATCCTCGGAAGCTCATTCAGCTGAAATTGGTGCTGGGATCAGCGGGCCCTTCTCCTTCAAGGACCCAGTCATGGTCACATACCCTGAGACCACGATCACTATGCACCTGCCTGCCACATCACATCAGTGGCCAAGTCCACACATTATCAGTACACTCTCGTTCCAACTTCTGCTACTCTGGTCCAGTCGGAGTCCCATGACCTAAAAAAAACACTTTCTTCCCCATCTAATTTTTATTAAAAAAAACACCAAAAACTGTTCAAAAGAATGTTGTATTCCCTAACCCTCACATAAGAAGGCCCTGGAATGAACATCAGAAGTTTTCTATTCTCTTATTTTTGCTCTGGAGATCCTACCAAAGTAACTGCTAAACTCAACATCTAGATTTGGTTCCCCCAGAAGGCATAATATATTGGGGTTGTTTTAAGGAACCTGATGACCATATGCCTGGTAGTTCCTGAGAAGGTAATGACGCGCCCCCTGGGCCGTGGGGTACTCGGCAGCAGGGCCTCTGGTTGCTGGGGGATATCACGGTAGCCGGCCCTCTCCGTGGTCCAGGGCGGTCAGTAAAAGGGGAATATTTACAAGGGATTTAAAGTGTTCGTGACGCCACCTGTGGAGCAGTCCTCTGGAGCTGGTGTTACAGCAGCAGGGATGGTGTGGCTCTCCACAGGTAGAGCTAGCTCCAAGGGCAGCGTGGGGTGTAATGGATGGTAGTGCAGGGGAGAGATGGCAGGGCGGTCCCGGAGGAAAGACGGACACTCATGACACGCCCCCCGAGCAGTGGGGATACCCGCAGCCAGGCCTTGTAGATGCTGGGGGTTGTAGTCACCGTGGCGGTGACCCGGTCCGTGACCCAGGGCGGTCAAACCAGGGTAATCTATGTGTATCTGGTTTAAATAGTCCGACTATGCCACCTGTGGATTGCGGTTATTGGTAACCGCCGCTGCGGGGCAGTCCGCTGAAGCTGGTGATATGCGCAGCAGGGTGATGTAACTCCCCACAGGTGGAGTGTAGCTTCAGGGCAGCGTGTAAGGATGATGGTGGTGATAGTGCCTGGATCAGTAATAATGACACGGAGTCTTTGCAGTGCAGTCCTGGGGTCTTTACTGGTGACAAGTATATAGGCCCCGATGGGAGTACTTGCTAGGGATGAGGGCCTGGTCAGTCTGGGAGCAATCCTAGAAGTCCCTTGGCCAGGTGGAGTTGTCGGCCTGCCGTTCTGACTGTACTCTTTTGGCTATCTCGCTTATAGTCGTGTTGTAGCCCACGTCCCTGAGTGTAATGTACTGCTCACCCGTGTGGCTGGCAACTCGGATCCCGTGTATTCCTCGCTCCTCTGTGGCGGTACTGGTCCTTTCGTGTGGCTGAGCCTCCGGGCTTCTGTTGGCCAGGAGACCTACAGTCTCCAGCCTTGCGGTATCTGCTGCTGGGCTTGATGGGTCCCACAGCCTCGGACTCCGGTGTCCGGTCCTCTGTGTCTACTCTGGCTAGGACGAGCTCTGCACAGCTCCAGTCCTCAGCTCCTTGCTCCTTAGTCCTATCAGACTCCTGACACTGACTAGACTCAACTTAGACTCCGGCTAGACTGACTAACCCCGCCTCCAGATCCAGTTATATAGGGCAGGATCCTCCCCTCTCTGGTCTGGAGCAGGAGGTGTTGCTTGTAGTGTGTCCCTGACCAGGACACCCCTGTTTTGCTCCCAGACATGGTATTACTACCACTGTGGCAACCAGACCCTCTGGGGTGCCACATTCCCCCCTAGTAAATTTCAGTACTCCGGGACTGAACATATTTTGCAAAAATATAACAGGTAACAATATACAATACAAATACAATGTACATTAGAATATTTACAGACACTACAGTATTTATAGGTCACGGTATCATCCGTAACCAGGTGTCCATTTCACTGAAGATGTAGTTTGAGGGACCCGTCCCAAACCCTCCACGGAGGCCCTGGGGTGGCTACAGGGCACTGATGATCCGGATGTTGGACCACGCCTTCAGCCACCTGCACGGGTTTTTGTTCTGTGGTCTGGCACAAAAGGGGCACTTTCCAGGTGCAACTATTTACAGGCAAAGTTTTTGGTTATCCATTGTCCATAACCTAAAATGTCTCTGAAACCTGTCGGGTAACTGGAAAAACAGGTTAAATGCACACATAAAACATTTCAACATTACAGTTATACATTACACTTAAATTCTCCAACGAGCAGGAATTTGACCTCTGGTGCTTCTGGTAGACCTGCGTAACACACTGTCTGTGTTCCGCTCTGGTCCACTTTCCCTACCCCTGGTGTAGTGGGCACTGTGTGATCTGTACTACTGGTATTTTGAGGTGTCACTGGTAGGTTGGGCAGCTTCCTACGGATCCTTTGGCTCGCTACTAGCAGAGGGTAGATACTCCTGGTCTGCTGATGAGGAATCTTCTGTCTCCGGGGCTAATGGTTCTTCCAACTCTACTGGGACTTCTACAGCTTCTTGAGGGGCTGGTTGAAGAAATGTAAGTACTGGCACAACTACTGCATTATTTACTTGTGTCCATGACCGGGGAAATTCTCCGAGTACTGTGCTGACCATTTCTTCCACTTCCTCTGTGGGTTGAGGGATATCTTGGCCTTCTTCAGCATGCTGTAGCTGCTCGGGACATTTCTTCAGGTGGTCTCTGGAAACTGTTGCTGTTGTCTCACCTCCGTCCTTACTTATGAGGCACACCTTGGTGTTATCATGACTTGATGGTAGAATGGTGTACGGCTCTTTTTCCCACTGGTCATCCAACTTGTGGAGTCGCCTCTTCCTCTTTAGGACTTGCTCTCCAGGTGACAAGGGGGCAGCAGGTGCATGTTGATTGTAAGTCCTCTCTTGCCTTTCTCTTGCTTGGGACAGACTTCTTTCAACACTTTCCTGTACCTTACGGTATTGCTGTTGCCGCTCAGTGTCCCAATCCGCATCCGGTGAGGCGTCCTCGGGCGTCAGAACTCCCATATCCAGGTCGATGGGCAGCTTACCAGGTCTCGCTCTCATCAGGTAAGCTGGCGTGCAGTTGGTGGAATTCACTGGGATATGATTGTAGAGGTCCACCAGGTCTGGCAACTTTTCTGGCCACAGACTGCGTTCCTCTAGGGGCAATGTCTTCAGTAGGTCTATCACCATCTGGTTCATCTTTTCACACATCCCGTTGGTCTGGGGGTGATAAGGCGTTGTCCTGATCTTCTTGCAGCCATACAGGTTGCTGAACTCCTGGAATACTTCTGCCTCGAAGGCCGGACCTTGGTCAGTTAGCACGCGTTCTGGGTAACCATGCGGGCGGCAGAAGTGCTGCTGGAAAGCTCTGGCTGCTGTCTGAGCCATTTGGTCCTTGACTGGCACTACTACCAGGAACCGGGAGTAGTGGTCTACGATGGTGAGAGCGTAGACATAGCCTGACCTGCTCGGGGACAGCTTCACATGGTCCAGGGCTACCAGTTCGAGCGGCTGCTTGGTGATGATGGGCTGCAGGGGAGCCCTCTGGCTGGCATGGTCTCTCCTTCTCAGATTGCACGGTCCGCAGTCTCGACACCACCTCTCGATTGTTCCTCTCATGCCAACCCAATAGAACCGTTCACGCAGCAGGACTTCCAGCTTTTTCCATCCGAAGTGTCCTGCTC
Organism: Phyllobates terribilis; assembly: GCF_046119375.1. Taxonomy (NCBI): domain Eukaryota; kingdom Metazoa; phylum Chordata; class Amphibia; order Anura; family Dendrobatidae; genus Phyllobates; species Phyllobates terribilis. Next base: position 178,753,468 of record NW_027362770.1, read on the forward strand.
CATCGTGGTATGCTTCCAAGACCATAGACGCGTCCCGCCTCGGGACTACCACCTGCCAGATCAGCTCGTGCGTCCGGGAGTTGACAGTTCTTCGACACAGCTTCCCTTCATAGATGAACAGCTTACTCTTCTCTTTCCACAGCTGTTTGGTCTCCTCTGGAGCATCTGGGTCAGGGTATGAGTCAGCTCGTGTCAGCAACTCTTTGACTAGGTGAACGGCCGGGTCACTGTCTTGTGTTTCTGCCCAGCCGTGGTGGGGCAAGGGATTGAACGTGGCCTCCTTGGTGGCAGAGTACCTGTCTTTCACACAGTGGGAGCACTGAGTTATTCCATGATGGTGGAAAGCGGGGATTTCTATCTCTTCCAGTTCTTCCGGGTCTTCTCCCCCATCTGGCAAGTTAGGCATCCGGGACAGTGCATCTGCGTTGGCATTCTTGCGTCCAGCCCGGTACTTGATGGTGAACTCATAATTGGAGAGTCGGGCCATCCATCTCTGCTCCAGGGCACCAAGTTTCGCAGTGTCCAGGTGTGTCAGCTGGTTGTTGTCTGTGAATACGGTGAACTTGGAAGAGGCGAGGTAATGTTTAAAGCTTTCTGTCACTGCCCATACCACTGCGAGGAACTCTAGCTTGAAGGAGCTTTAATTTTCAGGGTTCCTTTCTGTGGGCCGGAGCTTCCTGCTGGCATAAGCGATTACCCGTTCTCTGCCCTGCTGAATCTGGGACAGCACCGCTCCCAGTCCCACGTTGCTTGCATCTGTGTGGAGGATGAAGGGCTGGCCATAATCAGGGTAAGCCAGGATCTCGTCCCCCGTGAGGGCCATTTTCAAGGACTCATCTTCCAGCTTGTCCCATTTGAATGGCGGCTTCTGGTTTTTGGCCTTCCTGGACTGGCCTATCAGGAGGTCCTGCATGGGTGCCGCCATCTTGGTGAAGCCTGGAATAAATCTTCGGTAGTAGCCTACCAACCAGAGGAACTGCCGCACTTCCTTTACGGTGGAGGGTCTTGGCCAGTCCTTGATTACTGTGATTTTATCGGGGGCTGGAGCTACACCATCAGCGCTCTCCACGTGCCCCAGGTACTGTACCTTGGGCTTCAGCAGATGACATTTTGAGGGCTTCACCTTTAGACCAAAGCCAGCCAGGGCATCAAACACTTCCGCCAGGTGCTTCAGATGGTCCTCATACTTCTGGGAGTATACAATGACGTCATCCAGGTACAGCAGGACTGTCTCAAAATTCTTATGTCCCAGACAGCACTCCATCAACCGTTGGAAGGTTCCTGGGGCGTTGCAGAGCCCGAATGGCATGCAGTTGAACTCGCTGAGGCCCATCGGGGTGGTGAATGCTGTCTTTTCCTTATCCGCCTCTGCTACAGGAACCTGCCAATACCCACTAGTAAGATCCAAAGTAGAGAAATAATTAGCAGATTTTAACGCAGCCAGTGACTCCTCTATCCTGGGTAGCGGGTATGCATCTTTATGTGTTATGCGGTTAATTTGCCTGTAGTCTACACACATTCTCATTGTGCCATCCTTTTCCTTTACAAGAACTAATGGAGCTGCCCAGGTGCTACAATTGTCTCTTATTACCCCAGCCTCCTTCATCTCTCGCAACATCCCTTTGGCATTTTGGTAGTGTGCTGGCGGTACAGGCCGGTACCTTTCTTTAATGGGTGGATGGTCTCCCGTGGGGATATGGTGTTGAACCCCCTTTACCTGCCCGAAGTCGAGTGGGTGTTTACTGAAGACCCTTTTATACTCTTGGACCACCTGGTATACTCCTTGTTTTTGGTGTTGAGGGGTGGAGTCAGTGCCCACATGCAGCTTCTGACACCAGTACTCCATCTGTCCCTCGGAACCATTACCCTCCGCCTGGTTGGATGGAGGTAAGGGTTCCACTGTTTTTATAGCATTTTGATTGACGGTAAATAGCTTGGCCAGGTTGGCATACCGGGGCAAATGGACTTCTTTTTCCCCAATGTTCAGGATGCGGACTGGCACTCTCCCATGGCGGACATCAACCACCCCCCTGGCTGTCAAAATGGTGGGCCTACAGTCAGAGTAGACGGGCTCTACCAAGGCCTGGTAATCTCTACCCCGGAGACAAATTGCTGCCCGACACCATATCAGCATTTCACTTCTTGGGGGCATAGCAATAGGGAATGGGTCACTCATCCTGACACTGCCAATTTCATCACCAGACAGTTCTACCTGTTGTCTTTTCATCAGGGCTCTGATCAGGGCCGGCTCCAGGTTTTTCTGGGCCCCGGGCGAAAGAGTCTCAGTGGGCCCCTTTAACACATACCACGATTCATGATGCAGAGATACGGCGGAGAAATATATATACAGTACAGACCAAAAGTTTGGACACACCTTCTCATTTAAAGATTTTTCTGTATTTTCATGACTTTGAAAATTGTACATTCACACTGAAGGCATCAAACTATGAATTAACACATGTGGAATTATATACTTAACAAAAAAGTGTTAAACAACTGAAAATATGTCTTATATTCTAGGTTCTTCAAAGTAGCCACCTTTTGCTTTGATTACTGCTTTGCACACTCTTGGCCTTCTCTTGATGAGCTTCAAGAGGTAGTCACCGGAAATGGTTTTCACTTCACAAGTGTGCCCTGTCAGGTTTAATAAGTGGGATTTCTGATAGTCTTACTGAATGGACTGTTAGCTGCTTTTTTCTTGCCATAATACAAATTCTAAGTAAAGAAAAACGAGGGGCCATCATTACTTTAAGAAATGAAGGTCAGTCAGTCCGAAAAATTGGGCAAACATTGAAAGTGTCCCCAAGTGCAGTTGCAAAAACCATGAAGCGCTACAAAGAAACTGGCTCACATGAGGACCGCCCCAGGAAAGGAAGACCAAGAGTTACCTCTGTTTCTGAGGATAAGTTTATCCGAGTCACCAGCCTCAGAAATCGCAGGTTAACAGCAGCTCAGATTAGAGACCAGGTCAATGCCACACAGAGTTCTAGCAGCAGACACATCTCTACAACAACTGTTAAGAGGAGACTTTGTGCAGCAGGCCTTCATGGTAAAATAGCAGCTAGGAAACCACTGCTAAGGACAGGCAACAAGCAGAAGAGACTTGTTTGGGCTAAAGAACACAAGGAATGGACATTAGACCAGTGGAAATCTGTGCTTTTGTCTGATGAGTCCAAATTTGAGATCTTTGGTTCCAGCCACCGTGTCTTTGTGCGACGCAGAAAAGGTGAACGGATGGACTCTACATGCCTGGTTCCCACCGTGAAGCATGGAGGAGGAGGTGTGATGGTGTGGGGGGGCTTTGCTGGTGACACTGTTGGGGATTTATTCAAAACTGAAGGCATACTAAACCAGCATGGCTACCACAGCATCTTGCAGCGGCATGCTATTCCATCGTTTTTGCGTTTAGTTGGACCATCATTTATTTTTCAACAGGACAATGACCCTAAACACACCTCCAGGCTGTGTAAGGGCTATTTGACCAAGAAGGAGAGTGATGGGGTGCTACGCCAGATGAACTGGCCTCCACAGTCACCAGACCTGAACCCAATCGAGATGGTTTGGGGTGAGCTGGACTGACCGAGTGAAGGCAAAAGGGCCAACAAGTGCTAAGCATCTCTGGGAACTCCTTCAAGATTGTTGGAAGACCATTTCCGGTGACTACCTCTTGCAGCTCATCAAGAGAATGCCAAGAGTGTACAGAGCAGTCATCAAAGCAAAAGGTGGCTACTTTGAAGAACCTAGAATATGAGACATATTTTCAGTTGTTTCACACTTTTTTGTTAAGTATATAATTCCACATGTGTTAATTCATAGTTTTGATGCCTTCAGTGTGAATGTACAATTTTCATAGTCATGAAAATACAGAAAAATCTTCAAATGAGAAGGTGTGTCCAAACTTTTGGTCTGTACTGTATATATATAGTACAATGCAAAGATTTCACTTCTTACATTACATGAGTGATATCTATTGTAAATTCCACAATAGCTCAGAAACCGGTGAATCGCTCCACACAGAATACTGGCCCCCATATAATGCTCCATACGGAATACTGGCCCCCATATAAGGCTCCATACGGAATACTGGCCCCCATATAAGGCCCCATACGGAATACTGGCCCCCATATAAGGCCCCATACGGAATACTGGCCCCCATATAAGGCTCCATACGGAATACTGGCCCCCATATAAGGCTCCATACGGAATACTGGCCCCCATATAAGGCTCCATACGGAATGCTGGCCCCCATATAAGGCTCCATACGGAATACTGGCCCCCTATAAGGCTCCATACGGAATACTGGCCCCCATATAAGGCCCCATACAAGGCCCCATACGGAATACTGGCCCCCATATAAGGCTCCATACAGAATACTGGCCCCCATATAACACTCCATACAGGATACTGGTCCCCTTATAATGCTCAATGCAGGCTGTTACCCCCCACATAATGCCCCATACAGGCCCCCCCCTTTTAATGCTCCATGCAGGCTGTTACCCCCCACATAATGCCCCATACAGGTTGCCCCCCCTTTATAATGCCCCATGCAGGCTGTTCCCCACCTTATAATGCCCCTTGCAGGATGTCACCCCCCCCCTCTTTATAATGCCCCATGCAGGCTGTTCCCCACCTTATAATGCCCCATGCAGGATGTCACCCCCCCCCTCTTTATAATGCCCCATGCAGGATGTCCCCCCCCTCTCTTTATAATGCCCCATGCAGGATGCCCCCCCCCCTTCTCTTTATACTGCCCCATGCCTCCATACATTAAAAAAAAAAAAATCAAATACTCACCTCCCTCCTCCTCACCTGCTACCTGCTGCAACTGCTCGGGTCGGGACTCCAGCGTTGTCGGCGTCTTCCCGCTCAGCGCTCCCTGTGACAGCTCAGGGGAGGGCGCGGTGTAAAGACGTCACCGCGCCCTCTGACCTGAGACGTCAAAGGGAGCGCAGAGCAGGAAGACAGCTGATCTGCGGAGGCACGGGGAGAGGTAAGTATCCAGCTGCCGGGGCCCTGAGCAAGCGGCGGAGAAGGGCGGGCGCTGATACCGCTCTCCTCCGCCCATAGCCCAGCGGGGTGCGCGACCGCCAGTGGGCCCCTCTGCCTGCTCAGGGCCCCGGCATTTGCCAGGGTGCGCCGGGTGCTGACGCCGGTTCTGGCTCTGATCTCTCTTTGTAGAACCCGCTGCTGACTGGAACTGGTGGTCTCCGCAACCTGCTGTAACAAGACAATTATTTCTGCAAGACAATTTTCAATGACATTAGTGCCTAAAGTTATCATGGGATGACTTTCTCGGCGATCAATCTCGACAATAATCAGTCCTTGTGCTGGCAGTTCGACTTTGCCAACCTTTATGGTCACTTCTTTGAACCCCACCTGAGGTACGGGTTGACCATTGCTGGCACAAATGCTCAAATGTTCATCTGGACGGCGGGTGATGTCAGAGTCAGTCCAGTACCGTTTGAAAAGAATGTAGGGGATGGTGGTCACCTGGGATCCAGGGTCCAGCAACGTGCTCATTGGGAAGCCGTCCAGCACGACAGGTAGGACCGGTCGTCCTCCCACATATTTGTCTCGCCAGCTTGATGGGCCTGGTGGTCTTATGCCTGGGGGTTGGCCCTCTGCCCCAGGTTTTGCTCGTTTAAATGACAGTACCTTGGATAATGTCCTGGCTGGTTGCAGCGGCGGCAGATGGGGTGTCCGTCCTGGTCGTAGCGGTCGCTGTTCCTCCCTCTGGATGGTGGAATCCTCTTCTGTCGGCGCCACGGGACGTCCTCCGGACTGGAAGCCAGCTGGATCTTTCCCTTGGGATACACCTGCAAGGACTGTACAGTTTTGGTTAGTGCAGCTACACTTTTAGTTAGCTCTTGGACCTGATGGTGCAGGTCTGTTGACGGGGCACTGTCCAGAGTTTGTGCATCAGCTCCTACAGGCTCCGGGGAAAAGGGTGCCACCTCCTGGTGGTAGGTGATAGCTGGGCGCCGGTGAGCTGTAGCGCCACCTGGTGCTGGTTCCCGTAGCACCCGGATGGCCCTGTCCTTAAACTGAGCAAAGTCTAAATCAGGGTTTTGCAGAGTCATTATGCGCAGCTGGGTTCGGTGGGCGCTGGACAGTAAACCCTCAATAAATTGTTCGGTTAACAGTTTGTTTTCATCACGCACACTGTCAGGGTCTACCTGTTTGATGGCCCTCAGCGCCTCCTGCAGGTTTAAAGCATAGTCCCGTACACTGTCCTGTGCCCGTTGTTTGCACCCATAAAACTTCATTTTTATCTCTGCGGTGGTGCGGGTGTCAAAAGTGTCCTTTAGGCGGGCCAGTATCTCCTTTACATAAAGTTAGTAGTAAAAATCTCGGCACACCATTAGCTGAATAATAGGTAATATTTTATTTAAGCAGTCCACATCAAACGTTTCGGCCCCTTTTACGGACCTTCGTCAGTGTACTGCAGGTAAAGAGATAAGTATAACATAAATTCATTAGTATACATAGATCACAGAATAGACATAAGACATGAGGTATAACATTGGGTCAAACAAGTGCCTATATTTGTATGCACATTTAGCATGGACAAAGAAGCTCACAGTATCACAGAGCAACTCTATAAAGAGATAAGTAAAACATAAATGGTATACAAGCAGTCATAGTATAACAAAAAAAGAGAGAATAGTGACATACCAGATGCTAATAAGTAGGGGAGCGGAGGGAGGAATAGGGAGCGCAGTGCCCTTGGAGGAATGTCCTGTGGATATGATTCATAAGGTGAGTATGACTAGATGTAATGAGGGGTGTGAAAGTTACCTGGTTAATCCTGCATACCTGGTGCACGGAGAATAGTTGCCTCCAGACAGACAGTCGCGGTATCCACCGCTGGTTAATGGTCTGCTGGTGAGGAGGGTGGCGTGCAGAGAGAAATAGGGGAGGGGGCGGGCTTAAGGATGATGGATAAGGCCAATGTCCTGTAGTAGGACGGTAATGTAATGCGCGCCTTCCGGTGACGTCACAGGAAGTGACATTGCGAGCTTCAGAGAGCGTGCGTGATTGGCTGGAGCACGCAGATGCGCAGATCCTTGGTGGTCACAGTGCGTTCCACCGGGTGGGAGGCGTCTAGCACAGGCATATTAGAGTATGTCACCTTATGTGGGTGTGAACTGCGCGTGAAGCAGGAGGGGAGGAGGCAGGGGAGAGGTAGACGGAGACCCTGATTCAGAAGTGTAATAAAGAAAATAAGCATTAGTATATAGCACAGAATAATTGAATAAGGGGCCGAAACGTTTGATGTGGACTGCTTAAGTAAAATATTACCTATTATTCAGCTAATGGTGTGCCGAGATTTTTACTACTAACTTTATGGTCTTGGATTCCTCTCGTGCACCCTGGTCCAGTAGTGCTACGTGTTCTATTCCTAATTATCTACGCCTGTCCGTATGCACACTGCCGTGCCATGACAACCTCCACATTTTCATACAACGCCGCCGAAGCCTCCAGTATCATCTCACAGACCAACCTCTCCAGTGATTTTCTCAGAGTTCCACCCAGGGAGACACGTGGACGAGACGTGGAGAAAGAACGCAGGCATTTAACAAATATTGAACTTCACTGTGTAACCTTGACAGAGTACCTCAGGGCCCACAGAATCCCTAGAGGGTTACGAGTACAGATACGCCCTACCTTATTCTCAGACATCCCTGATTATTGTTCCAAATTTGAATTGATTCTTAACAAATGTTCATTTGATCTCATGGTTCTAACCGTTGATTTCTTACATAAGGCCATCACCACCACTAAAGAAAAGATCAAGAACATTGAAGACCAACTGACATCCTCAACCAGTCCGGAGGACCTGCAGGTGTTATGATCTGCTACAAGCACTAAGGAAAGAAAGGAGATCTGTCCCTACAATAGAACTAAGCTAGATCCCTACGATGTAACGGGGAACCTGATCCTGCGATCAGACCCGCTAAAGTCCTCGGCTAGTCTGTACAAAGACCTATAGATGCAAGGGAGGGATCCCTACAAGAACTAGGGGCTGGGATAAAGTTGGACACCTCCTAGCAGAAATTGTAGCAGTAAAAGACAAACAAACAACATAGAACATAAAGGTCCGAAGACCTAGCTAAACTGACTGAGAAAAGTAACAAAGCACCAGGCTAGTTTAAGAGTAGAAATTACAATGAAGTCCAGCAAGGCCAGGAGGGCGGAGCAGGATTAAATAGGCAAAAAAGGTCATGTGACCAGCAAAATAGAAAAAACCTAACAGGAGAGTTCTAACAGCAGGAACTAAAGAATAAAATTCAAGCGAATATCGATCTTCACAAAAGAGATACTGAAACAAGGAAAAAGAATAAATTCATCAGGGATTCTGAAGACTACGAACTAAACTGAGTCTATAAATGGCGGGACAACTCCTCTACCGGCAGGAATTTCCACCGATCAGCAAAATCATCCACAGATTTCTCAACATCAGGCTCCGAAACAGAGCACAGAGATCAACTGACACAATCTGCTCCTTTTTTAGGCCTACCCAGACGACAACCACCCAGAAGACAACGAGGCGAGGCGGCAGGCGGAGGAGGAAATACAGACTTTACCAGGATCACCAGATCCCGAGCTCAACGTTGGTGGTAAATATCTCCTCCAAAACTCTTAGCGTCGCCCAAACCTCAGTGCTACAAAAAGGGCTAACATTCAGCCCAACACACAAATACAACACTTTTCAGTTAGACATGGAACTACAGCGTTTCTACAGAACATTATGCCTAAAAACACATTTTGCCAATAATTCCCCAATTAATATATCTTTAGATCCATCAGCACGTATCACAGCACAGAGTTTGGGCTTGAAGCCCAAAAGTACGTACAGACCCCCTCGAGGAACACCAGCGGTAGAAACCTTTATCTCCTTTATAGATAATGCCTTTCAAGATCTAAAAAACAACATAGACAGAGGGAAGCTACACCACCATAACAATCTCACCCCCCTTGACCGACAAGCCCTCCATAGTCTACAGGAGGATAAGGATCTCATAATAAAACCAGCCGACAAATGGGGAGCAATAGTGATTATGGATAAATGCAATTACATTACAGAAATATTTAGACAATTACAGGATGAATCCACTTACAGAAAACTACCCAGAGATCCCACCTCCCAAATTCAACAAGAAATAGCATCAGTTCTACAGCGTTTCTTACTAGCAGGCATCATCGATACGAAAACATGTGATTTTCTAACCAACAAACACCCCATTATTCCAATATTTTATATCTTACCTAAAATTCATAAAAATCTAACTAAACCTCCAGGTCGACCCATAGTAGCATCCACCGATTCTGTTCTAGCACCTCTTTCAATCTTTTTAGAAAAAATTCTTACTCCATTGACCCAAAAGAGCCCCTCTTATTTATTAGACACTGGAGCCTTCCTTAATGTCCTCACGGAAATCCATCAGATTCCCTCTGAGGCTTTACTAGTCACTTTTGACGTCTCCAGCCTCTACACATCGATCCCCTATGTGGATGGAATCCGTACAGTTGAAGCCATGCTGAGGGATGCACAACTAGACCCGGCCGTCATTGAACTATCTTTAGACCTACTATCTCTGGTTCTAACAAAAAACTATTTTCTTTTTCAAGATACATTCTTTTTACAAACCACTGGGACTGCAATGGGATCGAACGTAGCCCCCCCTTAGGCAAATTGCTATATGGCAGCCTTTGAAGCACAAATCATCTACCCTCATCCCCTCTTCCAGAGACATTCCATACTCTGGAAACGCTATATAGATGATATCTTTTGCATATGGGGGGGCTCCCAGGATACCCTTACAGAATTCCTTATCCACATGAACTCAGCCTGGCCCAATTTGAATTTCACCATTAATTCACATTCCAAACAGATTAATTTTCTAGACACACTAGTCATCAAGGACGATCAGGGTCTCCTGAAAACCGACATCTACCGGAAGCCGACTGACCGCAATACTCTGTTGCACTTCTCTAGTAACCACCCCGAGTCAGTAAAACGAGCTATCCCCAAATCCCAGTTCCAAAGGGTCAAAAGAATCGTTACCGACACAACACTACGGGACCAGCGACTACGTGAGATGTCCACCAAGTTTCAAGAACGGGGCTATCCACCACAACTACTAAAACAACAACAATACCCACAAGTACATCCAAAGATGGACAACTCTAATCGCATCCCGTTCGTGCACATGTTTCATCCTACAGCCTACATACTACATAGGACAATCCGCAGACATTGGAATATCCTCAGGACAGGATACCCCACCATCACTGAATTTCAGAAACCCTTTCTACCTTGTTTCAAAAGAGCTCCCAATTTAAAAGATTCCCTAATACGAGCCGACGTGGGTCCAGTCACATCTAGCCCACGCCAAAGACTGTTACAAACACAGAAAAAGGGCGCATTTCCTTGTCTTCAGTGTCATCAGTGCAACAACGTCCTGAGAGGTGACACAATCCATCATCCCCACACCGGCAAGAGATACCCGATAAAAGGATTTTTCACATTTGACACAAGCTTTGTGGTTTATCTCATCAAATGCCCCTGTGGTTTGGTATATGTAGGCGAGACGACACAACCCATCAAAGACAGAATATCAAAGCATAAATCCACCATCAGATGCAAACAGTTATTACTACCCATTCCTCATCATTTTCACACATTAGGACACAGTGTTGCACAACTTAAGTTTCAGATAATTGAACATATTCCGCAACCCCGTCGCGGCGGCAACCGCATCCAAAAATTGAAACAACAAGAAGCCTTTTGGATCCATGAACTGCAGTCCTTAGCCCCAAGAGGCTTAATAAGGACTACGACCTTCTGTCATTTATGTGAACTCTCACTCTTAAGACTGGTAATCCATAGTGATGCTTAAGATGACATCATTTGATGCTGTTCCCTTCCCCAATAATGTGACAATATGTTATTCAATTATTCTGTGCTATATACTAATGCGTATTTTCTTTATTACAGATCTGAATCAGGGTCTCCGTCTACCTCTCCCCTGCCTCCTCCCCTCCTGCTTCACGCGCAGTTCACACCCACATAAGGTGACATACTCTAATATGCCTGTGCTAGACGCCTCCCACCCGGTGGAACGCACTGTGACCACCAAGGATCTGCGCATCTGCGTGCTCCAGCCAATCACGCACGCTCTCTGAAGCTCGCAATGTCACTTCCTGTGACGTCACCGGAAGGCGCGCATTACATTACCGTCCTACTAGAGGACATTGGCCTTATCCATCATCCTTAAGCCCGCCCCCTCCCCTATTTCTCTCTGCACGCCACCCTCCTCACCAGCAGACCATTAACCAGAGGTGGATACCGCGACTGTCTGTCTGGAGGCAACTATTCTCCGTGCACCAGGTATGCAGGATTAACCAGGTAACTTTCACACCCCTCATTACATCTAGTCATACTCACCTTATGAATCATATCCACAGGACATTCCTCCAAGGGCACTGCGCTCCCTATTCCTCCCTCCGCTCCCCTACTTATTAGCATCTGGTATGTCACTATTCTCTCTTTTTTTGTTATACTATGACTGCTTGTATACCATTTATGTTTTACTTATCTCTTTATAGAGTTGCTCTGTGATACTGTGAGCTTCTTTGTCCATGCTAAATGTGCATACAAATATAGGCTGTAGCGTCGGCGTCCCTGCCTCCTGCTAGGCAGAGACGCCGTTCCCCTCACCTCCCTGCTCCGTCCTCGGCGTCCTCTTCCCGCGCTGCTGGCAGCGCTCGCTGCTTCCCGGGCACCGTGCTTAGGGCGCGCGCTCCCTCTCTCTTAAAGGGGCCGCGCGCGCCATCCTAAGGAGTCCCCGGCCAATTGCCGGTGGAGCTCCGATATATAAGGCACCTCCCCCAAAATTGAGGTGCCCGAGCAAAGTTGTTGCAATGCCTTTCACCTCTGCTTCAGCCCTCAGGTCCCGTTGCCAGTCTGTTTTCCAGCTCTGTCTACCTGCTTGCATTCCCTGCGGTCCGACAGTCTGTCTACCAGCTTCCGCCAGTCTGTCTATGGACCAGTCTGCCTGTGGATCAGGAAGCACCTGCCTGATACCTGCCTGATGCCTGCCTGACACCTGCCTGACACCTGCCTGATACCTGCCTGAGACCACCTGCCAGCCTGCCAAGAGACTCTTACCCGCTCACCTGGGAGCGCTCACCTGCTACCCGCCAGCTAGCCTACCTGGAGGCTCTGCCGTCACTTGCCGTGACCGCCTGCCAGCCAGCCGAGAGACTCTTACCCGCTCACCTGGGAGCGCTCACCTGCTACCCGCCTGCTAGCCTACCTGGAGGCTTTGCCGTCACTTGCCGTGACCACCTGCCTGTCTAGAGACTCTTACCCTGCTGTCACTTGCCATGACCACCCGCCTGTCAAGAGACTTTCCCCGTCACTTGCCGTGACCACCTGCCCTTCTACCCAGAGACTGTTCCTGTCACTTGCCATGTCTACCTGCCCGCCTTCCCTGGGAGCCACCCGCTTCCTTACAAGGACTGCCCCTTTGTATAGTAGCTCAGAGGTTCCACCTCCCAGACCCGTTACAGTTTGCTCGGGCCATGGAACCCTGTGGCACCCAAGCTCCCTCGCTCTCGGACCTATGTCAAGAACTTTCCCGTCAGAGGTCCCAACAGGACTCCATCTTGGGCCACCTGCGTAGTGTTCACTCCCGCCTGGACACACTGACTGCCTCGTCGGGAGCTGCTTCTACTCACACAACTACTACCCCGGCAGCGCCGCTGCCCATCAATACCATGACATCCCTTCCCGGTCCCCGCCTTTCCGCCCCGCCTCGTTTTGGTGGAGATCCCGGTCAGGCACGGGGCTTCATTAACCAGTGCACTCTGCACTTCGAACTTTTGGCACACCAGTTTTCCACCGACCGAGCCAAAGTGGCCTTCATCATGTCCCATCTCACTGGGGAGGCGCTGGCTTGGCTAAATCCTCTATGGGAGAGAAGAGACCCCCTGGTGTCCAACCTGCCAGCCTTTCTTGCGGCCTTCCGGAAAGTCTTCGACGAACCAGGACGAAAGACCTCTTCCACCTCATTTCTGCTACGCGTCCGTCAAGGGAGTCTCACCGTGGGCCAATATGCCATACGGTTCCGTACCCTTGCTTCGGAGCTTTCCTGGGATAACAACGCCCTGGTGTCCGTCTTCTGCGAGGGTCTATCCGGCCGGATTAATGATGAACTTGCCGGTCGGGACATTCCTACCACTCTCGACGACTTAATAACACTTGCCACCCGGATTGACATCTGGTTCCAGGAGCGTACCAAAGAGGTCACCCGTGAGAGGAGGTTTCCTCGCCTTGCTCCTACTTTCCAGAATCCCGTCACTTCCTCTGTTACTCCCCAGGCGCACTCACCTGAGCCAATGCAGGTCGACCAGACCAAGATGGTCAAAGCCCGTCAAGATTCACACCGTGCCGAGGGGAGCTGCTTCTACTGTGGCAGTAAGGAGCACCGGATCCGTTCCTGCCCGGAGAGGTCGGGAAACGCCTGTGTCTAGGATCGCTCAGAGAGGTCGTCCTAGACAAGAATAAACCCTCTCCATTTCTGATGCTGTCGGTCTCTATCATCTGCGGGGAGAACCGTTACTTTGAACTAGCTCAACTTGATTTTGGAGCTGCCGGAAATCTCATTTCCCAGTCCCTGGTAGAGAAATACCGCATTCCCACCAAACCTCTGGCCGAACCCTTATCTGTCGCCTCCGTGGACGGGGGTCTCTTACCGCATCCCATTCAACTTATCACCGAACCCATTACTCTGCAGGTGGGAATGCTGCACTCTGAGAGTATCTTCTTCCATGTTCTACCTGGACTCTCTCATGCTCTTTTGCTTGGCCTACCTTGGCTCCAGAGACATGCTCCCGTGCTTGATTGGCAGACCGGAGAAGTCCTTCGCTGGGGACAGGACTGCCATAAGACTTGTTTAGTTCCCGTTCGTCCTGCCCGTCCTTTTCCTCCCCCAGCCAATCTACCCAGCCTGCCAGTACCCTATTGGTCTTATGCTGATGTCTTTAATAAAAAGGAAGCAGAGACATTACCTCCTCATAGACAATACGATTGCCCTATCGACTTGGTACCTGGCGCTACTCCGTCCCGAGGACGTATCTACCCTTTGTCCGCTGCTGAGACCCAGTTCATGTCTGAATATATCGAGGAGAACCTGGCCCGGGGATTTATCCGGAAATCTACCTCCCTGGCGGGAGCAGGCTTCTTCTTCGTTAAAAAGAAGGACGGTTCACTCCGTCCCTGTATAGACTATAGAGGCCTTAACCAGATCACGGTGAAGAATAAATACCCCCTTCCGCTCATTCCTGAATTATTTGACCGTCTGAGGGGTGCTCGAATCTTCACCAAGCTGGATCTCCGTGGGGCCTATAACCTGGTTCGTATCCGTCAGGGGGATGAATGGAAGACGGCATTCAACACCCGGGACGGCCACTATGAATACCTCGTAATGCCCTTCGGTCTCTGTAATGCTCCCGCCGTCTTTCAAGAGTTGGTCAATGATATCTTCCGTGACCTTCTCTACTCCTGCGTGGTGGTATACCTGGATGACATCTTGGTCTTCTCTCCGGATCTCCCTACACACCGGAGGGACGTTCGTCAGGTCCTGCTCAGGCTCAGGCAAAACCACCGCTACGCAAAATTTGAGAAGTGCCTCTTTGAGCAGACCTCGCTTCCATTTCTGGGCTACATCATCTCTCAGACCTGTCTACAAATGGATCCTGAGAAACTTTCTGCCATCCAGAAGTGGCCCCGACCGGAGGGGTTGAAGGCTATCCAGCGGTTCCTGGGCTTCGCCAACTACTACCGCCTCTTCATTCTGCACTTCTCTTCCCGGACTGCCCCTATCTCTGCGCTCACCCGTAAGGGCGCTAATCCCAAAGAATGGCCGCCCGAGGCAGAGGAGGCCTTCCTGTCTTTGAAACAAGCTTTCTCCTCCGCTCCTGTGCTGCACCGTCCGGACAGCAACAAACAATTCTTCTTAGAAGTAAACGCTTCCTCCTCCGGAGCCGGAGCGGTGCTCACTCAGAAGTCGTCATCCGGAAGAATGGTAACCTGCGGCTTCTTCTCCAAACTCTTCTCCTCATCTGAGCGCAATTATTCTATAGGAGACCGAGAATTGTTGGCCATTAAGTTGGCACTGGAGGAGTGGCGTTACCTGCTCGAGGGGGCTCTTCACCCGGTAATTATCTACACGGATCACAAAAACTTGGCTTATCTCCAGAGTGCCCAAAGACTTAACCCGCGCCAAGCCCGGTGGTCCTTGTTCTTCGCCCGCTTTGATTTCATTCTTCATTTTCGCCCGGCAGACAAAAATATCAAAGCTTGTCCCGATCCTTTTTGTTCTCCGATCTAGAGGAGGAGCCAAAGCACATCATCGACCCGGCCAAGGTAATGCTGGTGGCTCCCGTGGATCTAAATCGTCTACCACCCGGTAAGACGTTCGTAACCGTACCTGATCGTGAGAAAGTCCTACACTGGGGACATTCGTCTAAGCTAGCTGGCCATGCTGGCCAGAAAAAGACCCTCCAGCTTATTACCCAGCATTACTGGTGGCCTACCCTACACAAGGACGTAATAGACTTTGTCTCAGCCTGTGCATCCTGCGCCCGCAACAAGGTTCCTAGACATCTGCCAGCCGGCCGCCTTCTGCCTCTTCTCATACCTGCTGCCCCGTGGCAGCATAAAGCCATGGACTTTATAACGGATCTCCCAGTCTCTGCTGGTTGTACGGTCATTTGGGTGGTCGCTGACCGCTTCTCTAAGATGGCTCACTTTATTCCCCTGCCGGGTCTTCCGTCTGCATCTGAATTGGCTTAAGACTTTATCCATCATATTTTCCGTCTTCATGGTCTCCCTCTCCACATCGTATCCGACCGAGGAGTTCAGTTCACCTCTCGCTTCTGGAGAGCCATGTGTAAACTGCTGGGGGTCACCTTGGACTTCTCCTCTGCATATCACCCACAGTCCAATGGTCAAGTAGAGCGAATCAACCAAATTTTAACCAGTTACCTCCGGCACTTTATTAATGCCCACCATTCCGACTGGGTGGATCTTTTACCGTGGGCCGAATTTTCCTATAATAATCACGAGAGCGAGTCTTCCTCCAAATCCCCGTTTTTTATTGTCTACGGTCAACATCCTCGGATCCCGTTTCCCGTCTCCGCCTCGGTGGATAATCCGGCCGCGGAATCTCTTGTTAGCGAATTCTCCTCCATTTGGGAAAGTACCAGATCCGCACTTCTTCTGTCCTCCGAGCGGATGAAGAAACAGGCTGACAAAAGACGTCTGGATCCGCCCCAATTCCGTCCTGGAGATAAAGTCTGGCTCTCGTCCAAATATGTCCGGCTCAAGATTCCTTCCTACAAGTTAGGGCCTCGGTTCATCGGCCCACTGGAAGTTATCAAACAAATCAACCCGGTGGCCTATAAATTGAAACTCCCGGCCAACTTGCGGATCCCTAACTCCTTCCATGTATCTCTCCACAAACCTGTGGTACTTAACTCTTTTTCCAAGTCTACAGGTACGCCTCCTGCTCCGGTTTCCGCTGAAGACGAGTTTGAGGTAGAGAGCATTCTGGCCACCAAAAGGGTAAGAGAAAAGACCTTTTTTCTAGTGGATTGGAAGGGGTTTGGTCCTGAGGAGAGAACATGGGAACCCTGGGAGAACATCCATGCCCCGCTCATCCTTGATAAATTTCTCTCTGTCCTAAAAAAGGGGGGGGCCTAAAGGGGGGGGTACTGTAGCGTCGGCATCCCTGCCTCCTGCTAGGCAGAGACGCCGTTCCCCTCACCTCCCTGCTCCATCCTCGGCATCCTCTTCCCGCGCTGCTGGCAGCGCTCGCTGCTTCCCGGGCACCGTGCTTAGGGCGCGCGCTCCCTCTCTCTTAAAGGGGCCGCGCGCGCCGTCCTAAGGAGTCCCCGGCCAATTGCCGGTGGAGCTCCGATATATAAGGCACCTCCCCCAAAATGGAGGTGCCCGAGCAAAGTTGTTGCAAAGCCTTTCACCTCTGCTTCAGCCCTCAGGTCCCGTTGCCAGTCTGTTTTCCAGCTCTGTCTACCTGCTTGCATTCCCTGCGGTCCGTCAGTCTGTCTACCAGCTTCCGCCAGTCTGTCTATGGACCAGTCCGCCTGCGGATCAGGAAGCACCTGCCTGATACCTGCCTGATATCTGCCTGACACCTGCCTGATACCTGCCTGATACCTGCCTGAAACCACCTGCCAGCCAGCCGAGAGACTCTTACCCGCTCACCTGGGAGCGCTCACCTGCTACCCGCCAGCTAGCCTACCTGGAGGCTCTGCCGTCACTTGCCGTGACCACCTGACAGCCAGCCGAGAGACTCTTACCCGCTCACCTGGGAGCGCTCACCTGCTACCCGCCTGCTAGCCTACCTAGAGGCTTTGCCGTCACTTGCCGTGACCACCTGCCTGTCTAGAGACTCTTACCCTGCTGTCACTTGCCGTGACCACCCGCCTGTCAAGAGACTTTCCCCGTCACTTGCCGTGACCACCTGCCCTTCTACCCAGAGACTGTTCCTGTCACTTGCCGTGTCTACCTGCCCACCTTCCCTGGGAGCCACCCGCTTCCTTACAAGGACTGCCCCTTTGTATAGTAGCTCAGAGGTTCCACCTCCCAGACCCGTTACATAGGCACTTGTTTGACCCAATGTTATACCTCATGTCTTATGTCTATTCTGTGATCTATGCATACTAATGAATTTATGTTATACTTATCTCTTTACCTGCAGTACACTGACGAAGGTCCGTAAAAGGGGCCGAAACGTTTGATGTGGACTGCTTATATAAAATATTACCTATTATTCAGCTAATGGTGTGCCGAGATTTTTGCTACTAACTTTATGGTCTTGGATTCCTCTCGTGCACCCTGGTCCAGTAGTGCTACGTGTTCTATTCCTAAGTATCTCCTTTACAGTCCCTTTTTCTCTGGCTGACCAGGATTTTACCTCTCTCTGGGCTGCACCAATCCACTGGCCTATAAGGATGCTCACTTTCTGCTCCTCGGCCCGGGGATATACCTTAAACAGGCTGCTTAGTCTCTCTTTGAAGTCACTCAGGGTGTGCGACTCTCCTGAGTACTGGGGCAGCCACGCCGCTCCCGGGATATAGAGCATTGTGAATGGCGCTGGCGGTGGAAGTTCCCTCCATATCCGGCGTCTTCCTCCCCCCTAGTGAACCGTGGCCTACCTTCTTTCTCTTTTCCTCCGTAGGCCGCAGTTCCGCAGGCGATGGTCTCCTTGTAGGACCTGGCATCGCACGCGTCTGATGTTAGCGCTCGCTGGGGCTTCTTCCAGGAACTGGCGTTGCGTCAGCGCGTGGGGCAGGGCTTTAGACTTTGTGCGTTTCCAGCGGTTCCGCCCCTCTTCTTCCCGCGCGGCGACCCGAAAATGGCGGACGATGGCGGGAAAACGGCAGCAGATGGCGGGAAAACTTCACCACGGTATGCGACACAGTCTATGAAGGCGAGCAGTACCTGGTGGTAGCGGGCACGTAATCCTGCCGACTACGCCAAAGTTGAAGCGCCCCCTGGGCAGTGGGGATACCCACAGCTGGGCCTTGTAGATGCTGGGGGTTGTAGTCACCGTGGCGGTGACCCGGTCCGTGACCCAGGGCGGTCAAACCAGGGTAGTCTATGTGTATCTGGTTTAAATAGTCCGACTACGCCACCTGTGGATTGCGGTTATTGGTAACCGCTGCTGCGGGGCAGTCCGCTGAAGCTGGTGGTGTGCGCAGCAGGGTGATGTAACTCCCCACAGGAAGAGTGTAGCTTCAGGGCAGCGTGTAAGGATGATGGTGGTGATAGTGTCTGGATCAGTAATAATGACACGGAGTCTTTGCAGTGCAGTCCTGGGGTCTTTACTGGTGACAAGTATATAGGCCCCGAGTACTTGCTAGGGATGAGGGCCTGGTCAGTCTGGGAGCAAGCCTAGAATTCCCTTGGCCAGGTGGAGTTGTAGGCCTGCCGTTCTGACTGTACTCTTTTGGCTATCTCGCTTATAGTCGTGTTGTAGCCCACGTCCCTGAGTGTAATGTGCTGCTCACCCGTATGGCTGGCGACTCGGATCCCGTGTATTCCTCGCTCCTCTGTGGCGGTACTGGTCCTTTCGTGTGGCTGAGCCTCCGGGCTTCTGTTGGCCAGGAGACCAACAATCTCCTGCCTTGCGGTATCTGCTGCTGGGCTTGAAGGGTCCCACAGCCTCGGACTCCGGTGTCCGGTCCTCTGTATCTACTCCGGCTAGGACGAGCTCTGCACAGCTCCAGTCCTCAGCTCCTTGCTCCTTAGTCCTATCAGACTCCTGACACTGACTAGACTCAACTTAGACTCCGGCTAGACTGACTAACCCCGCCTCCAGATCCAGTTATATAGGGCAGGATCCTCCCCTCTCTGGTCTGGAGCTGGAGGTGTTGAATGTTGTGTGGCCCTGACCAGGAAACCCCTGTTTTGCTCCCAGACATGGTATTACTACAACTGTGGCAACCAGACCCTCTGGGGTGCCACACTCACACAGGGGTAAGCTTCAGTACCTTTACTGGTAATGTTGCAGGCTCGGTCCAGGGTACTCCAGGCGAAGGGCACACTTTTGGACTCTCCCCAGTGAGCAGGTATAGGGCCTCCTGATCTGTTGCTTAATTCTCTAAGCTTCTGACCTGCCTGGAGCTAGGCCTAGCTTGGTTACTGTCTCTCTTTGCACCTGCTGACCTGGTGGTAGGGCCTTCTCTTTGGAGATCACTCTCCCTCCGGGACCTCCGTGACTCCTAGCCCCTGGTACTGTAATCAGCGTTTGGTGAACCTGGGACCTGTAGTCCTCCAGGGGTTCCAGTGGTTCCTACTGGGTATAAAGGGTCCCTGTAGGCGCGGACCCGGTGTCCGGTATATATGTCGGGGTGAGCCTGGTATGCTCCTCTTCCCCCTCGCTACTTCTTCCTTCTCCTCTCGCCTTCGGCCCACTCAAGGCCCTCACTAGGCCTTCACACGTGCTGTAGGCCTTGGCTCGCCTAAGCACAGCAGCCAGCGTGCTGCCTCTTCGCTGCTCTCTGAGCGTCAGCACGCTCAAGCTCAACTCTGAGCTCTGTCCCTCTCTGTCTCTAAGCAGGAACTAATCTCTAACTGAGCTGCCTGGCTCCACCCTCCCTATATATATCCCTAACGGGCTCCCTCTGGTGGTCTGATGAGGTAGAGTGGAGGTTTGTGAATGTGTGAGGGTCTCTTGTGGAGAAGTCCATCTGGGTTCTGTGGCACCAATGCGCAGCAGGGCGCCACAGTAACACTCAGGAGTTAATACAAAGTGTACGAAAACCAAGATGGATAGAACCATTTCGAACAATGGCCTTTTGACAGATCCTTCAATTGCAATAAACCAAAAGGTTGAAAGGGACAACTGATGAGACAGATCTTTGTACTCTATCGGCCATCATACCATTTGCATTCAAGGTTCTCCTTCTCGTACTTTTCCTCTTTCTTATCCTCCCTTACTCTCATGACCAAACTCCATTTCTTTAGAGTTAATTTTGTCCTTCTACACGATGAGGTCAACAATGATCAAAGTCATCTAGTTCCCATCATGGTTTTAAGGCTTTGTGACCCCAAAATCCTCAGTGGTTCATTTAATAAAGATTTAAAGTTTGATTCTCTTGGGGAGCTGTGAAACTGAGCTGTCTATATGCTTAGTGCCTATTTCTTACCATGTGTGGCTTCAAAGTTCTTCCTAATCATTCTCCAATTTTCATCTTTAGTTCCAAAAAATAGGAAAAAGAGGAACAGATTTTTTTTAAATCCTTCTGATCACTCAAAAAAGGGGATAAAAATTGCACAAATTAAATAATTTCATTTTTTTTAAACTAGTAACCTTTAAGGCAATGTTCTCCAACCTTAACATGTAATGACAGCCTGACACACCACCTTCCATCTATCCCATACTGACCCTTTCCAAATTATTGGTAGTTTAGAAAAATGTAGGGGACAGACAAAAAGTAAGAAATGACTGCAGAATCTGACTACACAAGCTTTGCTTGTAGTCTGTTGCTATGGAAACACAGACTGAACAAGAGCTTTAGAACATTCATCGTACAATACCTTTCAGCCTCTGAATATGGTCTTCATCAGGTAACAATGGCAGTGAGATGGCACACACACAAGTCTCCTAAGGATAGACAATCAATATATAGATTCATGTTTAAGTTATGGATTTATCAACCACAAGAAAAGTATTTTATTTAATTTTAGTTTGTATTTTTTTTTTACTTATTCTTTTATAGAAATGTATTAATGTAAAATAGCCAAACTAAAGTCATCAAAACCTTAATATTTTGGCCTGGACATCCCCGTGACAGTATGATTCCAGGTAGTAATGATAGCTTCTGTCCAGCAGGGGGCAATATTGCACATAATCAATTAAAAGGAGATGTCCAGCCAAGACAAAGCCCGGAATGGTGTACAAGAAGACCGGAGGCTAATTTTGCAGCTTTTGAATCGGCCATATGTAGTTATGATACATTTGCACATCAGTCAGACAGGGCATGTCATAAAATTGTGAAAATCAATACCTTAAAGGGGTTTTCCAGATTGCTCCAGGAAACAAGGATTTTCTCAATTTTTTTTTTAACTGAGCCGCACTCACCCTCCCTGGGTCCAGAGCTGAGCCTTCAAAGCTGCTTCAGGTGTCAGTTATTGTCTGCAGGGCTGATGTCATTAAACCTACAAAAAGTGGAGTATAAAACCCTCAAAAAGCAGTTGTAAGTGTATAAGATAATCTTTATTAATAGAAAAATTCAAATCACATATATCACGTATAACAATAGATCAGACGGGGTAGGAAAAACACGATGCAGAAATGGCAATTATGGATGGGTCCCCCATAGGGTAAGAATTAACCAGCCTACCATAAAGAATCGCACAATCAATAAGTCAAATCCATAGTGCAAGTACAAGAGAGTCATATATTATGGACTGGAGGCCTAAGTGGCAAGGAGAGAAGTCCAGACGGTCATACCAAGACAGTAAGTGCAGTGAAAGGCTTACCCATAGGGACACAGATAACCACCAAGCCAGACTGCAGCCCCGACGCGCGTTTCGCGTAGCTTCCTCGGGGGGCCGTGGCTGTGGGGAGGGTAGGCGCCATTAAATACCTTTGGTAACATCGCTGTTAATTGCAGCGCATGCGGAGTGACGTATGTCCCCCCGTACCGCGTCACATCCGGCCAGTTTCCCGGGGAGATCGCGGGCAGCGACGCACAAAAATGACGTCACTACCCACAATCCCCGCGTACGGAAGCCCGACAGGACGCAGCCGGACGAGGACAGCACTGCGCATGCGCGACTCAGCGGCAGCCATAATAAGTAAGGGCAACTAAGAGGGCAACAACATCCATAAAGGAAGAGAGGCAAGGGACAGAAAGATATGAAAATAACTATTTCAATGGAGGCAAGAAAAAGAATACCTAAAGTACCACAATTACTCCCAATGATATGTTATTCATCACCATACCACAAAAAGGACATATATATAAAAGATAAGGTATCCATGCAAATATAGTAGATAAATGTCCATCATGTCCATAGCGATGATTTGCGGCACTCGGTATTCATGTAGATTGACTTTGCCACTCTCAGAAGGATATGTTCCAAAACTGTCTCACACATGGTTAAGCGGTATAATCAATGGTGCCCAAGTACACAAACTATAAATAAGGAAACAAAAAATATAACAATGACAAAAAGAATAAAAACCACAATAAAAACAAGGGAGACATGAGCCTACAAGAATGAAGAGAAACTATTATATTCATTAAGGCCACCAGGGGTCACCGTGTCCAAAGTTGCAATCCAACGACACTCCAGCCGCGCCAAAGTGCGTTTGTAATCACCTCCCCTGGTACCCAAGTGTACCATATCAATGCCTACGAATCTGAGGAGTGAGGGATCGCAATTATGGCGCAGCCTGAAGTGCCGCGGGACGGACTTTAACGTCGCCACATCCAACACATCTCTAGCAGCAACCACGTCCCTGACGTGCTCCCTGACACGAACACGAAATTCACGGGACGTAAGTCCCACATAATTCAAATTGCAAGGGCATGTAGCCAGATAAACAATGTGTGTAGAGCTACAGGAGATATGGTGTGTGATTTTGTATTCTCTGCCATGATTGACAGAGAAAGATTTCGCACGGACTATATTTCTACAGGCCATGCACGAGCCACAAGGGTAACATCCCCACCTAGATTGGGTCACCCCAAAAGGGGTAGGGGTAGGGGCAACGTAGTGGCTCTTAACCAATGAATCTTTCACACTCCTCCCCCTTCGAGCTGTCATCAATGGTCTATTGGGCAAAATTTTATTGAGTGTCGGCTCAGTTTTAAGGATGGACCAATGTTTAATAAGAATCCCACGGATAGCCTGCCAGTGGCTGTTATACGTCGATATGAACCTAATCGGAGGGTCCCTTTCAGATGGTTTCATAGTAGTAGTCAGAAGGAGGTCCCGTGGAGTCCCTTTAGCCCGTCTGTAGCCTCTTTTGATACTCCGTGCGCTGTAACCACGTTCATGAAATCTTTGATGGAGGTCCCGAGACTGAGCCTCAAATGCCGCATCCGTTGAACAAATACGTTTAGTCCTAAGATACTGTCCAACGGGAATGGCCCGAATGGTAGCAGATGTATGAGCTGATGTTGCATGAAGTAATGCATTGACTGATGTTTTCTTATGAAAGATATCAGTCTGCGACAGGCCATCCCGTTGGACAGTAATACTAATGTCCAAAAAATCAATGCAAGTGGAATTCCAAATATATGTTAGTTTGATGTTACGATCATTAGAATTCAAAGAAGCAATAAAATTATGAAGCTCAGTCTCGGGACCCTGCCAAATAATAAATATATCATCTATATATCTATACCAGCACTGCGCATGGGTAGCGGCACCCACGCCATCCCCAAAAATCTCCCTCTCCCAAAATCCGTTCATATCGACGTATAACAGCCACTGGCAGGCTATCCGTGGGATTCTTATTAAACATTGGTCCATCCTTAAAACTGAGCCGACACTCAATAAAATTTTGCCCAATAGACCATTGATGACAGCTCGAAGGGGGAGGAGTGTGAAAGATTCATTGGTTAAGAGCCACTACGTTGCCCCTACCCCTACCCCTTTTGGGGTGACCCAATCTAGGTGGGGATGTTACCCTTGTGGCTCGTGCATGGCCTGTAGAAATATAGTCCGTGCGAAATCTTTCTCTGTCAATCATGGCAGAGAATACAAAATCACACACCATATCTCCTGTAGCTCTACACACATTGTTTATCTGGCTACATGCCCTTGCAATTTGAATTATGTGGGACTTACGTCCCGTGAATTTCGTGTTCGTGTCAGGGAGCACGTCAGGGACGTGGTTGCTGCTAGAGATGTGTTGGATGTGCCATAATTGCGATCCCTCACTCCTCAGATTCGTAGGCATTGATATGGTACACTTGGGTACCAGGGGAGGTGATTACAAACGCACTTTGGCGCGGCTGGAGTGTCGTTGGATTGCAACTTTGGACACGGTGACCCCTGGTGGCCTTAATGAATAGAATAGTTTCTCTTCATTCTTGTAGGCTCATGTCTCCCTTGTTTTTATTGTGGTTTTTATTCTTTTTCTCATTGTTATATTTTTTGTTTCCTTATTTATAGTTTGTGTACTTGGGCACCATTGATTATACCGCTTAACCATGTGTGAGACAGTTTTGGAACATATCCTTCTGAGAGTGGCAAAGTCAATCTACATGAATACCGAGTGCCGCAAATCATCGCTATGGACATGATGGACATTTATCTACTATATTTGCATGGATACCTTATCTTTTATATATATGTCCTTTTTGTGGTATGGTGACATAGTTATTTTCATATCTTTCTGTCCCTTGCCTCTCTTCCTTTATGGATGTTGTTGCCCTCTTAGTTGCCCTTACTTATTATGGCTGCCGCTGAGTCGCGCATGCGCAGTGCTATCTTCGTCCGGCTGCGTCCTGTCGGGCTTCCGTACGCGGGGACTGTGGGTAGTGACGTCATTTTTGTGCGTCGCTGCCCGCGATCTCCCTGGGAAACTGGCCGGATGTGACGCGGTACGGGGGGACATACGTCACTCCGCATGCGCTGCAATTAACAGCGGTGTTACCAAAGGTATTTAATGGCGCCTACCCTCCCCACAGCCACGGCCCCCCGAGGAAGCTACGCGAAACGCGCGTCGGGGCTGAAGTCTGGCTGGGTGGTTATCTGTGTCCCTATGGGTAAGCCTTTCACTGCACTTACTGTCTTGGTATGACCGTCTGGACTTCTCTCCTTGCCACGTAGGCCTCCAGTCCATAATATATGACTCTCTGGTACTTGCACTATGGATTTGACTTATTGATTGTGCGATTCTTTATGGTAGGCTGGTCAATTCTTACCCTATGGGGGACCCATCCATAATTGCCATTTTTGCATCGTGTTTTTCCTACCCCGTCTGATCTATTGTTATACGTGATATATGTGATTTTAATTTTTCTATTAATAAAGATTATCTTATACACTTACAACTGCTTTTTGAGGGTTTTATACTCCACTTTTTGTAGGTTTAATGTTTGTTAGGGAGTACCCTGACCATTTATTATGTCATTATATTATGGTGTTCGGTCCATTTTTTTCTATTTTTTTCTACTGATGTCATGTCAAATGCGCTGCAGCCAATCAGTGAGCTCAATGGTTCTTCGCAGCTTGTGCGGCCACTGAGCTCGTTGATTGGCTGCAGCGCTGTTGACATAAACTCAGGTCTGCAGACAGTAACAGACACCAGGAGAATCAGCGCTCGACTAACGAAGAGGGATCCGGGTGACAGAAATCACACTTTGGGCCAGATGAAAGGATATTTGGTCCTCATGCACATGTAACCCGTAGATCTGTGGAATGAACCCCTAGACTCATTTATTCCACATGCATGGATCCAATATGTCACATGAGGTCCAAATATCCTTTATTGTAAGTTTAGTGATTGGCTGCATCGGTGATGCAAGCTGTAGTTGTGACATCACTGGTGCAGCCGGTAGACCGTAGCAGCGGTGGAGAGGCAGCGTTGGACTCGGGGAGGGTAAATAACATCTCATTTTATTACATTAACCCGAAGCCAGAAAACCTATAAGCGAAAAACACCTACGCAGTAGTCTGAGGGCATGTAATAGGGATTGTCCACTAGAGTAGATTGGGAAATCTAATTGTCCAGCCCTGCTATATGCCCACCACACATTAATGATTGGCAGAAGTATGTGATCGGACAGCCATGTAGCCTCATTGCCTATATACCTTCTTGGGGTATGGATCTCCATTTTTGGAACTGGATGAAGGAGAAGCTGCAGAAGATACAAACCCTGCACCATCCAGTGTATCTGAATCTACTCTAACCAATAAGGTTTGTGCACTAAAGCTTGTGAACTCGAGTCCTGATGGCTGAACTGCTCTCCTGGACTCTTTATTTTACATCTTGGAGTCCAGCCAAGGAAGAGTAAAGCCGGTGTCACTCCCACATTTCTATTTTCCATTGTTGTAGGCACAACCAGCTCTATGACAAGTTTCAACTCTTACACATTGCTCTCCACATTTACACTTGTCGGTAGTTGGGAGAACAAAACTATGTTGCAGTAGTCCATGGGGCAGGATCAGGACCGGCTTCTCCAAGACCAGTTTATTTCAGCAATTGCAACTTGTGGCCCACTCTCCTGGACTTGGTGTGGGTGGAAGACATGATCCCATTGTAGGCATGATCTGCTAGGAAAAGGAAGGTGAGAGCAAATGTCCTCATGATATTACAATGTCCGCATAGCAAAATAAAACTCAACTCAGAATGCAGAAGGTGCCAATGGAAATAAGGAATAGGACTGGTACTACTGGCACACACATCTCTAGCTTAGACACCAGGCAAGAGACTGTTGAACCACAAGGGTGAGAGATGAGAGCTGGTCTCTGCTAGGCTAGAGGTGTCCATGGGTGAGGTCCAAGCTGTGGTGGCTCCTTCTTCTTACAGCACAAAAGGCAGCGACTCCTCTTCCCAATCTTACAAGATTTGGGACATAAATGTAAGTGAATGATTACAAGAATTTTTGAAAATTTGTTGCACCACTACTATCCATTATATTTCCAATAGGGTGAAGGAGTAACATACACAATTCAATCTTAAAAAGGTTTTTTTTTTTTTAGACTAAAAAATGATTGCTCAAATGGCTTATAAGAAAAGAAAAAATATTTTTCATTTTTCATCCATACAATATAATTTAGCTATAAAAAAGAAACGACATTTGTAATAAATATGCCATATAAATTGATAAAAAAAAAAAAGTAAATGCCGTATTTTCAAACTTTAAAACACTGCTAATATTAGGATTCACAGCAAAAAAAAAGTAGAAAAAAATGATAGCTGTTACAACTTTACATTTTTATCTTTATATTACTACATTTTATGCTTTTTAGTTGTTTTCTTCATGCTGGTCTGATCTACTAATGAAAGGTTACAGGACCAGTAAACATAGCACTGGCCCCCATTGGCTACATAATCATGGCATATAACGTATTCCTCCAAAGACACCATATTAAAAAAAAAAATGATATTCTTTCTGCACTGCCCTCTCCTGTGTGTTAATGTATGAGACTTCATATTATTATTTGAAAAACCCCTTGGACTCTTCACAGTGTGTGCGCTCTGCCTCCTGGCAGCCACAGTGAGAGGTGAGCAAGAGCAGGGTCTTCACAGTGTGTGCGCTCTGCCTCCTGGCAGCCACAGTGAGAGGAGAGCAAGAGCAGAGTCTTCACAGTGTGTGCGCTCTGCCTCCTGGCAGCCACAGTGAGAGGTGAGCAAGAGCAGAGTCTTCACAGTGTGTGCACTTTGCCTCCTGGCAGACACAGTGAGAGGAGAGCAAGAGCAGAGTCTTCACAGTGTGTGCACTTTGCCTCCTGGCAGACACAGTGAGAGGAGAGCAAGAGCAGAGTCTTCACAGTGTGTGCACTTTGCCTCCTGGCAGACACAGTGAGAGGAGAGCAAGAGCAGAGTCTTCACAGTGTGATTACTCTCCTTCCTGGCAGACACAGTGAAGGCAGAGCAAGAGCAGAGTCTTCACAGTGTGTGCGCTCTGCCTCCTGACAGCTACCATGAGATGAGAGCAAAAGTTGAATCTCCACAGTGTGCACTCTGTCTCCTGACAGCCACAGTGAAGGGAGAGCAAGAGCAGAGTCTTCACAGTGTGTGTGCTCTTCCTCTTGGCAGCTGCAGTGAAAGAAGAGCGAGTGCAGAGTGTTCACAGTGTGCGCACTCTGCCTCCTGGCAGCCATACTGAGGGGTTGAGGGGAGAACAAGAGCAGAGACTTCACAGTGTGTGCACTCTGCCTCCTGGCAGCCATACTGAGGGGTTGAGGGGAGAGCAAGAGCAGACACTTCAAAGTGTGTGCGAACTGCATCCTGGCAGCTACAGGGAGAGGAGAACAAGAGCAGAGTCTTCACAGTGTGTGCGCTCTGCCCTCCTGGCAGCTACAGTGAGAGGAGAGCAAGAGTAGAGCCTTCACAGTGTGTGCGCTCTTCCTCCTGGCAGGCTCAGTGAAAGGAGAGCAAGAGCAGAGTCTTCACAGTGTGTGCACTCTGCCCTCCTGGCAGCCACAGTGAGAGGAGAGCAAGAGCAGAGTCTTCATAGTGTGTGCGCTCTAACTTCTGGCAGCCACAGTAAAAGGAGAGCAAGAGCAGAGTCTTCACAGTGTGTGCGCTCCGCCTCCTGGCAGTTAGAGTGAGAGGACAGCAAGAGCAGAGTCTTCACAGTGTGTGTGATCTACCTCCTGGCATCTACAGTGAGCGGAAAGGAAGAGCAGAGTCTTCTCAGTGTGTGCGCTCTGCCTCCTGGCAACCACAGTGAAAAAAGAGCAAGAGCAGAGTCTTCACAGTGTGTCCACTCTGCCTTCTGGCAGCCACAGTGAGGGGATGAGGGGAAAGGAAGGGCAGAGTTTTCACAGTCTGCACGCTTGTTACGATACTGGTGTAGCACTGCTGGAATTCAGTAGCCGGAGGAGCACAAGCAGGAACAGCAAGGGGTAATAGAAGTCCTTGGAGAAAGCAAAGGAGTCATAGGAAACAATTCATAGATAAATGAGAACAGTCTGGATAAGAAAGTTCAAGAGCTGGAGACTGGAACTAGACTAACAGCTAGACACAATATTCAAGCAATGAGTGAGGGATCCATGTGCTTTTTAGTAGGCCCAAACAGGAAACAATATGATTTCCACAGGTTCAGAATCTGCCATCTTAGCAAAGGGCAATTGAAGAACACAACAGCAGCCTCCAGTGGTAAGGAATGGAATTGCAGCACAATTATCAAGGTGAACAATAGCAGCCACTAGTGTTCAAACTATAGAAGAACAACGGGAATCCTGACAGAGGGGAGAGCAAGAGCGCAGTCTTCACAGTGTGTGCGGTTTGCATCCTGGCAGCTACAGTGAGAGGAGAGCAATAGCACAGTCTTCACAGTGTGCGCACTCTGCCTCCTAGCAGCCACAGTGGGAGGAGAGCAAGAGCAAAGTCTTCACAGTGAGTGCGCTCTCCCTCCTGGCAGCCACAGTGGAAGGAAAGCAAGTGCAGAGTCTTCACAGTGTGTGCGCTCTCCCTCCTGGCAACCATAGCGGGAGGAAAGCAAGAGCAAAGTCTTCAGAGAGGGTGCGCGCTCCCTCCTGGCAGCCACAGTGGGAGGAGAGCAAGAGCAAAGTCTTCACAGTGTGTGCACTCTCCCTCCTGGCAGCTACAGTGAGAGGAGAGCAAGAGCAGAGTCTTCATAGTGTGTGCGCTCTAACTCCTGGCAGCCACAGTAAAAGGAGAGCAAGAGCAGAGTCTTCACAGTGTGTGCGCTCTGCCCTCCTGGCAGTCACAGTGAAGGGAGAGCAAGACCAAAGTATTCACAGTGTGTGCGCTCTTCCTCTTGGCAGCTGCAGTGAAAGAAGAGCAAGAGCAAAGTCTTTACAGTGTGTGCACTCTGCCCTCCTGGCAGCTACAGTGAGAGGAGAGCAAGAGCAGAGTCTTCCCAGTATGTGCGCTCTACCTCCTGGCTGCCACAGTAAAAGGAGTGCAAGAGCAGAATCTTCACAGTGTGTGCGCTCTGCCCTCCTGGCAGTCACAGTGAAGGGAGAGCAAGAACAAAGTCTTCACAGTGTGTGCGCTCTTCCTCTTGGCAGCCACCATAAGTGGAGTGTCAGAGCAGAATCTTCACAGTGTGAGGGCTCTCCTTCCTTGCAGCCACAGTGAAGGGAGAACCAGAGCAGTCTTCACAGTCTGTGCACTCTGCCTCTTGACAGCCACAGTGAGTATATGAGGGGAGAGGAAGAGCAGATGCTTCACAGTCTGTGCACTCTGCCTACTGGCAGCCTCAGTGATGGGAGAAGAAGAGCAGAGTCTTCATAGTTTGTGCGCTCTGCTTCCTGGCAGCCACAGTAAAAGGAAAGCGATAGCAGAGTATTTGCAGTGTGTGCGCTCTGCCTCCTGGCAGTTAGAGTGGGAGGACAGCAAGAGCAGAGTCTTCACAGTGAGTGTGATCTACCTCCTGGCATCTACAGTGGGAGGAGAGCAAGAGCACAGTCTTCACAGTGTGCGCACTCTGCCTCCTAGCAGCCACAGTGGGAGGAGAGCAAGAGCAAAGTCTTCACAGTGTGTGCGCTCTCCCTCCTGGCAGCCACAGTGGAAGGAAAGCAAGTGCAGAGTCTTCACAGTGTGTGCGCTCTCCCTCCTGGCAACCATAGCGGGAGGAAAGCAAGAGACAAAGTCTTCAGAGAGGGTGCGCTCTCCCTCCTGGCAGCCAGAGTGGGAGGAGAGCAAGAGCAAAGTCTTCACAGTGTGTGTGATCTGCCTCTTGGCAGCTACTGAGGGGAGAACACAAGCTGGCTCTTCACAGTCCTGCTGAAGGTCATGAACATCAACCTCACATGAATTTCCACTCCCTGTTTTGGTCGGCAGCCTGGATGTTTCGCCATGCCCTGCTGCACAGCAAACAGAAGGATTTAGCCTCAGGAAGTTTTTTTGTCACCCTTTAAGACCTTCACAAATATTATTTCTGAGCACAGTATTTCATTATTCAAATTCAGTTTCAACAGGCAACTTGGCAAGAAGATAAAAAAGAGATGAATGTCACTTTACCCACGAGTTCTCATTGCAGCAGGATGAATGGGACACTAACTAAGCAGAGTCACAGCACTATGAGCTTTATCTGTAAGATACGTGCCCCACTCAAACCAGCCGTCTAGACCCGTCATAGTTTCCTAACCATAGTCAATCACCATGTGGCACCTGCCAAACAACCCTCACCCCCTGTTTGCCTGCTCCTTCTATCACTGGCTGATAATCAACACATGACCGCTCAGAAAAAACCCTCCATCCCACACAATGGACTTTGTAAACATGTCACAATTCATTTGACGATTGAGCAAAATGCTCATTTGTCTGCAGATGTCTCCCTGTCCCATCGTAATTTCTGCACAGTTGAAAGTGGTAGAGTACAGTGGACGTATTTTAAGAGTGCGTCACGCTGGAATGTTGGCACACCAATCTGCTTTTTCTAAACGCTATGATTCCACACCCTTTCCAGCCCACTTTGCAAACATAGAGAACTGAATATAGCTGGAGTTTTCTCCGTGAGCTCCAAAGGGTAGAGCCGAGCTGCTGGGCAACTCAACACTATCTGGAGCAACCTGAGGACAGATCTGAGCTACTATCAGCATTATGGCGCTGACAAAACATTCCCGAATTACACTGAATGATGGGCATAAGATACCGGTGGTTGGACTGGGCACTTATGCCCCCGAGGAGGTGGGTGGCTACAAGTCTAGGACCGCCAGTTCAGTCATGAAATGCTAAGTATCATTATTTTATGACATTGTTTATAGTTCCCCAAGTCTATGGTGGAGGAGTCTGTGGAGGTCGCTCTTGAGGTTGGGTATCAACACATCGACTCTGCATTTGTATACGGCAATGAAGTTGAGGTCGGCCGAGCGATTAATGCGAAGATCGCGGATGGGACGGTTAAGAGAGAAGACGTTTTCTGCACTACCAAGGTAATGGCATTGATAATCTTTCCATATTGAGGCACTGGTATTGGTAAAGCTTGCAATATTAGTTGAGTTGTCTTCTTCAGCCATTATCTTGGTCTTTTATACAAACAACAGATGCCAGGTGGCAACCATTAATGGCCACTTCATTGTTCCAATGTTGGCGTTCTTATCAATAATCCTCCATTCCACAGACCCCAAATAGCCTATAATGTAATTAAAATTGTTGGGGTTTTCTACTCTTTTAGCTGTGGAGCACCTATCAGTCCCCGGAGTTGGTCCGTCCTGCTCTTGAGAAGTCCTTGAAGAACCTACATCTGGATTACTTAGATCTCTATATTATTCACACTCCCGTCGAATTGAAGGTCTGTATATGATCCCCGACAACATTTTATAACAAGGTCACAGCATAAATTTTCTGGAAGGCTGGAGGACGGGTCCAGCTTTTCTCCTGGTCTACTGAATTTTGATGACTTTCTTTCTCTCGTTTTTAAGCCCGGTGATGATTTATTTCCGACAGATGAAAATGGAAAAGTGATTTATCACAATACTGATATTCGAGACACCTGGAAGGTATGGAGACCTACCCTCAAATCCTAAAACAGGGACCTAAACTTTGTAAAGGAATCAACCTGTCTTTGAAGCCACCTAGACCTCCTATTTAACACCGGTGACATCAGTACTAGTGGCTCTTGTATTGGTTTATTTCTACTTGAGTGATGATTTCACCCCCTTACATGCCAAAATCAAATGTTTAATGCCCGTGTTACTGTGTTTTTTAGCATATAAGAATGAACCCTGTATAGATACATATAGACTGGTAGCCTATTCTCATATTTACAGTCCATTTGCTTCTGTTCCAAAGCAGCTGAAAATGAAAAATGAAGGAATTTTGTAAACAGCCTTTATTAAAAAATATTCCACCGTTTTGTGTTTACAACTCCTTTAAATGCCTATGTGTTTCCATGGTAACAGAATATCCAGCAAACTCTCTTTGGTCTGATCCTACAGTCATGTTCCCTTCCGTCTGTTTCTAACTTCCTTTAAATCGAATGAATATATGTTAGCAAGAAGTAGTGACAGACAAAAGGATCTGTGATCCGACTAGTGTTTGTAGTCTGTAGCCATGGAGACAGATAGGTTTGCATAGGGGCCGTATACACAATTGGGAATTTTCAATCCCTCACTCTTCTTATGATTCAGCAATGGGCGACACATTTCTTTTTTTTACTTTTAGGCTATGGAGGATTGTAAAGAAGCCGGGCTGGTCAGATCTATAGGCGTCTCCAACTTCAACCATAAACAACTGGAGCTTATTCTTAATATGCCGGGACTGAGATACAAACCTGTTTGCAATCAGGTAATGAACAAATATTCTGCCTCCCCAGGATCTCTACTCTGTGCCACCCCCCCATACATGAGAGACGTTTTGTCCATTTTCAGGTTGAGTGTCACATCTACTTGAATCAGTCCAAACTCCTGGAGTTCTGCAAGTCGCACAACATAGTCCTTGTGGGATTTGGGGTGTTGGGCTCTACCCGTGATGTGAACTGGTAAGAAGTGACATATCACCTCCTTGAAGGAAATAATCTCTGAGAATTGATCAATCCATAGTCACATCTATGTCTGCTGACCAAATGTTTGTAGCCTTTTTCTCCAATCCTTGGCTTCATGCTAAAACAGAACGAGGAGGCACCACATCGTCTTTAGTTTAGCCTCTTTAGTTAAGCCTGCAGTCTACGATTATCTTTGTTGTATCTTCACTCTTTCAGGATTGACCAGACTACTCCAATCCTGCTGGAGGACCCTGTGCTCAACGCAATTGCAAAAAAACTTGGCCGAACTCCTGCCCAGGTGGCAATGCGACACATGCTGCAGAGAGGGATAGTGGTTCTAGCTAAGAGTTTTAAACCCGAAAGGATCAAGCAGAATCTTGAGGTAGGAGAATCAGGATCTTGAGAAGTTAGAAGGTGGTCCAGTGAAGAGAGTTACTACAACATGTCTCCATCTTTGAGTATGGGCGTAACTAATAGGCTGTAAGCCGGATACTGTGCACTACCCAAGTGTGAACAACACCCTATACAAGCCTTTTTGTGTGCAATTCAAATACTAAGCTGTCACCCCCTCCATGAAATGGTAGGTTGTGAGTGATTGCCTTATCAGTATTTTGCACCTGTGTAGCTGCCATTTTTATGTGGGTTTGCTGCACCCTGGTAGTGCTTCCGGGAAGTAGACTCAGGAACCGGGTTTTCTCTGCAGGCTTTATTATATGGCATAAAGCCCTGCAACGCCAGGAAATATAAACACGGCCTTACTGGCAAAACAACAAAACTAAAGATAAACAATAGCACAGTCCATATGTGTGTGTGCGGTTCGCCCACACAGGTTATGTCCAGCCTCCAGTTCCTTCCTGAGCTATGGCTGTCCAGTTTGGAGACCTTGCCTCTCCAAACACACCACCGAGAAAAAACTATGACTGAACATTTAAAGCTTCCCAGCCACACCCTGAGGTGGAGGTATGGGGAATGACTTCCCTCCCATCTCTACTTTATTCCCATAAAACCAGACCCTTTAAAAGAGTTAACCCCCAGCATATAATATGCTGGCAGAAATTCAGTAGGTGTCAGCTCAAACAGAAGAGCATCCTGAGTTACACATACCTCCCCTCGCATATAATACCAGTGACTCTGTCACAGCAGGTAAACATTGCTGCCCTTTTTTGCTGTGTTTTTTCTTGAATTTTGGGGGAATTCTAATTCTTCTTAGTGTGACTTTGCTTTTTGTGTTTAGCGTAGGTGTACAACTTGCAAAATCGGCAGTGTATCAAATACTTATTTTCCCCACATGTACAGTTGTACTCAAACGTTTACATTCCCTGGCAGAATTTTTGCTTTAATACACGGTATTAAGAACTGGGGTATGTTAACTTTTGCTCAGGGTCATTTGGATGTTTTTGGTTGTCATTAAGATTTAAAAAGAGAAAACACAGTAGTTTGACAATAAATGGCTTCACCCAACCAATAACCATGAGTGGAGAAAAAGTTTTTTTGTTATCATTCATATTCTCTGAAACAAAGCCAAGAAAGCAAAAATTCTGCCGGGGTATGTAAACTTTTGAGCACAACTGTATACATATACTGCATGGACAATTACTTTTTAAATGTAGTTCCTCTTACAAAATAATAATACCATATTCTCACCTCCTACATATCAATATTGTAGCCATGTCTCCCGGGGGTCACGTGACATTGTTAAGTCATGTGAGCCCTGCAGCCAAACAGACAGCTCAAGTGACATCCCAGTTCGGGAGGTGAGGACAAGGTGTTTTTATTTTACAAGGGGAACTAATTTATTAAAGAGTAAATTATTTTTTTCTGAAATGAATAGTATGATCAAAAATAAGAAACTTTGTAATATGTCTTGTTATAGAAATCTGCTTCTTTCTCCTGTTGGACTGATCTTTCATTCTCAAAATTCTCAATTCTCAAGTAAAATCTGTGTTTAATGAATTACAGATTTTCTCATTACTGAAATAAGAGTTGAAAGTTGGTGCTGATTAAGTTCTATGGAAAACTGTAAATGTAATTTCAGGAGAACTTGCAGCGGAATATCTGTGTCTTCCTCTAGCTCCTCCCTAGAATGTCTGTGTGTTCCGCTAGCTCCTCCCTAGAATCTCTGTGTCTGCTTCTAGCTCCTCAGTAGAATGTGTGTCTGCCTCTAGCTCATCTCTAGAATGTCTGTATCTGTCTCTAGCTCCTCCCTAGAATGTCTGTGTCTGCCTCTAGCTCCTCCCTAGAATGTCTGTGTATTCCCCTAGCTCCTCCCTAAAATGTCTGTGTTCACTTCTAGCTCCTCCCTTGAATGTCTGTGTCCACGTCTAGCATCTCCGTAGAATGTCTGTGTCTGCCTCTTGCTACTCCCTAGAATGTCTGTGTCTGCCTATAGCTCCTCTCTAGAATGACTGTGTCTGCCTCTAGCTCCTCCCTAGAATTTCAGTGTCTGCCTCTTGCTCCTCCCTAGAATGTCTGTGTTTGCCTCTAGCTCCTCCCTAGAATTTATGTGTCTGCCTCTAGCTCCTCCCTAGAATGTCTGTGTCTGCCTCTAGCTCCTCCCTATAATGTCTGTGTTTTCTTCTAGCTCCTCCCTAGAATCTCTGTGTCGTCCTCCAGCTCCTCCCTAGAATGTCTGTGTTTTCCTCTAGATCTTCCCTAGAATGACTGTGTCGGCCTTTAGCTCCTCCCTAGGATTTCAATGTCTGCCTCTTGCTCCTCCCTAAAATGTCTGTGTTTGCCTCTAGCCCCTCCCTAGAATGTCTGTGTGTTCCTCTAGCTCCTCCCTAGAATGTCTGTGTTTGCCTCTAGCTCCTCCCTAGAATGTCTGTCTTCCTCTAGCTCCTCCCTAGAATGTCTGTGTCTTCCTCTAGCTCCTCCCTAGAATGTCTGTGTTGGCCTCTTGCTCCTCCCTAGAATGTCTGTGTTTGCCTCTAGCCCCTCCCTAGAATGTCTGTGTGTTCCTCTAGCTCCTCCCTAGAATGTCTGTGTTTGCCTCTAGCTCCTCCCTAGAATGTCTGTGTCTTCCTCTAGCTCCTCCCTAGAATGCCTGTCTCTGCCTCTAGCTCCTCCCTAGAATGTCTGTGTCTTCCTCTAGCTCCTCCCTAGAATGTCTGTATCTGCCTCTAGCTCCTCCCTAGAATGTCTGTGTCTGTCTCTAGCTCCCCCCTAGAATGTCTGTGTCTTCCTCTAGCTCCTCCCTAGAATGTCTGTGTCTGTCTCTAGCTCCTCCCTAGAATGTCTGTGTTTGCCTCTAGCTCCTCCCTAGAATGTCTGTGTGTTCCTCTAGCTCCTCCCTAGAATGTCTGTGTTTGCCTCTAGCTCCTCCCTAGAATGTCTGTGTCTGTCTCTAGCTCCTCCCTAGAATGCCTGTCTCTGCCTCTAGCTCCTCCCTAGAATGTCTGTGTCTTCCTCTAGCTCCTCCCTAGAATGTCTGTATCTGCCTCTAGCTCCTCCCTAGAATGTCTGTGTCTTCCTCTAGCTCCTCCCTAGAATGTCTGTGTCTGTCTCTAGCTCCTCCCTAGAATGTCTGTGTTTGCCTCTACCTCTTTATCAGAATGTCTGTGTTCCTTTAGCTCACACGTGTCAAACTCTGGCCCGTGGGCCAAATCTGGCCTGCAGGGTGGTTTTATTTGGCCTGCTACACCAGAACCACTAACCCTATATGGGACCATTATTCTGTATGGAGCACTATGTCGGGCCCATTATACGGTACACTGGTTGGCCCACATCTTTGTCGATTTTTTTTAATTTTGGCCCTCTGTGTATTTTGAGTTTGACATCCCTGCTGTAGCTGCACCATAGAATGTCTGTGTATACCTCTAGCTCCTCCCTTGAGTGTCTGTTTCTGCCTCTATCTCCTCCCTAGAATGTCTGTGTCTTCCTCTAGCTCCTCCCTAGAATGTCTGTGTCTGCCTCTAGCTCCTCCCTAGAATGTCTGTGTCTGTCTCTAGCTCCTCGCTAGAATGTCTGTGTCTGCCTCTAGCTCCTCCCTAGAATGTCTGTGTCTGCCTCTAGCTCCTCCCTGGAATGTCTGTGTCTGCCTCTAGCTCCTCCCTAGAATGTCTGTGTCTGCCTCTAGCTCCTCCCTAGAATGTCTGTGTCTGTCTCTAGCTCCCCCCTAGAATGTCTGTGTCTGCCTCTAGCTCCTCCCTAGAATGTCTGTGTCTGCCTCTAGCTCCTCCCTAGAATGTCTGTGTCTGTCTCTAGCTCCTCCCTAGAATGTCTGTGTCCGCCTCTAGCTCCTCCCTAGAATGTCTGTGTCTTCCTCTAGCTCCTCCCTAGAATGTCTGTGTCTGCCTCTAGCTCCTCCCTAGAATGTCTGTGTCTGCCTCTAGCTCCTCCCTAGAATGTCTGTGTCTGTCTCTGGCTCCTCCCTAGAATGTCTGTGTCTGCCTCTAGCTCCTCCCTAGAATGTCTGTGTCTGTCTCTAGCTCCTCCCTAGAATGTCTGTGTCTTCCTCTAGCTCCTCCCTAGAATGTCTGTGTCTGCCTCTAGCTCCTCAGAATGTCTGTGTGTTTCTCTAGCAAATCCTTAGCATGTCTGTATTTTCCTCTAGCTCTTCCCTAGAATTACAAATTTTCCCATTACTGAGATCAGACACTTGGTGCTGATAGAGTTCAATGGAGAACTGTAACTGTAGGGCAGCATGGTAGTTTCTCGCCATATTTTAAGAATTGTGACATTTTAATGATCCTTTAGGCATTCGGAAAAGTTGACTTCTATCTTTGATGATTGCAATTTTAGGTTTTTAAATTCCAGTTGAACGAGGAGGAAATGAAAACACTGAATGGACTGAACCGAAACAGACGCTACGTGGATCACAAGTAAGTGAAGAAGAGCCTAATAATACCAACATATATCGCCTGCATTGGTCTATGGAAATAAATAAAAAGTTCAGGAGAAAGTAGGGCGAGGGGGGAAAAAGAAGGGACAAGGAGAGGAAGTTTTTGGCGTTCCTCCATTCCTCCCTGCAACCAGGAGAAGCTTCTACAGTAATGAGGACATCTTTTGTGATTGTGAAAAGTACAAGGGCTTGTGCCAGATACCTTATGTAATGAAAAAGGACGTCATGGACCCGTGGAAAAAAATCTGTCTGCAAAATTCAGATTTGTCCTTTCTCATTTTTGCTCTCGGCTCGACATTTAATTAAATGTGTGGTGCAAGATTAATAGCTCGGAAAAATAAAAATATGATTTTGCAGCACAATGTCACGAGATGTGTATGCTAGGTGGGTATGTATGGCCACCCGGTGGTTGTGATATGAACTGCAGACTCTTGAGATATTTAGATTGATTTGCGGGACAACAATCCATTGGTCAGACGGGAGGCTCGCGAATGTCTTATCTATTGGGATTCCCTGTGCGGCTTTTGATTAACTACGCTGGTGTGATGCCATGTGTACATCATGTCAAAATGATATACATGCATAAGGCATGTGTTTGGTGTGTGAGTGATGTGTATACAGTGTTCTGTATGTGATTGATTTGTATACAACGTTATTAACTTTATTCTTTCTGATTTTGCAGGTGGAAAGATCACCCGAAATTTCCATTCAATGAAGAATACTAAAACACATCTATTTTGCAGTGCGGGGGCCATAAAAATATTCTCTGACTTATCTACATAGAGTATGGGAAAATATCTAGATGGTGCAAATGCAATAAAGGAACCACTAAAGCTAAAATACATGAGTACGGGAAATATACTGTATGTTGCGACCCACCAGAAAAAAAGCAATAAAGGGTATGACAGTTCTATCTTTATTTTAACCAATGTGTTGTGGAGTCAAAATGAAAATTACGGGGGCGCACGTAACTAAAGAAGAGCGAACCTTTCAAGGTTTGTTGAACTTCCCGATATTCACTAAACAATTCGCTGAACAGTTCGTTGAACATATCCGAACCCCATTGAATTCAATGGGAGGTAAAACAAAACCCAAAGACAACACCTTCCCGGGGGCCCAAAAGCTGCCAAAACAGCTTAAATTAGGAGTAGACACCTGGAAAAGTGGCCTCAATTAACCCGGAGTACAAATAGCATAATTGCGCAGCATGGATGCATGGAACAGGGCCTGGGACAGGGCTTGGACCACCATTTCTAGCTTAAACATTGATCAGTAACAGGTGGATGAGTGACAGGTGTAGGCCTGGTGTTCTGAGAGACCTGCCAAATTCAGGCAACACACGTGAAAGAGACCCAACTTGGAGTCCAAACATTTCCAAAAATTAGGGGCAGACAGCAGGAAAAGTGGCATCAATAGACCCACAGTTGAAATTTTATAATGGTACAGCAGCAGTCAGCAGTCACATCTGCAGCAGCAACAGGCACAGAAGTGACAACAAAGATGTCACAGACTGCAACTACGCGAGATCAATGCAGCACACTAAAAACTACACCATCACCTAGTCTGCACAGTCTGCGACTGGGGTGCAAAAGTCATTGGAGATCCATGACTTGTTCATCTTGATGAAAGTTAGGTGGTCTACACTTTCAGGGGACAGCCAGATGCGCTTGTCCATCAGAACACCACCAGCAGCGCTGAAGACATGTTCTGAGAAAACGCTGGCTGCCAGGCATGATAAAACCTTCAAGGCGAGACAGACAATCTCAGGCCACTCTTCTATTTTTGAAGACCAAAATGGAAAAGGGTCCAAATTCCCCCTGATGGCATTGATATTGAGCTTGAGATACTCTTGAACTATCCTCTCCGGTCGTTCACTATGTGTCAGACTTGTACTCTGTTCTGCTGGTGCACGAGCTGGTCTAAAAAATGTGTGAAATGACTTTCAGAAATTGCTTCTGCCACTTACACTGCTGCTGCTGCTAATACTTTGACCACTCGACAGCTGCGATGCACACTGTGTGCCTCACTGCTGTCTTGGGGAAAACCACCTTGTGTGCGTCCCTTTCCAGGGTGGGGGAAGCATATTGCAAAATTTACTCTTGTACCGTGGACCAAACAGAGTGGCAACCGAGAAGTCAGCGCAATTTCTAATCCTAACAATACAGGCATCATGTTGCAGATAGTGCAGCAAGAAGGCGCTCATGTGTCGGGTGCTTCCATGAGGTCCAAGTCCATGGTGTGTTGGTGGCGGGATAACACTCAAGATTGCTTCCACCATCCCCTCCCGACAACCACAGACAGCAGAGAGGGGATCATTATCCTCTTCATCTCCTGACTGTTGTGTGCCCATCACCTCTTCCTCCTCATCACCTCCATTTGTTCCTCAGCTCCTGCACCTTCACTAACAGTTTGTCTGGTACCATGAACCCCCCTCGATCGCTATAAACCACCCTCTCATGGCACCCGCCTGTGTGATGACAGTCCCGAACTTAGAGATATTGTTATCCTTTCTGCATCCTCGTCTGCTTCCTCCTCTTCCTCTGGGACTACCACCTCCTCCTTCAGACTATTCAAAGTGTGCTCCAGCATGTAAATGACCGCAATAGTGATGCTGATGATGGCATCGTCCGTGCTAACCATCTTAGTAGCTGTAATAGTGATGCTGATGATGGCATCGTCCGTGCTAACCGTCTTAGTAGCTGTGACGCTAGTCACTAACTCACGGAGTGACCGTGAGGCGGATAGTCAGACGTTCCGAGGTCAATACCAAGAGAGCCTGTACATACCAAGGGAAAAGACAGATGTGTAAGTCAGGTCACAAACCAGGGTCAATATCAAGAGAGCCCGTAGATATCAAGGGAAAAGACAAATCGGTAAGTCAGGTCACAGTCCAGGGTTAGGCATCAGAAGATCAGAACAACAGAATGAGGCAAACACTCATCAGGAAGCATAAACTATGTCTGGCAGGGAACAGGGGCAGTCAGCTCAGTAAAATAGCTTGGTCAATCTCCAGAACATGGAACACCTGGAGACTGCCCTGCAAATCCCAGTCAAAGATTGGGCAGCCGAGCTGTCAATTAAAGCACCGAGAGCCTGACTTGCCACTCACAGGATTGGACAGCCAAGCAGTCCATCAAAACACAACAAGAACCAGTTCAATAGGACAGCATAGCAATTCCACACAGAATGCAGGAATCGTGACAGTACCCCCTCTTTCAATGGGGGGCCACCGGACCCCCAGGTTTCCCATGAAACCTCCGATGGAAGGCCTTGACTACACGATCGGCGTTTAGGTCTCGAGCAGGGACCCAGGATCGCTCCTCTGGTCTGCAACCTCACAAATTAATGAGGTATTGGAGGGAATTCCCGAGAATCAACAACCTTTTGTACTTCAAACTCCAAACTGTCATTGACGGAAACTGGCGGAGGTGGAGATGAAGGAGACAAAACAGAAGGGACAAACTCTTTTAGCAGAGATTTATGGAATACATTTGGAATGCAGAAAGACGGAGGGAGTTTTAATCTGAAGGCCACTGAGTTAACTACCTCCAAAATCTCATACGGACCAATAAACTTAGGACCCAACTTTGCTGATGGCACTTTCAATTTAATATTTTTGGAAGAAAGCCATACCTTATCACCAACTTTGAATATGGGTCCCCCTGAACGTTTCCTATCTGCCTTCCGTTTCTGGCGATGCTGGGCTACCCCAATATTCTTCTGAACCTCCCTCCAGACATCCCCAAGTTTCTGTATGACAACCTCTACTCCTGAACAACCAGAACTCATTCTTGAGAATTCACCAAAATGAGGATGAAAACCATAATTGCAAAAAAAAGGTGAGGTTCCAGTAGATTGGTTAACCTGACTGTTAAAGACGTAAGAATGAGGACCAGTCCTCCTGCTGAGCCGCAATGAAGCATCTAAGAATTTGCTTCAATGACTGATGGGTCCTCTCTGTCTGACCGTTTCAAGATGATAAGCAGAGGAAAATGATAGGTCAATCCCTAATCTTTTACAAAACGATCTCCAGAATTTGGAGACAAATTGCACCCCCCTATCGGATACAATGTTCAAGGGAATGCCATGCAGTCTTACCACATGATTGATAAATAACCGGGAAAGCGTCTCAGCATTAGGTAACGCTGATAACGGAACAAAATGAGCTTGTTTACTACAACCACCACCCAAATAACGGTTTTCCCACAAGACAAAGGCAAATCAGTTATGAAATCCATGGTCAAATGAGTCCACTGTCTTTCTGGAATAGGCAAAGGAGCCAATTTCCCGGCCGGCCGGTTATGACAAACTTTAGCGCGTACATATAGCCTTCTGAGTAGCAGTGACCCGGGGTGACCACTCAAAATAGAGTCATGAAACTCTTGCAACAAACGTAATCTTAAATACAAAGGCACAAATAATTTAGATCCAGGAGTAGCGGAAGGAGCCGACGACTGCACTTTGCGAATCTCAGCCTCCAATTCTGAGGACGCCATCGGAATTACTATACCCTTAGGAGGTTCTGGAGGAGAAACAGACTCAAGGCTGCGTGACAGAGTGTTCTTAGAACCTGTTCTGAACGTGATGGAAAAATTGAATCTAGAAAAAGTGGCCTGTCTAGGGGTTAAACTTTTAGAAGACCGTGACCTGATGAATAGCTCCCACAAAAAAATGCCTCCATTCTTCAAAAGCCAACTTTACAGCAAGCAGCTCACGATTTCCAACATCATAGTTTTGCTCAGCAGACGAAAATTTCCTAGAAAAAATTGCACATGGCCATAAATTAGTCAGGGTTTTGGGACCTTGGGATAAAATAGCCTCCACCCCAACCTCTAAGGCATCCACCTCTACAATAAACAGTTTCTGAAGATCAGGCTGAATCAGAACTGGAGCAGACATGAAGCACTCTTTTAGTTTATTAACCCCTTTACAACCCAAGGTGGTTTGCACGTTAATGACCAGGCCAATTTTTACAATTCTGACGACTGTCACTTTATGAAGTAATTACTCTGGAACGCTTCAATGGATCCCACGGATTCTGAGACTGTTTTTTCGTGACATATTGTACTTCATGATTGTGGTAAAATTTCTTCGATATCACTTGCGTTTATTTGTGAAAAAAACGGAAATTTGGCGAAAATTTAGAAAATTTTGCAATTTTTAAAATTTGAATTTTTATGCCCTTAAATCAGAGAGATATGTCACACAAAAGAGTTAATAAATAACATTTCCCACATATCTACTTTACATCAGCACAATTGTGGAACCAACATTTTTTTTTATTGGGGAGCTATAAGGGTTAAAAGTTGACCAGCGATTTCTCATTTTTCCAACAAAATTTACAAAACCATTTTTTTAGGGACCACATCATATTTAAAGTCACTTTGAGGGGTCTTTATGAGAGAAAATACCCAAAAGTGACACCATTCTAAAAACTGCACCCCTCAAGGTGCTCAAAAGGAATTTTTGGAATGTGGAAGAAAAAAAATTAACATTTAACTTTTTTCACAAAAATGTTACTTTAGATCCAATTGTTTTTATTTTCGCAGGGGTAACAGGAAAAAATGGACCCAAAAATTTGTTTTGCAATTTCTCCTGAGTAAGCAGATACCCCATATGTGGGGGAAAACCACTGTTTGGGCGCACGGCAGGGTTCGGAAGGGAAGGAGCGCCATTTGACTTTTTGAATGTAAAATTTGCTTGAATAATTAGCAGACGCCATGTCGCATTTGGGGAGCCCCTGATGTGCCTAAACAGTGGAAACCTCCCACAAGTGACACCATTTTGGAAACTAGACCCCTCAGGGAACTTATCTAGATGTGTGGTGAGCACCTCGAACCCCCAGGTGCTTCACAGAAGTTTATAACATTGAGCCGTAAAATAAAATTTTCACATTTTTCCCACAAAAATGTTTTTCAGCCCCCACTTATGCATTTTCATAAGGGTAACAGAAGAAATTGCACTATGCAGTTTGTTGTGCAATTTATCCTGAGTTAGCAGATACCCCATATGTGGGGGAAAACCACTGTTTGGGCGCACGGCAGGGTTCGGAAGGGAAGGAGCGCGATTTGACTTTTTGATTGTAAAATTTGCTTGAATAATTAGCGGATGTGGCCCCTGATGTGCCTAAACAGTAGAACCCCCCCACAAGTGACACCATTTTGGAAACTAGACCCCTCAGGGAACTTATCTAGATGTGTGGTGAGCATCTTGAACCCCCAAGTCCTTTACAGAAGTTTATAACATAGAGCCGTGAAAATAAAAAAACGTTTTCCACAAAAATGATGTTTTAGCCCCAATTTTTTTATTTTCACAAGGGTAAGAGGAGAAAATGGACCCCTAAAACTGTTGAGCAATTTCTCCTGAGTACGCCAATACCC
Source organism: Phyllobates terribilis (assembly GCF_046119375.1). Taxonomy (NCBI): domain Eukaryota; kingdom Metazoa; phylum Chordata; class Amphibia; order Anura; family Dendrobatidae; genus Phyllobates; species Phyllobates terribilis. The sequence continues at coordinate 178,798,375 of NW_027362770.1, forward strand.
CATATGTGGGGAAAATACAGTGTTTGGGCGCACGGCAAAGTTCAAAAGGGAAGGAGCACTGGGTGAATTTTTGAACGCAAAATCGGCTGGGATAGAGAGCCAAGTCGCGTTTGGAGAGCCCCTGATGTGCCTAAATAGTTGAAACCCCCCACAAGTGACGCCATTTTGGAAACTACACCCCTCAAGGATTTTATCAAGGGGTATAGTGAACATTTTGAACCTAGAGGTACGACACAGAATTTGATAACATTAGGTCATCATATTGAATAAGTTGTCATTAGTCTTGAGCGCAAGTGCTCGCTACTTGAGTTTGCATCGGGTACTCGGGTATGCACCATGTATCACCTGTGCTCAAGTGAAATGCTCGAGTCCCCGCCCGCATGTTTCACGGTTATTAGACACCCCAAATAAAACATACGGGGATCGGTCGTGCATGGCAGGCAATCCCCGCAAGGTTTTTTTGGCCGCGAATCATATGGGGCGGAGACTCGAGCATGTCACACGAGCACCCACGATACTCAGTGCATACCTGAGCACACCATGCAAACTCAAGTAGCGAGCACTTGCGCTCAACACTAGTCGCCATATCGTCATCTTTTTTTATTTTTTTTTTTTACTTTTGATAAAAATAACAACCCTAACCCCAACCCCAGCCCTAGCGTTTATTTTTTACGCCGTTCCTAGTGCGGTATAAGTGATTAGACGACCTTATTCTTCGGGTTGGTGCGACTACAGAGATACCAGAATGATATCGTGTTTTTATGATTGACAGCTGTCACACACTAAAAGACACATATTTTGTAAAATCTAGTTTTTGCATCGCCATATTTTGAGAGCTATAATTTTTCCATATTTTGGCCGACAGAGTCATGTGACATCTTGTTTTTTGCGGGATGAGTTGACGTTTTTATTGGTGCCATTTTCAGGCACGTGACATTTTTTGATCGCTTTCTATTCCAGATTTTGGGAGGCAGAATAAACAAAAACCAACAATTCAGGAATTGTTATTTTTTTAATTATTTTATTCTACTACTCTGGTAAAATTGATAAGGCAGCTTTATTCTTCGGGTCAGTACGTTTACAGCGGTACCACATTTATATCGTTTTTCTATGTTTTGGCGCTTTTACACAATAAAAGCTATTTTATAGAAAAAATTATTTTTTTGCATCGCTTTATTCTGAGAGCTATAACTTTTTGATTTTTTGGATGATGGAGCTGTATGGCAGCTTGTTTTTTGCGGGACAAGATGACGTTTTCAGCGGCACCATTTTTTTTTATATTCGTCTTTTTGATCGCGTGTTATTCCATTTTTTGTTTGGCGGTATGATGATAAAGCATTGTTTTTTGCTTCGTTTTTTTTTTTTTACCGTGTTCACTGAAGGGGTTAACTAGTGGGACAATTTTATAGGTCAGGTCGTTCCGGATGCGGCGATACCAAATATGTGTACTTTTATTGTTTTTTTTTGTTTTTTTTCATAATAATATTTATTGATGGGTACATTATATTTTTATTTTTGGTGGATTATTTTTTTTTTTATATTTTTACAATTTTTTTTTTTTTTTTTTTTCACTTTCTGAGAGTTTTTTTTACTTTTTTACTTTGTCCCACTATGGGACTTTCACTTTTTTTTTTCTGATCGCCTGCATAGCATAGGGATGGAGCACCATCCCTGTGCTATGCAGGCTGTCAGAGCTGCAAAGTGAGAAGATTGTTTGGTCATGCACTGCGCATGACCAAAAAATCTTCCTGCTTCTCTGGTGACCCTGATGTTGTCATGACGACATCGGATCATCATGGCAACACCCGGGAAGCCGCGGCAGACAGCGCTGGAGGCCGGAAGAGGAGGTGAGTATACCGATCACCTTCCCTTAGCCACCGCAATGCTGCGATCGACTTCGATCGCAGCATTACGGGGGTTAATGTGCCGGGAGCGGTGCGGGACCGCTCCCTGCACCTAGTACCGGGTGTCAGCTGTAACAATCAGCTGACACCCGGTGGCGATCGCGCCCGCACAGCCTGTGTGCGCGCGCTATCGCGATGACGTACTAATACGGGTCAGGCTCTTAAGTCCCAGGGCACAGACACGTATTAGTACGTCATGGGCTTTAAAGGGGTTAAAGGCCCCAATAGCATCTGACGGCCAAACCTTAAGATCCGCACCCGTACATGTGAGATCAGTAAGAGGTTTAACAATCTGCGAAAAACCCCTTATAAATTTTATATAGTAGTTGGCGAATCTTAAAAAACGCTGTAGTGCTTTAAGGTCGTGAGGTTGAACCCAATCAATTATAGCCTGCACCTTCCCACGATCCATTTTAAAACCCTCAGCAGATACAATGAACCCCAGAAATGAGTCTTTGTAAATCAAAACGAACATGCTCATAGTGTGAACTTAGATCAGACGAAAAAAATTTGAATGTCATCAAGGTATATCACAATAAACCTTCCAATGATATCAGAAAAAATGTCATTCATAAAGTTCTGAAAAACAGCAAGTGCATTGGTTAAACCAAAAGGCATGACCAGATTCTCAAATAGACCCTTGGACGTTAAATACGCTGTTTTCCACTCATCACCCTCCCGGATTCGTATCAGATTATACGCCCCTCTGAGATCAAGTTTAGAAAACCATTTAGCTCCAGTAAGCTGATTATATAGGTCAGGGATGAGTGGAAGGGGGTAAGTATTTTTTACAGTAATTTTGTTTATTTCACGGAAATCAAGGCAGGGACGGAGGCCACCATCTTTCTTTTTCACCAAGAAAAAAACAGCAGCTACAGGTGTGGAGGCAGGATGGGTATGACCCTTCCGCAAACTTACTTTAATATATTCTTTCATAGCGGTCCGTTCAGGTCCAGACAAATTGTACAAACGAGCATTAGGCAATTTGGCATTCGGAATTAAATCAATAGTACAATCATAAGGACAATGGGAAGGTAATATCTCTGCCTCTTTTTCCGAGAACACATCTCCGAAGTCTTTCAGGTACGCCGGCAGACCCTCCAGACTAGCGGAGCAAATTTGCACCGAACTAATACATCTTTCATGGCAGTTGGGGCTCCATTTAACAATATCCTTTTGCCACCAATCGATGACAGGACTATGAACATGCAGCCAAGGAATACAGGAACACGTAACAGGAGATGGACTCATAGTGCAGTGTTCCCACTCTTAGTGTGAATTCCACTGTTACCAGCTGGACAAAGTTCTGGAGTAACGGTGTCTTGTCAATAGCGACAATCTGAAAGGGTCTTTCCAATCTAACTGTCCCTAAACCTAATTTAAGAACCAGTCCAGAATCAATAAAGTTTTCAGCAGACCCACAGTCAATGAAAGCAAGTGCAGATAACCATAGGTTCTGAAAACATAGTTCCACGTTCAACAGTACTTTATCTAAGGAGTAAAAAGGTACCTGGAAGCCTTGGTGACCTCCTCGAGAATCACCCAGGCTTAGGCGTTTCCCGGCGACTTATTTGCTTGAGCGCGAGTTGAGCAGTCCTTGAGACCATGTCCAGCGCGACCACAGTAGAGGCAGAGTCCGAGATCGCGCCGACAGTTTGACGCGCTCCCTGGGCCGTGGAGTACTCGGTAGCCGGGCCGGTCGATGCTGGGGGATGTCACGGTGGCAGTGACCCGGTCCGTGACCCAGGGCGGTCAATTAAAGGAAAAGGTAATAGGGGAATAAAGTTTTTATAGAGATAAAGTTCATGACGCCACCTGTGGTATGCGGCTATATGGGGCCGCCGCTACTTTGCAGATCCTCTGGAGCTGGTGGTGATGCAGCAGAGTTGGTTCAGCTCTCCAAGGCAGAGCTTAGCTCCAGGGCAGTAAATAGTGATTTTATGAGGGAGATGTTGTTGGTGCTGTGTAATGCAGGTGATGGCGCAGATAATGACCAGTCCACAGCTTAATGGCGGTTTCTTCTTATCTTTACTTGCGGTTTGTTAAACAGCCCAGGGCACGGGTACTAGCTGGTAGTAGAGGTCCGGGCGGCCTGGAAGCAAGTTGGGGATCCACCTCGCCAGTTGGAGTTGTAGGCCTTCCCTCTGTTCTAATCTCTTTGGCCCTGCTGCTTGTAGCTATGCTGTGGCCCTTGTCCCTGAGTAAAACGTCTTTTTCCTCACCCGTATGGCAGGCAGCTCGGGCCTTCCTTACGTGTCGCTCCAACGTGGCGGTGCTGGGCCCTATGTGCTGTTGAGCTTCCAGGCGTCTGGTGGGGCCAGGACACATGCAGTCTCCTGCCCTCCGGATTCTGCTGCTGGGCCTTCAGTGCCCCACAACCTCAGACTCTGGTGTCCCGTTCTTCTGCACTTCTCTCCTCTGGGGTGAGCTTGTACACAGCTCCCTTCCCCAGGTCCTTCCTCATCGCTGTCCTGTCTTCAACTCCTCTCAACTCACGCTAACTAACCCCGCCTCCAGATTCCAGTTGCTAAGGGGAGGAGCTCCCCTTGCTGGTCTGGAGCCAGGAAAGTGTTGTATGCTGGTAAACCTGATTAGGGCATCCCTTCTTGCTTTCAGGCATGGCATCACCCCTTGTGAGGGAGGCAATGCCACTGTGGCAACCGGACCCCTGGGGTGCCACATTCCCCCCTAGCTAAATTCAGTACTCCCGGACTGAGGATACCTTTTGAATTAACAATTAACAACAATAACAATTCACATTAAAAACAGTTTAAAAACTGTTGCAACAAAACAATAATTTCCCCAAGACGATTCTCTATCACATTGGTGCCTAAGGTTATCATAGGATGACTTTCTCGACGATCAATATCAACAATAATCATCCCTTGTGATGGCAATTCTACTCGGCCAACCTTTATGGTCACCTCTTTATACCCCACCTGATGCAAGGGCTGACCATTGCTGGCATAGATGTTAATATGTTCATCTGGACTGCGGGTAATGTCTGAATCAGTCCAGTATTGCTTATAAAGGATATATGGCATCGTTGTCACCTGGGAACCCGTGTCCAGCAAGGCGTTCATCGGGATGCCATCTAGCATGACAGGTAGGACTGGTCGTCCTCCCACATACTTGTCTCGCCAGCTTTGTGGGCCTGGTCGTCTTACTCCTGGGGGTTGGCCCTCTGCCCCAGGGGTTGCTCTTTTAAATTGCAGAATCTTGCGTAGTGCCCCACCTTTTGACAGCGGCGGCAGATGGGTTGTCCGTCCTGGTCATAGCGATCGCTGTTTCTCCCTCTGGTCAGTGGAATCCTTCTCTGCCGTCACCATGGGACGTCATCTGGACTGGAAGCCAGCAGGATCTTTTCCTTTGGAGACACTTGAATGGCCTGAACGGTTTTGGTTAGTGTAGCCACACTTTTGGTCAGCTCCTGGACCTGAAGGCGTAGGTCTGCAGAGGGGTAATTATCTAGGGTCTGCACGTCAGCCTCCACAGGTGCCGGGGAAAAGGACGCCACCTCCTGGTGGTATGTGATAGCTGGGCATCGGATTGGTGCAGTGCCACTTGGGGTTGATTCTCGCAACACCCGGATGGCTCTGTCTTTAAATTGCGCAAAGTCTAGATCAGGGTTTTGCAGAGCCATTATGCACAGCTGTGTCCGGTGAGGGTTAGACAGGAGTCCCTCAATAAACTGCTCAGTTAGAAATCTGTCCTCATCTCACAAACTGTCGGAGTCTACCCGTTTAATGGCCCGCAGCGCCTCCTGCAGGTTTAGAGCATAGTCCCGTACACTGTTCTGCACCCTTTGTTTGCACCCGTAGAACTTCATTTTAATCTCTGTTGCTGTGCGGTGTCAAAGGTATCCTTCAACCGGGCCAATATTTCCTTAACAGTGCCTTTGTCCCTGCCCGGCCAGGACTTCACCTCCCTCTGGGCTGCACCAATTAGCTGGCCTATAAGGATGCTGACTTTTTGCTCCTCAGACAGGGGGTACACTTTGAACAAACTGCGCAGTCTCTCCTCAAAGTCGCTCAGGGTGTGCGACTCCCCTGAGTACTGGGGCAACCACGCCGCCCCTGGTATATATGGCATTGATAATGGCATTACAGTGGCAGCGGCCGCGCCTGGCGGCTGAATCCTCTCCCAGGTTGGGCATCTTCCTCCCCCCTAGTGAACCTCAGCCAGGTCCTGGGTTTCTGATGATGTACCAGTATGCTGCTCTGCAGGCGGGAGGGATCGCTTACCCGGTGGTTCCCGATCGGGGCCTCCTGCTTCCCCTCGGCTGATGGTAAATGACGTGATGACACAGTTCAGTAAAGTCTATGGCACACAGCACCCAGTTATACCAAGCTTCGTGAATCCTGTTCGTGACGCTAAGTTGAAGCGCCCCCTGGGCCGTGGGGTACTCGGCAGCCGGGCCGGTCGGTGCTGGGGATGTTACAGTGGCAGTGACCCGGTCCATGACCCGGGGCGGTCAATCAAAGGGAAAGTAAAAGGGGAATGAAGTTTTTATAGTTAATGTTCGTGAAGCCACCTGTGGTATGCGGCTATATGGGGCCGCCAATGCGGTGCTGATCCTCTGGAGCTGATGGTGACGCAGCAGAGTTGGTTCAGCTCTCCACAGGCAGAGCTTAGCTCCAGGGCAGTAGATGGTGATTTTATGAGGTAAATGTTGGTGCGGTGTAATGCAGGTGATGGTGCAGATAATGACCAGTCCACAACTTAATGGCGATTTCCTCTTATCTTTACTTGCGGCTGTGAAGCAGCCCGGGGCACGGGGACTAGCTGGTAGTAGAGGTCCGGGCAGCCTGGAAGCAAGTTGGGAATCCACCTCGCCAGGTGAAGTTGTAGGCCTTCCCTCTGCGCTAATCTTTTTGGCCCTGCTGCTTGTAGCTATGCTGTGGCCCTCGTCCCTGAGTAAAATGTCTTTTCCTCACCCGTATGGCAGGCAGCTCGGGCCTTCCTTACGTGTTGCTCCCACGTGGCGGTGCTGGGCCCTATGGTGCTGCTGTGTCGCCGGGCGTCTGATGGGGCCAGGAGACCTGCAGTCTCCTACCCTCCAGTTTCTGCTGCTGGGCCTTCAGTGCCCCACAACCTCGGACTCCGGTGTCTGGTTCTTCGGTGCTTCTCTCCTCTGGGGTGAGCTTGCTCACAGCTCCCTTCCCCAGGTCTTTCCTCATCGCTGTCCTGTCTTCAACTCCTCTCAACTCACTCTTACTAACCCCGCCTCCAGATTCCAGTTGCTAAGGGGAGGAGCTCCCCTTTCTGGTCTGGAGCCACAAAAGTGTTTTATGCTTGTATACCTGATTAGGGGACCCCTCCTTGCTTCCAGGCATGGCATCACCCCTTGTGAGGGAGGCAATGCCACTGTGGCAACTGGACCCCTGGGGTGCCACATAGGAGGAAACAGGTTTTTACGTGACCACAACTGCAGGACTGAGGGCTGGCTGCTGTGCTGAGAGAGGGTGAAGTAGGGTGAACACAACAAACTGCTGGACTGTGAGTGAGGTGCAAGCGGAGATTTTATGGTGGATTGAGAAAGATATGGTGTTCTCAGTGTCTGAGATCGGGGAAAAACAGCAGGCATGTCCATTTTCGTAACAGCTGACAGGCTCTTACTCACCCCAACTCAAGCGGGTAAACAAGTGGAGGTTCTGCGGCCGTAAACCTGTGTGAGAACACTTGCCACAGTAATGGAGGAGGAAGAAGCAGAAGATGCGGTTGATGGGGCACAATCAGTATTTATTTGCTGAGATAATGTGGCTGAACTACAGAATTAGCACAAAACATTTAGCTGCCTAAATGGCTGGACCACATAATTAGCACAAAGAATTGATATGTTGAAATGTGGACTGGTGTCTGGACCGCACATTTAGCACAAAATGTTTATATAGTGAAATGTTGACTGGTGTCTGGATCACACAGTTAGCACAAAAGATTGATATGCTGAAATGTGGACTGCTGGCTGGACCACACAATTAGCACAAAGGATTTAGATGCTGAAATGTGGACTGCTGGCTAGACCACACAATTAGCACAAAGGATTGATATGCTGAAATGTGGACTGGTGTCTGGACCACACAGTTAGCACAAAGGATTTAGATGCTGAAATGTCAACTGCTGGCTGGACCACACAATTAGCACAAAGGATTTAGATGATGAAATGTTGACTGGTGTCTGGACCACACAAGTAGCACAAAGGATTAAGAACCTGAAATGTGGACTGGTGGCGGACCACACAATCAGCACAAAGGATTGAAATGCTGGAAGGTCGATTTGACACAGGATCCTATCTATCTGAGCTAGCTGACAATAAACCACCTAGCTAACTATCTGACTACTTGCAGAAGCAGCAGTCTCACTACGCTGTTACACTGACAAAATGGTACCGAAGCCACATGTCTGCTTTTTATATGGAGATGGATATGTGACTTCGACAGCCAATGACACAAGCCCTTGTGTCTGGACGTTGTGGATGGTTTCTGCGCCCTGATTGGCTGCCGGAATCTCCACACATTAAGTTAATAAAAAAAATAAGTATAACAGTCCGCCGCTCCTCTGACCTTTCCCCACCCCCCTCCTCTCATCAAACATGCCCCCCCTCATCAAACATGCCCCCCCATCAAACATGTCCCCCAGGCTCATCATATCGCACCACTATCCTAGCCAAAGTCCTAACAAAAGCATTAGTGGAAACTATCATTTACTGAACTTTGGCTGAATTTTGGCAATTTTAAGGAAAATGCTCTGGAATCCAGACCCGAATCCGAACGTGCAATATTCGTGCCAATTTTGAGATTGGCAAAAGTTTTCCGAACAAGTTCACTCTTCTCTAATGACAACTCAGGGTATAACTAGCACAACAGACCTTAAGGCAAGTGGTCTCCTGCGCCTTACTACCTCTTACCCCATTGCAAATTAGGTTTATTAGCAAAAAGTAACAAATTTTCTGCTTTTTGCATCATGCCAATCAACCAAGAACATTTTAAATAGCTCAGCACATGTAACATGTCAGGTGGTTTCTCCAAACTTACCACAAAATTCCACTTTTACTGTTTGCTGCTGTCTCAGAATTTTTCAAAAATGTCGCCAAAAGCTGGTGACTTGCTATGAATCACATATGCAGCAGGTCATAACAGCCAGAGGGGCTGAAGGTTATAACAGCCAGAGGAGCTCCATTTAGTACTAAAGATTGCTCTCCAGGCCGCGCCCATTGGCCCGGGGTTATGTGTAACTCATACATACCCTTCGGTCCCGAGTCAGAAACTGGCGAATCCCCACAGCACACCGTGCGTGTGTTGGGGGGGATTCATAAGACTGAAGTCACAAAGAGTGACTGCAGACTTATTGGTTTTGTGCGGACAACCTCTTTAAAATGTTCCTCAAAGTTTCCCATGAGGTTTCCAGGCCTCGCAGCTGCCAGGAGACCCGTTGGCATAGAACTCTGGTGAAAGGTTACCTGAGTTCAAGCTACTGGGTCTCACGGTAACTCTAGTGCTGGACTGTTGAATGGTTGAATGCCGGAGTGCTGAACAGGAGCCGGGTGCTGAGAGGAGCGCATACCATTGTCGCCTGTTCTCCCTGAGATCTGCGCGACCAGGGGACATTGATGGGAGATGTAGTCAGCACACGCAGTGTACATTATGTGTAAAATTAATAATTAAATTAAAAAAACAGCATGGGCTCCCGCCGATTATTCATAACCAGAAGAGGGAAAGCCACTGGTGGCTGATATTACAAGCCAGGAAAAGGGTCCATTAGCCCAAAATGTTCCCCGGCTATTAATAACACTTCACAAATGTTTGATTAGCATTTACTGGCTAGTTTACAGGGGGACTCCAGAAAAAAATTAACGTAGGGTCCCCCTATAAATGCTAACCAGCAAAGGCTAAACAGACAGCTTCGGACTGATATTAATAGCCTAGGAAGGGACCATTAGGCCCAAATGTTCCCTGGCTATTAATAACAGCTCACAGCTGTTTGATTAGCATTTACTGGCTAGTTTACAGGGGGACCCTAGAAAAAAATTGACGTAGGGTCCCCCAATAAAATTTAACCAGCAAAGGCTAACCAGACAGCTGTGGAATGATATTAATAGTCAGGGAAGGGGCCATGGATACTAGCCCCCTCCGAAGCTAATAACATTAGCCCTCAGCCGCCCCAGAAATGGTGCATCAATAGGATGCGCCAAATCTGGTGCTTAGCCTCCGCTCTTCCTACTTGCCCTAGTGCGGTGTCAAGTGGGGTAATATGGTTGGGGCTCATGTCAGCCTTGTATTGACAGCTGACATGACATTAAGACCAGCAGTTAGTAATGGAGCAAATTTATACTCACCTAAAGCCTAATTCCTGAAGCCATTGTGACCTGTAAAAAACAAACAAAAAAACCCCCAAAAAAACATATCCTTCACCTGTCCGAAGTGATGAAATAATCCATAGGTTACCCCAGTGGTGTACTGCCAATGGCGGCAGGCCACACAACTGCTATGGGGCCCGTGAGCCATAGGGGCCCCATAGCAGTCCCTGAGACAGACCTACACAGCTTGATGATGTCATCATGCAGCGCGCGCCTGTGTCAGGAAGAAAGCTGCCGGCAACCAGGAGAATGCTGCAGGGGAGCGAGCTGAGGTAAGTTGTTTTTTTTTTTTTACTGAAACGCTGAGGAGGGGTGGTGGGGCATAGGAATGATGGGATGGTGGGGCTGGGGAGAGCATTAATGGGACTGGGTAGAGGGGAGCAATAATGGGGCTGGGAAGAGGAATGATGGAGCTGGGAAGAGCAATGATGGGATGGTGGGGCTGAGGAGAGCAATAATGTGGCTGATGGGACTGGGGAGAGGAATGATGGGGCTGAGGAGAGGAATGATGGGGCTGGGGAGAGCAACAATGGTGCTGGGGGAGAGGAATGATGGGGCTGATGGGTCTGGGAAGAGCAATAATGAGGCTGATTGGGCTGGGGAGAGCAATGATGGGGCTGATGGGGCTGGGAAAAGCAATAATGGGGTTGGGGAGAACAATGATGGGGCTGGAGAGAGCAATGATGGGGCTGATGGTGCTTTGGAGAGCAATGATGGGGCTGGGGAGAGAAATGATGAGGATGGTGGGGCTGGTGAGAGCAATGATGGGGATGGTGGGGCTGGAGAGAGCAATGATGGGGATGGGGGGGCTGGGGAGAGCAATGATGGGGCTGATGGGACTGGGGAGAGCAATGATGGGGCTGTAGAGAGCAATGCTGAGGATAGTGGTGATGGGGAGAACTGAGATGGGGCTGGAGAGAGCAATGATGGGGATGATGGGGTTGGGGAGAGCAATGATGGGGATGGTAGGGAAGGGGAGAGCAATGATGGGTTGCTGGGAGAAAGCAATGATGGGGGTGCTGGGAGAGAGCAATGATGGGGGTTGCTTTGAGAGAGCAATGATGGTGCTGGGAGAGAGCAATGAAGGGGCAGGGGACATCAATAATGGGGATGGTGGTGATGGGGAGAGCAGTGATGGGGCTGGAGAGAGCAATGTTGGGGATGGTGGGGCTGGGGAGAGCAATGATGGGGGAGGTGGGGAAGTGGAGAGCAATGATGGGGGTGCTGGGAGAGAGCAATGATGGGGGTGCTGGGAGAGAGCAATGATGGTGCTGGGAGAGAGCAAAGACACAGGTGCTCTGGGAGAGCAATGACGGGGGTGCTGAGAGAGAGCAATGATGCGGGTGCTGGGACAGAGCAATGATGGGGGTGCTGGGAGAGAGCAATAATGGTGCTGGGAGAGAGCAATGACGGTGCTGGGAGAAAGCAATGACGGGGTACTGTGAGAGAGCAATGACGGGGGTGCTGTGAGAGAGCAGAGACGGGGGTGCTCGGAGAGAGCAATGACAGGTGCTGGGACAGAGCAATGACGGGATGCTGGGACAGAGCAATGATGGGGGTGCTGGGACAGAGAAATGGTGGGGGTGCTGGGACAGAGCAATGGTGGGGGTGCTGGGAAAGAGCAACGATGGGGGTGCTTGGAGAGAGAAATGATGGGGATGCTGGGAGAGAGCAATGATGAGGGTGTTGGGAGAGATCAATGATGGAGGTGCTGGGAGCGAGCAATGACGGGGGTGCTAGGAAGAGAGCGATGATAGAGGTGGTGGGAGAGAGCAATGATGGGGATGGTGGGGCTGGGGAGAACAATGATGGGGATGATGGGGAAGGGGAGAGCAATGACGGGTTGCTGGGAAAGAGCAATGATGGGGGTGCTGGGACAGAGCAATGATGGGGGTGCTGGGACAGAGCAATGATGGGGGTTCTGGGAGAGAGCAATGATGGTGCTAGGAGAGCAATGACGGGGGTTGCTGTGAGAGAGCAATGATGGTGCTGGGAAAGAGCAATGATGGGGGTGCTGGGAGAGAGCAATGATGGGGGTGCTGGGAGAGAGCATTGATGGTGCTGGGAGAGAGCATTGATGGTGCTGGGAGAGAGCAATGATGGGGGTGCTGTGAGAGAGCAATGATGGGGGTGCTCGGAGACAGCAATGATGGGGGTGCTGGGAGAGAGCAATGACGGGGTGCTGGGAGAGAACAATGACGGAGGTACTGGGAGAGAGCAATGACAGGTTACTGGGAGAGAGCAATGATGGAGGTGGTGAGGAAGGGGAGAGCAATGACGGGTTGCTGGTGGCGATGGGGAGAGCAGTGATGGGGATGGAGAGAGCAATGATGGGGATGATGGGGCTGGGGAAAGCAATGATGGGGGTGGTGGGGAAGGGGAGAGCAATGACGGGTTGCTGGGAAAGAGCAATGATGGGGGTGCTGGGAGAGAGCAATGATGGGGGTGCTGGGAGAGAGCAATGATGGTGCTGGGAGAGGGCAATGACGGGGGTGCTGTGAGAGAGTAATGACGGGGGTGCTCGGAGACAGCAATGATGGGGGTGCTGGGAGAGAGCAATGACGGGGTGCTGGGAGAGAACAATAACGGAGGTACTGGGAGAGAGCAATAACGGGTTACTGGGAGAGAGCAATGATGGAGGTGGTGGGACAGAGCAATGATGGGGGTGCTGGGACTGAGCAATGACGGGGGTGCTTGGAGAGAGCAATGATGGGGGTGCTGTGAGAGAGCAATGACGGGTGTGCTCGGAGACAGCAATGATGGGGGTGCTGGGAGAGAGCAATGATGGGGGTGCTGGGACAGAGCAATGATGGGGGTGCTGGGAGAGAGCAATGACGGGTTACGGGAGAGAGCAATGATGGAGGTGCTGGGACAGAGCAATGACGGGGGTGCTGGGACAGAGCAATGATGGGGGTGCGGTGCTGGGAGAGAGAAATGACTGGAGAGAGCTATGACAGGGATGCTGAGAGAGAGCAAAGATGGGGGTGCTGGGACTGGGGAGAGCAATGATGGGGCTGGAGAGAGCAATGCTGAGGATGGTGGTGATGGGGAGAACTGAGATGGGGCTGGAGAGAGCAATGATGGGAATGATGGGGTTGGGGAGAGCAATGATGGGGATGGTGGGGAAGGGGAGAGCAATGATGGGTTGCTGGGAGAGAGCAATGATGGGGGTGCTGGGAGAGAGCAATGACGGGGGTGCTGGGAGAGAGCAATGACGGGGGTGCTGGGAGAGAGCAATGATGGGTTACTGGGAGAGAGCAATGATGGAGGTGCTGGGACAGAGCAATGACGGGGGTGCTGGGACAGAGCAATGATGGGGGTGCGGTGCTGGGAGAGAGAAATGACTGGAGAGAGCTATGACAGGGATGCTGAGAGAGAGCAAAGATGGGGGTGCTGGGACTGGGGAGAGCAATGATGGGGCTGGAGAGAGCAATGCTGAGGATGGTGGTGATGGGGAGAACTGAGATGGGGCTGGAGAGAGCAATGATGGGGATGATGGGGTTGGGGAGAGCAATGATGGGGATGGTGGGGAAGGGGAGAGCAATGATGGGTTGCTGGGAGAGAGCAATGATGGGGGTGCTGGGAGAGAGTAATGATGGGGTTGCTGGGAGAGAGCAATGGTGGTGCTGGGAGACAGCAATGACAGGAGTGCTCAGGGAGAGCAATTTTGGGGGGTGCTGGGAGTGAGCAATGATGGGGGTGCTGGGACAGAGCAATGATGGTGGTGCAGGGAGAGAGCAATAATGGTGCTGGGAGAGAGCAATGACGGTGCTGGGAGAGAGCAATGACGGGGGGTGCTGTGAGATAGTGTTAAATAGTTAATTATGGATATTCATTCTTAAATCTGAGTTCTATGCATCAGCCATCGTGTCTAGTTGACATGCGCTATTTGTGTGTGTATTTTTAGTTCACTACCATATGTAGAACAGGTGGCTATAAAAGCCCATGGTACAGAAATGGGGGGCTCTCTTGCTCTTCCCACCCCACAAGACACAGAAGAAGGATCTTCATGCTGAGAAACAGCTGACATGTAGGCCTGGACACGTGTTGGACAAAGACATTATTTACCAGCCAGGATCCAAGGAAAGATGGATCCTCATGATTGAATCTCTTTGTAACTACTTCATCTATTTTATATTCTGTTTCAATTATTTTTTAATGGACAATCCAAGAATAAATAGATACATTTTTTTATAAGAAAATCTTGATATTGATACTTTGCGAAGTCCTCAGTAGAGAAAAATAATACAGAAAGAAGTATTATTTAACAATGGTGAGCCAGCCAGCCTGATTTTTCGAAAGTGAATTTCTTCCCTGAACAAAGGGGGGGAAAGTCCTGACGAACTGAACAGCTGTTGTTCACGTGTCAGTAAATTCACTAATTTGTCACGAGAAGCAGAAAGGACCTACAGACTGAGGACTAACAGGAAGCAGAGGTACTAACAAGGAACAGAATTAGACGAACTGAAGACAGGACATGCTGATAAAGAGAAGCTAAGGAATCTTAAGGTAAGCAAAATATGGATATAATTTCTTCTTTTGCTAAACAAAGTAATATTAATTTCAAAGTTAATGTAGGAAATGACTTAGACGTTTTGTGGCTCAGTTTATACAAAGAATGTGAATTGCAGAATTTACAGTTAACTTCTAAACTGGTAAATAGAGAGAAACACAAATTGCGGAATATTCTATATCTTGTACATGTATTTCATAATTTTGTACTTGAGAGGTCTAAGCAGGACAATAGTGTAGAAGAAGTGTCAGATGGTGATACTGATTCTGACTGTAATGTGGAAATTGAGCAATATTTGAGACACGTGTCTGTAACTGAAGGTGACCTTGGGTCTGACCAAGAGACGGACATACAGAAACCTGACATGGGAGGAGACATGACTGACATACGAGAAACTGACATATTATGTGATGTGGGAGGAGACGTGAGTGACGTAGGAGGAGCGGACGTACAAGAGCCACTAAAAATATCAGAGAATTCAGGAATTACCCAGGCTCAACTCCAAATTAAAATGAGGAAAAATTTGCTAAAATTATACAAAATCATGCCAAAATATGATGTCAAAATCCATGCCTGTAGAAATTCAGAGACATTTGAGAGCTTCTCTGATAAGTTTGATTTATCCAATGAGGAGAGGAATCAATTATTTAAAATGTGGATTCCTTTGACATTGTCCAGACGTTTAAATTTAATGCCCTATGAAAATGACTCTCCTAATGAATGGAAAAATGATTCGGACAGATTAAGATTTTTGATTTATTGTGTCACAAAGGATTTTCCCAACATAGAAGATCTTCAGAAATTAAGGATTGGTAGGAAAGAATGTACATATACATTCATGTCCATATTTGAACGGTTGTACAAAGCTCTTATCAAAAATGGAAAATTACAACAAATGATAAGCATTTTTGTACAAAAATTCAAATTCCTAAATCCAGTTTCCCAAGTTATTGCATCACAAAAAGAATCCCTATTTAAATGCGCTCAGTTGCTGGATTCTGTTAGAAAACATGAGAATCGTGAAAAGAAAATAAATCAAGTTAAATTTATAAAACTAGAAAAGGTAAAATCTTCTCAAAAGCCAATATCAAACTCTCCTAGACTGAGTCATCCCCATAGTGAACTCTATCAAATACGCAGGAGATTTCATATATGTTATAAGCCATATCAGATGATTCAAAGGTCCATCTCTTCACAGAAAGAGTTAAAAATTCCAAGCTGTGACTTCTCCCTGGAAAGGAAAATGGCTGAAATTGATGGACAGAGTCAGGTGAGACGACCAACTCACAGTGACGTCATGGAATGTGGACAGAAGGACAGGCAGTTCTCTGAGGTTTTGAAGAATAGAAAAATTAATTTTCTAGAGAGGGCCTTCCTGGAGATATTTGAGAGAGACAGAAGATTTGGTTTAGGGAGTGGCTAAGGAAAAACTGTAATTATAATGTTGTATCAAAATGTTATACAATGTATCATTATTAATATATAATCTTATACAGTAAAATTGTAGTTACATCGTTTCTAATAGTTCATATATATATATATACTTATATATGCACTTGTCTAAGTAGAGATTGTGTATAATTGTATATATATATTTATAGTAATAATTAAAAAAAATAATTAATAAATTAGAATTTCACATATAAATTAAAATAGCAATCTTTTGAATTACATTAGAACCAACTAATATATGTATAAGATATTTAAATAATTCTGTTTCTGTATGAATTTGATATTTAATTTTATTTTCTTATATTTCCTTAGAGTTTTCATTCCAAAGCAGGATTTGATCAAACAACTCTAAAATGGATTTATTTCTTTATTCACACAGGAAGTTGAAAATTGCATGATTTATGTCTATAACATTTTAAAATAATAACAATATAACTAGTTGAATTATTTTGTGTTGCTAATATTTTCTATGCATGAAGTGTTTATTTTATAACAAGTAGCTTTACAGCATGACGTGTGACAGCTGCGGCCTTTGAACTTTGAGCAAATAGTATAGAATCTCATTCATTCTATTTTCAGCTGATGTAACTTAAAACCTGGCAGCCAGTGAGTGGAAAAAAAAGAATCTGAGTACATTTCTATTTTTTGCAAATCAAGCGTTTTTTCAAGTGTCTTAAATTTCAGTGACTTACTCTCATATTATATTACTAGATGGTGGCCCGATTCTAATGCATTGGGTAATCTAGAATATGCATGCGGCTGACCGGGCGCCACTAAGCAGTGAAGCAGTGTTTAAATGGGTTGTGTACTACTTTAAATTAACTTCACAATGTATCCCCTCGGTGCCCCTAATGAATTTTGTCATTACGTCATGTTGTCAATCCTGCTTGTGACAACATCGCTGACGACGCACAGCCAGCACGTAATTCTCCCGCCTGCAGCCGGATCTTGCTTCCGTTTACATCACGACTATTTGCGTCTGCAGCCGGGGGTCTGCTGTTCCGCGCACCACAGTGAATGACGGGCTCTGGGCGGGGTTATCCCTCATCGTGTCACATCCAGCATCCACAGCGCGGTCTGTCAATGTGGTTTGTATGGCTGCGTCATTCCTCTAATCCTGGTTTGTATGGCTGACTTATTTTGGATTGTACGCCTTCCTCATCTTAGCTTGTATGGCCTGCTTATCCTGGTTTGGTATGACCTACTCATTCCCCCATCTCTACAGCACAGTTCAAAAACTAAACCCTAATCCTCCCCTTGTTTCCTTTTCTCTGCTCCAGCGCTGTCTGTCCTGTTTTCAGCAGCTCCTCGCAGGATGTGAGGCACAGCACGCGCTCTCAGATACTGCTGTGATTAGCTGCTGTCTGTAGATTCGCTGCTTTCCACGCCGGGACTGAGTGCGTGGAGAGGCACAAATCTGCATTCACTTTAGTAGCAGATGCTGCAGATGCCGCTATGAAGATTTAACAATAATACAATGAATACACAGAATAATACTTTATTAACTATTATTGGTTATAGAACTTAATACAACTGAACAAAATTATTAAACAGATGATCAAAATATATAAACTGTTCCATGAATATGTAACAATATTTTACAATAAATCATCGGACAAAAGAAGTACGACCCTAGAATATATTTCTTAACAATATCAACCTAAAATATTTTTGTACACTACATTTTTGGTGAATACTTTTGGACTATCTGGAAGCAACTTTCCTTGTAAATGGGTATCCAAGACTTGCACCTTGACATTGGATCTCATTTTAACTCTTGAAAATGCAACATAGAGTTGTCCATGTCCAAAAACGGGCTCCGGTAAATATATGCCAACACGTTGTAGAGTTTGACCTTGTGACTTGTTTATTGTCATGGCAAATGCTGGTTTTACTGGAAACTGTCGACGTCGAAGCCTAAATGGAAGACCAGTGTCTGAAGGACATAAGTCAATGCGTGGAATGAACACTTCCTCTCCTTTTGCAGATCCAGTGATCACTGTTGCTTGAATTATGTAGGAATGGAGTCCAGTAACAATAAGGCGAGTTCCATTACATAGACCATTTCTTGTATTTAGATTCCGAAGCAACATTACGATTGCTCCAACTTTAAGTTGTAGTCTTTGGGATGGCATTCCTGATGGCGTAACACTATTTAAAAATTCAACTGGATAATGCTCTCGTTCATCTTCATTGTCGACATCCACCGAATCATCACTTTTGTATAATTTATACTCTCCAGGCATTCTATCCATCACACAGGAATTTAGCAGAGCTACGTCATCGTTCTTGGGACAGAGAATTGCATAGGAAGAGGCCCTCTCAACACTGCTTTGGTCGTTTACATCTATTTCAACGCGTTGTCCAAAAACATCACTTACGATGCAATCAGTGCACACCATGTCTTCTGGTATTTCAATAATGTCTTCTCGAAGGTTATATTCATTGCTCAGTTCACCGTTACCAAGTTTAAGAAGCCAGTTGCTGTACTCTGGGTCAGAAGATCGCATGTTGTCAATTAGTTGTAGTTTATTAAACTCTTTCCAAAGGTCTGACATTTTTAAGGTTGACTCGATAATATTTGTTCTTGTTCCATTCGGTACAACTGGAAGGCATTGCCTAAAATCTCCGCCAAGGACAAAAACTTTACCTCCAAAAGGAATTTCATTTTTTTCAGCAATATTTGTAGTCATAACTTCACGCAGAAGTCTGTCAATTAAGCTCAAAGCATATTTGGGCGCCATGGTGCACTCATCAAGTATCAAAAGATTTGCACTGTTCAACTGTTTTCCTGCAAATGTGTCTTGTTTGATTCTGGAAACTGAGATTTCATTGACCGGAACTGGTATCCCAAAGAGTGAATGCATAGTGCGACCTCCTCCTAAAAGGTTTGCTGCAATACCTGTTGTAGCCGATGGCAATACGACTTTTCCTAACCCTCTAACGTGATGCATTAAAACTTCATAGAGGTATGCTTTACCGCTGCCTCCAGGACCGTCAATAAAGAAACATTTTGGCGTTGGATCGGCTTGATTTTCTACAGCTCTCACAATAGTGTCATATGCAATCCGTTGTTCTTGATTTAAGGAGTTTTTCTTCTCTGTTGCCAACAATAATTCATAAGCTTCGTCATACTCTTGAATTTGTGCAACTTGACTTGCAGGCTGTGGCAAATTAAAGTCAGAAAACGTTTTTCCATGCAGTAGTAGGATATTTTGGACATCTAGCATGGCATAAGATTCGCAATTGTGACAATTTCCACTTTTGTTGTGAAGACGTAAGCAGTAATCTTCAATTATATGTTCTTTGAAATTTGTCCAAAGTTGAGCCGGATTTGTAGGCGGTCCAAAGACACAAATGTAGGCAAACAATTCACGAAGTTTCTTAGGCATATGTAGAGTAACTGCGTCTTCTAAAGTAAGTGTCCACATAGTATCATCCAATAGAAGTCCTAAAGCCAAAGCTGCAGCTTTAAATGTATCGTGCAATACTCCATTAACTGTTTTCAAACCTTCGTAACTTCTAGCTCCTTTGACATGCAGTAGTAACAGCCGAAGGCAATATCTTTCTTGATCCTTGACACTAACAGTATACACGCGTCCAATTATTCTGCTAAGTCCTCGTTGTCTTGGCTTCCAAGTTTTATTCCAAACGTAGTGCTCTGGAATCTCTCGATACAAATACTGCCTTGCGTTTTCGTCACGTTGGTTCAGCAAAAACCATTCCATTAATGTTGACGTTGTGCTTAAATTTTTGGAGACATCTTCGACTTGAGCATTTTCAAAGAAATAAAGCTGCTGTTGATTTGGTAAATGAATAGCTAAACGTATAATGGCATGGGACTGTGAATGCATTGGAAATGCAAATATTCTCCAAGCAGCTTCTGGAGCACTGACATATCTTGAGTCCACAAACCGTGATGATTCATCGTGATTGACTGTTTTTTGTTGGATTTCGACGTTAGCTTTGTCATGCCCCTTGTAGATGTACTTGAAAAGATATTTAACACTTTTTATTGAAGCGCAGATTTCAACGTTGATGTGACAGTTGTAGCGTTTTAATAAGTACGGGTTGTATGGAACTATCCATGAGTTATTTATAATCTTTTTGTTGTGTACAATGTTATCAATCAGTTGTCTCTCGTAGGATGGGTAGCCGTCCAAATCATTAACAGTGTGCTGTTTCATCTGCTTTGGAAACCCTTTTGTACACTTTCCGTTTTCCATGCATGGACTTTTTGGATTTGCTACACCGCATGGGCCATGAACCATATTACAGATTACAATATTATACAGTTCAGGATACTTTTCTTGGTTAGGAATTTCAGCCCACACTATGTTGTCAATTTCATCCTCCGTGCGAAACTTGGAATCCGCGTCTAAAATAATTAGTATATGCGCATGTGGGAGACCTCGTTTCTGAAACTCTATGACGTGTACCATTGCTACGACTGTTCCGAAAAGGCCTTTTTTGATGTCTTCAAAAAGGCAGCTGAGTTTTAGTCGAAATACGCGTGCAACTGAGTCTGGCCTGTGTTCAACTTGCTGCCAGGGTTGTAGATTTTCTGTAATTTCCGGCCATTTAGGATTACAGGTCATTGTTAAAAAAATGTCAGGTCTTCCATACTTTGTTACTATTGCCATTGCATCTTGATAACGCTGTTGCATGTTGCGGGGGCTACCTTCAAAGGACGACGGGAGAATTACTGTTTTTCCAATTGGAATTCCTTTTTGAATGGATTGTTTTAGCAAATGTTCTTGAAGAGCGCAGTAGTCTTCAAATTTAAGTTGTTTTTGATTCCTTCGTATGAAATTGAGCCGATTTGCTTCAATTTTAACGTATGCGTCTACTAAGTACTGTTGTGTCAGTTTCCCACCGTTTAAAATAGGATTGAAGTAATTTCGCACAGACAGAAGAAAACTGTAGTTGTGTAATTCTTCTTGAAGTTCCTTGCTGGTGTAGGTTTTCATGCCACCCTTGATCACCGCTTGGAAAGAATAGCGGATACAGAAGAGCATCAAGGTTGCTGTGCAAAATGCTAATCCGTTGTGTTTTAGGAGCGAAAGGGTTGTTTTTGCCTGGCTTAAGGTGGACTAATATATCTCTTTGAAAAGGAGGCTCTCCTTCATCGTTTTGAAAAACAACTGCGACCTCACTTACACGTGGTTTGTTGTAACATCAGGGATCTGGTTGACGTTCTTGTTTAATGGCCATGATAATAGAAGGCATTTCCGTCCCATTTTGTATAGCTCTCTGTTCCGCCTCAGCTTCAACGTCTTTTAGCATGCGATATGCGGCAGCAAATGGGTTGATTGTTTGTAAATGTACGGCAATTAGGTTCATCAGTTCTGCATTACACTTTTCATTTTCTTTTCGGTTCATCCTTTGTTCTGTACCCTCATTTGGATCAAAGATGTATAATTGTGCAAATGTTGGTGGTTGTCCTAGCTCTGGGTGAAGTATTCCAGTACGGTGGTAGATCTGGCCATGAATTTTAAAACAATACGGTCCGAATCCAGGGGGCGGTGCAATGTTGGCACCAAATGAAGCAAACGCATGAGAACTGTTGATACTTCTGATATTTTCCATAAAATTTCTACTGTGTTCATGCGTTCCTTTCATCAACTGCTCAAACAGATCTGAGTAGTGACATCTTGGTAGCATCACTTTTCCTTTTTGGCAGCATTGAGTAAACTGATTGTCAAATGGTTTTTCCTCGATAAAATTCATAGATTCGCATTTTGAACAAACTACATTCATCTTCCCACAGTAGTGTTGAATAATGATAGTTTCATTGTCTGTTACGTAACGTGCAAGTTGTTGAATGTTCTGCTGGGTTTGCCTTAGTTGGTAAAGCATTCTTTTTTGATAAATTTGTCGATCGTGTTGTTCTCTGTTTGTCCTGGATTCTGGAGATTCATTCAGACGACATTGTCTATGGGATTCTGCATCGTGTTCGTGTCTAGCCGCAGTGTGTTGCGGTGTTTCCCATTCCCGACGTTGTCTGTGAGATTCCGCATCCTGGGCTTGTCTGGCGGCAGTGTGTGGTGTTGTCTCCTGCTTCCGAATTTTTCTGTGAGCTTCCGCATCCTGGGCTTGTCTGCTGGTAGTGTGTTGTGGTGTCTCCTGTTCCCGGCGTTTTTGTTGAGATTCGGCATCCTGAACTTGTCTGGCGGCAGTGTGTCCTGCACCCATAGTTTCTTGCGATATTCTGCATCCTTGGCTTGTCTGACGGCAGTGTGTTGCGGTGTTTCATGTTCCCGGCGTTTTTGTTCAGATTCTGCATCGTGGGCTTGTCTGGCGGCAGTGTGTTGCGGTGTCTCCAGTTTCCGGCGTTTTTGGTGAGATTCCGCATCCTGGGCTTGTCTGGCGGCAGTGTGTTGCGGTGTGTCCTGTTCCCGGCGTTTTTGGTGAGCTTCCGCATCCTGGGCTTGCCTGGCGGCAGTGTGTTGCGGTGTCTCCTGTTCCCGGCGTTTTTTGTGAGATTCGGCATCCTGAGCTTGTCTGGCGGCAGTGTGTTGCGGTGTCTCCTGTTCCCGGCGTTTTTGTTGAGCTTCCGCATCCTGGGCTTGTCTTGCGGCAGTTTGTTGCGATGTCTCCTGTTCCCGGCGTTTTTTGTGAGATTCGGCATCCTGAGCTTGTCTGGCGGCAGTGTGTTGCGGTGTCTCCTGTTCCCGGCGTTTTTATTGAGCTTCCGCATCCTGGGCTTGTCTGGCGGCAGTGTGTTGCGGTGTCTCCTGTTCCCGGTGTTTTTGGTGAGTTTCCGCATCCTGGGCTTGTCTGGCGGCAGTGTGTTGTGGTGTCTCCTGTTCCCGGCGTTTTTGGTGAGCTGCCGCATCCTGGGCTTGTCTGGCGGCAGTATGTTGTGGTGTCTGTTGCTCTCGACGTTGTCGTTTTCTTGCTGCTTCTGCTGCTTTTCCGTCTTCCTCCGTGGCGTATTTTCGCTTACGACCCATTATAAAACAGGAGGCGTAAAGAAGTATCTCTTCAGCGCGCTGTCACTGGCAGAACGTGTTCAGTAAGCCTGACAGAAGTCCCTCGCACAGTGTGACTGAAGTCCCTCGCACAGTGTGACAGAAGTCCCTCGCACAGTGTGACAGAAGTCCCTCGCACAGTGTGACTGAAGTCCCTCGCACAGTGTGACTGAAGTCCCTCGCACAGTGTGACTGAAGTCCCTCGCACAGTGTGACAGAGAAAACCTGCTCAGTAAGTTATGAGCATTTTGTGAGTCACATGACCACATGGGCGGAATTAGCCGTGCTATCTCCCGAAGGTGGCGTAGATATTTGAAATGTTGCAGTAATTGGCCGGAGAGCGTGTTTAAATTTGGTGCGGAAATCTGTGATTGGTTGCGGGCGGCGTCCGCGACCAATCATACAAGCAGGTTTTAAATGTCGCGCGCCGTGTTCCTAAGCAGCGGACAGTGTGTTTGAATTCAGCGTTCAAATCTCTGATTGGTCGCGTCAGGAGGGCGCGACCAATCAGCGTATCGTATTGGTGAGGACCGGGGAGCCGCTGCCTGTGCGGCTACTTCCGCTCCGAGAAGCCGGGACATGAGCGGGCGCTCGCAGCAGAAGTATCCGGACCCGCAGCGCCGCTCCCCGGTCATGTCTCCCTACACTCGCTAGCCGCATGGATGTCAGCGCCGCTCCCCGGTCCTCCCTTCCACATGGATGTCAGCGGCGCTGCCTGTGCGGATACTTCCGCTCCGAGAAGCCGGGACATGACAAGGCGCTCGCAGCATAAGTATCCGGACCCGCAACGCCGCTCCCCGGTCCTCCCTTCACACCCTAGCCGCTGATGTCCCCACAGTATCGGCATGGTGTTCCAAAGGTCCGGACATTTGTGTTAAAAATCGCTGATCTTGGCTCCACATTTAAACACCGCTGTGCTGATTGGTCGCCGACACTGGGCGCCACCAATCACCGATTTTGGCGCCACATTTAAATAGCATCCGCGACCAATCAGTACAGCGGTGTTAAAATGTGGAGCCAAGATCGGTGATTGGTTGCGGCCGATATTTAAATTTGGCGCCCAAATCGGTGATTGGTCGCGGGCAGCGCCAGCGACCAATCAGCGATTTTTAACACAAATGTCCGGACCTTTGTAACACCATGCCGATACTGTGGGGACATCAGCGGCTAGGGTGTGAAGGGAGGACCGGGGAGCGGGTCGGGATACTTCTGCTGCGAGCAGTCGCTCATGTCCCGGCTTCTCTGAGTGGAAGTATCCGCACAGGCAGCAGCGCTCCCCGGTCCTCACTATTACGATTCCGCTCCCCGCTCCTCACCAATACAATTCGCTGATTGGTCGCGCTCTCCGCACGCGACCAATCAGTGATCTTGGCGCTAAAGTTAAACACCACTCTGCTGATTGGTCGCGGCCCCTGCCCGCGACCAATCACCGATTTGGGCGCCACATTTAAATAGCGGGCGCGACCAATCAGTACAGCGGTGTTTAAATGTGGAGCCAAGATCGGTGATTGGTGGCGGCCGATATTTAAATTTGGCGCCCAAATCGGTGATTGGTCGTGGGCGATTTTTAACACAAATGTCCAGACCTTTGTAACACCATGCGGATACTGTGGGGACATCAGTGGCTAGAGTGTGAAGGGAGGACCGGGGAGCGGCGCTGCGGGTCGGGATACTTCTGCTGCGAGCGTCCCTGGTTCTCGCAGCAGAAGTATCCGCACAGGCAGCGCCGCTGACATCCATGTGGCTAGGGCGTGAAGGGAGGACCGGGGAGCGGAGCTGACATCCAAATGGTCGCGGCCGCTATTTAAATGTCCCGCACAAATCGGTGATTGGTCACGGTGTTGGCCCGCGACCAATCACCGATTTGTGCGCCAAATTTAAATATCGGCCGAGACCAATCACCGATCTTGATTCCACATTTAAACACCGCTGTGCTGATTGGTCGCGGCCGATATTTAAATGTGGCGCCCAAATCGATGATTGGTCGCGGGCAGTGTCCGCGACCAATCAGCACAGTGGTATTTAACTTTTGCGCTAAGATCAGTGATTGGTCGGGTCCAAAGACCGCGACCAATCATCGAATCATCTTGGTGAGGACCGGGGAGCGGCGCTGCCTGTGCAGCTACTTCGGCTGCGAGAACCCGGGACATGAGCGGGCGCTCGCAGCAGAAGTATCCCGATCCGCAGCGCCGCTCCCCGGCCCTCCCATTCGCATGGAGATCAGCGACGCCGGCGGTCCTTCCGCTGCTACCTGCCGGGAGATGAGCGCCTCGCGCTGCTCATCTCCCGGCTGCATCTCAATCCCGCAGATGGGTCCGGCGGTCGGGGTCCTTCTGCTGTTACCGGCCGGGAGATGAGCGCCTCGCGGCGCTCATCTCCCGGCTGCATCGCCGCTGAGCTCAGTCCCGCAGATGAGCCGCTAACGGCCGCC
Source organism: Phyllobates terribilis (assembly GCF_046119375.1). Classification (NCBI taxonomy): domain Eukaryota; kingdom Metazoa; phylum Chordata; class Amphibia; order Anura; family Dendrobatidae; genus Phyllobates; species Phyllobates terribilis. The sequence goes on from NW_027362770.1 coordinate 178,824,005, forward strand.
ATCTTTTTTCAGAAATCCCGCGGCGCTGATTGGCCGCTGCCGGACCAATGAGCGACGCGGGATTTCCTGGACAGACAGACAGACGGGATAAGACGATTATATATATAGACTAGATGGTGGCCCGATTCTAACGCATCGGGTATTCTAGAATAGGTATGCGGCCGACGGGGCGCAAATAGCAGAGCGGCGATTAAATTTGGCGCCCAAATCGCTGATTGGTCGCGTTAGGCAACCGCGACCAATCAGCAAAGCGGTGTTTAAATTTGGCGGCAATATCAGTGATTAGTCGCGACCAATCAGCAAAGAGGTGTTTAAATTTGGCGACAATACTGCTGATTGATCTCGGCCAGCGACCGCGATCAATCAGCAGAGCGCTGTTTAAATTTGGCACCAATCTCGCTGATTGGACGCGTCTGGCATCCGCGACCAATTAGCACAGCAGTGTTTAAATGTGGCGGCAAGATCGGTGATTGGTCGCGGCCGCTATTTAAATGTGGCGCCCAAATCGGTGATTGGTCGCGGGCAGCGGCCGTGACCAATCAGCAGAGCGGTGTTTAAATTTAGCGCCAAGATCACTGATTGGTCGCATGCGGAGAGCGCGACCAATCAGCGAATCGTATTGGTGAGGAGCGGGGAGCGGAATCGTATTAGTGAGGACCGAGGAGCGCCGCTGCCTGTGCGGCTACTGCCGCTGCGAAAAGCCGGGACATGAGCGACTACTCGCAGCAGAAGTATCCCGACCCGCAGCGCCGCTCCCCGGTCCTCCCTTCACACCCTAGCCGCTGATCTCCCCACAGTATCTGCATGGTGTTACAAAGGTCCGGACAATTGTGTTAAAAATCACTGATTGGTCGCTGGCGCTGGCCGCGACCAATCACCAATTTGGGCGCCAAATTTAAATATCGGCCGCGACCAATCACCGATCTTGGCTCCACATTTAAACACCGCTGTGCTGATTGGTCGCCGACGCTGGGCGCGACCAATCACCGATTTTGGCGCCACATTTAAATAGCGTCCGCGACCAATCAGTACAGCGGTGTTTAAATGTGGAGCCAAGATCGGTGATTGGTGATTGTTCGCGGCCGATATTTAAATGTGGCGCCCAAATCCGTGATTGGTCGCGGGCAGGGTCAGCGACCAATCAGCACAGCGGTGTTTAAGTTTTGCGCTAAGATCAGTGATTGGTCGGGTCCGAAGACCACGACCAATCATCGAATCGTCTTGGTGAGGACTGGGGAGCTGCGCTGCCTGTACGGGTACTTAAGCTGCGAGAACCCGGGACATAGCGGGCGCTCGCAGCAGAAGTATCCCGACCCGCAGCGCCGCTCCCCGGTCCTCCCTTCCGCATGGAGGTCAGCGACGCCGGCGGTCCTTCCGCTGATACCGGCCGGGAGATGAGCGCCTTGCGCCGCTCATCTCCCGGCTGCATCTCCGTCCCGCAGATAGGTCCGGCGGTCGGGTTCCTTCTGCTGTTGCTAGCCGGGAGATGAGCGCCTCGCGGCGCTCATCTCCCGGCTGCATCGCCGCTCAGCTCCGTCCCGCAGATGAGCCGCTAACGGCCGCCATCTTTTTTCAGAAATCCTGCGGCGCTGATTGGCCGCTGCCGGACCAATGAGCGACGCGGGATTTCCAGGACAGACAGACAGACAGACAGACAGACGGGATAAGACAATTATATATATAGATATGTACGTGGGGAATATTCAAAGAAATATTAAGATATTAAATTTTAATAGTTTACAATGCGCATTGATAAATTGGGATACAACAATTTTGGATTAAATATATATATATATATATATATATATATATATATATATATCTATAACTTCGTATGTGGAACGTATGGGTTGAACAGATCTGTGAATGTCAGAGTGAAGGTGACAGATGAGTAAATCAGCAGCTGCTAAGTGTGTTTGATGTGACAGAGGCCTTGTATGTTTGTATGTTTAGAAAAAAAAATGTTTCTTTATGTGAAGGTACACAAATATATTTAATTCTGAGAAAATTATAATACATAATTAGGTATTATCTACATATATATATATATATATATTTCTATATTTCTTTAATAATTATTATTTCTTGATTTAACTAATAGTGGATAAGGGCAACCACACATCAAAATGGTTTACAAAGCAAATTTACATTTAGAATAATTTTCCACATGATAATATTCTTGAGTAACTATGATATTATTTTTAATGGTTACCTAAATAGGTACACACCTCTCTTTAGACAAATCTATGCTACTCATCAATATGAAATTTATGCAAAATATTTATAGAAGAATAATTATTTTTAATTTGGTTCTGATATATACATAAATTATTTTCTAAAATAATATTTTTGGTATTAAGGGGGAAAATGTGTTTTTGATCCTGATTACATAATCACTTTTGATCAATACTTATTTTTCACACATTTTAATAAAGGTAAAATATTAATAAGGTACTATGGTATAATTAAGAAGGGTATTGCATGCAAAGTTGCATAATTTTATATTTTTTGGTGATACAAGGTTATGACAAATATGAAATCATCCAAATAATGGAAACATAAGAGCATTTTTTATGAAGAATATATTTACTCTGCGTTTGTCATCAACATATAAAAGGCCTTATTTTTATTTTTATTCTTATTTTTACTCTTAATTGTATTTTTCATTTTTACATTTTATTCTTACTTTCTTATTTTTTCCATTTTTCATTTTTAATTCTCAATTTTTGATTTTATTTCGGTTAGATCTCAATTGAGAAAACACATTAATATTTAATAAAGTAATGTCTAGTACAAAGAATATTGCTTCATTAAATATAATTATATTAATTAATATAAGAAAAATGTTTCAATTTTCTGAGTAAACACAACAATTCTTTCATTCATTCATTCATTCATATACTTATTCATTTTGGTTCATGAGTATACATTCTTTGGTATTATTGGTTTAATAAAGATATAAACACTTGTTGTTTCAAAACACACTGACACCTATGGGTTGGAGAAGGTAATTACACCTATGACATAGAATATTTTTATCACATGAAGAACTTGATTAATAATGAATTATTATCTATTATTGTTTATTATTCCAACCATAATTTATTTTAATATTTTGATAATAATTAGATGGATATTATTGATTGCTATGGTACGCTGCGATATTATAGGTTAGGAAAAATTGCCAGATTTGGTATCAGATTAGGGAATGAAGACTTCAATCAAGACATCGCAATTATGAATTCTATCTTAATAAAGACTTTTCATATTTATAAATCAAAGAGATTCTCAAAAGTTACAAGAAGAAGCAACTGATATCCGGAAGTCTCAGAAGGTAACAAGTGTGAATGCTGAGTGATCATAGACTGTGTCCATTACATACAATACAATTCACACCACTGATCACCAGGACGGCAGAGGACGATGATCCTGAATGAACTGTGTTGTGTTCAAGTTTCATCACGTTCCAGTGGTTTCTTATCACCTGCAACGCTTCAATGAAAGCTGGTGAACAGGTAATACCTGGCATATGTGTCCTGTACATAAAGGACTGAGTACTGGTTATGGTGCTATATAGAGCAGGGAAGTGTCTAGTTAACCCTTGCTTTACTGACCAAAGACGTCACATCTGTTCCAAAAGTGACACGAGACCAGTGCGGACGACACGGAAGATTCCAGAACTATCCAACGTAAGTCCAGGTGACATCGCACAGATATTAAAGCTACATCCATGGACTTTGTTTTTTTATCAATTGACACACATGATCTTTCTAATAAAGAGTACAGTTTATGGACTGCACAATGATGAATACAATTATGGACTGTACAATATCTACACGCTATAATTTATTTCAAAGGAGTTTTCATCTAAAGACCGTGTTATAAAAGAACCAAGAAGAAGACGAGACGACGACCCGATGACATCAGATGATGACGATTGGACCCGCGATTGCTTCAATTTAGATATAGGGAAGTATAATTATACATATTAAATGAATAATAGTCACGGCTTACCATAACATGAATTCACATCATTATATAACAATAATCCGATATTGATATTATTATTATTATTATTATTATTATTATTATTATGGAAATTTAATGATATTGCCAAGGAAGAAGGAAAGAAAAAATGATTGATGAATGTATCTTCTTTTGAGACATTTCAGTTAAAGTCCTTTTATCCTCAAAAAGGGGGGAATGTTAAATAGTTAATTATGGATATTCATTCTTAAATCTGAGTTCTATGCATCAGCCATCGTGTCTAGTTGACATGCGCTATTTGTGTGTGTATTTTTAGTTCACTACCATATGTAGAACAGGTGTGCCATACGACTGGCTATAAAAGCCCATGGTACAGAAAGGGGGGCTCTCTTGCTCTTCCCACCCCACAAGACACAGAAGAAGGATCTTCATACTGAGAAGCAGCTGACATGTAGGCCTGGACACGTGTTGGACAAAGACATGATTTACCAGCCAGGATCCAAGGAAAGATGGATCCTCATGATTGAATCTCTTTGTAACTACTTCATCTATTTTATATTCTGTTTCAATTATTTTTTAATGGACAATCCAAGAATAAATAGATACATTTTTTATAAGAAAATCTTGATATTGATACTTTGCGAAGTTCTCAGTAGAGAAAAATAATACAGAAAGAATTATTATTTAACAGTGAGCAATGACAGGGGTGCTGTGAGAGAGCAGTGACGGGGGTGCTCGGAGAGAGCAATGACGGGGGTGCTGGGAGACAGCAATGACGGAGGTGCTGGGAGACAGCAATGACGGAGGTGCTGGGAGAAAGCAATGACGGAGGTGCTGGGAGAGAGCAATGATGGGGGTGGTGGGACAGAGGAATGATGGGGGTGCTGGGAGAGAGCAACGACGGGGGAGTCCAGAGAGAGCAATGATGAGGGTGGTGGGAGAGAGAAATGACGGGGGTGCTGGAAGAGAGCAATGATGGGGATGGTGGGGCTGGGGAGAGCAATGATGGGGATGATGGGGAAAGGGAGAGCAATGATGGGTTGCTGGGAGAGAGCAATGATGGGGGTGCTGGGACAGAGCAATGATGGGGATAGTGGTGATGGGGAGAGCAGTGATGGGGCTGGAGAGAGCAATGATGGGGATGGTGGGGCTGGGGAAAGCAATGATGGGGATGGTGGGGAAGGGGAGAGCAATGACGGGTTGCTGGGAGAGAGCAAACATGGCGGTGCTGGGAGAGAACAATGATGGGGGTGCTCGGAGAGAGCAATGATGGGGGTGCTGGGAGAGAGCAATGTTGGGGGTGCTGGGAGACAGCAATGACAGGGGTGCTGGGAGAGAGCAATGAGGGAGGTGCTGGGAGAGAGCAATGATGGGTTAGTGGGAGAGAGCAATGATGGAGGTGGTGGGACAGAGCAATGATGGGGTGCTGGGACAGAGCAATGATGGGGGTGCTGGGACTGCGCAATGACGGGGGTGCTGGGAGAGAGCAATGACTGGGGTGCACGGAGAGAGCAATGATGGGGGTGCTCGGAGACAGCAATGATGGGGGTGCTGTGAGAGAGCAATGATGGGGGTGCTCGGAGACAGCAATGATGGGGGTGCTGGGAGAGAGCAATGATGGAGGTGCTGGGACAGAGCAATGATGGGGGTGCTGCGACAGAGCAATTATGGGGATGCGGTGCTGAGAGAGAGCAATGATGGGGGTGCTGGGAGAGAGCAATGACGGGGGGGCTGGGAGAGAGCAATAACGGAGGTGCTGGGAGAAAGCAATGACGGGGATGCTGGGAGAGAGCAATGATGGAGGTGCCGGGACAGAACAATAACGGGGGTGCTGGGACAGCGCAATGATGGGGGTACTGGGAGAGAGCAATGACGGGGGTGCATGGAGAGAGCAATGACGGGGGTGCTGTGAGAGAGCAATGATGGGGGTGTGGTGCTGGGAGAGAGCAATGATGGGGGTGCTCAGAGAGAGCAATGACGGGGTGCTGAGAGAGAGCAATGATGGGGGTGCTGGGAGAGAGCAATGATGGGGGAGCTGGGAGAGAGCAATGACGGGGGTGCTGGGAGAGAGCAATGATGGGGGTGCTAGGAGAGAGCAATGACGGGGGTGCTCAGAGAGAGCAATGACGGTGATGCTGAGAGAGAGCAATGATGGGGGTGCTGGGAGAGAGCAATGATGGGGGAGCTGGGAGAGAGCAATGACGGGGGTGCTGGGAGAGAGCAATGACGGGGGTGCTGGGAGAGAGCAATGATGATGCTGGGAGAGAGCAATGATGGGGCTGGGGAGAGCAATGATGGGGATGGTGGTGATGGGGAGAGCAGTGATGGGGCTGGAGAGAGCAATGATGGGGATGGTGGGGAAGGTGAGAGCAATGACGGGTTGCTGGGAGAGAGCAAACATGGGGGTGCTGGGAGAGAACAATGATGGGGGTGCTGGGAGAGAGCAATGATGGGGGTGCAGGGAGAGAGCAATGATGGGGGTGCTGTGAGAGAGCAATGACGAGGGTGCTCGGAGACAGCAATGATGGGGGTGCTGGGAGAGAGCAATGAAAGGGGTGCTGGGAGAGAGCAATGATGGAGGTGGTGGGACAGAGCAATGATGGGGTGCTGGGACAGAGCAATGACAGGGGTTCTGGGACAGAGCAATGACAGGGGTGCTGGGAGAGAGCAATGACGGGGGTGCTGTGAGACAGCAATGATGGGGGTGCTGGGAGAGAGCAATGATGGGGGTACTGGGAGAGAGCAATGATGGATGTGCTGGGAGAGAACAATGACGGGTTACTGGGAGAGAGCAATGATGGAGGTGCTGGGACAGAGCAATGATGGGGGTACTGGGAGAGAGCAATGACGGGGGTGCATGGAGAGAGCAATGACGGGGGTGCTGTGAGAGAGCAATGATGAGGGAGCTGTGAGAGAGCAATGATAGAGGTGCTGGTAGAGAGCAATGATGGTGCTGGGAGAGAGCAATGATGGTGCTGGGGAGAGCAATGATGGGGATAGTGGTGATGGGGAGAGCAGTGATGGGGCTGGAGAGAGCAATGATGGGGATGGTGGGGCTGGGGAAAGCAATGATGGGGATGGTGGGGAAGGGGAGAGCAATGACGGGTTGCTGGGAGAGAGCAAACATGGCGGTGCTGGGAGAGAACAATGATGGGGGTGCTGGGAGAGAGCAATGATGGGGGTGCTGGGAGAGAGCAATGATGGGGGTGCTGGGAGAGAGCAATGATGGGGGTGCTGGGAGACAGCAATGACAGGGGTGCTGGGAGAGAGCAATGAGGGAGGTGCTGGGAGAGAGCAATGATGGGTTACTGGAAGAGAGCAATGATGGAGGTGGTGGGACAGAGCAATGATGGGGTGCTGGGACAGAGCAATGATGGGGGTGCTGGGACTGCGCAATGACGGGGGTGCTGGGAGAGAGCAATGACTGGGGTGCACGGAGAGAGCAATGATGGGGGTGCTCGGAGACAGCAATGATGGGGGTGCTGTGAGAGAGCAATGATGGGGGTGCTCGGAGACAGCAATGATGGGGGTGCTGGGAGAGAGCAATGATGGGTGTGCTGGGAGAGAGCAATGACGGAGGTGCTGGGAGAGAACAATGACGGGTTACTGGGAGAGAGCAATGATGGAGGTGCTGGGACAGAGCAATGATGGGGGTGCTGGGACAGAGCAATGATGGGGGTGCTGCGACAGAGCAATTATGGGGATGCGGTGCTGAGAGAGAGCAATGATGGGGGTGCTGGGAGAGAGCAATGACGGGGGGGCTGGGAGAGAGCAATAACGGAGGTGCTGGGAGAAAGCAATGACGGGGATGCTGGGAGAGAGCAATAATGGAGGTGCCGGGACAGAGCAATAACGGGGGTGCTGGGACAGCGCAATGATGGGGGTACTGGGAGAGAGCAATGACGGGGGTGCATGGAGAGAGCAATGACGGGGGTGCTGTGAGAGAGCAACGATGGGGGTGTGGTGCTGGGAGAGAGCAATGATGGGGGTGCTCAGAGAGAGCAATGACGGGGTGCTGAGAGAGAGCAATGATGGGGGTGCTGGGAGAGAGCAATGATGGGGGAGCTGGGAGAGAGCAATGACGGGGGTGCTGGGAGAGAGCAATGATGGGGGTGCTAGGAGAGAGCAATGACGGGGGTGCTCAGAGAGAGCAATGACGGTGATGCTGAGAGAGAGCAATGATGGGGGTGCTGGGAGAGAGCAATGATGGGGGAGCTGGGAGAGAGCAATGATGGGGGTGCTGGGAGAGAGCAATGACGGGGGTGCTGGGAGAGAGCAATGATGATGCTGGGAGAGAGCAATGATGGGGCTGGGGAGAGCAATGATGGGGATGGTGGTGATGGGGAGAGCAGTGATGGGGCTGGAGAGAGCAATGATGGGGATGGTGGGGCTGGGGAAAGCAATGATGGGGATGGTGGGGAAGGGGAGAGCAATGACGGGTTGCTGGGAGAGAGCAAACATGGCGGTGCTGGGAGAGAACAATGATGGGGGTGCTGGGAGAGAGCAATGATGGGGGTGCAGGGAAAGAGCAATGATGGGGGTGCTGTGAGAGAGCAATGACGAGGGTGCTCGGAGACAGCAATGATGGGGGTGCTGGGAGAGAGCAATGAAAGGGGTGCTGGGAGAGAGCAATGATGGAGGTGGTGGGACAGAGCAATGATGGGGTGCTGGGACAGAGCAATGACAGGGGTTCTGGGACAGAGCAATGACAGGGGTGCTGGGAGAGAGCAATGACGGGGGTGCTGTGAGACAGCAATGATGGGGGTGCTGGGAGAGAGCAATGATGGGGGTACTGGGAGAGAGCAATGATGGATGTGCTGGGAGAGAACAATGACGGGTTACTGGGAGAGAGCAATGATGGAGGTGCTGGGACAGAGCAATGATGGGGGTACTGGGAGAGAGCAATGACGGGGGTGCATGGAGAGAGCAATGACGGGGGTGCTGTGAGAGAGCAATGATGAGGGAGCTGTGAGAGAGCAATGATAGAGGTGCTGGGAGAGAGCAATGATGGTGCTGGGAGAGAGCAATGATGGTGCTGGGGAGAGCAATGATGGGGATAGTGGTGATGGGGAGAGCAGTGATGGGGCTGGAGAGAGCAATGATGGGGATGGTGGGGCTGGGGAAAGCAATGATGGGGATGGTGGGGAAGGGGAGAGCAATGACGGGTTGCTGGGAGAGAGCAAACATGGCGGTGCTGGGAGAGAACAATGATGGGGGTGCTGGGAGAGAGCAATGATGGGGGTGCTGGGAGAGAGCAATGATGGGGGTGCTGGGAGACAGCAATGACAGGGGTGCTGGGAGAGAGCAATGAGGGAGGTGCTGGGAGAGAGCAATGATGGGTTACTGGGAGAGAGCAATAATGGAGGTGGTGGGACAGAGCAATGATGGGGTGCTGGGACAGAGCAATGATGGGGATGCTGGGACTGCGCAGTGACGGGGGTGCTGGGAGAGAGCAATGACTGGGGTGCACGGAGAGAGCAATGATGGGGGTGCTCGGAGACAGCAATGATCAGGGTGCTGTGAGAGAGCAATGATGGGGGTGCTCGGAGACAGCAATGATGGGGGTGCTGGGAGAGAGCAATGATGGGTGTGCTGGGAGAGAACAATGACGGGTTACTGGGAGAGAGCAATGATGGAGGTGCTGGGACAGAGCAATGATGGGGGTACTGGGACAGAGCAATGATGGGGGTGCTGCGACAGAGCAATTATGGGGGTGTGGTGCTGAGAGAGAGCAATGATGCGGGTGCTGCGAGAGAGCAATGACGGGGGGGCTGGGAGAGAGCAATGACAGGGGTGCATGGAGAGAGCAATGACGGGGGTGCTGTGAGAGAGCAATGACGGGGGTGTGGTGCTGGGAGAGAGCAATGATGGGGGTGCTCGGAGAGAGCAATGACGGGGGTGCTGAGAGAGAGCAATGATGGGGGTGCTGGGAGAAAGCAATGACGGGGGAGCTGGGAGAGAGCAATGACGGGGGAGCTGGGAGAGAGCAATGACAGGGGTGCTGGGAGAAAGCAATGACAAGTTACTGGGAGAGAGCAATGATGGAGGTGGTGGGACAGAGCAATGATGGGGTGCTGGGACAGAGCAATAACTGGGGTGCACGGAGAGAGCAATGATGGGGGTGCTCGGAGACAGCAATGATGGGGGTGCTCGGAGACAGCAATGATGGGGGTGCTGGGAGAGAGCAATGATGGGTGTGCTGGGAGAGAGCAATGACGGGGGTGCTGGGAGAGAGCAATGACAAGTTACTGGGAGAGAGCAATGATGGAGGTGGTGGGACAGAGCAATGATGGGGTGCTGGGACAGAGCAATGACGGGGGTGCTGGGACAGCGCAATGATGGGGGTGCTGGGAGAGAGCAATGACGGGGGTGCTCGGAGAGAGCAATGATGGGGGTGCTGGGAGAGAGCAATGACAAGTTACTGGGAGAGAGCAATGATGGAGGTGGTGGGACAGAGCAATGATGGGGGGTGCTGGGACAGAGCAATGACGGGGGTGCTCGGACAGCGCAATGATGGGGGTGTTGGGAGAGAGCAATGATGGGGGTGCTGGGAGAAAGCAATGACGGGGGCGCTGGGAGAAAGCAATGACGGGGGTGCTGGGACAGAACAATGACGGGGGTGCTGGGAGAGAGCAATGACGGAGATGCTGGGAGAGAGCAATGACGGGTTACTGGGAGAGAGCAATGATGGAGGTGCCGGGACAGAGCAATGACGGGGGTGCTGGGACAGTGCAATGATGGGGGTACTGGGAGAGAGCAATGACGGGGGTGCATGGAGAGAGCAATGACGGGGGTGCTGTGAGAGAGCAATGATGAGGGAGCTGTGAGAGAGCAATGATAGAGGTGCTGGGAAAGAGCAATGATGGTGCTGGGAGAGAGCAATGATGGTGCTGGGGAGAGCAATGATGGGGATAGTGGTGATGGGGAGAGCAGTGATGGGGCTGGAGAGAGCAATGATGGGGATGGTGGGGCTGGGGAAAGCAATGATGGGGATGGTGGGGAAGGGGAGAGCAATGACGGGTTGCTGGGAGAGAGCAAACATGGCGGTGCTGGGAGAGAACAATGATGGGGGTGCTGGGAGAGAGCAATGATGGGGGTGCTGGGAGAGAGCAATGATGGGGGTGCAGGGAAAGAGCAATGATGGGGGTGCTGTGAGAGAGCAATGACGAGGGTGCTCGGAGACAGCAATGATGGGGGTGCTGGGAGAGAGCAATGAAAGGGGTGCTGGGAGAGAGCAATGATGGAGGTGGTGGGACAGAGCAATGATGGGGTGCTGGGACAGAGCAATGACAGGGGTTCTGGGACAGAGCAATGACAGGGGTGCTGGGAGAGAGCAATGACGGGGGTGCTGTGAGACAGCAATGATGGGGGTGCTGGGAGAGAGCAATGATGGGGGTACTGGGAGAGAGCAATGATGGATGTGCTGGGAGAGAACAATGACGGGTTACTGGGAGAGAGCAATGATGGAGGTGCTGGGACAGAGCAATGATGGGGGTACTGGGAGAGAGCAATGACGGGGGTGCATGGAGAGAGCAATGACGGGGGTGCTGTGAGAGAGCAATGATGAGGGAGCTGTGAGAGAGCAATGATAGAGGTGCTGGGAGAGAGCAATGATGGTGCTGGGAGAGAGCAATGATGGTGCTGGGGAGAGCAATGATGGGGATAGTGGTGATGGGGAGAGCAGTGATGGGGCTGGAGAGAGCAATGATGGGGATGGTGGGGCTGGGGAAAGCAATGATGGGGATGGTGGGGAAGGGGAGAGCAATGACGGGTTGCTGGGAGAGAGCAAACATGGCGGTGCTGGGAGAGAACAATGATGGGGGTGCTGGGAGAGAGCAATGATGGGGGTGCTGGGAGAGAGCAATGATGGGGGTGCTGGGAGACAGCAATGACAGGGGTGCTGGGAGAGAGCAATGAGGGAGGTGCTGGGAGAGAGCAATGATGGGTTACTGGGAGAGAGCAATGATGGAGGTGGTGGGACAGAGCAATGATGGGGTGCTGGGACAGAGCAATGATGGGGATGCTGGGACTGCGCAGTGACGGAGGTGCTGGGAGAGAGCAATGACTGGGGTGCACGGAGAGAGCAATGATGGGGGTGCTCGGAGACAGCAATGATGGGGGTGCTGTGAGAGAGCAATGATGGGGGTGCTCGGAGACAGCAATGATGGGGGTGCTGGGAGAGAGCAATGATGGGTGTGCTGGGAGAGAGCAATGACGGAGGTGCTGGGAGAGAACAATGACGGGTTAACTGGGAGAGAGCAATGATGGAGGTGCTGGGACAGAGCAATGATGGGGGTGCTGAGACAGAGCAATGATGGGGGTGCTGGGACAGAGCAATGATGGGGGTGCTGCGACAGTGCAATTATGGGGATGCGGTGCTGAGAGAGAGCAATGATGGGGGTGCCGGGAGAGAGCAATGACGGGAGGGCTGGGAGAGAGCAATAACGGAGGTGCTGGGAGAAAGCAATGACGGGGATGCTGGGAGAGAGCAATAATGGAGGTGCCGGGACAGAGCAATAACGGGGGTGCTGGGACAGCGCAATGATGGGGGTACTGTGAGAGAGCAATGACGGGGGTGCATGGAGAGAGCAATGACGGGGGTGCTGTGAGAGAGCAATGATGGGGGTGTGGTGCTGGGAGAGAGCAATGATGGGGGTGCTCAGAGAGAGCAATGACGGGGTGCTGAGAGAGAGCAATGATGGGGGTGCTGGGAGAGAGCAATGATGGGGGAGCTGGGAGAGAGCAATGACGAGGGTGCTGGGAGAGAGCAATGATGGGGGTGCTAGGAGAGAGCAATGACGGGGGTGCTCAGAGAGAGCAATGACGGTGATGCTGAGAGAGAGCAATGATGGGGGTGCTGGGAGAGAGCAATGATGGGGGAGCTGGGAGAGAGCAATGACGGGGGTGCTGGGAGAGAGCAATGACGGGGGTGCTGGGAGAGAGCAATGATGATGCTGGGAGAGAGCAATGATGGGGCTGGGGAGAGCAATGATGGGGATGGTGGTGATGGGGAGAGCAGTGATGGGGCTGGAGAGAGCAATGATGGGGATGGTGGGGAAGGTGAGAGCAATGACAGGTTGCTGGGAGAGAGCAAACATGGGGGTGCTGGGAGAGAACAATGATGGGGGTGCTGGGAGAGAGCAATGATGGGGGTGCAGGGAGAGAGCAATGATGGGGGTGCTGTGAGAGAGCAATGACGAGGGTGCTCGGAGACAGCAATGATGGGGGTGCTGGGAGAGAGCAATGAAAGGGGTGCTGGGAGAGAGCAATGATGGAGGTGGTGGGACAGAGCAATGATGGGGTGCTGCGACAGAGCAATGACAGGGGTTCTGGGACAGAGCAATGACAGGGGTGCTGGGAGAGAGCAATGACGGGGGTGCTGTGAGACAGCAATGATGGGGGTGCTGGGAGAGAGCAATGATGGGGGTACTGGGAGAGAGCAATGATGGATGTGCTGGGAGAGAACAATGACGGGTTACTGGGAGAGAGCAATGATGGAGGTGCTGGGACAGAGCAATGATGGGGGTACTGGGACAGAGCAATGATGGGGGTGCTGCGACAGAGCAATTATGGGGGTGTGGTGCTGAGAGAGAGCAATGATGCGGGTGCTGCGAGAGAGCAATGACGGGGGGGCTGGGAGAGAGCAATGACAGGGGTGCATGGAGAGAGCAATGACGGGGGTGCTGTGAGAGAGCAATGACGGGGGTGTGGTGCTGGGAGAGAGCAATGATGGGGGTGCTCGGAGAGAGCAATGACGGGGGTGCTGAGAGAGAGCAATGATGGGGGTGCTGGGAGAAAGCAATGACGGGGGAGCTGGGAGAGAGCAATGACGGGGGAGCTGGGAGAGAGCAATGACAGGGGTGCTGGGAGAGAGCAATGACAGGGGTGCTGGGAGAGAGCAATGACAAGTTACTGGGAGAGAGCAATGATGGAGGTGGTGGGACAGAGCAATGATGGGGTGCTGGGACAGAGCAATGACTGGGGTGCACGGAGAGAGCAATGATGGGGGTGCTCGGAGACAGCAATGATGGGGGTGCTCGGAGACAGCAATGATGGGGGTGCTGGGAGAGAGCAATGATGGGTGTGCTGGGAGAGAGCAATGACGGGGGTGCTGGGAGAGAGCAATGACAAGTTACTGGGAGAGAGCAATGATGGAGGTGGTGGGACAGAGCAATGATGGGGTGCTGGGACAGAGTAATGACGGGGGTGCTGGGACAGCGCAATGATGGGGGTGCTGGGAGAGAGCAATGACGGGGGTGCTCGGAGAGAGCAATGACGGGGGTGCTGGGAGAGAGCAATGACAAGTTACTGGGAGAGAGCAATGATGGAGGTGGTGGGACAGAGCAATGATGGGGTGCTGGGACAGAGCAATGACGGGGGTGCTCGGACAGCGCAATGATGGGGGTGTTGGGAGAGAGCAATGATGGGGGTGCTGGGAGAAAGCAATGACGGGGGCGCTGGGAGAAAGCAATGACGGGGGTGCTGGGACAGAACAATGACGGGGGTGCTGGGAGAGAGCAATGACGGAGATGCTGGGAGAGAGCAATGACGGGTTACTGGGAGAGAGCAATGATGGAGGTGCCGGGACAGAGCAATGACGGGGGTGCTGGGACAGTGCAATGATGGGGGTATTGGGAGAGAGCAATGACGGGGGTGCATGGAGAGAGCAATGACGGGGGTGCTGTGAGAGAGCAATGATGAGGGAGCTGTGAGAGAGCAATGATAGAGGTGCTGGGAGAGAGCAATGATGGTGCTGGGAGAGAGCAATGATGGTGCTGGGGAGAGCAATGATGGGGATAGTGGTGATGGGGAGAGCAGTGATGGGGCTGGAGAGAGCAATGATGGGGATGGTGGGGCTGGGGAAAGCAATGATGGGGATGGTGGGGAAGGGGAGAGCAATGACGGGTTGCTGGGAGAGAGCAAACATGGCGGTGCTGGGAGAGAACAATGATGGGGGTGCTGGGAGAGAGCAATGATGGGGGTGCTGGGAGAGAGCAATGATGGGGGTGCTGGGAGAGAGCAATGACAGGGGTGCTGGGAGAGAGCAATGAGGGAGGTGCTGGGAGAGAGCAATGACGGGTTACTGGGAGAGAGCAATGATGGAGGTGGTGGGACAGAGCAATGATGGGGTGCTGGGACAGAGCAATGATGGGGGTGCTGGGATTGCGCAATGACGGGGGTGCTGGGAGAGAGCAATGACTGGGGTGCACGGAGAGAGCAATGATGGGGGTGCTCGGAGACAGCAATGATGGGGGTGCTGGGAGAGAACAATGACGGGTTACTGGGAGAGAGCAATGATGGAGGTGCTGGGACAGAGCAATGATGGGGGTGCTGGGACAGAGCAATGATGGGGGTGCTGCGACAGAGCAATTATGGGGATGCGGTGCTGAGAGAGAGCAATGATGGGGGTGCTGGGAGAGAGCAATGACGGGGGTGCTGGGAGAGAGCAATAACGGAGGTGCTGGGAGAAAGCAATGACGGGGATGCTGGGAGAGAGCAATAATGGAGGTGCCGGGACAGAGCAATAACGGGGGTGCTGGGACAGCGCAATGATGGGGGTACTGCGAGAGAGCAATGACGGGGGTGCATGGAGAGAGCAATGACGGGGGTGCTGTGAGAGAGCAATGATGGGGGTGTGGTGCTGGGAGAGAGCAATGATGGGGGTGCTCAGAGAGAGCAATGACGGGGTGCTGAGAGAGAGCAATGATGGGGGTGCTGGGAGAGAGCAATGATGGGGGAGCTGGGAGAGAGCAATGACGGGGGTGCTGGGAGAGAGCAATGACGGGGCTGCTAGGAGAGAGCAATGACGGGGGTGCTCGGAGAGAGCAATGACGGTGATGCTGAGAGAGAGCAATGATGGGGGTGCTGGGAGAGAGCAATGATGGGGGAGCTGGGAGAGAGCAATGACGGGGGTGCTGGGAGAGAGCAATGACGGGGGTGCTGGGAAAGAGCAATGATGATGCTGGGAGAGAGCAATGATGGGGCTGGGGAGAGCAATGATGGGGATGGTGGTGATGGGGAGAGCAGTGATGGGGCTGGAGAGAGCAATGATGGGGATGGTGGGGAATGTGAGAGCAATGACGGGTTGCTGGGAGAGAGCAAACATGGGGGTGCAGGGAGAGAGCAATGACGGGGGTGCTGTGAGAGAGCAATGACGAGGGTGCTCGGAGACAGCAATGATGGGGGTGCTGGGAGAGAGCAATGAAAGGGGTGCTGGGAGAGAGCAATGATGGAGGTGGTGGGACAGAGCAATGACAGGGGTTCTGGGACAGAGCAATGACAGGGGTGCTGGGAGAGAGCAATGACGGGGGTGCTGTGAGACAGCAATGATGGGGGTGCTGGGAGAGAGCAATGATGGGGGTACTGGGAGAGAGCAATGATGGAAGTGCTGGGAGAGAACAATGACGGGTTACTGGGAGAGAGCAATGATGGAGGTGCTGGGACAGAGCAATGATGGGGGTACTGGGACAGAGCAATGATGGGGGTGCTGCGACAGAGCAATTATGGGGGTGTGGTGCTGAGAGAGAGCAATGATGCGGGTGCTGGGAGAGAGCAATGACGGGGGGGCTGGGAGAGAGCAATGACGGGGGTGCTGTGAGAGAGCAATGACGGGGGTGTGGTGCTGGGAGAGAGCAATGATGGGGGTGCTCGGAGAGAGCAATGACGGGGTGCTGAGAGAGAGCAATGACGGGGGAGCTGGGAGAGAGCAATGACGGGGAGCTGGGAGAGAGCAATGACAGGGGTGCTGGGAGAGAGCAATGACAAGTTACTGGGAGAGAGCAATGATGGAGGTGGTGGGACAGAGCAATGATGGGGTGCTGGGACAGAGCAATGACTGGGGTGCACGGAGAGAGCAATGATGGGGGTGCTCGGAGACAGCAATGATGGGGGTGCTGTGAGAGAGCAATGATGGGGGTGCTCGGAGACAGCAATGATGGGGGTGCTGGGAGAGAGCAATGATGGGTGTGCTGGGAGAGAGCAATGACGGGGGTGCTGGGAGAGAGCAATGACAAGTTACTGGGAGAGAGCAATGATGGAGGTGGTGGGACAGAGCAATGATGGGGTGCTGGGACAGAGCAATGACGGGGGTGCTGGGACAGCGCAATGATGGGGGTGCTGGGAGAGAGCAATGACGGGGGTGCTGGGAGAGAGCAATGACGGGGGTGCTGGGAGAGAGCAATGACAAGTTACTGGGAGAGAGCAATGATGGAGGTGGTGGGACAGAGCAATGATGGGGTGCTGGGACAGAGCAATGACGGGGGTGCTCGGACAGCGCAATGATGGGGGTGTTGGGAGAGAGCAATGATGGGGGTGCTGGGAGAAAGCAATGACGGAGGCACTGGGAGAAAGCAATGACGGGGATGCTGGGAGAGAGCAATAATGGAGGTGCCGGGACAGAGCAATAACGGGGGTGCTGGGACAGCGCAATGATGGGGGTACTGCGAGAGAGCAATGACGGCGGTGCATGGAGAGAGCAATGACGGGGGTGCTGTGAGAGAGCAATGATGGGGGTGTGGTGCTGGGAGAGAGCAATGATGGGGGTGCTCAGAGAGAGCAATGACGGGGTGCTGAGAGAGAGCAATGATGGGGGTGCTGGGAGAGAGCAATGATGGGGGAGCTGGGAGAGAGCAATGACGGGGTGCTGGGAGAGAGCAATGACGGGGCTGCTAGGAGAGAGCAATGACGGGGGTGCTCGGAGAGAGCAATGACGGTGATGCTGAGAGAGAGCAATGATGGGGGTGCTGGGATAGAGCAATGATGGGGGAGCTGGGAGAGAGCAATGACGGGGGTGCTGGGAGAGAGCAATGACGGGGGTGCTGGGAAAGAGCAATGATGATGCTGGGAGAGAGCAATGATGGGGCTGGGGAGAGCAATGATGGGGATGGTGGTGATGGGGAGAGCAGTGATGGGGCTGGAGAGAGCAATGATGGGGATGGTGGGGAATGTGAGAGCAATGACGGGTTGCTGGGAGAGAGCAAACATGGGGGTGCAGGGAGAGAGCAATGACGGGGGTGCTGTGAGAGAGCAATGACGAGGGTGCTCGGAGACAGCAATGATGGGGGTGCTGGGAGAGAGCAATGAAAGGGGTGCTGGGAGAGAGCAATGATGGAGGTGGTGGGACAGAGCAATGACAGGGGTTCTGGGACAGAGCAATGACAGGGGTGCTGGGAGAGAGCAATGACGGGGGTGCTGTGAGACAGCAATGATGGGGGTGCTGGGAGAGAGCAATGATGGGGGTACTGGGAGAGAGCAATGATGGAAGTGCTGGGAGAGAACAATGACGGGTTACTGGGAGAGAGCAATGATGGAGGTGCTGGGACAGAGCAATGATGGGGGTACTGGGACAGAGCAATGATGGGGGTGCTGCGACAGAGCAATTATGGGGGTGTGGTGCTGAGAGAGAGCAATGATGCGGGTGCTGGGAGAGAGCAATGACGGGGGGGCTGGGAGAGAGCAATGACGGGGGTGCTGTGAGAGAGCAATGACGGGGGTGTGGTGCTGGGAGAGAGCAATGATGGGGGTGCTCGGAGAGAGCAATGACGGGGTGCTGAGAGAGAGCAATGACGGGGGAGCTGGGAGAGAGCAATGACGGGGAGCTGGGAGAGAGCAATGACAGGGGTGCTGGGAGAGAGCAATGACAAGTTACTGGGAGAGAGCAATGATGGAGGTGGTGGGACAGAGCAATGATGGGGTGCTGGGACAGAGCAATGACTGGGGTGCACGGAGAGAGCAATGATGGGGGTGCTCGGAGACAGCAATGATGGGGGTGCTGTGAGAGAGCAATGATGGGGGTGCTCGGAGACAGCAATGATGGGGGTGCTGGGAGAGAGCAATGATGGGTGTGCTGGGAGAGAGCAATGACGGGGGTGCTGGGAGAGAGCAATGACAAGTTACTGGGAGAGAGCAATGATGGAGGTGGTGGGACAGAGCAATGATGGGGTGCTGGGACAGAGCAATGACGGGGGTGCTGGGACAGCGCAATGATGGGGGTGCTGGGAGAGAGCAATGACGGGGGTGCTCGGAGAGAGCAATGACGGGGGTGCTGGGAGAGAGCAATGACAAGTTACTGGGAGAGAGCAATGATGGAGGTGGTGGGACAAAGCAATGATGGGGTGCTGGGACAGAGCAATGACGGGGGTGCTCGGACAGCGCAATGATGGGGGTGTTGGGAGAGAGCAATGATGGGGGTGCTGGGAGAAAGCAATGACGGGGGCGCTGGGAGAAAGCAATGACGGGGGTGCTGGGAGAGAGCAATGATGGGGGTGCTGGGAGAGAGCAATGACGGAGATGCTGGGAGAGAGCAATGACGGGTTACTGGGAGAGAGCAATGATGGAGGTGCCGGGACAGAGCAATAACGGGGGTGCTGGGACAGTGCAATGATGGGGGTACTGGGAGAGAGCAATGACGGGGGTGCTGTGAGAGAGCAATGACGAGGGAGCTGTGAGAGAGCAATGATAGAGGTGCTGGGAGAGAGCAATGATGGGGGTGCTGGGAGAGAGCAATGACGGGGGTGCTGGGACAGAACAATGATGGGGGTGCTGGGAGAGAGAAATGACGGGGGATCTGGGAGAGAGCAATGATGGAGGTGCTGGGAGAGAGCAATGATGACGGTGCTGGGAGAGAGCAATGATGAGGGTGCTGGGAGAGACCAATGATGGGAGTGCTGGGAGAAAGTAATGATAGGGGGCTTATCACTTTATATTTTGATTACTAAGTAGCTGATAGTATATTAATGGCGGGGGGGTACATATCTGTATTCAGGGGCGCAGAGTGGGGGAGACACATGTATGCATACAATATGTGACCTTGTTATTTTCTAGGCTGGAGATCATCGTGACAAGACGAGTCGTGGCTGGGAGATGTCGACATGAAGGTCTGACCAGATGGAGAAGAAGCAGCAGAAACCGACTCTGATCAGATGAGACGTCAGCGGTAAGTGCCTGGATGTAAATATGATTCTGTATCTGCACTGTGTGACTTGGAGTGATAATGTTATCTGTAAAATCCCTTAGGCCACATTCTCACATTTGTGTGAAATGTCCGTGTGCTGCCAGATCTTTTTATCGGATGGTCCACGGACTCGTAGAGTTTTATAAATCCATTCACACATCCATGAAAATCACAGATCTGAGAATGAGATCTGTGAGGGTCAGAGAATGTCCTGTTTTGATCTGATTTTGAGGATTAGAATAGGACATGCTCAATGCGTCTATAAAAGTGGGCAGCACACCGACACTGCACACGAATACAGGAATGTAGCCGTATTATGAGTAGCACAGTCCCTTAGTATATAATGTATTCACTTATTATGTATAGCATACTCCCTTAGAATATAGTTTACTCACTTATTATGTATAGCATACTCCCTTAGTATATAGTGTACTCACTTATTATGTATAGCATCGTCCTTAGTTATATAGTTTCCTCTTTTATTATTTATCACACCCTCCCTTTTTATGTACCATCCTCTCTAGCTCTAGGGTGTCACAGTTGGGGGATCATACTGTGTTGGGGTGACAATACTTTGCCCTGGGAGTTGAGGTGGGGTACTGTAGGGTCATTATACTGCGCATGTGGAGGAATTCACCATGTGGGTATCATACTGTGTTTGTTGGGCAACTTTGATGGCATCACACTTTATGGGGCAATGAAAGAGGAATCTAGGACTTCAGCAGGAGGAAAATTACTATGCAAAGTATGGAAAGTTGTGAGATTTGAACTTCTGTGAACCCGACAATTATTTACATTTTTGGGGGGGCGGGGGAGCCCAATTAGAACTTCTGCTATGGGTCCCCATGATTCCTATGTAAGCCTCTGGGTCCCCCCGACGATCTCACTGGTAGAGCTGATGAGCACTGATCAGCTGATGAACTCCTGTGACCTCACTTATGGTACAGTCGCTGTGTGAGAACTTTCTCATGCAGCGGCAGTGCAGTAAGTGAGATCACCGGAGCTCATCAGTTGATGAACTTCTGTGAACTCTCACGCGGCAACTCAGCGCTATACACTGCGGGAGTGATTACACTCTTGTCAGTGTGTAACCGGCTGCCTGGTAAAACAGTCACATCTGTTAATGTGACTGCTCTAGAAGTGATCTGATCACCGTGGGACAGTATGGATCACATCGGATAGGTAGTATGGTGGTTTATTATTTTTTCTCTTTTACAGGTGACAGTGACTTTGGGGATTAGGCATTAAGGTATTATGGTGTTTTTTTAATTTTGATTTTTTTACAGGGGAGAAGGGCTTCAGGGATTAGGTGTTAGGTGAGTATAACTGTTTTTTATTTTTAATTCAATATTTATTTATTTATTAATTTTAATATTTTTTTTACTTTGAGCACAGGTGCCAGCTGATAACTACTCCCATCAGTGGCGCCTGCACTCGCTGTTAACAGTGACAGCAGTCGTAGGCTGATGGGAGTAGTAGTACTGTCATCAGCCGACTCCTGTGATCCGCGGTAAGCTTCTTACCGTAGGTCACAGTCACAGCTGCAGGATCACGCTGACATCTGACAGCGTGATCCAGCAGCTCTGACCAGTGTTAACAATGTTACCGACGATCAGAACCCCTGTTTCTCGCGCTGTCACTCATATGACAGCACGCGAAACACCCTAAAAATAACATGGACTTCTTAAGGAAGTCCGTGTTCCGGGTCTGTGGCCGAACAATAGTTGTTCAGTACGGACCCCGAACTTTACTGTTCGAGTTCGCCCATCTCTACATATAACGTATTCCTACAAAGACACCATATTAAACAAAAAATGGCCCTCACAGTTCTCTGAGATGAACATCATTGAAAATCTGTGGCTAGACCTCAATACAGCAGTGCATGCAAGACGACCCAGGAATCACACAGAACTGGAAGAATTTTACAAGGAAGAATGGATGAAAATCCCTCAAACAAGAATTGAAAGACTATTGACTGGCTGCAAAAAGCGTTTACAAGCTTTGATACTTTCAAAAGGGGGCGCTACTAGGTACTAATCATGCAGGGTGCCCAAACTTTTGCACTGGCCCATTTTCCTTTTTGTAAGTTTTAAAATATAAAAGATGAAACTATATCTATTTTTCTCCTAAAATACAAAGGAAATGTGTCATCTTTTAACTATAGGCCTTTTAGAGATCATTTCATCTTCAACTTGCTTAACTGTTCAAAATAACAGTAATTTTGACCAGAGGTGCTCAAACTTTTATATGCCACAGAATGTGTAGACTCTCTACAGTGTGTGCACTCTGCCTCCTGGCAGCCACAGTGAGGGGAGAGTAAGAGCAGAGTCTTCACAGTGTGTGCACTCTGCCTCCTGGCAGCCACAGTGAGGGCAGAGTAAGAGCAGAGTCTTCACAGTGTGTGCGCTCTGCCTCCTGGCAGCCACAGTGAGGGGAGAGTAAGAGCAGAGTCTTCACAGTGTGTGCACTCTGCCTCCTGGCAGACACAGTGATGCGACAGCAAGAGCAGAGTCTTCACAGCATGCTCCTCTGCCTCCTGACAGCCACAATGAGGGAAAAGCAAGAGTAGAGTCTTCACAGCATGCTCCTCTGCCTCCTGGCAGCCACAGTGAGGGAAAAGCAAGAGTAGAGTCTTCACAGCATGCTCCTCTGCCTCCTGGCAGCCACAGTGAGGGAAAAGCAAGAGTAGAGTCTTCACAGCATGCTCCTCTGCCTCCTGGCAGCCACAGTGAGGGAAAAGCAAGAGTAGAGTCTTCACAGTGTGCACACTCTGCCTCCTGGCAGCCACAGTGAGGGAAAAGCAAGAGTAGAGTCTTCACAGCATTCTCCTCTGCCTCCTGGCAGCCATGATAAGGGGAGACCAACAGCAGAATACAGTATGAGCACTCTCCTTGGCAGACACAGTGAGAGAAGAGCAAAAGCAGAGTCTTCACAGTCTGTGGACTCTGCCTCCTGACAGCTACAGTGAAGGAAGAGCAAGAGCAGAGTCTTCACAGCATGCTCCTCTGCCTCCTGGCAGCCACAGTGAGGGAAAAGCAAGAGTAGAGTCTTCACAGCATGCTCCTCTGCCTCCTGGCAGCCACAATGAGGGAAAAGCAAGAGTAGAGTCTTCACAGCATGCTCCTCTGCCTCCTGGCAGCCACAATGAGGGAAAAGCAAGAGTAGAGTCTTCACAGCATTCTCCTCTGCCTCCTGGCAGCCACAGTGAGGGAAAAGCAAGAGTAGAGTCTTCACAGCATGCTCCTCTGCCTCCTGGCAGCCACAGTGAGGGAAAAGCAAGAGTAGAGTCTTCACAGTGTGCACACTCTGCCTCCTGGCAGCCATGATAAGGGGGGACCAACAGCAGAATACAGTATGAGCACTCTCCTTGGCAGACACAGTGAGAGAAGAGCAAAAGCAGAGTCTTCACAGTCTGTGGACTCTGCCTCCTGACAGCTACAGTGAAGGAAGAGCAAGAGCAGAGTCTTCACAGTGTGCGCACTCACTGTCTTAGTCGGTATCCCGGATGTTTTGCCATGATCAGCTTCACAGCAAACAGTAGGACTTAACCTTAGGCAGTTTTTTTCTATCACATTTTAAGACCTTCACAAATATTGTTTCTGAGCACAATATTTCATTATTTAAATTCAGTTTCAACAGGCAACTTGGCAACAGGATAAAAAAGAGATAAATGTCACTTTACCCACGAGTTCTCATTGCAGCAAGATGAATGGGACACTAACTACACAAAGTCACATCACTATGAGTCTATATGGGTCTATATAGTCTATAGTATATAACTATAGTCTGATGGGTCCTGGTGCAAGATTTAGACCGGGTTCCCCCCCCCCATCATGAATACATTTTATATAGACGTCCTACATCCTGGTATATGTCCCCCGTTCTGCCACTGTTATTTAATGTATAGAAGAAAATAAACCATTATAATCACCAGGTGTGTACATAGAAGTCATGGGGCTCCATAGAAACTTTCCCCAAAGTCATCCATATAATATACTGCACAGCTCATAGTCATCCATAAAGTATAATGCATAGCTCATAGTCCTCCATAAAGTATAATGCAATCCCATAGTCAACAATAGTAGTATAATGCATCCCATAGTCATAGATAGTAGTATTATGCACCCCCATAGTCATCCATAGTAGTATAATGCACCCCATAGACATCCAAAGTAGTATAATGCACCCCATAAACATATATAGTAGTATAATGCACCCCATAGACATATATAGTAGTATAATGCACCCCATAGACATCAATAGTAGTATAATGCACCCCATAGACATCCATAGTAGTATAAGGCACCCCATAGACATCAATAGTAGTATAATGCACCCCATAGACATCCATAGTAGTATAATGCATACCATAGTCATACATAGTAGTATAATGCACCCCCATAGTCATCCATAGTATTATAATGCACCCCACAGACATCAATAGTAGTATAATGCACCCCATAGACATCCATAGGAGTATAATGCACCCCCTTACACATCCATAGTAGTATAATGCACCCCATAGACATCCATAGTAATATAATGCACCCCATAGACATCCAAAGTAATATAATGCACCCCATAGACATCCATAGTAGTATAATGCACCCCATAGACATCCATAGTAGTGTAATGCACCCCATAGACATCAATAGTAGTATAATGCACCTCATAGACATCCATAGTAGCATAATGCATCCCATAGACATCCATAGTAGTATAATGCACCCCATAGACATATATAGTAGTATAATGCATCCCATAGTCATACATAGTAGTATAATGCATCCCCATAGACATCCATAGTAGTATAATGCATCCCATAGACATCCATAGTAGTATAATGCATCCCATAGTCATACATCGTATTATAATGCATCCCCATAGACATCCATAGTAGTATAATGCACCCCATAGACATCCATAGTAGTATAATGCACCCCATACACTTCCATAGTAGTATGATGCACCCCCATAGACATCCATAGTAGTATAATGCATCCCCATAGACATCCATAGAAGTATAATGTACCCCATGGACATCCATAGTAGTATAATGCACCCCCATAGTCATACAGAAGTTTTGCATGTGCACCGTTGTGCTTTTGACTAGATTTTGATAACAATTCTTTGATACTTAACAATATGACCATTATTATAAATTTTATTTATAGTTAGTATTCTGCACACAGTGTGCACATACATACATCACCTGTACATATGGATATTTATGATATAGTAATGACATTGTTCATTTGCCCCTATTGTTCCATCATTTGGTGTGAATTAATACATATATATTTATGTGCAATAGGTGTGAATAATCACTGTCACCTGATTAGATGTAAATGTATCATACAGGTTATGAATCATATTCAACATACCATGTACTGATTATATTCTGGCTCCGTGGACCCCCAGCATTTGGCTCGGTGCCCCTTTTTAAACCCTCATCTCTCATTTGTTCTGCACCCCTTGATGAAGGCAGGTCTGAAACGCGCGTCGGGGTGGTGTGCTTGTGCATTGAGGCCCCTGCATGTGCAATTGTCCATACCAGGTAATGAATTCTTATTATGCTGTATGCTAATACTTTATTATATACAGTGCCTACAAGTAGTATTCAACCCCCTGCAGATTTAGCTGGTTGACACATGCAGAATTAACTTGGCATTGTGACATTTGTACTGTAGATCAGCCTGGAAGTGGGAAATGCACTGCAGCAAATTTTTTTTTTTTTTTTTAAAACGTTAAAAGTTAATTCAGAGTGTCATTTATTATTCAACCCCTCAAACCACAAGAATTCTGTTTGGTCCCCCAAAAGTATTAAGAAGTAGTTCAGGCACCAAGAATAATGAGCTTCACATGTGTCAGCCTTTTCTGACTATTTAAGACCCTCCCCAAACTTGTGAACAGCACTCAGACATGGTCAACATGGGAAAGACAAAGGAGCATTCCAAGGCCATCAGAGACAAGATCGTGGAGGGTCACAAGGCTGGCAAGGGGTACAAAACCCTTTCCAAGGAGTTGGGCCTACCTGTCTCCACTGTTGGCAGCATCATCCGTAAGTGGAAGGCTTATGGAACTACTGTTAGCCTTCCACGGCCTGGACAGCCTTTGAAAGTGTCCTCCCGTGCCGAGGCCAGGCTTGTCCAAAGAGTCAAGGCTAACCCAAGGACAACAAGGAAGGAGCTCTGGGAAGATCTCATGGCAGTGGGGACATTGGTTTCAGTCAATACCATAAGTAACGTACTCCACCGCAATGGTCTCCGTTCCAGACGAGCCCGTAAGGTACCTTTACTTTCAAAGCGTCATGTCAAGGCTCGTCTACAGTTTGCTCATGATCACTTGGAGGACTCTGAGACAGACTGGTTCAAGGTTCTATGGTCTGATGAGACCAAGATCGAGATCTTTGGTGCCAACCACACACGTGACGTTTGGAGACTGGATGGCACTGCATACGACCCCAAGAATACCATCCCTACAGTCAAGCATGGTGGTGGCAGCATCATGCTGTGGGGCTGTTTCTCTGCCAAGGGGCCTGGCCATCTGGTCCGCATCCGTGGGAAGATGGATAGCACGGCCTACCTGGAGATTTTGGCCAAGAACCTCCGCTCCTCCATCAAGGATCTTAAGATGGGTCGTAATTTCATCTTCCAACAAGACAACGACCCAAAGCACAGAGCCAAGAAAACCAAGGCCTGGTTCAATAGGGAAAAAGTCAAGGTGTTGGAGTGGCCTAGTCAGTCTCCTGACCTTAACCCAATTGAAAACTTGTGGAAGGAGCTCAAGAATAAAGTCCACATGAGACACCCAAAGAACCTAGATAACTTGGAGAAGATCTGCATGGAGGAGTAGGCCAAGATAACTCCACAGACCTGTGCCGGCCTGATCAGGTCTTATAAAAGACGATTATTAGCTGGAATTGCAAACAAGGGTTATTCCACAAAATATTAAACATAGGGGTTGTATAATAATTGACCCACACTTTTATGTTTAAAATTTAATAAAATTCAACTGAGCAACATAACTTTTTGGTTTGTAAGATTTATGCTTCTGTTCATAAAACCTACTCTCGTTTGCAGTTTGAAGGCTCTAACTTATTTGCATCTTATCAAACCAGCTAAATCTGCAGGGGGTTGAATACTACTTGTAGGCACTGTATATGTGTATAATGACTCGTGCTCCCACTGGGATACATGTTTATTTTGGGATATCTACTATTATCTGTGATGGCATCATAGACAACCATTATATTAGGCATTGCCCCTTCCTTGTTTTTCTTGTTCACATGTCAAACAATCACATATGTGTTGTGTCCCCTCCCCCCCTTATCATATTTTTCTATTTTTGAATAAACATTATATATTTTAATAGTCTCTGGACTCTTTGATAGTCTTTACTCTGCGGGGTTTTCTTTCATGTACCCTCATAGTCATACATAGTAGTATGGCCAATAATTATTCTGTGCAAAACAGAAAATGGCACAACACGTTGTTTTTCTTCATAATTTATCCAATGATATTTCATGAAGTTTATATATACAAATAATGAAAATTACTTTGCAATATATTCACCACTGTGAACAAAACATCCAGGCTGCGGTATGGGCTTGGACAAGCCTCCGACTTGCAGACCGATCCTGGGTGTGGGTGTTTAATAAGCAACTTTTTCCATTTTTCCATTGCAATTTCTGCAGTTGAAAGTGGTAGACCACAGCAGGCATCTTTTAACAGGGAGTCACCCTGGCATGTTGGCACCCTGTTATTTTCTAAATACTACATTTCCACACCCTTCTCAGCCCACTATGCAAACATAGAGAACTGAATATAGCTGGAGTTTTCTCCGTGAGCTCCAAAAGGTAGAGCCGAGCTGCTGGGGTTCAGCCGAGCAACTCAACGCTATCTGGAGGACTGATCTGAGCTACTATCAGCATTACGGCACTAACAAAACATTCACGAATTACACTGAATGACGGTCACAAGATACCGGCGGTTGGACTGGGCACTTATGCCCCCGAGGAGGTGGCTGGCTACAAGTCTAGGGCCGCCAGTTCAGTCATGAAATGCTAAGTATCATTATTTTATGACATTGCTTATAGTTCCCCAAGTCTATGGTGGAGGAGTCTGTGGAGGTCGCTCTTGAGGTTGGGTATCAACACATCGACTTTGCATTTGTATACGGCAATGAAGTTGAGGTTGGCCGAGCGATTAATGCAAAGATCGCGGATGGGACGGTTAAGAGAGAAGACGTTTTCTGCACTACCAAGGTAACTGGATTGATATTCTTCCCATGTAGAGGTACTTGTTTTAGTAAAGCTGGGAACATTAGTTGAGTTGTCTTCTTTAGCCCTTAACTTGGTCTTTTATACAAGTAACAGATGCCAGGTGGCAACCACTAATTGCCACCCCACCGTTACAATGTTGGGGTTCTTATCCATCATCCTCCATTCCATAGCATTCCATAGATCACAAATGGCCTATAATTTAATTTACATTTTTGGGGTTTCCTATTCTTCTAGCTGTGGAGCACCTATCAGTCCCCGGAGTTGGTCCGTCCTGCTCTTGAGAAGTCCTTGAAAAACCTACGTCTGGATTACTTAGATCTCTTTCTTATTCATACTCCTGTTGAAATGAAGGTCTGTATATGACCCCTCTCCCCGCCTCATGACAATATTTTATAACAAGATCACAGCTTAAATTTTCTGGGAGGCTGGAGGACAGGCCCAGCTTTTCTCCTGGTCTACTAAATTTCTATGAATTTCTTTCTCTCATTTTTAAGCCCGGTGATGATTTATTTCTGACAGATGAAAATGGAAAAGTGATTTATCATAATACTGATATTCGGGACACCTGGAAGGTATGGAGACCTACCCTCAAATCCTAAAACAGGGATCTAAACTTTGTAGAGGAATCAACCTATCTTTGAAGCCACCTAGACCTACTATTTAACACCGATTTCTAGTATTGGTTTATTTCTATTTGAGTCATGATCTCACCCCCTTAACATGCTGAAATCAAATGTTTACCGCCGGTCTTATTGTGTTTTTAGCATATGAGAATCAATCCTATATAGATACATATGGACTCGTTGCCTCTTCTCATCTTTAGAGTCCATTTCCTTCTGTTCCAAAGCAACTCCTTTAAATGCCAATATGTTTCCATGGTAAAAGATGACCAGTAAAATCCTGTCTGGTCTGATCCTACAGTCATGTTCCCTTCCATTTGTTTCTAACTTCCTTTAAATCTAGTGAATATATTTTAGCAAGAAGTAGGGACAGACAAAAGGAAATCCGACTACACAAAATGTGTAGTCTGTAGCCATGGAGACAGGTTTGGATAGGGGCTATATAGACAATAGAGAATTTTCAATCCCTCACTCTTCTTATGATTCAGCAGTGGGCGACACATTTCTTTTTTTACTTTTAGGCTATGGAGGATTGTAAAGAAGCCGGGCTGGTCAGATCTATAGGCGTCTCCAACTTCAACCATAAACAACTGGAGCTTATTCTTAATATGCCGGAACTGAGATACAAACCTGTTTGCAATCAGGTAATGAACAAATATTCTGCCTCCCCAGGATCTCTACTCTGTGCCCCTCATACATGAGAGACGTTTTGTCCATTTTCAGGTTGAGTGTCACATCTACTTGAATCAGTCCAAACTCCTGGAGTTCTGCAAGTCGCACAACATAGTCCTTGTCGGATTTGGGGTGTTGGGCTCTACCCGTGATGTGAACTGGTAAGAAGTGACATATCACCTCCTTGAAGGAAACAATCTCTGAGAATCGATCAATCCATAGTCACATCTACGACTGCTGACCAAATGTTTGTAGCCTTTTTCTCCAATCCTTGGCTTCATGCTAAAACAGAATGAGGAGGCACCACATCGTCTTTAGTTTAGCCTCTTTAGTTAAGCATGCTGTCTACGATTATCTTTGTTGTATCTTCACTCTTTCAGGGTTGACCAGACTACTCCAATCCTGCTGGAGGACCCTGTGCAATTGCAAAAAGACATGGCCGAACTCCTGCCCAGGTGGCAATGCGACACATGCTGCAGAGAGGAATCGCGATTCTTGCTAAGAGTTTTAAACCAGAAAGAATCAAGCAGAATCTTGAGGTAGAAGAATCAGCGTCTTGAGAAGTTAGAAGGTGGTCCAGTGAAGATAGTTTACTACAACATGTCTCTATCTTTTTGTTCATACATAATCTTGTCCACAATCAAAAACAACCCTGTCAGCCAATCAAAATGGTACCCAACACAAAAAGAAAGAGGCCATCGGAGCCAACGTTCATAATCTCAGTAGATGGATCCATTTTATGGGCTTGTTTGCCCCCAAACTACTTGTAGTTTTTTCCCTTTCTTTTTCAGCGATCCTTGGAAATTCTCCATACCCTTGTTTACTAGAGTGTAAGCCTCTTGAAGGTTAGACATCCATTGAAACTCAGGGCCCACAATAACCACTTGTTTTAGCTTATGGTATGTAGGGTTTTGTTTTTCCTCAGTTCTGACCCATGGGTTCGAAAACATCTTAAACAATAGACATCCCTCAGCTCAAATTTCTTCTGATTTTGTTCGATGTTAGATTAAAACTGATATTGTGGGGGGGCGTGGCCTGGCCGAGTATGTGAGCAGACGTGTGGCAGAGGAGCTCCTGTAACCCTGTCCTGTAATCCTTCCTGCCCGAGGGAAACATTGCATTTGAGAGGACTTACCAGGTGCCCTGAGGTCTCAGGAGTGCGGGGGAGCAATCGGCGGTGCAGTACGGGATGACCCGGCGAGACAGCAAGCAGAGACAGGCGGCCAGCGCATCGCAGCACGAGGGCCAAAATGGCGCCGCGGCCTCTGAGGCGGGGACCGAGACTCCAAAGCAGCGGGAGAAGCGCATGGAGACGGCGATCCGGCTTTCCAAGTATGCACACGGCGGAGGAGTTGAGGAGCCTGCACCCGATCAGAATGTGCAGTCATTGAAAAGCACGGTAACGGAGGGGGATGTGGAAAGGGCAGCGGGAGAGGCACAGGAGAAGTCAAATCAAAGGAAAATACAGACTCCCAGTCCAACTACTCCCCCCAGCAGAGAGGCTCCGGTTACCAGTGATGTTGATGACTCGCCCCCTGGGCCGTGGGGCACTCGGATCCGGGCAATAGGGAATGATGGGAGTAGTAGTGGCAGCCCGGTTCCATGGCTCAGGGTGGTCAGGCCAGTGGTAGTCCGTTATGTGCTATTGATTATGTCCGACTACGCCACCTGTGGATTTGCGGTCATTAGGTACCGCCGCTGCAAGGCAGACCGCTGGGGCTGATGATGTGTGCAGCTGGGATGGTGTGACTCCCCACGGGAAGAGTGCGGCCCCAGGGCAGTGTAGTGGATGGTGGGAGTGATGGTGGTGAGAGTCCCAGTACCGGTAGTGCTGGAGGCGCGAAGGAGCACACAGACAATAGGTTGCAGTCCAGGGTCTTTACTGAAACAGGTAAACTGACCCATAAACAGTCCCAGCTAGGAGGGGACCTGGATGTCTGAGAGCAACGGGGAAATTGGCCCTGGTCAGGGTGAGGGTGTAGGCCTACCGTGCTTTCTGCGCTCCTTCTGACTATCTCCTCCTTATAGGATAACAGCCCACGCTTCCGAGCTTTCCGTGTATTCTCGCCTGTATGGCCTGCGACGTGGGTTCCTTTCTGCTCCCAGCCTGGTACGGCTTTGTTGGTCCCTTCGGTTGTGGCAGGGCCTCCAGGCTTCTTAGGCCAAGGAATATACAGTCCCCTGCGAACTGGTTATCTGCTGGAGGATGTAGAATCCTCCCAGCCTCAGACACCAAAGTCTGGTAAAGTTAAGTCTTTTCTCTGCCAAGACAGGCTCACTGCGCCTCTTGTCTCTGGCTTGTGGCTCTTCTCCTGCCACACTTCCTCTTAGGTTACAATGCAACTTTCTGTCCCTGCTCTGCTGAGACACGTCTCAGTCCTGAGACAGGTCATCTGGTTCTCTCTAACCCTGCCCCCAGTACCAGCTTTTATAGGGGCAGCCAGCTCCCCCTACTGGCCTGAGACAGGAGGCATTGCATGCTAATGTTCCCCTGACTAGAGAACCTCCCCCTTGCTCTCAGACACAGCTTTATTTACACTTGTGGCATCCAGGCCAGGGTGACACATTGACACAGTGACAAAGGATGATGAGCCTACTTTAAAAGATGTGCTGCTGGCCATCTCACATAGCAAAGCAGATCTTACTGAACATATAGGGTCTGTGAAAATAGACATATCTCATATACGCCATGATTTGCAGAAAATAAGGGAGCGCCTCACTGCAACAGAAGGCAGAGTGGGGGATTTGGAAGATACTGTGACCCCTATGACTAAAGCACTTAAAACAGCTACTGACTCTATCAACTATTTACTCAACAAAACGGATGATTTTGAAAATCGCCTAAGAAGAAATAACGTGCGTATTGTGGGTGTGCCTGAGAAGGCGGAGGGCAGAGAGGTGGTGGATTTTTTTGAGACATGGCTGCTGCAATCCTTTGGAAAAGATAAATTCTCTAAAATGTTTGCTATTGAGAGGGCACACAGGGTCCCCACCAGACCTCCGCCGCCTGGGGCAATGCCACGTACAGTCTTCATTAAAATGCTGCATTTTCGTGATAGAGATAAAATCCTGCAATTGGCGCGGTCGGCTAATGACTTATGTATAGAGGGGGCGAGAGTGTCCTTCTATCCTGACTTCTCTGTGGAGGTTCAAAAGAGACGCGCCCAATTTCAAGATATCAAGCGCAGATTGAGAGCACTTCAAGTACCCTATGCAATGCTATATCCTGCACGGCTGCGGGTCACAGCACTGGGTGAAACTCATTTTTTTGATTCATCAAAGGAGGCTGTAAAGTGGCTGGACTTAAAAGAGAGACAAATCCGGACGGGCTGAAGCCAATTTTGTGAAGATCCTTGACAGAATATAATATAATAATCCAGGGATTTTGAATCCTAGTGGATAATACTCCTCTGTTGCCTACTGAATTTATATCCATGAATGTTATGATTGTTATTTTACATTTATTGTACACTGCTCATAACCTGGCTCTCATATATACCTCGGGCAGGCCAATATACTTATATGGTTGTTGAGGTGCTGGTTTCACCTACAATGTATAGGCAGGGTTAAGACACTCTGCCGTTTGAATGTTCTGGGAACGTTGTGTGGGGGGGAGTGAGGGAGTCTCTGATGCAACTCATGTTGCGGCGCCTCGTGTGCTTAAGGCCTACTAGGCTGCATGAGGCTAAACACCAGAGTCACATAGTACGGCTGTTGGTATTCATTTGATTAAGGGGGGGGAGGTTAAATGAGGTAGTGAGGGGGGGGTAAAAGAACAGAATTTACTTTGTTTGGTGCAGACTGTGTATTGATACAATACTATAATCCTGATGGTCAGACGCACGAGTGGGTGCGGAGGGATGTATGCGACGGTCCATTTTCAATTGTTGAAGTGTGACACCCCAGGGGTCTGGTTGCCACAGTGATAGAGATATTACGTCTGAGAGCAGGTGGGAGGTCCTTTGGTCAGGGATCCTGTGCATGCCACACCTCCTGCCCAGTCTTGGGAGGGGAAGGACTTCCCCTATATAAACCTGGGGCTGAGGCAGGGTAGGGAGTTCTGAGAGGAGAAGACAGGGAGCAGAGCTGCTCTATGGGCTCTGCTCCACAGGCAGGCCCTGTCCAGGGGCCTGAGCCTGGAGTCAAGGAGAGTAGAGACAAGAAACAGTCACAGGAAGAAACAGCAGAAGCTCAGTGGGAGCAATACTACTACAAGTCAGGGGCTGGCAGCTGCAGAGCTCGCCCTGACTGAGAAGCTTTCTTACCGGACCCGGCGTCCGAGGCTGTGGGGACTAACTCTTACCCAGCAGCAGAAGCCGACCGGCAGGG
This sequence comes from Phyllobates terribilis, assembly GCF_046119375.1. Lineage (NCBI taxonomy): Eukaryota > Metazoa > Chordata > Amphibia > Anura > Dendrobatidae > Phyllobates > Phyllobates terribilis. The sequence continues at coordinate 178,857,849 of NW_027362770.1, forward strand.
GATTTCAGGTCCTCAGGCCCAGAAACCCGAAGGCACGGTCACACGCGTGGGACCAGCGCCGCCATCGTGGAGCGGAAGCCATTAGAAGGCCCCGAGTCACCGGCCATACGGGTGAGCACCACACGGTACACTCAGGGACGTGGGCTACTTATATCCGCTTCTAGCAAGGTAGCCAGAAGAGTACAGTCAGTTTGGGAGGCCTACAACTCCGCCTGGCCAGGGGAGATCCCATCTGCTCAAGGACTGACCAGGCCCCGTTCGCTAGCAAGTACTCCGGGAGGGTCTATCGTTGTTACCAGTAAAGACCCTGAATTACACCGCACCGTCTCTGAGTGGTTCCTGCTACCCCCATCATCCACATCTGCTGCCCTGAGGCCATACCCCTCCCGTTGGGGGTTATACCATCTACGCTGCACCATCCATCCACCGGCCTCAGTGGACTGTCCTGCAGCGGCAGCTCCATAGCTGCATTCAACGGGTGGCGTAGTCGTCCTACATCTACCGCTGTTACATCGCCCCTCAGTTTGACTCCCTGGGCACGGACCGGGTCGCCGCCACGAGACTACAACCCTCAAGAGATCCGGCTCCGGGTAAGCTCCCGCGTGCGCAACGCAGCGCGACACAGGCCCAGGGGCGCGTCAGAAGCATGGTCAAGCAGATTAATGTAGTATCCTGGAATATTAGAGGTATGGGAGATCACAACAAAAGATTTGCGGCACTTAAATATCTTAAGGAATATCGGGAGTCGATAATCTGTCTGCAAGAAACGCATTGCAATATGGAGGCCGCTACAGCACTGAGCAAGCTTTGGAGGGGGCCGGCCTATCATTCTACACATAGTACTTACTCTAGGGGGGTTAGTATATTGATTCATCCGAATTTACCCTTTGAATGTGAGAGAAGTATGTGTGACAGGGAGGGTAGGTATGTATGTCTAGTGTGCAGAGTGGCTGGACTTAGAATTTGCCTAATCGCTCTATATATTCCTCCACCTTTCTCTATACAGACTTTGCGCCAAATATTCCCATGGATAACGGAATTTGCTACTATACCCTTGTTAGTTATCGGGGATTTTAATATGTACCTACATGCTGAGCTTGATAAGTATAGGGGTAATGTGAAGGGAGGGGCTGCTCAAGAGACATCATTGGCAAGGGTCCTACAGGAAATCAGTCTGGTGGATGTGTGGCGGGCTCGATTCCCAAATGTTAAGCAGTATTCGTGTTATTCAGCATCCTATTCCTCTCTGTCCAGAATTGACCTGGCTTTGGGAAATAGTCATCTAGTCCCTTTAGTTACTAAAGTAGAATACTGCACAAGAATGTTATCTGATCATTCCCCATTATTGGTAGTTTTGGGGGTTGATTCTGGCATTGCAAATAAAAGAGTATTGTGGAGATTTAATCCCTACTGGCTGGACGTATTCGGGGAACAGTTGGATTTAGCAGGTAAATTAGATCATTTCTTTAAAGACAATATAGGCTCTGCTCCTTTAGATACGGTATGGGAAGCCATGAAGGCGTTCTTAAGGGGGATCCTGATTAAGGAGATTTCCGTGGTTAAATCCAGAAACAGGGCTCGTACCCAGGAGTTGCGGAGAGAAGTAGACATACTAGAACAGAGGTATGTTGGGTCCCCAATTATAGAGAATAGGGAACACTGGATACGGGCACAGGATACACTGAATGATCATATATTGAAACAAGCAGAATATAAACGATTCTTTCTTAAACAACAGTTTTATGTGGAGGGAGAGAGTGCAGGACACTTGCTGGCCACTATAGCTAAGGCCCAGACTGGGGCTCCTATGATTGCAGCCATCAGTGATACTAGGGGTGCGGTAATTACTGACTCAAAAGCTATAATGGAAGAATTTTTTCAGTTTTACAGACAATTATATGCTTCCAAACAGACTAAAGAGCAAAGGGACATAGATCTATACCTTCACAATATGCAAATACCATGCCTAACAGATAGCCAGAGAGAGCAACTAGATGCACCAATCACCCTGGAAGAGATGCAGGAAGCTTTAAAAGAATTTCAAAATAACAAAGCCCCTGGTGCTGACGGGATCCCTGCGGAAATTTATAAGGCGGCTGGGGGGGGTTTTGCTTCCCAGGTTACTGGAAGTCTTTAGGGAAGCGAGGGAGGGGGGGTCCTTGCCGACTTCAATGAGGGAGGCTAACATAGTTCTTTTGCTTAAGCCTGGAAAGGATGCCCTAAACCCTGAATCATATAGGCCAATATCCTTACTCTCGGTAGATGTAAAAATTCTAGCTAAGATCCTGGCTTCCAGATTGGGGGCGGTTATTACACACCTGATTGCAGAAGACCAGACTGGATTTATACCGGCCAAGTCAACGGCAATTAATTTGCGTCGGCTGTTCCTTAACCTACAAATGCAGCCACACAATGTGGGTGGTAGGGCAGTGCTATCGCTTGATGCCGCGAAGGCTTTTGATAGTGTCGAGTGGGAGTACTTATGGGCTGTTTTGAGAAAGATGGGATTTGGTGCTGAATTTCGAGCCTGGGTACAACTTCTTTATAGCAATCCGGTAGCTCGGATTAGAATTAATGGCAATCTTTCTGGTAACATTGAAATGGGCAGAGGCACGCGTCAAGGTTGCCCATTGTCCCCCCTACTATTCGCCCTGGCTGTGGAGCCGTTGGCTGTTAAGCTTTGTTCCAGCAGCGATATTCAGGGGTTCTGCTACAAAACACTGGAGGAGCGGGTGGCCTTATATGCTGACGACCTTCTGTTGTTTCTGGGTGACACGGAGCAATCTCTGATGGCGGCTATGACTCTAATAACGGAGTTTGGAGATTATTCTGGCTTGCGGATGAATTGGGACAAATCAGTCCTTATGCCGGTTGATGGTTTGTCTCAGAATACGAAGGTAGGGAGTACCAGCTTGAAGGTTGTGCGGGAATTCAAATTTCTCGGAGATTATATTCCTTTAAATTTACTTGGGCTGCTTGCCAGGTTTCAGCAAAAAGCCGATACTTGGAGTAAACTTCCCCTATCAATGGTAGGTCGAACTAATCTAATTAAAATGGTGTTAATGCCCCAATTATTATATATCCTTCATAATTCACCGGTTTGGATCCCCATGAGAATATTTTATAAGTTTCAGGCATTGTTTCGGGAGCTGATCTGGAAAAAAGGGGTGGCCAGAATTAGTTTGAATACACTTCAAAGGCCCAAAGATCAGGGGGGACTAGCCGCACCTAATCCATGAATATATTTTCTGGCCTCTCAGATTCAACAGCTTGGGTTGGTTCAGGGGAACCTGGATAAACTGATACGCCTACTTTCACGCAATCTGCCGATTATCTCCTTTTTAGAAACAGGAACCTCGGGGTGGGATGCTAGGCGACACCTCCCGACCCTAACACTTATGGGGAAAACGTGGCAGAAAATTAAACTGCTGTTGGAAATAAAAGGCTTTACCCTGTTTACCCCGTTGTGGAATAATGCGGGCCTTCCAGAGATCCATAAATTGAAAGGATTTGGAATATGGGAAAAATTGGGAATAACTAATGTGGCGCAAATATTAGAAGGGGAAATACTCAAATCGTTCCAACAGATAAAAGACGAATATTGTGTCCCACAAACCAGTTTCTACTTTTATCTCCAACTGAGGCATGCATGGTTTGTACAGCCACGACATATGCAGAGTAAAATCCAGCATCATATACTGTTTAATACGCTACTATGCCATAGAGGTGGAAAGGGAATGATATCCAGAATTTACGGGATACTTATGCAGCAATTTCAGTGGGACAGACCCTTAAATGTCAAGGAGAGGTGGGAATGTGACATTGGTACCATATCTTCAGAGGAGTGGGAAGATGTGGTGGAGAGTGTCCCGACATTATCTACATGTGAGGCACATAGACTTTCACAGTTGTATTTATTACATAGGGTATATAGAACCCCCAAATTTCTACAGCGCATTGGGGCAAGGAATGACAGTGCGTGTCCAAAATGTGGAGAGGAAGGAGCAGATCTTATGCATATGATGTGGGCGTGTAGGAGGATCGCTGTATTCTGGAACGAGTGTGTGCAATATATTAATACTGTGTTTGAGTGTAATTTACCCCTACATCCTAAAGTATGTGTATTAGGCCATGTGGAAATAATAGGATGTGAAGAGGATGAAATAATAGCCATTAAGAGGACTCTATACCAGGTCAGAAAGCTTATAGCTACACATTGGCTGGATCCCTCCCCTCTTAGGTTCCAAGAATTCCTGGATAGAATGCGTCTTTTACTAAGATTAGAAGAGGGAGTGTACAAAAAGCGGAAGGCTATACGTAAATTTGACAAAATCTGGGGTAAATGGAGCACGTTTCATGGTCATTATGTCATGTCTAACTTAAATATCACTTGAGATTGAAATGTTGTGGTCTCCCATATTCTGTATAACTAATTGCTGATTGTCGGATGCTATGCTATATATTCTTGGATCAATTTATCAATGCCTTAACGGCCAAGCAAGCTATGTGACAGTACACGGTCTGTAATAACAAAATTTGCTCTTATCATATGGTTCTTGGGGTTGTAATGGGTGGAGGGAAGGGGAATGGGTGGGTTTTGAGAGGCACTACCAGTTTGGTGATGTCTCACTGTTGTTTATTTGTAATGTTGAAAAATATTTTAATAAAAAAAAAATATCTGATTAAAAAAAAAACTGATATTGTGGTACCGCGTTAGCCAAAAAAACCTATGTACCGTAATTCTTTTATGCTACAAAAAAAAAAAAAGTGTTCTAGGAGTGAAACCTTTATTGGCTATTAAGAAAAATTATGTAAGCATTTGCACATTCATCAAGAGAGTCTGTAAATGATTAACTGAGACAAGACTAAAGGTGTGAGCACTAGGTGTTAAGATTCGATGGCTGTCAGCCAAACCGTGGCTTGGCTGATCATTCATCTGACAGTCGTCTCGGCTGTCTCTCCCATACACAAGATTGCTTTTTCAGACGAGTTCTCCTATATTCTCTAGAAATATCTGGTGGCACCTTATCTCCGGGAGACAATACGGTCGGCAGTCTAAAATCAGTCATGCCGGATCGATATTTCCCCCTACAATAAAATGCATCTTCGATGCACATAAGACAGTTGTCTGAACCCATCGATATCAGTGGGTTCTGATGACATTAGTCTAAAGTGTATGGGGAACTTTAGATTGAGTCCTTTTGTCGAAGACTGGAGCATCCTTATCAGTGTGACGCAAGTCATTACTCACGGACAGGCCGTGAGGCAGAGTAGTCAAATGTTCCGGGGTCAGATACCAAGAGAGTACATAGTAAGCTAAAGGGAAAAGAGAAAGAAGAAGTCAGGTCACGGTCCGAGGTCAGAGTACCAGGAAGATAGTGGATCAGAGCAAAGGGGCTAGGTAGATGGATGGTCAGAATGAGGTCCAAGGTCAAGCAGCAAAAGAACAACAGAGTACGGAAATATAAGGCAAGCCACTGAGCAGATGCTACGTCTGGCAGAGGTCTGGGACTGACAGCTCAGCTAAGTAGCTGGGTAATCATCTGGAACAAGGAACACCTGAAAGAAACTCAGCACCTCCCAGACTCAGATTGGACGGCTGAGCTGTCCATCAAAACACTCTCCATCAAAACACTGACAGCTCAGCATGCCCCTGCACCAGATTGGATGACTGAGCTGTCACTCAGTGCATACAAAACACACTGAGCAGAGGAATCGTGACAATGAGCTTGAATTTCCAGATATTTTTCTCTCTCTAATCGCTTTTAAAATGACCTTTCTGTTTAACTGTGTCCCAGTTCAGAGAAATGTTTCGGCAGAGATGTGTCCAGCTCATTCCTTAAAGATTCATCCTCATTTGTAGTTTTTGTTTAGTTTCGCCAGTATAGGCTCCTTCAGGGGGCACCTTGTAAACTGTATCATGTACACCACATTAGAGAATTTACATGAGAAGGATTTTATAGTTTTGTTTTGTGTTGGGTATGCGGACTGTGATTGTTGATAAAATGTGGGTACAAGTCCTGCATTTTTTACTTTTACAGGGGAATGTGCCCGACTCTGATGGTGATGAGAGGACGCTTCTGACAAGGATATTCCTTACCTTTGGTGGATGTCTATACGAGAGATGTGGTTGTTCTGGAAACATTTGAAATATGATAAAAGCTCCTCCTCTAGTTTAGCCTTGAACGAGTTGGCATATCGTGGAAATGTTTTGCTGCCCATGGTGCTGCCCATACACTGTAGGTAGAAATTTTTGCCAAAAGGAGAAGTAATTGTAATGGCGCACAGACCTTATCAGTTGCAAGGTGTACTCTGCCCTGTTGCCTGATTGTTTTATTTAAGGAATTATTTGCAATGGCATACAGCAATCTCATCCTCATAGGGAATGTGGGACTAAAGAGAATCTATATCCATGGTGGCTAATATTGTGTCCTCTGGGAGTGGACCCTGGGCTGAGAGTTTGCAGAGTATGTCCATGGCGTCCTAGATAAAACTGAGTGTGCACCTCATAAAGGGTTTTACAATGTTCTCTACCCAGCCTGAGATATTCTCAGTTAAAAGGGTTGTCCACTACCTGGACAATTCCTTTTTAAATGTAGTCCACCTTACAAAATAATAATACCATATTCTCACCTCCCACACAGCAATATCGGCATCGGTTCTTCCAGAGCTCGCTTGACATATTGTTATGTCACGTGAGCCCTGCAGCAGCCCAATAGCGGCCTCTGATTGGCTGCAGGGCTCACGTTGCTGGAACTTCACCAGTTCGGGAGTTGAGTACAAGGTGTTTTTATTTTACAATGGGAACTAATTTCTTAAAGAGTAAAATATTTTTTTCAGAAACGAATAGTATGATCAAATATAAGAAACTTTATAATATGTCTTATTATAGAAATATGCTTCTTTCTCCTCCTGGACTGATCTTTCTTTCTAAAACTTCCCAACTCTCAAGCAAAATCTGTCTTTCGTGAATTACAGATTTTCTCATTACTAAGATTAGCATTGACATTTGGTGCTAATAAAGTTCTATGGAGAAATCTGTCATTTCAGGAGAACTTGCCGCGGAATATCGGTGTCTGCCTCTGTGGCGCCCCTGAGGGTTCAGTCGCCACAGGGGTACTGCACCTCAGTTAGAGGTGTGGTATCTCCTCTTCCAGGAAAGGATGGAGCATTTCTCAGGACCCCACTTTACCACTCAACACTACACCACTCCTGTCCTGTAGGGGCCCTAAATGCACCAGGGTGCTGCCCCGGCCCGGGATAGAGGAGATGGGGGGAACCAAAGATAGGGGGAACCATGTAGTGGGTGAGGGTGGAGGACACACTTTTAGGAAACACTTATTCATTCATATTTAATCTACGGCCATCTTTAGTTCAAGGTCTTTGATTGTGGTCTTCTGCCAGGGTCCAGCAAAAGTCTGCACCTGACTGAAGATACACGGTCCTCGTACTCTGGCTTTGAGACGAGGAGCGGGTCAGAGTTAACCACTGTCTCTACTCGGTCAAGTTCCTGACCTAAGAAGGCCTTGGAGGGGAGCAGAGGAGATAGGCTCCACAGGCAAAAGGATCCCAGGGGGATACGGACGGAGCGGAGTCGCCACCTGTATTCTTTGCTCTGGCCTAGCCAGAGGGATTCCTGCTGCAAGAGGGGTGACCGGCCCCCGATATCTGACTTTGTTACTTCACGTCTCAGTCAAAAAAGCCCGGAGGCTTAGTGGATCCCAGGGGGATACAGACGGAGCGGCCTACGCCACCTGTATCTCTCACACTGCGTTTATCCAGTGGGACCCGGCCTTACACCACGTTCGTACCACACATACAGTCAGGAGAGGACTTAGTGGGAGAACCTACCAAGGAGAGGAACACACACCAGAGGGGTCTCGACAGGTGCTCCTGATCTACCTGGGAAGTGTTGAACCCCCTTCCCGGTGGCCGCAGTACGCCGTGTGTAGCAGAGAGAAGCTTTGCAGTTGAAAATTCATCTGAAAGTGAGTAAAGACCCGGATGACTTCATTCACCGCCTCAGCCTGTTATTTCCTGCGCGGCACTGCACCCACCATTCCTTCTCACACTGCCCTGAGGCCTGCTCCGCCTGTGGGGAGCCGCCCCATCTTAGCTGTCTGTAACACCGGCCTCAGTGGACTGTTGCAGCGCTGGTGTCCATCACCGGAAACCATAGGTGACGTAGTCGAAATACCACTCATCCGAAAAGAAGCCCAATATTTTGATGTGACAGCCCTGGGCACGGAACAGGTCCAGGCCACGACTGCATCCCCCGCGACACCTACACTGACCCGGCTCCGAGTAACCCCATTTCCCAGGGAGGGCGTCGCAACCTGGCGTAGTCGGCAGGATATCGTGCCCACAGCAACGGAAAAGGATAATCTCCATTGCCGACAGGTACTGTGCGCCTTTTCACAAAAAGACTGTCGTTATACACTTAAAGTGGCGCCGCCCAAGAAGAACGGACGCCATTATGTGCAAAAACAACAGCAACCAAAGTCCTCCCATCGTGGGCCTGGCTCCCCAATGGCGCCAAAAGTGCAGACCGCCCCCTCCAGCAGAGACAGTCCGCATAGTAGTGTCCGTCAAGACGGATGGGACGTCCCAAGGAGTGCCCGTCAGCCAGCCACCTTGGAGCCGCCCCAAAAGAAGGAGGAGAAACAGACCGCACCCAGCAGCAAAGATGGAAGCAGCAAAGGAGACGTCCTCCGTCGCTGGCCCACCTGTTGCTACCTCCCTCGGTATGGAGGGAATCTACCTGACCACGGAGGAGTCCGAGTTCCTCCGTGGTGAAACGCAGGAATTGACCCGGAGGGTCAAAGAGGCCCAGCGACTGGCCACCGCAGAGTGGAGAGAGGAGGAGTTGCGGAGGATCAGGGACTGCCACCAGAGCTCGTCGCGCCTGACAAGTGAGGCTCCAGCCCAGGTGGAGGAAGCCCAGGAGGCCCTGTGCAGCCCAAGTGCGGGTAAGGCTAAAACCCCTATCCCGGGCGCGGGACGCACCGAGGCCCTCCTAAGTATCCTGCCGGCACCCCTATCCCCGGGCGCCGTCGCATGGGAGCAGCTCCTGGCTCCAGAGGCTGAGGCCCAAGCCACCGCCACAGTCGGGGAACTGTTATGCCTCCCGACCCCCGATCCGGAAACGCCTGCACTAACCTGGGTGTCCACCTGCCCCAACCCGGACTGGGCCGCACCGATAGAGAGCCCGCAGCAAACCCCGTTGCAGCCACTGCCCGCGCCACTGGTCGCTTGCCCAGCAGCAGAAGAGTTTGCCTGGGATAATCGGGGGGGCGACCTGATGGGCTTCCCCCGGGAAACCAAGACCGGAGCGCGGAGACGGGAGGAGACTTGCCGAAAGGAGGTCCTCCAGTTCGAGAAAGAGCGACGGGAGAAGCGGGTCCGCTGTGAGCGTCTGGAGGTGCGCGCCAAGGCTGCTAAGTCGCAGGCCCGTCAGGCGGAGGCCGCCCGTCCAAGCCCCTGGGAAGAAGGCGTTATCGTGCGCTTCCACCAGGTGGCAGGATGGGGCTTCATTCGCAGCCCACAGTTCAACCAGGATGTGTTCGTCAACCAGCGGGAAGTCGAGCCGCGGCTGGAGCAGGGCCACCCTGGCCGGAACCTCTAACCCGGGCGATTTGGTGTCCTACACCCGCCACCACGGGGAGCGTGGGTGGTACGCCTTGGATGTCCACAGGGTGTTCAAGGAGGATGCCCCCACCCACCTACCTACAGAGGACCGGTCAGGCTCCGTCGGGAAAGATGAGCCATTTCCCTGGTGGGGATACCACTTTTAAGCAGCCCCCGGGAGATGCATCTCCCTGTTGAGTGAACGTTAGTGTGAACTGTTCCTTGTTTTCCTTTTTGCACTCGGATTGAGTTTAGAGAGACATTTGTCCCTGCGGACGCTGGCAGTAGACAGACTCATTTTTGTATATAGTTTTGCACCTATTAAGGTGCTCCCTATTGGTTTTATGCAAAACCCCTTCTACCTCAGACCTCAGAAGCAAAACCTGTCTGGAGTGGCTCTCCTGGAGGTCCAACTCGGGATCTCCATGCCCTGCAGCCACCCCAGGGCCTACGTTGAGGGTTTTGGACAGGTCCCTCATGCTGCTGAACTGACACTTTCTACCGTATTTTCTACAGAACTGTCTACATGCATAATGTCTCTTTAATGTTTTCCATACATGCTTAATGTCTCTTTGATGTTTTCTATATTTATATTATACATATATATATCATGCAATGTTAAAAGTATCCTAACCTCCCATAAAGGGAAGATTGTTTCATGTTTACAAAAACTTTTAAAAAAATTGAATGTCTGTACCAACTCTTTACTCTATTGCAGCCCGCGGACGTGCTGTGTTTCACCGGGGGGGAATGTGGCGCCCCTGAGGGTTCAGTCGCCACAGGGGTACTGCACCTCAGTTCGAGGTGTGGTATCTCCTCTTCCAGATAAGGATGGAGCATTTCTCAGACCCCACTTTACCACTCAACACTACACCACTCCTGTCCTGTAGGGGGCCTAAATGCACCAGGGTGCTGCCCCGGCCCGGGATAGAGGAGATGGGGGGAACCAAAGATAGGAGGAACCATGTAATGGGTGAGGGTGGAGGACACACTTTTAGGAAACACTTATTCATTCATATTTAATCTACGGCCATCTTTAGTTCAAGGTCTTTGATTGTGGTCTTCTGCCAGGGTCCAGCAAAAGTCTGCAGCTGACTGAAGATACACGGTCCTCGTACTCTGGCCTTGAGACGAGGAGCGGGTCAGAGTTAACCACTGTCTCTACCCGGTCAAGATCCTGACCTAAGAAGGCCTTGGAGGGGAGCAGAGGAGATAGGCTCCACAGGCAAAAGGATCCCAGGGGGATACGGACGGAGCAGAGTCGCCACCTGTATTCTTTACTCTGGCCTAGCCAGAGGGATTCCTGCTGCAAGAGGGGTGACCGGCCCCCGATATCTGACTTTGTTACTTCACGTCTCAGTCAAAAAAGCCCGGAGGCTTAGTGGATCCCAGGGGGATACGGACGGAGCGGCCTATGCCACCTGTATCTCTCACACTGCATTTATCCAGTGGGACCCTGCCTTACACCACGTTCGTACCACACACAGTCAGGAGAAGACTTAGTGGGAGAACAACCTACCAAGGAGAGGAACACACACCAGAGGGGTCTCGACAGGTGCTCCTGATCTACCTGGGAAGTGTTGAACCCCCTTCCCGGTGGCCGCAGTACGCTGTGTGTAGCAGAGAGAAGCTCTGCGGCTGAAAGTTCATCTGAAAGTGAGTAAAGACTCGGATGATTTCACACACCGCCTCAGCCTGTTATTTCCTGCGCGGCACTGCACCCACCATTCCTTCTCACACTGCCCTGAGGCCTGCTCCGCCTGTGGGGAGCCGTCCCATCTTAGCTGTCTGTAACACCGGCCTCAGTGGACTGTTGCAGCGCTGGTGTTCATCACCGGAAACCACAGGTGGCGTAGTCGAAATACCACTCATCCTAAAAGAAGCCCAATATTTTGATGTGACAGCCCTGGGCATGGAACGGGTCCAGGCCATGACTGATTTCCCCCCGACACCTACACTGACCCGGCTCCGAGTAACCCCATTTCCAAGGGAGGGCGTCGCACCTCTAGCTCCTCCTAAGAATGTCTGTTTGTTCCTCTAGCTCCTTCCTAGAATGTCTGTCTGCCTCTAGCTCCTCCCTAGAATGTCTGTCTGCCTCTAGCTCCTCGCTAGAATATCTCTTTCTTCCTCTAGCTCCTCCCTAGAATGCCTTTGTCTGCCTCTAGCTCCTCTCTAGAATGTCGGTCTCTGCCTCTAGCTCCTCCCTAGAATATCTCTTTCTTCCTCTAGCTCCTCCCTAGAATGTCTGTATCTGCCTCTACCTCCTCTCTAGAATGTCTGTGTCTTCCTCTAGCTCCTCCCTAGAATGTCTGTGTCTGCCTCTAGCTCCTCCCTAGAATGTCAGTGTATTCCTCTAGCTCCTCCCTAGAATGTCAGTGTATTCCTCTAGCTCCTCCCTAGAATGTCTATGCATTCCTCTAGCTCCTCCCTAGAATGTCTGTGTCTGCCTCTTGCTCTTCCTCCTCTCCATAGAATTTTAGAAGCACCAACTGTCACCATCTGTCTTCACTGAATACAGATATTACCCCTGAATTTAGAATGAAAGATCGGTCCAAGAGGAGAAAGAAGTAGATTTCTCTGATAAAATATATTACAACGTTTCTTATTTTCATGTGTATAATTGATTTATGAAATAATAAATAAAACTACGGTTACACTTTAAGCCTTTATCTACTGAAAAATTCATCAACATCAATACAAAACTGAGCCATATCAAGTTGTTTTGTGGGATCTGGTTTCCTTCCACATTCTCAAAAAGATGTTTAGGTTCAGACCACATCTAGGTCTCAATGACCCAGACGTATGTACAGCTGTAGCTGCCGTCAACAGTACTGGCACGGTGCTGTACGCCGTAGTGTCGTATCGCTATTATATCTGTGTATCCTGCACTAACTGACTGCGGGAGTTGGCTACACAGGGTTTGTAATTTATAACCATGGAACATGCATAACAAAACGATAGGAGATTTGCCATATTGCTTAATTTTTTTAGTTTCTTGCCATATTCTTGACATTTTAATGATCCTTTAGGCATTCGGAAAAGTTGACTTCTATCTTTGATGATTGCAATTTTAGGTTTCTAAATTCCAGTTGAAATGAAAACACTGAATGGACTGAACCGAAACAGACGCTAGGTGGATCACAAGTAAGTGTAGAAGAGCCTAAATAATACCGCCATATATCGCCTGGACTGGTCTAGTTCAGGAGAAAGTAGGGCGAGGGGGAAAAAGAAGGGACATGGAGAGGAAGTTTTTGGCGTTCCTCCATTCCTCCCTGCAACCAGGAGAAGCTTCTACAGTAATGAGGACGTCTTTTGTGATTGTGAGAAGTACAAGGGCTTGTGCCAGATACCTTATGTAATAAAAAAGGACGTCATGGACCCGTGAGAAAAAACTCTGGCTGCAAAATCCACATTTGTCTTTCCATATTTTTGCTCTCGGCTCGACATATCATTAAAGGTGTGGTGCAAGATTAATAGCTCGAAAAAATAAAAACATGATTTTGCCACACAATGTCACGAGATGTGTATGCTAGGTGGGTATGTATGGCCGCCCGGTGGTTGTGATATGAACAACAGTCTCTTGAGATTGTAGTAATATTTAGAGTTTGGCGCATTGATTCGCGGGTCAGCGGTCCATTGGTCAGTAGTCTCTGGCCGCTGGACGGGAGGCTCGTGAATCTCTTACTTATTGGGATTCCCTGTGCGGCTTTTCATTACCTACTCTGGTGTGATGCCATGTGTACATCATGTCAAGAAGATATACATGTGACGCGCCCCTGGGCCTGTGTCGCGCTGCGTTGCGCACGCGGGAGCTTACCCGGAGCCGGATCTCTTGAGGGTAGTAGTCTCGTGGCGGTGACCCGGTCCGTGCCCAGGGAGTCAAACTAAGTGTCAGTCTATGGCAGTAGATGTTAACTTGATCGACTACGCCACCCATTGAGTGCGGCTTTGAAGCCGCCGCTGCAGAACAGTCCACTGAGGCCAGGTGTATAAGGATGTGCAGCGTGGTGGTATAACCCCCAACGGGAGGGGTATGGCCTCAGGGCAGCAGGGATAGATGATGGGGGTGATGGTGGTACACGAGCGCAACAAAGACAACTCGGAGTCTTGGTGGTGCAGTTCAGGGTCTTTACTCACGGTTACTCGGTTACTGCTCCAGGCCACCGCTGCAGAGGTGGCCGCCTGTGTCGCGCTGTGCTCACCAGGTGAGGGGCTCGGTTAACTCCCAGGTCTTTCTGGAGTGTTTTGCAGGACCCCCTTTATGTCCCCTGTCTCTGGTCTTCAACCCCACTAGTGACCACGCTTATGTCCAGCTGCCTCGGACCTTCTTGGTGGGCAAACGTTGGCCTGCGTTTCCCAGGTCCTATGTGGTGCCTTTCTAGCGGGTGTGGTGAGGGGCTGCTCCACATGTAATGTCGCAGCCTCCGGTTCTTAGTTGAGGGTAGTTTCTCTCCTCCACTAATTTGGGATCCGGTACCCATCTTCTTAACCTGACCCCCCTACTCAGGTAGCGGCGGGCGTGTGGTGGCTACCAGCCAGTCCACACCCCTGGGGTCCCCTCTGTCCTTCCTGGAGCCCAGTCTGCTCCTCTTCCTCCTTCTTCCCTCCTCCAGGCTCAGGCCTCCTGACAGGGCCTGCCTGTGGAGCAGAGCCCATAAAGCAGCTCTGCTCCCTGTCTTCTCCTCTCTCAACTCCCTCCCCTTCCAAGAAGGTGCCTCCCTTTATACTCCTGTACAGAGTGCACCCAGGATCTACTTCCCCCACGCACACACTACCGGGTTCCCTTCTCTAGGTGTTCCCTCCCCCCACTCCAGCCAGGGACATGCTCACTCGTGCCTGCATAACTAATGGGAGCACCGTCGAGCTGTCCCCCAGAAATGTGGTGTAGTGCATGTGGGTGTTAGGGTCCTGAGCCACACTCCATCCTTACCTGGAAGTGAGATATCGCACATCTGGGTGAGATGCAATACCTCTGTAGCAACCGAACCCTCGGGGTGCTACATTCCCCCCTGGCAAAACCCAGCACGTCCGCGGGCTGGAACTGAGCAAAAGACAGGGTATACATTAGAACATGCAAATTTTTCATAAACAACAAGTATAACAGGTATCAACATTTAGTTTCCCTTTATGGGAACGGCTCTCTCTTAAACGGTATAAGTGCATATGTACTGTTCTGGAACTCTTTTTCATAGTAACACATTCTAGCATATACATTTTTCATATAAAACATTTCTAGCAGCAGATCCACGAAGAAGTCTCTTTATAACAGGTCACAGTTTATTCTGCAACCAGGTGTCCATTTTCCTAAAACAGGGAGACGTAACCAGGTAGGGGTCTGTCCTGCCCCGAGTCCTTAACAGTCTTTTAGTCCATCCTGGGTTACGCTCCACTAACTGTACAAAGGATTCCCGGTAAATCCACCAAGGACTCCTATACATTACTAGAAACACATAATTATTTACAGGATATGGCCGCTCTCAGTCCTCGGCCAGGTAGGGGTGGCTGTTCTCAGTCCCCAGCCAGTTAGAGGGAAAAGGGGTGGCTGTTCTCAGTCCCCAGCCAGGTAGGGGGTAAGGGAAACAGTTCTCTTTCTGTCCCAACGGGGACCACACTCTTAGTGGAAACAGTCCCACAACAGTCCTTATACCCGGTCGGGTAACTATTTACATCTCCTCTTTTACCGTTTACGATTAACGGTGTGCTCCACACGCTCCTTTCTCTTTCTCAGGTTCAGACCCGTCCGGGCCCTCTTGGTACTCGGGGTCTGAGTGGTACTGTTAATGACGCCCGGGGTCAGGGGGTGCGACTTTGGGCCTGGGCGCGGGCTAGTGGTGGCAGTGCCCAGGTCTGGAGGGCTCGGCTGCAGGGCTTGTTGCGGGGTCTGGAGCAGGTCTGCGTCTGCAGCGCCCGGGATCGGCGGCTCCACCGGGTGGCCCGGGAGCAGGCTGACGCTGGCAGCGTCCGGGACAGGGAGACTCCTCTTACCTGCTCCCGCGACCGCTCCTGCGTCACGCGTCTTCTCCTGGTGCTGGTCGGGGCCCGCGACGGCTGGGGCGCTGCCGATGCTGGGCAGCTTAGTCTGCTGCCGGTCCGCCATCTTGCTGTCCGTTCCTGGTGTCCTCCTCCCCCCTGGTGGACCGTGGCCTACCTGGCGATGATCCTCTTCCGTAGGCCGCGGCTCCGCAGTTGATCATCAGGGTCGAGGACCTTCCGTCGCGCTCGTGTGACGTCGGCGTCTGCTGGGCTCCTTCCAGGACCTTACGCAACGTCCGGACGTGAGGCGGGACTTCAGTTCTCGCGCGCTTTCGGAGTCCACGCCCCTCTTCTTCCCGCGCGGCGTCCTTAAGATGGCGCTGAATGGCGGGAAAACTCCACAGATGGCGGGAAGAAGGCTGAAGATGGCGCCGGATGGCGGGAAAACTTCACGGATGGTAAGTTTTAAAAGTCTCTTTTTCAGGCAGTACCCGGTGGTTGCGGGCACGAAATCCTGCCGACTACGCCAAAAAGTTGACGCGCCCCTGGGCCTGTGTCGCGCTGCGTTGCGCACGCGGGAGCTTACCCGGAGCCGGATCTCTTGAGGGTAGTAGTCTCGTGGCGGTGACCCGGTCCGTGCCCAGGGAGTCAAACTAAGTGGCAGTCTATGGCAGTAGATGTTAACTTGATCGACTACGCCACCCGTTGAGTGCGGCTTTGAAGCCGCCGCTGCAGAACAGTCCACTGAGGCCAGGTGTATAAGGATGTGCAGCGTGGTGGTATAACCCCCAACGGGAGGGGTATGGCCTCAGGGCAGCAGGGATAGATGATGGGGGTGATGGTGGTACACGAGCAACAAAGACAACTCGGAGTCTTGGTGGTGCAGTTCAGGGTCTCGGTTAACTCCCAGGTCTTTCTGGAGTGTTTTGCAGGACCCCCTTTATGTCCCCTGTCTCTGGTCTTCAACCCCACTAGTGACCACGCTTATGTCCAGCTGCCTCGGACCTTCTTGGTGGGCAAACGTTGGCCTGCGTTTCCCAGGTCCTATGTGGTGCCTTTCTAGCGGGTGTGGTGAGGGGCTGCTCCACATGTAATGTCGCAGCCTCCGGTTCTTAGTTGAGGGTAGTTTCTCTCCTCCACTAATTTGGGATCCGGTACCCATCTTCTTAACCTGACCCCCCTACTCAGGTAGCGGCAGGCGTGTGGTGGCTACCAGCCAGTCCACACCCCTGGGGTCCCCTCTGTCCTTCCTGGAGCCCAGTCTGCTCCTCTTCCTCCTTCTTCCCTCCTCCAGGCTCAGGCCTCCTGACAGGGCCTGCCTGTGGAGCAGAGCCCATAAAGCAGCTCTGCTCCCTGTCTTCTCCTCTCTCAACTCCCTCCCCTTCCAAGAAGGTGCCTCCCTTTATACTCCTGTACAGAGTGCACCCAGGATCTACTTCCCCCACGCACACACTACCGGGTTCCCTTCTCTAGGTGTTCCCTCCCCCCACTCCAGCCAGGGACATGCTCACTCGTGCCTGCATAACTAATGGGAGCACCGTCGAGCTGTCCCCCGGAAATGTGGTGTAGTGCATGTGGGTGTTAGGGTCCTGAGCCACACTCCATCCTTACCTGGAAGTGAGATATCGCACATCTGGGTGAGATGCAATACCTCTGTAGCAACCGAACCCTCGGGGTGCTACACATGCATAAGGCATGTGTTCAGTGTGTGTGTGTGATGTGTATACGGCATGTGTTCAGTGTGTGATGTGTATACGGCATGTGTTCAGTGTGTGTGATGTGTATATGTAGCACCCCGAGGGTTCGGCCGCTACAGGGGTATTGCACCTCAGACCAGAGGTGTGATATTCCACTCCCAGTAAGGATGGAGTATGGACCAGGGCTCAGTCAGCTGCATACAGCACACACACCCCATTTCCCAGGGACAGCTCAACGGTGCTCCCACTAGACAGAAGTGCAGGCACGACCGACTATGTCCCTGACTGGAGTGGGGAGGGGAGGTGGAACACCCAGTGCTCTAGGGGCAGATAGGGGTTGGTTCCTGAGCGTAGGAAGGAGCCCATTGGTTGCTGGTCACCTGGACTCATGGCTAGAGGGAAGTATAAAAGGGAGGAGCCATCTTAGATCTGGGTTCAGTCTGTGGGGAGAAGTTGAGAGGAGAGCTGACAGGGAGCAGCAGCTCAGGCTGAGTGCTGCTCCAGAGGCAGGCCTAGAGAAGAGGCCGGAGCCTGAGAGGAGAAGGAGAAGTGGGCCTAGAGAAGAGGCCGAGGAAGGAGGGGGAACAGGAGGAGAAGGAACAAGAAAGGAAGAGAGAGAGGAACAGAGGGGCTCAGGAACAAGAAGGTGTAAGTGACCCTAAGAACCCACGAGAATACAGGGTGAAGGGTCAGGCAGATTAAGGGTACCGGATCCCAAGTTGGTGGAGGAGAAACAACCCTCAGCCAAAGACCGGAGGTCGTGATCATTTATTGGTGCGACACCTCATCAAACCTGCTAGGAAGCCACCATATAGGACAGCGGGGAAACGGGGCCCACGTTTACCTGCGCAGGTCCGCGGCAGGTGGACAAAATTGGGTCACTGGTGAGGCAGGCCAGAGAAAGGAAAGAAGGGGGTCCTGTGCCATATTCCTGAACTGCCTGGGAGTTGACCGAGCCCCACACCTGGTGGACGCAGCACGGCTCGGGCAGTCATTGCCAGCTGAAGTGACTTGGATATTAACCGTGAGTAAAGACCCTGGACTGCAGTACGTTGTCTGTGTGCTTTTTCGCTCCTCCGGCACTACCGGTACTGGGACTCTCACCACCATCACCCCCACTATCCACTACACTGCCCTGGGGCCGCACTCTTCCTGTGGGGAGTCACACTACCCCAGCTGCACACCTCATCAGCCCCAGCGGTCTGCATGCAGCAGCGGTTCCTAATAACCGCAATCCACGGGTGTCGTAGTCGGACATTATCTAAAGTACAGTAGCAGACTACCATTGGTCAGACCACCCTGAGCCGCGGGACCGGGCCGCCACTACTACTCCCAGCGTCTCCCTATTGCCCGGTCCCGCGTGTCCCATGGCCCAGGGGACGGGTCAGCTTTGGCGTAGTCAGCAGGATTTAGTGCCCGCTAACAACGGGTACTGCGCGCCTGAAAAGAGACTGTTTCGTTGTACTAAAGATGGCGCCCGCCCTAGAAGAACGAGCGCCATAATGTGCGCGCCGAAAGACCACAGGAGGCCGCCTCCCATCGTGGGCCGGGTCCCAGAATGGCGCCAAAGAGGAAGCCCGCCCCCAACAACCATGAGCACGGCTGTAGAAATGTCCGTCAACGTGGGGGGGCTGCCCCTGAGAGTGATTGTCAGCAGAATGCCCCAGGACCACCCCCAATGGGGGCGGAAAGAGAAGAAAACTGCGGGGCAGGGGGTGGTCTGGATCAGTTTGGCCAGGCCGCACCCGGAGATGGAGAAAGGAACCAGCTCCAGCACTTTGGCAAGGGGCCTGCTGCAAGCCACACCACCATACAGCCTCACCGAGCTGCTAGCCCACCTCCCCAAGGAGGACCCCGAGTATGCACGGGCGGCGCTGGAGGAGTTGGACCGGAGAATGGTCCGGGCGCAGCAGGACGTGATCGCCGGGTGGAAAGAAGAAGTGGCCCGGCGGGCTGTGACCCTGCAGCAGGAGGCGCCGTTGACGTCCAGCAGCACACCAGCCACCGGGGACAGTGACGGCAGAGCGGAGGCTGAAGACGACGCCGCGGAGGAGGCTGCGACAGCAGAGGCAGGTAACGGAGACGCCCCTACCCCGAACCCTGGGGCCGCCGACCTGCCCCTGCACCCTGTTGCGGAGCCCAACGTACCTGGACCCGCCGTCGACACCGTGCCTCCACCGCCACCAACCGGTCCCCAGGCCGTCGACGCTGCCAGAGAACCCCGCCCCACGCCGTGCCCTCTGACCCCGGGCGTGCTTAGCAAACCACTGTCGCAGGCCCGGCCGCAAGGCCTAGCGCCCCCGGGCGCCGCTGCCCCTACGGAGTCCCCTGCACCCGCTGTACCACCCCAAGGTGCAACTATGAAACGCCCAGCGCGGGCCTGGTCGCAAGGCCGCGTACCCCCGGGCCCCGCCAACCCGCTCGCGCCCCCTGCCTCTGCAGTACCACCACTGGGCGCAGATCTCTTCGCCCAACACACCAGTACGGATGGGCTGCCTTTCATCTGGCCCCCCGAGTTTGTCAACCCCCGCTTTCGGAGGAGCCCGACCGCGGAGGTTGAAGTACCATCTGAGCCCCTCATACCTGCTCCGGCGCCTCAGGAAACCCCCGAGCTGCCGTTGGAGGATGCCGAGTTTGAATGGGACCCCACAGGGGAGGACCTAATGGGGTTCACGAAGGAAACACGGGCGGACGCAGCCGAACGGCGGGAGGCCTGCCGCCAACAGCTGGAAATGTTTGAGAGGGAGCAGTGAAACGGCGCGTGAAACAAGAGAAGCTGCAGGTCCAGAGCGCGGAGCAGAAAATGAAGGCCCGGCGAGATCCCCGAACTGCCCGCAGTCCCCGAGTCACTGGGACTGTTGTGAAGTTCCAGATGGAGCGCGGCTGGGGTTTCATCCGAGACCCTGAGACCATCAGCGATGTGTTCGTGACGAGGAGAGATGTGGAGAGCCACCTGCCGGAGGGTCATCGAGGGCGAGATCTGTTTCCAGGGGATGTGGTGTCTTACACCCGACACCAAGGCGTGAAGGGATGGTACGCCCTCCACGTCCACAGAGTAGTAGAGGAGGAGGAGCAGCACTACTCGGACTCTGAGTACCAGGAGGGCCCGGACGGGCCTGAAGATCATGAGGAAGAAGGAGCATCAGGAGGACACCGTTACCAGTGAACGGTAAAGTGGAATTGTACATAGTTACCCGTCAGGGTACAGAGAACTGTTATAGAACTGTTATGGAACTGTTGACTGTGTGCAAGTTAACCCCCTACATCCCCCAACAGGCTGAGGACTGTGAGCAGCCATTCCCCTTCCCAAAACTGGCCGAGGACTGAGAACGGCCAATTCCTTGTAAATAGTTGCGCTTCCTAAAGCGCCCCCTACTGGTTTTATAAAAAGACTACCACGTCTACCTCGGGACAGGTAGTCCCTCACGTTTACAAGTTTGCTAAAGTTTTTGCACTTAGAAGAATGAACACCTGGTCGCAAGTTGCACCGCGGCCATGATCCAAGAATACAAGAATGTGTTTTGCCTAAAGATGTTTTATGTGAAGAGTTTAATATGCTGCTAGAAAATGTTTTACATAATCTTGAAACCGTTTTATATGACAAAGTGACAAAAGAGTTCCAGTAGTGTTAAAAATGTTTTTTTAATGCCTAGTGAAAGAAAAGTGTTTCCCATAAAGGGAATTGAACTGTGTCGTCCGTTTCTAAATGTAAAAAGTTATTGGAAAAGTTTTTGCATGTCCTGTATTCAACTGTTTTTGCTCTTTTCCAGCCCGAGGAAGCGCTGTGGTTTACCGGGGGGAAATGTAGCGCCCCGAGGGTTCGGCCGCTACAGGGGTATTGCACCTCTGCCAGAGGTGTGATATTCCACTCCCAGGTAAGGATGGAGTATGGACCAGGGCTCAGTTAGCTGCATAAAGCACACACACCCCATTTCCGAGGGACAGCTCAACGGTGCTCCCACTAGACAGAAGTGCAGGCACGACCGACTATGTCCCTGACTGGAGTGGGGAGGGGAGGTGGAACACCCAGTGCTGTAGGGGCAGATAGGGGTTGGTTCCTGAGTGTAGGAAGGAGCCCATTGGTTGCTGGTCACCTGGGCTCATGGCTAGAGGGAAGTATAAAAGGGAGGAGCCATCTTAGATCTGGGTTCAGTCTGTGGGGAGAAGTTGAGAGGAGAGCTGACAGGGAGCAGCAGCTCAGGCTGAGTGCTGCTCCAGAGGCAGGCCTAGAGAAGAGGCCGGAGCCTGAGAGGAGAAGGAGAAGTGGGCCTAGAGAAGAGGCCGAGGAAGGAGGAGAAGTGGGAACAGGAGGAGAAGGAACAAGAAAGGAAGAGAGAGAGGAACAGAGGAGCTCAGGAACAAGAAGGTGGAAGGGACCCTAAGAACCCACGAGAATACCGGGTGAAGGGTCAGGCAGATTAAGGGTACCGGATCCCAAGTTGGTGGAGGAGAAACAACCCTCAGCCAAAGACCGGAGGTCGTAATCATTTATTGGTGCGACACCTCATCAAACCTGCTAGGAAGCCACCATATAGGAAAGCGGGGAACGGGGCCCACGTTTACCTGCGCAGGTCCGCGGCAGCTGGACAAAAGTGGATCACTGGTGAGGCAGGCCAGAGAAAGGAAAGAAGGGGGTCATGTGCCATATTCCTGAACTGCCTGGGAGTTGACCGAGCCCCACACCTGGTGGACGCAGCACGGCTCGGGCAGTCATTGCCAGCTGAAGTGACTTGGATATTAACCGTGAGTAAAGACCCTGGACTGCAGTACGTTGTCTGTGTGCTTTTTCGCTCCTCCGGCACTACCGGTACTGGGACTCTCACCACCATCACCCCCACCATCCACTACACTGCCCTGGGGCTGCACTCTTCCCGTGGGGAGTCACACTACCACAGCTGCACACCTCATCAGCCCCAGCGGTCTGCATGCAGCGGCGGTTCCTAATAACTGCAATCCACGGGTGGCGTAGTCGGACATTATCTAAAGTACAGTAGCAGACTACCATTGGTCTGACCACCCTGAGCCGCGGGACCGGGCCGCCACTACTACTCCCAGCGTCTCCCTATTGCCCGGTCCCGCGTGCCCCACGGCCCAGGGGGCGAGTCATATACGGCATGTGTTCAGTGTGTGATGTGTATACGGCATGTGTTCAGTGTGTGTGATGTGTATACGGTATGTATTCAGTGTGTGTGTGATGTGTATACGGGATGTATTCAGTGTGTGTGTGATGTGTATACAGCATGTGTTCAGTGTGTGATGTGTATACGGCATGTGTTCAGTGTGTGATGTGTATACGGCATGTGCTCAGTGTGTGATGTGTATACGCCATGTGTTCAGTGTGTGATGTGTATACGGCATGTGCTCAGTGTGTGATGTGTATACGCCATGTGTTCAGTGTGTGATGTGTATACGGCATGTGTTCAGTGTGTGATGTGTATACGGCATGTGCTCAGTGTGTATGTGTATACGGCATGTGTTCAGTGTGTGTGTGATGTGTACACGGCATGTGTTCAGTGTGTGTGATGTGTATACGGCATGTGTTCAGTGTGTGATGTGTATACGGCATGTGTTCAGTGTGTGTGTGATGTGTATACGGCATGTGCTCAGTGTGTGTGATGTGTATACGGCATGTGTTCAGTGTGTGATGTGTATACGGCATGTGTTCAGTGTGTGTGTGATGTGTATACGGCATGTGTTCAGTGTGTGTGATGTGTATACGGAATGTGTTCAGTGTGTGATGTGTATACGGCATGTGTTCAGTGTGTGATGTGTATACGGCATGTGATCAGTGTGAGATGTGTATACGGCATGTGTTCAGGGTGTGTGTGATGTGTATACGGCATGTGTTCAGTGTGTGTGTGATGTGTATACGGCATGTGTTCAGTGTGTGATGTGTATACGGCATGTGTTCAGTGTGTGATGTGTATACGGCATGTGTTCAGTGTGTGATGTGTATACGGCACGTGTTCAGTGTGTGTGTGATGTGTATACGGCATGTGTTCAGTGTGTGTGTGATGTGTATACGGCATGTGTTCAGTGTCTCGTCCGTTTCTAAATGTAAAAAGTTATTGGAAAAGTTTTTGCATGTCCTGTATTAAACTGTTTTTGCTCTTTTCCAGCCCGAGGACGTGCTGTGGTTTACCGGGGGGGGAGTGTAGCGCCCCGAGGGTTCGGCCGCTACAGGGGTATTGCAGTAATAAGTAATAATACCTACAATAAAGACCCTGGACTGTTTGAAATGGACTCTGAACTCTTACTATTGCGGCCTGCACCATCACCCCCAGGATCCACCTACACTGCCCTGAGGCTACACTCTTCCCGTGGGGAGTTATCCTACCCCTGTGCTGCACACCAACACCAGACCCAGCGGTCTGCCTTGCAGCGGCGGTTATCCCTGACCGCAATCCACGGGTGGCGTAGTCGGACATTCAAAATACTGATAAATAGACTGCCACAATTTGGTCTGACCACCCTGAGCCACGGGATCGGGTTGCCACTACTACCCCCAGCATCGTACAGAAGCCCGGTTCCGGGTACCCCACGGCCCAGGGGGCGAGTCAGCTTTGACGCAGTCGGCAGGATTGTGACCAACCTGCCACAAACGGGTATTGCGTGCCTGAAAAAGACTTTATACATACCTGAGTGAAGTTTGCCGCCATTCGGGGCCATTTCCCGCCAATCGGAGCCGTTTCCCGCCATCGGGCGCCATCTTCGGGACGCCGTGCGGGAAGAAGAGGGGCGTGGACGTCAAAAACGCACGAGACCTGAAGCTCCGTCCTAAACTGAGACGCTGAGCAAGGTCCTGGAAGGAGATCCAGCGGACGCCGACGTCATCACCGAGCGACGCAAGGTCCTCGCCCAGAGCATCGCGAGCGGAGCCGCGGCCTACAGAAGAGGATCGCCGGAAGGTAGGCCACGGTTGACTAGGGGGGAGGAAGATGTCGGACTCGGAGGGACCCTCTACCACCAGCGTAGCCGCTGCCGCTGTGATGCCGTTTTCTATGCCCTATATCCCCGGAGCGGCCTGGCTGCCACAGTATGCCGGCGAGTCGCATACCTTGGGCGACTTTAAAGAAAGGCTGTATAGCCTGTTCAAAGTTTATCCCCTGACAGAAGGACAGAAAGTAAGCATACTGATAGGGCAGTTAACGGGTGCGGCCCAGCGGGAGGTAAAGTCTTGGACAGCTGAGGAGAAAAGGACTGTAAGGGGGGGTTCTGACCCGTCTACGGGACACCTTTGATACCCGTACCTCCGCTGAAATCAAAATTCGGTTCTATGGATGTAAGCAGCGAGCTCAAGATAACATCAGAGATTATGCCCTAAATTTACAGGAAGCCTTGGGGGCAATTAAGCAAGCTGACTCTGGCAGCGTGCAGGATCCAGATAAACTATTGACTGACTAGTTCATAGAAGGTCTGCTGTCCAGCGCCCACAGAACTCAGCTGCGCCTCATGGCCCTACAGAACCCCGATTTGACTTTTGCACAGTTCAAAGATAGGGCCATCCGGGTGCTCCGAGAACCTGCACCGGGTGACGCTGTAGCTTCCCGGCGCCCTGCCATCACTTACCACCAGGGGGTGGCGCCCTACCCCACAGACCTTGTGGGGGCTGATGCGCAGGCCCTAAACCCATCCCCGCCTGCAAACTTGCACCATCAGGTCCAAGAACTAACAAAGAGTGTTGCTGCATTGACCAGGACCGTACAGTCGTTACAGATGGACCCGTCAGACCCAATCAAGCTGGCTTCCAGTCCGGAGGATGTCCCGTGGCGTCGACAGAGGAGGATCCCGTCATTCAGAGGGAGGCCCACCGACCGTTACACTGAGGGTGGACAGCCGATTTGCCGCCGTTGCAGCCAGCCGGGACACGTAGCCAGGTACTGTACTTTAAATGGGTCCGACCTGGGGCAGAGGGCCAACCCCCAGGCATAAGGTCATCAGGCCCGTCTAATTGGCGTGATAAGTACGTGGGGGGACGCCCAGTCTTACCCGTAGTGCTGGACGGTATCCCCATGAGTGCACTGCTGGACACCGGGTCCCAAGTGACTACCATCCCCTATGTACTTTTTAAGCAGTATTGGAGTGACACTGACATAACCCGCTATCCAGACAATGACTTGAGCATCATCGCCAGCAATGGCCAGCCCGTGCCGCAGGTGGGGTTCAGAGAGATGACCAATAAGATTGGTAAAGTTGAACTGCCGGCACAGGGAGTGATCATTGTGGACATTGACCGTCGAGAAAGTCACCCTAAAATAAACTTGGGTACTAACGTGATTGAAAATTGTCTTTCAGAAGTAATTGTAATTTTGCAGCAGGTAGCGATGAATGCGAGCTCCAGCCAACAGAGGGTCCTCCAGAAAGAGATAAGAGCCCTGATGAGACGGCAACAGGTAGAACTGTCTGGTGGTGAGATTGGTAGCGTGAGGATGAGCGACCCGTTCCCCATTGCCATGCCTCCCAAAAGTGAAATGATGATCTGGTGTCGGACTGCAATCGGGTTAAGAGGGAGAGACTACCAAGCCATGGTAGAACCCGTGTATTCAGACAGCAGGCCCACCATTTTGACAGCCCGGGGGGTGGTTGATGTCCGTCATGGGAGGGTGCCCGTCCGCATCCTCAACATTGGGGAGAGGGAGGTACACTTACCCAGGTACGCTACACTCGCCAAACTATTTGTTGTCGAACACAAAGCTATCAGGGCCGTGGAACCCTTGCCTCCATCTCCACAGGCGGAGGGTAATGGCTCCCAGAAACAAAAGGAGGACTGGTGCCAGAAACTCCATGTGGGTGCTGACTCCACTCCCTTGCACCAAAAACAAGGAGTCTACCGGGTGGTTCAGGAGTACGAGAGAATCTTTAATAAGCACCCGCTAGACTTCGGCAGAGTGAAAGGGGTAGAACACCACATCCCCACGGGGAGCCACCCACCATTAAAAGAGAGACACAGGCCTGTACCCCCTGCACATTATCAGAACGCAAAGGGCATGCTGAGAGAAATGAAAGAAGCTGGGTCATTAGAGATAGCTGTAGCCCCTGGGCAGCCCCCTTGGTTCTGGTAAAAAAGAAAGACGGTACCATGAGAATGTGCGTGGACTATAGACAAGTCAATCGTATCACCCATAAAGACGCATACCCGTTGCCTAGAATAGAGGAGTCTGTGGCCGCACTAAAATCAGCTAATCTCTTCTTTACTTTGGACCTTACTAGCGGGTACTGGCAGGTTCCTGTGGCAGAGGCTGACAAGGAGAAGACCGCCTTCACCACCCCGATGGGATTAAGTGAATTCAACTGTATGCCATTCAGGCTCTGCAACGCACCCGGGACCTTCCAGAGGCTGATGGAATGCTGTCTAGGGCACCGAAACTTCGAGACGGTCCTACTTAACCTGGACGACGTGATTGTATATTCGAAGACCTACGAGGACCATCTAAAACACCTGGCAGAGGTGTTCGAAGCCCAGGCAGGCTATGGCCTGAAGGTGAAGCCCTCAAAGTGTCACCTGTTGAAACCGAAGGTACAGTACCTGGGACACGTGGTGAGTGCAGAGGGAGTAGCCCCCGACCCCGACAAGGTTACAGTAATCAAGAGCTGGCCAAGCCCCTCTAACATCAAAGAAGTGAGGCAATTCCTCGGGTTGGTAGGCTACTACCGAAGGTTCATCCCCGGGTTCACCAAGATGGCAGCCCCTATGCAGGACCTCCTTATAGGACAATCTAAGACCAGAAGCCAAAAGACACCCTTCAAGTGGGACAAGCCAGAAGAGGAGTTCTTCCGCCAGCTGAAGATGGCCCTCACGGGGAATGAGATCCTGGCCTACCCCAATTATGGCCAGCCTTTTATCCTCCACACCGATGCCAGTAATGTGGGGCTAGGAGCCGTACTGTCCCAAAACCAACAGGGCAGAGAAAGGGTGATCGCGTATGCCAGCCGGAAGCTGAGGCCCACTGAAAGAAACCCAGAGAATTACAGCTCCTTCAAGCTAGAATTCTTGGCAGTGGTGTAGGCCATCACAGAATGGTTTAAACATTACCTGACCTCCGCAAAGTTCACTGTGTACACGGACAACAACCCATTGACACACCTGGACAATGCGAGACTTGGTGCCCTAGAGCAGCGGTGGATGGCCCGGCTATCAAATTATGATTTCACAATCAAATACCGGGCGGGCAGAACCAACGCCAATACAGATGCCCTATCAAGAATGCCCCACCTACCCGAAGGAGAAGAGGACTCAGAAGAGCTGGAGGAAGTAGAGCTCTCCACCGGTATGGGGCCACTCAGTATTCTCACCGGGTAAGAGACAAAGACCTAACCACCGTCATGTTCAATCCCTTACCCCACCACGGCTGGGCTGAAACGCAAGACAGTGACCCTGCAATTCGCCTGGTGAAAGACCTGTTGACCCAGGCAGACGCTAGCCCTGGCCCGGACGCTCCAGAGGAAGCCAAGCAGTTATGGAAGGAGAAAAGCAGCCTGTTCCTCTATGAGGGTAAGCTGTGCAGAAGGCTTGTCAACCACCGGACGCACGAGCTGACCTGGCAGGTAGTGGTTACAAGACAAGATGCAGCAATGGTCCTGGAGGCCTACCATGATAGAGCAGGGCACTTCGGGTGGAAGAAACTGGAGTTCCTACTGAGAGAGCGGTTCTACTGGGTCGGTATGAGAGGGGCCATAGAGAAGTGGTGCAGGGACTGCGGCCCATGTAACCTCAGAAGGAAGGATGGTACCAGCCAGAAGACACCCTTAAGGCCCATCATCACCAGGCAGCCTCTTGAGCTGGTTGCTGTGGACCATGTAAAATTGGCTCCAAGCCGGTTGGGCTACGTCTATGCCCTGACAATAGTGGACCACTATTCCCGGTTCCTGGTGGTGGTTCCCGTTAAAGACTTGACAGCTCAAACAGCGGCCAGAGCCTTCCAACAACACTTCTGCCGTCCACACGGGTATCCAAAACAGGTCTTGACAGATCAAGGTCCAGCGTTCGAGGCGGAAATCTTCCAGGAGTTCTGCAACCTCTACGGCTGTAAGAAGATTCGGACAATGCCTTACCACCCGCAAACCAACGGGTTGTGTGAGAAAATGAATAATATCGTCATTGATCTCCTCAAGACGTTGCCCATGGAAGAACGCAGCCTGTGGCCGGAGAAGCTGTCAGACCTGATAGACTTATACAACCATATCACGGTGAATGCTACCAACTGCACCCCGGCTTACCTGATGCGAGCAAGACCAGGTAAGCTGCCTATGGACCTGGAGATGGGAGTCCTGACACCCGAGGACACCTCCCCAGATGCAGACTGGAATACGGAACGGCATGTACAGTACAAGAAGGTACATGAGAGTGTGGAGAGGAGTCTGGCTCAAGCGAGAGAAAAGCAAAAGAGGCTCTTCAACCAATACCCCCCTGCTGGTCCCCTGGAACCTGGTGAGCAGGTCCTGAAGCGGAAGAGGAAGCTTCACAAGCTAGATGACCAGTGGGAGAGGGACCCGTACACAGTACTGCCGTCCAACCACGACAACCCGAAGGTATATGTAATTACCAAGGATGGAGGAGAAACCACTAGCACTGTCTCCAGAGACCACCTAAAATGGTGCCCCGAGCAACTGCAGAGTCAAAGTGAAGATCAAGATGACCTTGAGCCTGCAGTGGACAAGGAAGAAACGATCAGCACAGTACTTGGAGAGTTCCCCCGGTCCTGGACTCGGATAAACGACGCAATAGTGGTACCCGTCCTACACTTCCTTCAACCAACCCAGCAGGAGCCTACAGGAGAGCAGGAAGAACAAGAGGAACAAGCAGCCCCAGAAGCAGAAGAACCCATGCCAGCAGCCCAGGAGAGTCAACCCTCTGCTGACAGTGAGCCTGCCATGCCTGTGGTAAGCCAAAGGACCCGCAGACAGCTGCCTGCCCTGCCTGTAAACCCAGCTGGTAGCTGTACCCTAAATGCTAGTGGGGAAAGCCAGGTTAGACCACCACCAGACAGTGGGTTACGCAGGTCAACCCGGAGCACTAGGGGTCAAATACCAGCTCGCTGGAAGATTTAAATGCTGTATATTGCAAATGTTTTATACTTGTTACCTGGTTATTAATACTGTTTTTCCCAGTTTTCCTAGATACAATGGACTGACAGGTCATGGACAGTGAATAACCGGAACTACCATGTAGATCAGGGGTCCTCAAACTACATGTGGCCCGCGGAGGACTTTTATCTGGCCCGCCGGGCTGTGGACAGAGGAGAGCGGTGTCAGCGCCCGCCCTTCCCCCCGCTTTCTCAGAGCCCCGGCAGCCCGATACTTACCTCTCCCCGTGCCTTCGCAGATCCGCTGTCTTCCTGATGTGCGCTCCCTGTGACGTGTCAGGTCAGAGGGTGCGGTGATGTCTTTACACCGCGCCCTCCCCTGAGCCGTCACAGGGAGCGCAGTGCGAGACGACGCTGCCACGACACTGGAGTCCGGACCTGAGCAGCGGCAGCAGGCAAGGAGGGAGGTGAGTATTGGATTTTTCTTTTTTATGTATGGAGGCATGGGACATAATATTAGGGGTGACATACTGCATGTGGCATTATATGGGGGGGGTGACATCCTGAATGGGGCATTATATGGGGGGGGTGACATCCTGAATGGGGCATTATATGGGGGGGGTGACATCCTGAATGGGGCATTATAAAGACAGGGGAGTGATATCCTGCATGTGCCATTATGTGGGGGGGGGGGTGACATCCTGAATGGGGCATTATATGGGGGGGTGACATCCTGAATGGGGCATTATAAAGACAGGGGAGTGATATCTTGCACGGGGCATTATATGGTGGGAGAAAGGGAAATCCTGCATGGGGCATAATAAGGGGGGAACAGCCTGCATAGGGCATTATAAGGGAGAAACAGCCTGCCTACTGAGGACCTATGCTGCCTATTGGGGACATTTACCTGCCTATTGGGGACATTTACTTGCCTATTGGGGATATTTACCTGCCTATTGGGGACCTATGCTGCCTATTGGGAACATTTACCTGCCTATTTGGGACATTTACCTGCCTATTGGGGACCTATGCTGCCTATTGGGAACATTTACCTGCCTATTTGGGACATTTACCTGCCTATTGGGGACCTATGCTGCCTATTGGGAACATTTACCTGCCTATTGGGGACCTATGCTGCCTATTGAGGACCTATGCTGCCTATTGGGGACATTTACCTGCCTATTGGGGACATTTACTTGCCTATTGGGGACATTTACCTGCCTATTGGGGACCTATGCTGCCTATTTGGAACATTTACCTGCCTATTTGGGACATTTACCTGCCTATTGGGGACCTATGCTGCCTATTGGGAACATTTACCTGCCTATTGGGGACCTATGCTGCCTATTGGGAACATTTACCTGCCTATTGGGGACCTATGCTGCCTATTGGGGATATTTACCTGCCTATTGGGTACATTTACCTGCCTATTGGGGACCTATGCTGCCTATTGGGGAAATTTACCTGCCTATTGAGGACCTATGCTGCCTATTGGGGATATTTACCTGCCTATTGAGGACCTATGCTGCCTATTGGGGACATTTACCTGCCTATTGAGGACCTATGCTGCCTATTGGGTACAGTTACCTACCAATTGAAATACCGGTTGATTTAACTTTACTTGTTCTTCATTTTAAATATTGTATTTGTTCCTGTATTGTTTTTTTTACTACAAAATAAGATATGTGCAGTGTGCATAGGAATTTGTTCATAGTTTTTTTTAAAAACTATATTCCGGCCCTCCAATGGTCTGAGGGACCGTGAACTGGCCCCCTGTTTAAAAAGTTTGAGGACCCCTGATGTAGATAGTATGGCCCGGACTGCATCCCCCCATAGGGGGCTTAAGGGGAGGGCCGCATGACTCAGGAGGTCTGCTAGGCCGTAATTTGGGGTGGTAAGGGGTTAATGTAAGGAATAGAGTTTTGGGCGCGAATTTGTAGGGGAGGAGTATAGGGGCAGGGGGATAGTACGGGGTTATCTGATTGGCTAGTGGGGGTATATAAGGTTAGGGGTGGTGGGAGTAGTCCATTCGGGAAAAGTTTAACATACCTGAATCTCCCGCCCACCAGCCCTATTTGCTTAGCAATTTTGCATATTGTTCCTTATTAAATTGTCACAGCAGTTGGCGGAAAAGGAGGGGGGTTTTGAAGGCGGTTGCTTACATCAAAGGAGGACGGCGGAGCCCACTGCAGGGATGGGTGATTCCCATCGGTGTTAAAATTTAAAACGGGTCCCTACTGAGCGAGGTCTCAGCGGGACATTTCTGGATGGGCAACAGTCAGCTGGGTCCCCCTGGGCCGGTTGCGGTGCGGCTAGGGGTGGCATGGTGGAGCTGTTTGTTGCAGTTTTCAAAATGTATGGGGAACAGTCAGCTGGGTCCCCCTGGGCCCGTTGTGGTGCGGCTGGGGGTGGCATGGTGGAGCTGTTTGTTGCAGTGTTTCTCTAAAAATGGTGGAGCCTTCAATTCCCCTCCTCCTTTTCAGAGTTAATTTAATGTTAATTAATGTTATTTATGTTATATGCTGTTATATAATAAATGAGGCTGCTGTGGTCATTATATCCAATGTCACAGTGTGGTGGTTTTTATTTATGGTAAGTGTGGGGGTTTCAGTGGGTTGCGTATAGTAGGCCGTATAGTCATACATTCCGACGTCAAGTTGCACTTGGTGCCCTCTTGCGAAGATGGCCACATAAGAAAAACCTGTCCGGCGTGGCCTCCTTGTGGTCCAAAGTAGTTAGCTTTTACCTTGCCGCCACGCCCAAGGCCAGGAACTTGGGGTTTATAGGGACAGGTCCCCACATTGTGGAAAACTTCACCTAGTTGGGTGATATGGACACCCGGTCACGGAAGCGCCGTGACCTTAAGGACAAAATGCACTTCTAAATATGTTATTGTTTATACCCTGTTTGTTGTTGGCCAAAAAGGCTTAGTCCCGGAGTACTAAACTTTACTAGGGGGGAATGTGTCACCCCAGGTCTGGATGCCACAAATATTAAAGGCTGTGTCTGAGAGCAGGAGGGAGGTTCAATGGTTAGGGACAATTAGCATACAGCACCTCCTGTCCCAGGCCAGTAGGGGGAGCTGGCTGCCCCTATAAAAGCTGGAACTGGGGGCAGGGTTAGAGAGAACTGGACGACCTAGCTCAGGACTGAGACTAGTCCCAGAGAAGGAGGGACAGTTCAGCTGTAGCTGAGGAGTCCGTGAGGCAGAGGAGAAACTGCAAGCCAGGGACAGAGGCGACGAGAGCCGGTCCTGGTAGAGAACCAATCTACCGGACATTGGGGTCCGAGGCTGTCAGGGTTATAAGCCAAGCAGCAGAGAACCAACCCGCGAGGGATTTCAGGTCCCTTGGCCTAAGAAGCCTGGAGGCTCCGCCACACAGAGGGACCAGTACAGCGAGGATAAAGCAAAAGGTACAAAAGGCCCGAGTCGCAAGCCATACAGGCGAGAAGTACACGGCCAGCTCAGGGACGTGGGCTATTACACCACGAAGAGGGGGATAGTCAGAAAGAGCATAGAGAGAACGGTAGGCCTACACACTCACCCTGACCAGTGGGGCTCGCCCGAATGCTCTCAGATACCCAGGCCCATTTCTAACCAGTACCACCGTTGGGTCAGTAATAATACCTACAATAAAGACCCTGGACTGTTTGAAGTAGACTCTGAACTCTTACTATTGCGGCCTGCACTATCACCCCCAGCATCCACCTACACTGCCCTGAGGCTACACTCTTCCCGTGGGGAGTTATCCGACCCCTGTGCTGCACACCAACACCAGCCTCAGCGGTCTGCCTCGCAGCGGCGGTTATCCCTGACCGCAATCCACGGGTGGCGTAGTCGGACATTCAAAACACTGATAAATAGACTGCCACAATTTGGTCTGACCTCCCTGAGCCACGGGATCGGGTTGCCACTACTACCCCCAGCATCGTACAGAAGCCCGGTTCTGGGTACCCCACGGCCCAGGGGGCGAGTCATATACGGCATGTGTTCAGTGTGTGATGTGTATACGGCATGTGTTCAGTGTGTGATGTGTATACGGCATGTGTTCAGTGTGTGATGTGTATACGGCATGTGTTCAGTGTCTGTGATGTGTATACGGCATGTGTTCAGTGTGTGTGTGATGTGTATACGGCATGTGTTCAGTGTGTGTGTGATGTGTATACGGCATGTGTTCAGTGTGTGTGTGATGTGTATACGGCATGTGTTCAGTGTGTGTGTGATGTGTATACGGCATGTGTTCAGTGTGTGTGTGATGTGTATATGGCATGTGTTCAGTGTGTGTGTGATGTGTATATGACATGTGTTCAGTGTGTGATGTGTATACGGCATGTGTTCAGTGTGTGATGTGTATACGGCATGTGTTCAGTGTGTGTGTGATGTGTATACGGCATGTGATCAGTGTGTGTGTGATGTGTATACGGCATGAGTTCAGTGTGTGATGTGTATACGGCATGTGTTCAGTGTGTGTGTGATGTGTATACGGCATGTGTTCAATGTGTGATGTGTATACGGCATGTGTTCAGTGTGTGATGTGTATACGGCATGTGTTCAGTGTGTGTGTGATGTGTATACGGCATGTGTTCAATGTGTGATGTGTATACGGCATGTGTTCAGTGTGTGATGTGTATATGGCATGTGTTCAGTGTGTGTGTGATGTGTATACGGCATGTGTTCAGTGTGTGATGTGTATACGGCATGTGTTCAGTGTGTGATGTGTATATGGCATGTGTTCAGTGTGTGTGTGATGTGTATACGGCATGTGTTCAGTGTGTGATGTGTATATGGCATGTGTTCAGTGTGTGTGATGTGTATACGGCATGTGTTCAGTGTGTGATGTGTATACGGCATGTGTTCAGTGTGTGATGTGTATATGGCATGTGTTCAGTGTGTGATGTGTATACGGCATGTGTTCAGTGTGTGTGTGATGTGTATATGGCATGTGTTCAGTGTGTGATGTGTATACGGCATGTGTTCAGTGTGTGATGTGTATATGGCATGTGTTCAGTGTGTGTGTGATGTGTATACGGCATGAGTTCAGTGTGTGATGTGTATACGGCATGTGTTCAGTGTGTGTGTGATGTGTATACGGCATGTGTTCAGTGTGTGTGTGATGTGTATACGGCATGTGTTCAGTGTGTGATGTGTATACGGCATGTGTTCAATGTGTGATGTGTACATGGCATGTGTTCAGTGTGTGATGTGTATACGGCATGTGTTCAGTGTGTGATGTGTATATGGCATGTGTTCAGTGTGTGATGTGTATACGGCATGTGTTCAGTGTGTGTGTGATGTGTATAC
Source organism: Phyllobates terribilis (assembly GCF_046119375.1). Lineage (NCBI taxonomy): Eukaryota > Metazoa > Chordata > Amphibia > Anura > Dendrobatidae > Phyllobates > Phyllobates terribilis. Next base: position 178,892,471 of record NW_027362770.1, read on the forward strand.
GGCATGTGATCAGTGTGTGTGATGTGTATACGGCATGAGTTCAGTGTGTGATGTGTATACGGCATGTGTTCAGTGTGTGTGTGATGTGTATGCGGCATGTGTTCAGTGTGTGTGTGATGTGTATACGGCATGTGTTCAGTGTGTGATGTGTACATGGCATGTGTTCAGTGTGTGATGTGTATACGGCATGTGTTCAGTGTGTGATGTGTACATGGCATGTGTTCAGTGTGTGATGTGTATACGGCATGTGTTCAGTGTGTGTGATGTGTATACGGCATGTGTTCAGTGTGTGATGTGTATATGGCATGTGTTCAGTGTGTGATGTGTATACGGCATGTGTTCAGTGTGTGATGTGTATACGGCATGTGTTCAGTGTGTGATGTGTACATGGCATGTGTTCAGTGTGTGATGTGTATACGGCATGTGTTCAGTGTGTGTGATGTGTATACGGCATGTGTTCAGTGTGTGATGTGTATATGGCATGTGTTCAGTGTGTGATGTGTATACGGCATGTGTTCAGTGTCTGTGTGATGTGTATACGGCATGTGTTCAGTGTGTGTGATGTGTATACGGCATGTGTTCAGTGTGTGATGTGTATACGGCATGTGTTCAGTGTGTGATGTGTATACGGCATGTGCTCAGTGTGTGATGTGTTTACAGCATGTGTTCAGTGTGTGATGTGTATACGGCATGTGTTCAGTGTGTGATGTGTATATGACATGTGTTCAGTGTGTGTGTGATGTGTATACGGCATGTGTTCAGTGTGTGGTGTGTATACGGCATGTGTTCAGTGTGTGATGTGTATATGGCATGTGTTCAGTGTGTGATGTGTATACGGCATGTGTTCAGTGTGTGTGATGTGTATACGGCATGTGTTCAGTGTGTGTGATGTGTATACGGCATGTGTTCAGTGTGTGATGTGTATATGGCATGTGTTCAATGTGTGGTGTGTATATGGCATGTGTTCAGTGTGTGATGTGTATACGGCATGTGTTCAGTGTGTGATGTGTATATGGCATGTGTTCAATGTGTGATGTGTATATGGCATGTGTTCAGTGTGTGATGTGTATACGGCATGTGCTCAGTGTGTGATGTGTTTACAGCATGTGTTCAGTGTGTGATGTGTATACGGCATGTGTTCAGTGTGTGATGTGTATATGACATGTGTTCAGTGTGTGTGTGATGTGTATACGGCATGTGTTCAGTGTGTGGTGTGTATACGGCATGTGTTCAGTGTGTGATGTGTATATGGCATGTGTTCAGTGTGTGTGATGTGTATACGGCATGTGTTCAGTGTGTGTGATGTGTATACGGCATGTGTTCAGTGTGTGATGTGTATACGGCATGTGTTCAGTGTGTGATGTGTATACGGCATGTGTTCAGTGTGTGTGATGTGTATACGGCATGTGTTCAGTGTGTGTGATGTGTATACGGCATGTGTTCAGTGTGTGATGTGTATATGACATGTGTTCAGTGTGTGTGTGATGTGTATACGGCATGTGTTCAGTGTGTGGTGTGTATACGGCATGTGTTCAGTGTGTGATGTGTATATGACATGTGTTCAGTGTGTGGTGTGTATACGGCATGTGTTCAGTGTGTGATGTGTATACGGCATGTGTTCAGTGTGTGATGTGTATACGGCATGTGTTCAGTGTGTGATGTGTATACGGCATGTGTTCAGTGTGTGTGATGTGTATACGGCATGTGTTCAGTGTGTGTGATGTGTATACGGCATGTGTTCAGTGTGTGATGTGTATATGGCATGTGTTCAGTGTGTGATGTGTATACGGCAAGTGTTCAGTGTGTGATGTGTATACGGCAAGTGTTCAGTGTGTGATGTGTATATGGCATGTGTTCAGTGTGTGTGTGATGTGTATACGGCATGTGTTCAGTGTGTGTGTAATGTGTATATGGCATGTGTTCAGTGTGTGATGTGTATATGGCATGTGTTCAGTGTGTGATGTGTATACGGCAAGTGTTCAGTGTGTGATGTGTATATGGCATGTGTTCAGTGTGTGTGTGATGTGTATACGGCATGTGTTCAGTGTGTGATGTGTATACGGCATGTGTTCAGTGTGTGATGTGTATATGGCATGTGTTCAGTGTGTGTGTGATGTGTATACGGCATGTGTTCAGTGTGTGATGTGTATACGGCATGTGTTCAGTGTGTGATGTGTATACGGCATGTGTTCAGTGTGTGATGTGTATATGGCATGTGTTCAGTGTGTGTGTGATGTGTTTACAGCATGTGTTCAGTGTGTGATGTGTATACGGCATGTGTTCAGTGTGTGATGTGTATACGGCATGTGTTCAGTGTGTGTGTGATGTGTATACGGCATGTGTTCAGTGTGTGTGTGATGTGTATACGGCATGTGTTCAGTGTGTGATGTGTATACGGCATGTGTTCAGTGTGTGTGTGATGTGTATACGGCATGTGTTCAGTGTGTGATGTGTATACGGCATGTGTTCAGTGTGTGATGTGTATACGGCATGTGCTCGGTGTGTGATGTGTATACAGCATGTGTTCAGTGTGTGTGTGATGTGTATATGGCATGTGCTCAGTGTGTGATGTGTATACGGCATGTGTTCAGTGTGTGTGTGATGTGTATAGGGCATGTGTTCAGTGTGTGATGTGTATAGGGCATGTGTTCAGTTTGTGTGTGATGTGTATACGGCATGTGTTCAGTTTGTGTGTGATGTGTATACGGCATGTGTTCAGTGTGTGTGTGATGTGTATACGGCATGTGTTCAGTGTGTGTGTGATGTGTATACGGCATGTGTTCAGTGTGTGTGTGATGTTTATACGGCATGTGTTCAGTGTGTGTGTGATTTGTATACGGCATGTGTTCAGTGTGTGACGTGTATATGTGGCACCCTGCTGCGCACGGTGCCACAGAACCCAGAAGGGTGCATGGATGGATTTCTCCACAAGAGGCCCTCACTACATGCGAACACCTCCACCTTCCACCTCATACTGTACCAGCGGAGGGAGCCCGTTAGGGATATATAAAGGGAAGGTGGAGCCAGGCAGCTCAGTTAGTTGATTAGTGTGTAGCTAGTGCTCAGAGTGAGAGGAGCACGCAGGCTGCTGTGTAAGGCAAGCTAGGCCTCCAGCAGCACTGAAGCGTAGTGAGGGCCCCGAGCGTGGCCGACGGCGAGGAGAAAAGAAGAGTGGAGCTAAGGGGGCAGAGGAGAATACCAGGCTCACCCCAGTATATATACCGGACACCGGGTCCGAGCCTACAGGGACCCTTTACACCCAGTAGGGATAACCGGAATCCCAGGAGGACTACAAGTCCCTGGCTAACCTGAAGCTAGACACATACAGGACCAGGAACCACGAAGGCCCCGACGTCCAGGGAAAGTGGTTACCAACCGGAGGTCCTACTTCAGAGCAACAGGTGGAAAAAAGGCAAGACACATAAGCTAGGCACAGTTTCAGGCTGGCCAGGAGCTTATGTGGCGCCCCGAGGGTTCGGTTGCCACAGGGGTATTGCACCTCAACCAGAGGTGTGATATTCCACTCTCAGGTAAGGATGGTGTTATGTTCTGCTACCAGAGCTAAGGAAAGAGAGGAGATCTGTCCCTACGATAGAACTCAGCTTAATCCCTACGATGTAACAGGGGACCTGATCCTGCGATCAGACCTGCTAAAGTCCTAAGCTAGTCTGTACGGAGACCTATAGATGTGGGGAAGGAATCCCTACAAGTACTAAGGACTGGGAGGAATATAGGACACCTCCTAACAGAAATAGTAGCAGACAGACGAACAAACAAAATATATAGAACATAGAGGTCAGTAGACCAAGCAAACTAACAGAGCAAGACACAGAGCACAGGCTAGCTAGAAAGTAGATATACAATGAAGTCCAGCAAAGCCAGAAGGGCGGAGCAGGATTAAATAGGCCAACAAGGTCATGTGACCAGCAAAGGAAAAAAAAACCTAAGAGCAAGGTTCTAACAGTACCCCCCCTTCTAAGAGGATCCTCCGGATCCCCTAGGACCAGGCTTATCAGGAAATCTCCTGTGAAACGCTCTGATAAGTCTGGACGCGGAAACATCATCCGACCTCACCCAAGAGTTATCCTCGGGACCGAAACCTTTCCAGGCCACAAGATACTGCAAACTACCTCTATACCATCTAGAGTTAAGGATGAGAGAAATTTCATATTCCCCGTCCTCCACCACCGGAGGAACAGAGGCAGAGGCGTCACAATCCGATACAACAGCTTTTTTCAACAGAGAGACATGAAATACCGGATTAATTTTCCAGGAGGTAGGAACCTCCAACCTAACAGCAGATTGGTTGACAACCTGAAGCACCTTAAAGGGCCCTACAAACTTGGGACCCAATTTCTTAGAAGGAATCCTCAACCGCAGATTCCTAGAGGACAACCAAACCATGTCACCAACAGCGAACAAAACCTCCTGTCGTTTCCTATCAAAGTAGTCTTTAGATTTTCTGTTGGCCTCCTGAAGATTACCACGCACATCCGTCCAAACTCTCTTCAAATCACCGGAAAAATTCTCCTCCTCAGGCACGGCAGATCCCAACTTGGAGAACGACCCAAACGACGGATGTCTCCCAGAACAACAAAAAAAAGGCGAACAACCAGCAGAAGAAGATGTATGATTGTTCAGAGCAAATTCAGCAAGTGGCAGAAACTCAGACCACCCCTCTTGATTGTCTGCCACAAAACAACGCAAGAACTGCTCAACATCCTGGTTTTTCCTTTCTGTCTGGCCATTAGATTCAGGATGATATCCGGACGAGAACGACAAATGAACTCCCAACCTATCACAAAAGGCACGCCAAAAACGAGCCACGAACTGAGGACCCCTATCAGAAACAATGTCAGTAGGAACGCCATGAAGTCTGACAATTTCCTTGACAAAGGCCTTAGCGAGAGTTTTAGCGCAGGGCAGTTTGACGAAAGGAACCAAGTGACACATCTTGCTAAAACGGTCCACGACCACCCAGATGACAGTAAAACCCTCAGAGGGGGGAAGGTCAGTTATAAAGTCCATAGTCAAATGTGTCCAAGGAGCACTGGGAACCTCCAAAGGACAAAGCAACCCCGCAGCAGGAGTATGTGAGGACTTAGATCTAGCACATATAGTACATTGACGCACCCACTTAATGACTTCCTTCTGCCATCCAGGCCACCAAAAACTGCGACCCACCAGTCTCTTGGTCTCAGAGATGCCGGGATGACCTGCCAACCGAGATTCGTGACACTCAACAAACAAATCTCTCCTAAAGGTCCCAGGCACAAACAACCTCCCATGAGGAGTGTTAGAAGGGGCATTCTCCTGTGCTTTAAGAATCTCATTTTCCAAAACGGAGTCCAAAGCAGCTATCACAACACCTTCTTGTAAAATGTTCTCCTCTTTCTCAGCACCGACTATGGGAGAAAAACTGCGAGACAAGGCATCCGCCTTAACATTCTTAGTACCAGGGATGTAAGTAACGGAGAAATTAAACCGCGAGAAAAACAGTGCCCACCTAGCCTGACGGGCATTCAGGCGCTTGGCAGCATCAAGATATATCAGATTTTTATGATCCGTAAGAACCTGAACGGGAAATTCCGCACCTTCCAAGAAGTGGCGCCAGTGTTCAAATGCGAGTTTAATAGCCAATAATTCCCGATTACCAATATCGTAATTCAGTTCAGTCTCCGAAAATTTTTTTGAAAAAAAGGCACAGGGATGTAATCCATCCCCGTTATCCTGAGACAATACTGCGCCAACCCCCACAGAGGAAGCATTAACCTCAACCAAAAACGGCCTAGTCACATCAGGCTGCATAAGGATGGGAGCAGAGGTGAACCTCTCCTTGAGATACACAAAAGCTTCAATGGCCTCAGAAGACCACTGAACCGCATCAGCACCTTTCCTGGTGAGATCAGTCAGAGGTTTGACAATACTAGAAAAAATTTTTATGAATTTTCTGTAGTAATTGGCGAAACCCAAAAACCTCTGTATCGATTTCAAACCAATAGGCCTAGGCCATTCCTGCACAGCCTGAACCTTAACCGGATCCATCTCAAAACCTTTGCTGGAGATAATGTAGCCCAAAAAACTAATTCTCTGTACAGCGAACTCACATTTCTCCAGCTTAGCAAAAAGCGAATTGTCCATTAACAACTGTAATACCTCACGCACGCTCCGCCAATGAGACTCCAGATCCGGCGAATAAATCAAAATGTCATCCAAATACACAACCACATTTTTGCCGATCAAAGGTCTAAGGATGTCATTAATCAGATTCTGAAAAAATGCAGGAGCATTAGTAAGACCAAAAGGCATAACCAGATTCTCAAAATGACCCACAGGAGTGTTAAAAGCAGTCTTCCATTCATCACCCTCCTTCATGCGCAACAGATTGTATGCCCCCTTAAGGTCAATTTTAGAGAACCACTTGGCCCCCATTAACTGGTTAAACAGATCAGGAATCAATGGCAGTGGGTAAGGATTGCGTACAGTAATTTTGTTAATCTCACGAAAATCCAGACAAGGACGTAAACCGCCGTCCTTTTTTTTTACAAAAAAAAATCCAACCGCCACAGGAGACTTAGAGGGCCTAATGTGACCGGCGGCCAAACTTGTCTGTATGTATTCCTCCAAAGCCTTCCTCTCAGGAATAGTAAGGTTAAATAAACGACTTTTAGGAAGAGTCGCTCCAGGGACAAATTCAATAGAACAATCATAGTCTCTATGGGGAGGCAAAACCTGCGATTCCTTCTCAGAAAAAACTCTCCAAAAATCCTGAATAGGAACAGGCAATTCTCCCCTATCCAAAGCTGCAATACGCCCGTTACAACACTTGTCATAACATTTATGGCTCCAGGATTTAATTTCACTGGTAGACCAATCCAGTACAGGATTGTGAAATTTTAACCAGGGCAATCCCAATATTACTGGAGAAGGCAAGTTATTCAACACTACCAAATCCAATTTCTCATGGTGAACACCATTAATAGTGAGAGGAAATTCACAGACCTTGAGAGTAATATTCTTCAAAGGGGAACCATCCACAGAAACCACAGCAATGGGGGATGATAAAGGTTCAGGTTCTAAATTGAGTCTTTCCACGAATCCCCCATCAATTACATTCAGAGTAGACCCGCAATCAACAAACACCCGAAATTCCATTAATTTTTTCTGAGCAATCGTGGAAGCAGCTAAAAATATACCCTTGGAATTTAAACAGGCAATACGGGCGTGACTGACCATTTTTTTTTCTTTCTTCATACGAAGCTCACAGCCTTTAATCAAATGACCAGATTTTCCGCAATAGAAACACAAGCCTTCAGAAAATCGACGGTCTTTTTCTTGAGAGCGAGGTGCCACCGATCCAATCTCCATCGGTTCACCACTGTTAGTACACACATTCTCATAACCAGAAACTGACATAGCAGAGGATTTGCTCTCATTAACCCTAGCACGCAGTCTCCTATCCACCCGTATAGCTAATTGCATAGCCTGTTGCAAATCTTCAGGTGTAGGATAAGCAATTAGCAGGTCTTTAACCCTTTCACTGAGCCCAGCAAGAAATAGACTTTTCAGAGCAGAATCGTTCCACCCTGTTTGAGTAGACCAACGACGGAAATGAGTACAATATTTTTCCACATTACCTGATCCCTGTTTTAAACGTCTCAACTCAGTCTCAGCTGATGCGACACGGTCAGGATCATCATATAATAGTCCCAAAGCAGAAAAAAAACTATCCACTGAAGCATGTATCACTAGGTTGCAAAGAAAAGGCCCACTCCTGAGGCTCTTTGCGCAAAAGTGACATTATGAACCCTACGCGCTGGGATTCATCCCCAGAGGACTTAGGTCTCAAACGAAAATACAATAAGCAAGCATTTTTGAATGAAAAAAAATTCTCGGTGTTCACCAAAAAATAAATCCGGCAAACATACCTTAGGCTCCAAGAAATGTGCTCCAGGACAGTTACTCACGTGCTGACGGAGCTCGGCCACCTCCAGAGAGAGTCCCTGCAGGCGATGAACCAAATCCTGAACCGACACCATGATGGAACAGAAAAATCTTTCCTTAGAGAATTTGCTGGCTGGACTTACTGTTATGTTCTGCTACCAGAGCTAAGGAAAGAGAGGAGATCTGTCCCTACGATAGAACTCAGCTTAATCCCTACGATGTAACAGGGGACCTGATCCTGCGATCAGACCTGCTAAAGTCCTAAGCTAGTCTGTACGGAGACCTATAGATGTGGGGAAGGAATCCCTACAAGTACTAAGGACTGGGAGGAATATGGGACACCTCCTAACAGAAATAGTAGCAGACAGACGAACAAACAAAATATATAGAACATAGAGGTCAGTAGACCAAGCAAACTAACAGAGCAAGACACAGAGCACAGGCTAGCTAGAAAGTAGATATACAATGAAGTCCAGCAAAGCCAGAAGGGCGGAGCAGGATTAAATAGGCCAACAAGGTCATGTGACCAGCAAAGGAAAAAAAAACCTAAGAGCAAGGTTCTAACAGATGGAGTGTGGACCAGGGCTCAGTTAGCTGCATACACACACTCACCCCATTTCCGGGGGACAGCTCGACGGTGCTCCCATTTATGCAGGCACGACTAACTATGCTCGACGGTGCTCCCATTTATGCAGGCACAACTGACCATGTCCCTGGCTGGAGTGGGGAGGGGGGAGAGAACCCAGTGATGTAGGAGCAGGAGGGGATGGTTTCTGGAGCATAGGAAGGAGCTCATTGGGTGCAGGTCACCTCAGCTCAGACACAGAGAGGTAGATAAAAGGTGGGAGCCATCTTAGTCAGTGAGAAGTTCAGTTCAGACAGAGAAGTAGTTCAGCCAGAGAGAGCTGACAGAGAGCTGTGGCTCAGCCTGAGCTCAGCTCCACGAGGCAGGCCTAGAGAGAAGGCCGGGACTAGAAAGGAGAAGAGGAGAAGGAAGGAAAGAGGAGAGACAGAGGAGTAGAAAGGCTCCAGAAACAAGAAGGCAGAAGGGACCCTAGGAGAGCAGAATGGACAGCAACCGTTGCAAGCCCGCGTTATATCGGGTGAAGGGTCAGGCTGCGGAAGGGTACCAGATTCCCAAGTTGGTGGAGGTAAATCATCCCTCAGCCAAGAACAGGAGGTCGTGATCATTTATTGGTTCGACCCCTTGCTACACCTGCTAGGAATGTACCACATAGGGTCAGGGAAACTGGCGCCAAGCTTTACCAGAGAAGGCCCGAGGCAGCCAGACAGAAGCGTGGTCACTGGTGGGGCATGAGAGGCCAGAGAAAGGATAGAAGGGGGTCCTGTGCCACACTCCTGAGTTGCCTGGGGGTTGACCGAGCCCCTCACCTGGTGGACGCAGCACGGCTTGGGCAGTCATTGCTGACAGAAGTGACTTGGATATCAACTGTGAGTAAAAGGCCTGAACTGCACCATTGGACTCTGTGTGATTTATGCTGCGCCTGCACCATCCCCCCCAGCATCCACCTACATTGCCCTGAGGTTACACTCTTCCCGTGGGGAGTTATCCTATCCCTGTGCTGCACACCAACACCAGCCTCAGCGGTCTGCCCTGCAGCGGCGGTCATCCCTGACCGCAATCCACGGGTGGCGTAGTCGGACATTCAAAACACTGATAAATAGACTGCCACAATTAGGTCTATTAGGATCGGGTTGCCACTACTACCCCCAGCATCGCACAGAAGCCCGGTTCCGGGTGCCCCACAGCCCAGGGGGCGAGTCACTTACACAGAGGCAGACACGGATCAGGAGGCCTTATACCCGCTGTTATGATCTGCTACAAGCACTAACGAAAGAAAGGAGATCTGTCCCTACAATAGAACTAAGCTTAATCCCTACGATGTAACGGGGAATCTGATCCTGCGATCAGACCCGCTAAAGTCCTCAGCTAGTCTGAACGAAGACCTATAGATGTGAGGGAGGGATCCCTACAAGAACTAGGGACTGGGAGTAAGATGGACACCGCCTAGCAGAAATTGTAGCAGAAAAGGACAAACAAAACAACATAGAAAATAGAGGTCAAGAGACCTAGCTAAACAGACGGAGTAAGGTAACAAAGCACCTAGCTAGATTAAGATTTGAAACTACAATGAAGTCCAGCAAGGCCAGAAGGACGGAGCAGGTTAAAATAGGCAAAAAAGGTCATGTGACCAGCAAACTAGAAAAAACCTAACAGGAGGGTTCTAACACCCGCTCCCTGGGGAGAAGTCCAAAAGTGCGCCCTTCAGCTAGAGTACCCTGGACCTCCGGTCTCTGTCCGCTACTCCTACTGTGCCATCGTTCTCTACCTGCACTACAACGCCTAGCGCACCCACCATCTATCTATCTACACTGCCCTGAGGCCCGCTCCGCCTGTGGGGAGCTGTACCATCTTAAGCTGCCTTGACACCGGCCTCAGAGGACTGCTGCAGCGCTGGTGACCTTCACCAGACACCACAGGTGGCGTCACGAATCTATCTGAACTTTTACTAATAATCTATACCCCTTTGTGCACTGACCGCCCTGGGCCAGCCACCGTGATATACCCCCCAAACAGTAAGGCCCCGGGGGCGACTCATATACGGCATGTGTTCAGTGTGTGTATGATATGTATATGGCAGGGGTCCTCAAACTTTTTAAACAAGGGGCCAGTTCACTGTCCCTCAGACCATTGGAGGGCCGGAATAAAGTTTTAAAAAAAAACTATGAACAAATTCCTATGCACACTGCACATATCTTATTTTGAAGTAAAAAAAACAATACAGGAACAAATACAATATTTAAAATGAAGAACAAGTAAAGTTAAATCAACCGGTATTTCAATAGGTAGGTAACTGTACCCAATAGGCAGCATAGGTCCCCAATAGGCAGGTAAATGTACCCAATAGGCAGCATAGGTCCCCAATAGGCAGGTAAATGTACCCAATAGGCAGCATAGGTCCCCAGTAGGCAGGTAAATGTACCCAATAGGCAGCATAGGTCCCCAATAGGCAGGTAAATATCCCCAATAGGCAGGTAAATGTCCCCAATAGGCAGCATAGGTCCCCAATAGGCAGCATAGGTCCCCAATAGGCAGCATAGGTCCTCAATGGGCAGGTAAATGTTCCCAATAGGCAGGCTGTTTCACCCTTATAATGCCATATGCAGGCTGTTCCCCCCTTATAATGCCCCATGCAGGCTGTTCCCCCCTTATAATGCCCCATGCTGGATGCCACCCCCCATATAATGCCTCATGCAGGATGTCCCTTTCTCACACCATATAATGCCCCATGCAAGATATCACTCCCAGTCTTTATAATGCCCCATGCAGGATGTCCCTTTCCCCCCCATATAATGCCCCATGCAGGATGTCACCCCCCATATCATGCCCCATGCAGGATGTCACCCCCCATATAATGCCCCATGCAGGATGTCACCCCCCCCATATAATGCACAATGCAGGATATCACTCCCCTGTCTTTATAATGCCCCATGCAGCATTTCACCCCCCATATAATGCCCCATGCAGGATGTCACCCCCCCATATAATGCCCCATGCAGCATGTCACCCCCCCATATAATGCCCCATGCAGCATGTCACCCCCCATATAATGCCCCATGCAGCATGTCACCCCCCCATATAATGCCCCATGCAGCATGTCACCCCCCCATATAATGCCCCATGCAGCATGTAACCCCCCCATATAATGCCACATGCAGCATGTCACCCCCCCATATTATGCCCCATGCAGGATGTCCCTTTCCCCCCATATAATGCCCCATGCAGGATGTCACTTTCCCCCCATATAATGCCCCATGCAGGATGTCACCCCCCATATCATGCTCCATGCAGGATGTCACCCCCATATTATACCCCATGCAGGATGTCCCTTTCTCCCCCATATAATGCCCCATGCAGGATGTCCCTCCCCCCCATATAATGCCCCATGCAGGATGTCACCCCCCATATCATGCCCCATGCAGGATGTCACCCCCATATTATACCCCATGCAGGATGTCCCTTTCTCCCCCATATAATGCCCCATGCAGGATGTCCCTCCCTCCCCCATATAATGACCCATGCAGGATGTCACCCCCCATGTTATACCCCATGCAGGATGTCACCCCCCCCCATATAATGACCTATGCCTCCATACATAAAAAAAAAAAAAATCCAATACTCACCTCACTTCTCACTTGCTGCCGCTGCTCTACTCTGGTCTGGACTCCAGCGTCGCGGCGGCGTTGTTCCGCTCTGCGCTGCCTGTGACGGCACTCGGGAGGGCGCGGTGTAAAGATGTCACCGCGCCCTCTGACCTGAGACGTCACAGGAAGCGCAGAGCAGGAAGACAGCGGATCTGCGGAGGCACGGGGAGAGGTAAGTATCCGCCTGCCGGGGCCCTGAGCAAGCGGGAGGGAGCGGACGCTGACACCGCTCTCCTCTCCTCCGCCCATAGCCTGGCGGGCCGGATAAAAGTCCTCCGCGGGCCGCATGTGGCCCGCGGGCCGTAGTTTAAGGACCCCTGGTATACGGCATGTGTTCAGTATGTGTGTGGTGTGTATACGGCATGTGTTCAGTGTGTGTGATGTGTATACGGCATGTGTTCAGTGTGTGATGTGTATACGGCATGTGTTCAGTGTGTGATGTGTATACGGCATGTGTTCAGTGTGTGTGATGTGTATACGGCATGTGTTCAGTGTGTGATGTGTATACGGCATGTGTTCAGTGTGTGTGTGATGTGTATACGGCATGTGTTCAGTGTGTGATGTGTATACGGCATGTGTTCAGTGTGAGATGTGTATACGGCATGTGTTCAGTGTGTGTGTGATGTGTATATGGCATGTGTTCAGTGTGTGATGTGTATACGGCATGTGTTCAGTGTGAGATGTGTATACGGCATGTGTTCAGTGTGAGATGTGTTTACAGCATGTGTTCAGTGTGTGATGTGTATACGGCATGTGTTCAGTGTGTGTGTGTGATGTGTATACGGCATGTGTTCAGTGTGTGTGTGATGTGTATACGGCATGTATTCAGTGTGTGTGTGATGTGTATACGGCATGTGTTCAGTGTGTGTGTGATGTGTATACGGCATGTGTTCAGTGTGTGTGTGATGTGTATACGGCATGTGTTCAGTGTGAGATGTGTTTACAGCATGTGTTCAGTGTGTGATGTGTATACGGCATGTGTTCAGTGTGTGATGTGTATACCGCATGTGTTCAGTGTGTGATGTGTATACGGCATGTGTTCAGTGTGTGATGTGTATACGGCATGTGTTCAGTGTGTGATGTGTATACGGAATGTGTTCAGTGTGTGATGTGTATACGGCATGTGTTCAGTGTCTGTGTGATGTGTATACGGCATGTGTTCAGTGTGTGTGTGATGTGTATATGGCATGTGTTCATGTGGCGCCCCTGAGGGTTCAGTCGCCACAGAGGTACTGCACCTCACCCAGAGGTGTGGCATCTCCTTCTCTCAGGTAAGGATGGAGTACTGCCCGGGACCCCAACACCTGCACTCAACACTACACTGCTCCAGGCCGGCTGGAAGGGCATTATGCACTTCTTCTGCTGCCTCGCCCCTGGCTGGAGTGGGGGGAACCAAAAGTGAAGGGGAACCAGTAGTGGGTGTGGGTGGAGGACGCAGCACAAGGGAGCACTTGAATAGGAGGTATCTATATATATAATTGTCTTATCCTGTCTATCTGTCTGTCTGTCTGTCTGTCCAGGAAATCCCGCGTCGCTCATTGGTCTGGCAGCGGCCAATCAGTGCCGGGGGATTTCTGAAAAAAGATGGCGGCTGTTAGCGGCTCATCTGCGGGACGGAGCTCAGCGGCGATGCAGCCAGGAGATGAGCACCGTGAGGCGCTCTTCTCCCGTTCTGTACCAGCAGAAGGACCCCGACCGCCGGACCCATCTGCGGGACGGAGATGCAGCCGGGAGATAAGCGGCGCGAGGCGCTCATCTCCCGGCCGGTAGCAGCGGAAGGACCGCCGGCGTCGCTGACCTCCATGCGGAAGGGAGGACCGGAGAGCGGCGCTGCGGGTCGGGATACTTCTGCTGCGAGCGCTCGCTCATGTCTCGGGTTCTCGCAGCGGAAGTAGCCGCAGAGGCAGCGCCGCTCCCCGGTCCTCACCAAGACGATTCGATGATTGGTCGCGGTCTTCGGACCAGGCCAATCACTGATCTTAGCGCAAAAGTTAAATACCGCTGTGCTGATTGGTCGCGGACGCTGCCCACGACCAATCACCGATTTGGGCGCCACATTTAAATATCGGCCGCGACCAATCAGCACAGCGGTGTTTAAATCTGGAGCCCAGATCGGTGATTGGTCACGGCCGATATTTAAATTTGGCGCCCAAATCGGTGATTGGTCGCGGGCAGCGTCCGCGACCAATCAGCACAGTAGTGTTTAACTTTGGCCGCAAGATCAGTGCGGATACTTCCACTGCGAGAAGCCGGGAGATGAGCAACTGCTCGCAGCAGAAGTATCCGGACCCGCAGCGCCGCTCCTCGGTCCTCCCTTCACAACCTAGCCGCTGATCTCCCCACAGTATCCGTATGGTGTTACAAAGGTCCGGACATTTGTGTTAAAAATCGCTGATTGGTCGCTGGCGCTGCCCGCGACCAATCACCGATTTCGACGCCAAATTTAAATATCGGCCGCTACCAATCACCTATCTTGGCTCCACATTTAAACACCGGTGTACTGATTGGTCGCGGCCGCTATTTAAATGTGGCGCCCAAATCGGTGATTGGTCACGGCCGATATTTAAATTTGGCGCTCAAATTGGTGATTGGTCGCGGGCAGCGCCAGCGACCAGTCAGCGATTTTTAACACAAATGTCCGGACCTTTGTGTGGCCAGCCGCGACCAATCAGCAATTTTGGTGACAAATTTAAACAACGCTCTGCTGATTGGTCGTGGTCGCCGGCCGCGACCAATCAGCAATATTGGCGCCAAATTTAAACACCGCTCTGCTGATTAGTCGCAACCACCGGCCGTGACCAATCAGCGATATTGGCGCCAAATTTAAACCCCGCTCTGCTGATTTGTCGGGTTCGCTGGCCGCGACCAATCAGCATTATTGGCGCCAAATTTAAACCCCGCTCTGCTGATTAGTCGCGACCGCCGGCCGTGACCAATCTGCGATATAGGCGCCAAATTTTAACACCGATTTGCTGATTGGTCGCGGTTGCCGGCCTCGACCAATCAGCGAGTTTGGCGCCAAATTTAATCACCGCTTTGCTGATTGCGCCCGGTCGGCCGCATACCTATTCTAGAATACCCGATGCGTTAGAATCGGGCCACCATCTAGTATATATATAGCACTTCTTTTGCTGCCCTGTCCCTGGCTGGAGTGGGAGGAAACAAAAGTGAGGGGGAACCAGTAGTGGGTGTGGGTGGAGGATGCAGCACAGGGGAGCACTTGAATAGGAGGTATATATATAGGAAGCCATCTTAGAGAATCAGTCAAGCAGAAAGTTGAATAGTGAGTCAGAGGAGCAGGGGCTCTTTGGGAGCTCTGCTCGGGAGGCAGGCTCGGCCTGTCATGTCCCACGCCGAGAGAGGAGTGGGAGCAAGGGAGGAATGCTCCAGGAACTGAAGGGATCCCAGGGGGTACGGTGAGTGCAGGACGGCACCCGTACGCCCGAATCTGCCAAGTGTCAGAGGGATCAGGCCGCAAGAAGGGAACCGGTCCCTGGACTAGCCGTGTTACTTCAAGTCTCGGCTGGAAAACCGGAGTCTTCTGCACTTTCATGGTGCAGTTCCCACAACCGCACCTAAGCCGCCATGAGGGGCACCAAGCCAGGTCCGGGAACTTCAAGTTGCCGAGAGGGATCTCGAGGTACCCGATCGGGACTTTGCGTGGCGGGGCGCAGGGCAGGAGGGAGAAGACCCAGCGCGGGAAGTCGGCTAAGAGAGGAACATACAGAAAGGGGGTCCCGTTAAGTGCTCTTGAGATACTTGGGAGAGTGCTGAACCCCTGCCTGGTACATGCAGTGCGACGTGGGAGGCTGACACCTGTACAGTGCACCTGAGGAACCTAAAGAACTGTGAGTAAACTCGGATGACTGCACCCCACTGTTTCTGTCAGTTATTTCTACCACGTTATCGCTCCTGTACCACAACGCCCAGCATCACCATATGCAACTACACTGCCCTGGAGCTGTGCTCTGCCTGTGGAGAGCCGTACCAACCCAGCTGCCCTAACATCTGCTCCAGAGGTCTGCAGCAGCGCCGGTACCTATTACCGGGAACCACAGGTGGCGTCACGGGACAAAAACTGTTATTCATCCCATCAAGTAACAAAACCCCCTTTTAAAGAGTGACCCCGGGAGCCGACCGCCGTGACATCCCAAGTAGGTAATGGCCCGGGTACCGAGTTTCCCCCAAATCACCCTGGGCAAGTCATACTCTTCCTGGCGTCACGAACAGGATTCAAACAAACCCATTATCACCGGGTATTGTGCACCTAGAGACTGTTTTTCTTTACTGAATGTGGCGCCCGCCCCAGAAGAACGGACGCCATTATGTGCGTACTCAAAGACAACAAGGAATCACCTCCCATCGTGGACCGGGTCCCAGAATGGCGCCAAAAGCGAGGCCCACCCCAAGCAACAATGACCATGTATGTAGATGTGTCCATCAAAGTGGGGGGGGCGCTCCTAGGAGTGACCGACAACAGGCTGCCGTGGAACCGCCCCCGAAAGGGGAGAGGAGGAGGAGAAAAGCAGTGGAGACAGGGTGTGGTCTTAACCAGTCTAGACAGACCGCACCCGGCAGCCAGCATGGACGGAAGCCAGGACCAAGCCTTCGCCCCTTGCCTGCAGCAACAAGTGACCCCCCTCACCCTGGAGGGAGCGATAGCCAAACTGTCCCCGGAGGATGCCGAGTTCCTCCAAGCCGAAGTGCAGGAACTGAGCCCGCAAGTGGAGAAGGCCCAGCAAGCAGCAGTTGCCAGGTGGAAGGAGGAGCTGCTGGCGAAGATCGCAGCCCGGCGGCAGCCAGCGCTGCGTGTCGCCAGTGGCACCCCAGCCCCGGCGGAGCCTGATGAGCGCCAGGAGGCCGCGTGCAGCACAGGAGCAGGTAAGAGAAGTTCCCCTGTCCCGGGCGCTGAAAGTGCCGACCTGCTCCTGGGCCTCCTGCAGAACCCTCCGTCCCCGGCCGCGTGAACCCTGGAGCAACTCCTGAGCCCAGAACCTCCAACCCCAGGCGCCACCTCCACGGACCTGCTGCTCGGTCCCCTCCCAGAACCGCCAGCCCCGGCACCCAAGTGGGTGTACGGAGTCCATTCTTTTGACTGGTCCGCCAAATATGAGGACCAGCAACAACTCCCTCTAGTTCCTGCACCAGCACCTCTGGCTGCCCGCCAAGAAGGAGAAGAATTTAGGTGGGACAACCGGGGGGGGGGGGGGGGGTGACCTGATGGGGTTCCCGCAGGAGACCCAGGCCCAAGCCCTGCAGAGGGAGGAATTCTGCAGACAGGAACTCCTGCAACTGGTGAAGGAACAGCGCACCCGGCGAGGGCGCTGGGAGGAAATGGAGGCCCGGAACAAGGCCGCCAAAGCTCAGGTCCGCCAGTTAGAATCCGCCCGGCCTAGTCCCCGTGTGGAGGGACTAATAGTGAAATTTGACCTGGAAGCCGGATGGGGCTTTATCCGGGATCCACAATTTGACAGAGACATTTTTGTTAATTGGCGGGATGTCGAGCCCCACCTGGAACAAGGCCATCCCGACCGAAATCTTTACCCCGATGACCGTGTCACCTACACCAGGCACCACGGGGAACACGGGTGGTATGCCCTCCAAGTGTATCGTGTGGTCGAGGAGGAGGAGGACATGCCCCTGCAGCCTGAGGCTGATGACCTGGCTGGGTCAGTCGGCAAAACCAGGCATACCCCAGGCGGGGATACCACTACTGAGTAAGAGTGAGTGGAACTGAACACTGTGTAAAATAGTTAACCGTAAGGGTACAGTAGGGAAAATTTAAAATTTGTTTTTGTGTGAACTGAAAATAATGTATGCCTTTAGTTACCCGTAAGGGTATAAAGACTTGTAGGCTGAGGACTGTGAGCAGCCAAAAACTGTCCATTGTAAATAGTTGCACTTATTGAAGTG
Source organism: Phyllobates terribilis (assembly GCF_046119375.1). Lineage (NCBI taxonomy): Eukaryota > Metazoa > Chordata > Amphibia > Anura > Dendrobatidae > Phyllobates > Phyllobates terribilis. Next base: position 178,910,555 of record NW_027362770.1, read on the forward strand.
CCCCCTATTGGTTTTATATTAAAAGACCACTGAACAAAAACCCGTTTGGCGTGGCCGAAGACGTGGTCCAACACCTGGATCACTTATCCCCTGTAGCCACGCCCCGGGCCTACGTTGACGGTTTTCAGACGGGTCCCTCATGCCGCTCAAGTTGCACCTTCACCAGTGAGATGGACACCTGGTTATGGGACTCACTGTAACTGTAAGAAGAATGTCTTGTATGGAAAAATGTTTTATATATTTGAAGAAAGTTTTATAATGTTTTGATAAAAGTAACCAGTAACGTTTAAGAAAAAGTTCCTCCCATAAAGGGAAGAAAGCGTTTGTTTATTATCTTCTATGCAAAGAAAAATTGCATGTCTGTAATATACCGTGTTTTTACTCTGTTCCAGCCCGCGGACGTGCTGTGTTTTACCGGGGGGGAATGTGATGCCCCTGAGGGTTCAGTCGCCACAGAGGTACTGCACCTGGGCATCTCTTTCTCTCAGGTAAGGATGGAGTACTGCCCGGGACCCCAACACCTGCACTCAACACTATACTACTCCAGGCCAGCTGGAAGGGCATTATGCACTTCTTTTGCTGCCCTGTCCCTGGCTGGAGTGGGAGGAAACAAAAGTGAGGGGGAACCAGTAGTGGGTGTGGGTGGAGGATGCAGCACAGGGGAGCACTTGAATAGGAGGTATATATATAGGAAGCCATCTTTGAGAGTCAGTCAAGCAGAAAGTTGAGTAGTGAGTCAGAGGAGCAGGGGCTCTTTGGGAGCTCTGCTCGGGAGGCAGGCTTGGCCTGTCATGTCCCAGGCCGAGAGAGGAGTGGGAGCAAGGGAGGAATGCTCCAGGAACTGAAGGGATCCCAGGGGGTACGGTGAGTGCAGGACGGCACCCGTACGCCCGAATCTGCCAAGTGTCAGAGGGATCAGGTCGCAAGAAGGGAACCGGTCCCTGGACTAGCCGTGTTACTTCAAGTCTCGGCTGGAAAACCGGAGTCTTCTGCACTTTTATGGTGCAGTTCCCACAACCGCACCTAAGCCGCCGTGAGGGGCACCAAGCCAGGTCCGGGAACTTCAAGTTGCCCAGAGGGATCTCGAGGTACCCGATCGGGACTTTGCGTGGCGGGGCGCAGGGCAGGAGGGAGAAGACTCAGCACGGGAAGTCGGCTAAGAGAGGAACATACAGAAAGGGGGTCCCGTTAAGTGCTCTTGAGATACTTGGGAGAGTGCTGAACCCCTGCCTGGTACATGCAGCGTGACGTGGGAGGCTGACACCTGTACAGTGCACCTGAGGAACCTAAAGAACTGTGAGTAAACTCGGATGACTGCACCCCACTGTTTCTGTCAGTTATTTCTACCACGTTATCGCTCCTGCACCACAACGCCCAGCATCACCATCTGCAACTACACTGCCCTGGAGCTGTGCTCTGCCTGTGGAGAGCCGTACCAACCCAGCTGCCCTAACACCAGCTCCAGAGGTCTGCAGCAGCGCCGGTACCTATTACCGGGAACCACAGGTCGCGTCACGAGACAAAAACTGTTATTCATCCCATCAAGTAACCAAACCCCCTTTTAAAGAGTGACCCCAGGGTACGGGCCCAGGAGCAGACTGCCGTGACATCCCAAGGAGGTAACATCCCCCAAATCCCCCTGGGCGAGTCATTCAGTGTGTGTGTGATGTGTATACGGCATGTGTTCAGTGTGTGTGATGTGTATACGGCATGTGCTCAGTGTGTGAGATGTGTATACGGCATGTGTTCAGTGTGTGTGTGATGTGTATACGGCATGTGTTCAGTGTGTGAGATGTGTATACGGCATGTGTTCAGTGTGTGTGTGATGTGTATACGGTGTTCTGTATGTGATTGATTTGTATACAACTTCATTAACTTTATTCTTTCTGATTTTGCAGGTGGAAAGATCACCCGAAATTTCCATTCAATGAAGAATACTAAAACACATCTATTTTGCAGTGCGGGGGCCATAAAAATATTCTCTGACTTATCTACATAGAGTATGGGAAAGTATCTAGATGGTGCAAATGCAATAAAGGAACCACTAAAGCTAAAATACATGAGTACGGGAAATATACTGTATGTCACCACCTACCAGAAAAAAAGCAATAAAGGCAACTCTATCTTTATTTTATCCAAAGTGTTGCATAGTCAGAATGAAATTTAAGTGGTCGCATGTAATGTCACGGAGCGCCGTTCCTGCCTGCACCTACGACAATAAATCACATCAAACACAATAAAAGCTTCGTAGACAATCGGAGGCCGAGCAGCCAGAACGTCCTCACCACACCTGGCAGAAGAAGCTGCGGATATCCAGAGATTTCCAAATTTCAAGTTTGCCAATTTGCTCAATTTCGGCCAAGAAAATCGATCTCCAGTCTCTCCATACTACACAGCATAATAAATATAGGGTTAAAAAAAATGTGAAAATATTAATACTCACCTCTCCCCGGCCCTCACCTTAGTCATTCTACTTTGGTCATCATTCACAAGCTTCCCGTCTTCTTCACGCCATATAACCCAGCGCTTGCTACGCCTTGTGAGGCCTCCAGGCGTCATGATATTGTGAGGTCTATGGGACACAAGGCGCAACAGAGAGCAGCGGCCTGTGAGTGAGAACTGTGGGGGAACGACTAAGCGGGAAGGTGAAGGTCAAGGAAATGTGAGAATTGCGCTTCTTTATTTTTTTACACCCTACGATTTTTATTATGTTCTGTGGTCTGGACAGACCCATTCGCATTGAGTGTGCTGTCAACCTATCCACTGAGTAATGAGCAACCACTATATTTCTCCTAACAGTTCCCGGAGGACCTAAACGTTGGCCATCCTGTAAAAATATGACATCCTTGAACATAACGTGCTGACATATCAATAAATGTAATTTTTTGCTCTCTAAGTGTAAAGTGACCGCAGGCGGTAGCCATGACCCAGTTGCTGCTTCATTTCACCCCGAGACTTTACAGGAAAATCGTGTCCTAGTCCCAATGTGCTGCCCAGTTTTGGGTGCATGACACTCACGTGTAGGCCACAGGCCACCGCTGGTTCCAGGCCTCCATCTTCAGGATTCTACGCACATAACTCAGAGGACACACGGTTCGTATTAACCAACAACAGTTTACTGGACAGTTCAAGTTCATCAGATTGTAACACGCAGTGTCGGGCACAAAACTTCTTGTTCCTAGTTTCCTTAACACAGTCTGTTTCCAGCATTACTCCTCATTCCTCCAGGACTATTCATTGGCTATTCCCTTCTGCCATAGGGATTTCCGCTCCAGTCCCGCAGTGCCCCCGGGATCCGTTACCTTCCCTTCTCACCTTCCATTCCATCATCTCGTTTACACCAGAGGATAAGGCACTGCTCCCAGTACCTATACCGAGCTCTGAGCTCCGGACATTGCAGGAAAGTCTGCAAGGGATTCTAGTAAGACCTCCAACTGCCAAATGCCAGCAGCCCACTGCCCTTGAACTTGACCTTGGTTACTCTACTTCCCTATATGAGTAACTACCAGGAAGTAGCCTACTTTATACTACCATCGGCTCCATCCCACTATGGGCTGGTCCCAAACATTAACTGTACCTTATCCTATGTCCCCAGCTAACTACAGTTACTATCTTATACCAGTATGTACTGAGCCTACTGTCTTAAATCCTAATCTAGATCTTACCCTATGCTGTTCACTACCATGTCATAGTCTGTTCACAATATACACTATATGTACAAAACACATTACATTATAAACACGACGCGATTGGTGTCTCCAGGGGTGGGAACACAGTAGTACAGCCCACCACTCTTACATAAATACGCCCAGCACTTTGATTGACAGCTGGCTCCACAGTGTGTTTGTGCAGAGCAAACAGTCAAACAAAATTCTGGGGAAATACAGTACTTTGTTCTCCCATCCATTTTACAGGGTTTATCCAGCTCCTGGTCATTCTCTACTGTTTTTTTTAGGAAGCAGCGCCCTAAGTAGATTATTTCTTGATTATTTTATCCTGGGAAAGTTTTTGCTGTTTTTCAGGGAAGAGTTGTTGGGCTCATTTAGGATTTGTCCTGCTGCCGCGCAATGAACTCTCAGGAACTGAGCAGGAGAGCCGAGCATGGCCGCATCTACAGGCAAGATGAGCCTCTCACCTCAGGCAGCAGTTAGCGAGTGGAGGAGAAGAGTTCCCGTTAGTCCCACCATTTACCGGGTCGCCCACTTTTAGCCTGCCCCTTGGATCAGTTGCTGTGGAAGCTGCAATAAAACTGGACTCACAGAACTCCAGTAGCAGGAGAAGGAAGCGGGACCAGATGAAAGGGGTATTGCAAGCCAGAAAAGGAGAGGTGTGGAGAAAGCGGGGCAATTGGTTTAGCTAATTTTCATAATTTAACCGTATAAGCACCACTATCTATATTAATGATGATACGGAAGGTCTGACAAAAGACATCTACATTTAGCTATTTTCAGGTCCACCGGTGTTTGGACGGAGTGCATGGTGCAGGGATATCACAGCGCCATCCACTATGGAGTGGCCATTTTTGGATACTGCAGCTCTATTATTCGCTCCTGTCCACCTACTACACATTGTACGCAGCTGATCTGTTCCATTTCTGTACATTGTTTGCTTACAGCACGGAGAGCTGATTTTCTTTTTTCTTTGCATAGTGGTTTTATTAACCTCAACAGGAAGCGCCTTTTACGTGACTTTTGTGTAGCAGCATTTCAGCACCATTCAATGTCAAATTTTATCTACAAGATTATAGCAGAGCCAAGTCTGGAACAGGTTCCTGTTTGTTAACGATGCAGAAATATACCGACATTTTGTACCTAGGCGTTGATAGAAAAAGAGGAAACATTTACAATGGTTTTCAGCTTTAAAGGGGTTGTCCAGAATTGGGGTAAAAATCTGCAGTCGCTCTACGGTATTGCCAATCGAGCAGGCGATCTTGTGACTGTGGTCACATGCCGACTAGTCTCATCCAGCTTCTCTTAATTCACTTGTATTGAGAAAAGCTCAAAGCATCTAGTTGGCAGGTGACTGTAAGTAAACAAATCGCATAGATGCTGAAATGTGACCACCGGCTCGCACAGTCAATGCCAGGGAATATAGAGTGACTTCAGACTTTTATTCCAAACCTGGACAACACCTTTAAAATCCTATCGTTAGGATAAGTTCTCAATATCACAACAGTGGGAGTCCATCCTCCTGCAACTCCACCGGTCATCTGTTGTCAGCACCGGTGATAGCTGGATGTAAATGGAGCAGAACATCATGTAGAAGTCACTGCCAAGAACTGCAGTTCAGCTCATATTTAGTTGAAGAGCTGTTATGGCTGTGCAGGTCCTAAGATTACAAATAGGGTAACCAAGAGTCACATAACTAGTTAAGTGCAGGTCCTGAGCAAAGAAGCTGGAGGAGCTTGAGCAGGAGCCCATATGTGGGGCATCATGGCCCAGGTTAAGTCCACTGGAAGACACAGTGAAAAGTAGAGATCTGTAGAGTAGCAGAAGTGTCCTCAAGAACGAGAGAGAGGAAGACTGTACAGTGAGAGAAAGAGCTTCAGCTAAGTGGGACTGAGTGTCGAAAAAATTCTACAGTGAGACTTAGATTGGCAGCTGGAGTGAGACGGAGCTGCAGTAATGTCCAGCAAGGAAAGATTGATTGAGTAGAAGACCAAGCACAGAACGAGAGGTCAGAGATGAAGGTGAAATGAAGAGACATACTTCAGGAGTTGCTATTCAATTCTTCTAGACAGAGAGTTGAGGTACAAGTCCCAACCTGATTGATAAACCACCACAGTGAGTGTGGTTCTCTGTGTCAAATGTCCATACTGAGGTGTGGACCCAAACTTCTGAGAATGCACATGCCCCAAATGACTGAAGCCAAGTGACCTATGAGTTCATATACACTTAGGAACTGAAATCTCTGTTGAACTCTCCATATGCCATAAACTTTGAAAGAGGAACTGATTACAGACCACGTAAGGCCTTGATCCATGGGCACGGTGGCCTTCAATCTTAAGGGATACCACAATCCACCAGACAACTTGGATACTAGACATTCGATTCAGGCTACTACAAAGCTCATGATCACCAACCACAGCTCCTTTACTGTCACAAGCATCACTCACTTTCTGTACTTAGTCACACTCTACACATTACTACCATCAGTATGAGAAAAAACCTTGTAACCTCTTGGTTCTACCATGACCATGTCTTCTTTACGGGAAAGTCTGCCAATGAGCAATCGAGCCACAGTGCCCAAATTTCTTGGACCCACTGACCCAGGAATATTGTCAATAGAGATAATCCAAAATATTCACAAGATTACCTCTTCTGATTACTTTTTTTCCAGTGGGACTATGTGTAATAAGAAAGTATTTGGAAGACCAATACTCTCACTGTTAACGCAGTATGTTGGATCCTCTGATTTACTCAGATTTACCAGGGGCTGGCACTATTCATGATTGTACTTTGGTTAGTTCAACTTTTGCTATTAGAACTGATTTTAGCATCAACTTTTAAGACGTGGTCAAGAGTTCCTTTGAGTTGGAATTTTTCTTTTCATATCATTCCTTTTTTGTATTTTCTAGCTTCTTAAATGTCCTTCAAATCAGTGGGGATCTTCCACCAATCAGTCAAAACACTGTTTAGGAGCATGCATCTTCAGCCTCAGCATGTGCCCAGATTGGTGTATGGACTGCTAGACTTTTATTGCAGGTACTGAATGGGGTGCTTCTGCCTACTGAGATCCACACTTCTGCAGTGACTTTTTAGCAACAGATAGAGTTCTAAGGATTTAGACCTGCACCAATTTACATTACATTTAGGGGTCTCCAAAATATTAAAAAAGTTATAAAGTTTCATTACATTTTAAGGAAACATTCGCAGAACATATTGATTAAACAGAAGACTACTTGTTTTCTTCGACTCTTGATGGTTACAGTTCTCATACAAGGCACACAAAGCTTGTTGGTTGCTACATTCTAGGTGAAGATATTGTGCTTGGTGGTTACTATTAGTGATGACTTGAAACAATTTTATGGTATAATATCTCTGCTTGCTGCATTTCTGCTATGTTGTCTGTTACATTTTGTTCAATATTTACTGATATATGTCCATCCCTGTCATTGTAGACTTTATCTGATGGTGAAAGTTGTTATACTGTGTCAGGCATAGTGTGTTAGGCCTGTGTCTTTGATCAGCTCTCCACCCCCTGGTGTGTTGACCAGCTGTTAATTTATCCACAAGCAGCTCCCACAATCCCTCTCACCTGATGCTATAGTCCTCCCTATATATCTAGATGCATCATAAGGGGTGCACGCAGTGGCGGACTGGGGTGTCTGGGGCCCACAGGGGGAACTGATCCTCGGGGCCCACCCTACAGCTATATGCAAATACCCGTTATAGTGGAGCGTAGACTGTAAATCACAGGCGGCTCCTGCACATCCACTGTGCGCCACTATAACTGCGATGTACAATTACGGTAGTTTGCATTAAAGGGGTTCTTTGGTTAAAACAAGTTATCACCGATCCATGGGATCCACAGGATCGGTGATCACTTATTGATCGCTTGGCTCCGAACATTGGAAAACGCACCTATCGGAAGAATGGGGAAGTTTTATCCCTGACAGAACACTTATCCCCATTTTAAAATGCAGCAGCAGGTGGGATGTCTGACAGCAGCCTCATTCGTTCTCTTTGAGGCTTCCAGAAAAAAAACAAGAACAGCCAAGGAGGGAATGAATGGATCAGTGGTCAAGTCGCACATGAGCTCCAGTCTAATGGGGAGAAAAGCTCCACATTCTGCCAGTCGGTGCGGGTCCCAGCAGTCAGACCCCCACTAATCAATAATTTATCACCTGTGTGGAGGTGATTACTTGTTTTCCCCCCGAGAACCCCTGTAAATGCATCTTGTTCCAAGTATTTAATCACTAATGGAAATAAAGAATCTTCTCCTAATTAAATATCAGAGAGAACAAATGACCACCATACACAACACAATTCACTATACCAACACCAATAGTACCACATACAAGGGAGAAATACCACCACACCATGACTGGCCTACATATTACCACCACATAGTGACCGAATAATGCCACATACAAGGGAGAAACACCACCACACCATGACCAGATCCCATATTACCCCCACATAGTGACCAGACCAGATATTAACAGCATACAGCATCCAAATAATTCCCCATAACTGCTCTCCTCCACCTTCTCCATCATTGTCATATCTCCCTCCTCCATCACCATTGCCATATCTCCCCCCACCTCCTCCATCACCATTGCCATATCTCCCCCCACCTCCTCCAGCACCATTGCCATATCTCCCCCCACCTCTTCCAGCACTATTGCCATATCTTCCCCCCACCTCCTCCAGCACCACTGCCATATCTCCCCCCACCTCCTCCATCACCATTGCCATATCTCCCCCCACCTCCTCCATCACCATTGCCATATCTCCCCCCACCTTCTCCAGCACCATTGCCATATCTCCCCCCACCTCTTCCAGCACTATTGCCATATCTTCCCCCCACCTCCTCCAGCACCATTGCCATATCTCCCCTACCTCCTCCAGCACCATTGCCATATATCCTCCAGCACCATTGCCATATCTCCCCCCACCTCCTCCATCACCATTGCTATATCTCCTCCCACCTCCTCCAGCACCATTGCCATATCTTCCCCCCACCTCCTCCAGCACCATTGCCATATCTTCCCCCACCTCCTCCAGCACCATTGCCATATCTCCCCCCACCTCCTCCAGCACCATTGCCATATCTCCCCCACCTCCTCCAGCACCATTGCCATATCGTCCCCCACCTCCACCAGCACCATTGCCATATCTTCCCCCACCTCCTCCAGCACCATTGCCATATCTTCCCCCACCTCCTCCAGCACCATTGCCATATCTCCCCCACCTCCTCCAGCACCATTGCTCTCCCTCCTCTTCCACCACCTTTTCCAGCACCGTTGCTCCCCCTCTTCTCCCCCCATCGGCTCCAGCACCATTGCTCTCCATATTCTCCCCACCTGCTGCTGCACCATTGCTCTTCCTCTTCTCCCCCCACCTGCTCCAGCACCATCGCTCTAGCTAAAAAAAAAAAAACAAACAAAAAATAAAACAACACTTACCCCGTTGCAACACTTACCCTGCCCCGTAGCATCGTCCTCTGCTTCCTGCCCAGGCCTGGGGGCCCAAGAAGCACGCCAGATTGCCATCAGATGCACAGCAAGGGCCCCCCTCCACCTTTGGTCCCCAGTGTAGGTACACCGGTGGCCATGTTAACCAGCGGGCCCCCTGGCGTCTTGATCGGGGCCCGCCGAGAGCCCGGGCCCACCGGAGAATTCTCCGGTGTCCCGGTGCCCCAGTCCGACCCTGGGTGCACACGGTGTGGGGTGTGTGCACGTGTCCTCTTCAGCAAAGTGTCCTATTCGACAAGTGTCTCTGACACTCATTTCAATGGCAATCATTCAGGGCAGGAGTCAGATAACCCACACTTTGTACTCTCTTCTAACTAGGTACTTTATTTATGCGTCCATATTCCTGTGTGCTTTTGTCATCCACATTCACCGCCCCATCCCCCCTCCACCACTCATCCACATCTGCCCCTCCCTCCTTCCCTCTCCCATGTACAGCTCCCATGCTCTTTTTAATTTCTGGAAAAATCTCACTCCATCTTATCCAAAGATATTGCACAATAAACCATGTCACAAATCCAAAAACTATCTGCTCTTTCTCTTTTTATTGCTACTACTTATTTCAGGGGATATCTCTCCTAACCCCGGTCCACCCTCCACCAACCCCAACCCCTCCCCCACCTCTCATCGAAACACTGGTAACCTTATTAACATCATTTGTACTCCTTCATCTCCCGCTTTTAATTGTGCACTCTGGAATCCATGGACGGTATGCAACAGACCTATCACGCATTCAGAAATCTACAAGCCATTAACCCTCATACACTTACAGACTCCCTTCACTCATCACTGTCCCCAATCTCCTCTCTGTCCTGTCCTGATCTGGCTGTATATCACTACAATGAAGCTCTCAGAAGCACGCTGGACCAGATAGTGCCCCTCACCCCCAGAACGTCTAAACACAGAGTAAAACAGCCCTGGCTCACACCGCAAACCCGATTTCTCCAGCGATGCTCTAGAAGCGCCAAACGCCTACGGAGGAAAACTCGCACACCAGAAAACTTTATCCACTATAAATTTATATTAAAAACCTATAACTCTGCCCTTCACCTCACCAAACAGTCCTACTTCACCACCCTGATCTCTTCACTATTCAACAACCCAAAAAAACTGTTCGACACCTTTCACTCCCTCCTCAGTCCTAAAGCGCAGACTACTTTCACGGACATCTGTGCTGAGGACCTGGCCTCCTACTTCACAGAGAAAATAGAGAACATCCATGAGGAAATCAGCTCCCAGCCACCAAGTGCCGTGACTCCCATCCCTCCCCACATCTCCTCTGGATCACTCTCCATATATGACCCAGTCACAGAAGAAGAAGTCTCCAGGCTCCTCACTTCTTCTCATCCTACTACATGCACCACTGACCCCATTCCCTCACATCTACTCCAGTCTCTCTCTTCAGTCGTCACTACTCACCTAACTAAAATCTTCAACCTCTCCCTCTCTTCTGGTATCTTCCCCTCCTCCTTCAAACACTCTATCATTACTCTATTATTAAAAAGCCCTTTCTTGACCCTTCCTGCACAAACAACTACAGACCAGTCTCCAATCTCCCATTCATCTCTAAACTCTTGGAGCGTCTTGTCTACTCCCGCCTTAACCGTTACCTCTCCATTCACTCTCTTCAAGATCCATCACAGTCCGGCTTCTGCCCCCTACATTCTACAGAAACTGCACTCATCAAAATAACCAATGACCTTCTGACAGCAAAACGTAACGGTGACTACTCTCTGCTCATTCTTCTTGACGTCTCTGCAGCTTTCAACACCGTTGACCACCACCTCCTACTCTCTATGCTCCACTCAATCGGCATAAAGGACACTGCTCTCTCCTGGTTCTCCTCCTACCTATCTGACCGCTCTTTCAGTCTATCGTTCGCTGGCTCCACTTCTTCCCCCCTACCACTCAATATTGGCGTTCCTCAGGGTTCAGTCCTTGGCCCTCTTCTCTTCTCTCTCTACACGGCCCCAATTGGACAGACCAACAACAAATTTGGCTTTCAGTACCATCTTTATGCTGATGACACACAACTATACACCTTATCCCCTGACCTTACCCCCACTGTACTACAGAACACCAGTGACTGTCTGGCCGCAGTTTCCAACATCATGTCCACTCTCCATCTGAAACTCAACCTTTCCAAAACTGAACTTCTTCTGCTCCCGCCGTCTACTCACCTTCCTAAATCTGACATCTCCCTCTCCGTGTGTGGCACCACAATAACGCCAAGCCAGCAGGCTCGCTATCTAGGCGTTGTGTTTGACACCAATCTTTCCTTCACTTTCCACATACAATCTCTTGCCCGCTCTTGTCGCTTGCACCTCAAGAACATCTCTAGAATCCGCCCCTTTCTCACCTTGGAAACAACAAAAACCCCTGATCCACTCCCGCCTTGACTACTGTAACTCTCTATTAATTGGCCTCCCCCTCACTTGACTTTGCCCTTTCCAGTCCATCCTTAATGCTGCAGCCAGGGTCATCTATTTGGCATACCGTTACTCAGACTCCCCCGCTCTGTGCCAGTCATTGCACTGGCTGCCCATGAATTATAGGATCCAATTTAAATTGCTTGTTTTCACCCACAAAGCTCTCCACAGTGTGGCACCCCCCTACATCTCCTCCCTTATTTCTGTTTATCGGCCTACCCGTTCTCTACGCTCCGCAACCAACTTTTGACTAACATCCGCACTAATCCGTACCTCCCACTCCCGGCTTCAAGACTTCTCCCGAGCGGCACCTATTCTTTGGAATGCTCTACCCAAAAAAAATAGGACGAACCACAACTTACACAGTTTTAGGCACTCCCTAAAAACACATCTGTTTAGGGTGGCCTATCACGTTCCCTAATTGAAGTCCTTTTATATATTTATAGCCAATTCATTATTTCTCTAAACATAATTCTCCTCTAAACTCCGCACCCAAAAGCACTACAAATATTGGTAGGTAACTAGCTCATGCAGCATTTATCTATCCCTCATCCCTTCAAGATGGCTGGACCATCATTGTAAAGCCCCTGTACTTTGTGTCACCCCCCACCTCATTGTAGATTGTAAGCTCTTACGAGCAGGGTCGTCATTATTTTTGCTTTAATTATTGTACTATCTTTAGCTATGTTACTTATGACTGTTGTATATGAACCTCTGAATTGTAAAGCGCTGCGGAATATGTTGGCGCTATATAAATAAAGATTATTATTATTATAATGACTACATAAATAATGTTAACAATGTCATCTCCAAACGGACCTGTTCTGCTCACCTTGCGAGGTGGGTTTACTAAGCCTCAGGTCCAGGTGGGCACATGGACCTCAAGCGTTGGTGCAGCAGGCAGGGAAGCACGTGTGGAGCGAGGACTTGGCACACAGGAGGACAGGTGCAGAGAAGACGCAAGCAAATGCAAAGTAACGGAGGCAACAGGTATGTGGAGTCACAAGGCAGATGCAGACCAGGTGCTGTTGAAGAGCACAGCAAACAAACAGGACACAGGGCTCGGACTTTTAATAGCAACACACAGGTGTGTGTCTTAGTGGGATGAGGTCATGAGAGCATGCCGGGCCACGTGTAAAACCCAACGTGGAGCACAGCAGAGTGCAGAGGCCATAAGGGAAGGTGGTGAAGCCCTGTTGAGCCGAGGCAGGTGCAACTTGAAACAATGAAATGACGACTCAGGGTACACCTAGCACAATACAACTTTTTTTTCAATAACAAATGAGGACGGTCACTCTCACCCCTGGCCTTATCTTAAAAATACTCTTCTTTAAGCAACGCCCTTTCCAACTTCCATTCAGTCCTCTGTGACATAGGACTGATCTCTCCAGGTTACACCACAGACCTCAAGGCAAGCGGTCTCCTGCTCCTTACTATCTCTCACCCCATTGCAAATTAGGTTTATTAGCAAAAAGTAACAAATATTCTGCTTTTTACATCAGACCAATCAAACAAGAACATCTTACATACAGTAGCTCAGCACATGTAACATATCAGGTGGTTTCTCCAAATTCACCACACAATTCCACTTTTACCATTTACTGCAGTCTCAGAATTCTTCAAAAATGTCGCCAGAAGTCGGTGACTTGTTATGAATCACATCTGTATCAAGTCATAACAGCCAGAGGGGCTGCAGGTTATAACAGCCAGAGGAGCTCCATTTAGTACTAAAGATGCTTGTCATGAAGTGATGTATGATTCTGAGAATACAGATGTCAGTATAAGTGACATATTTACAGAAATCAGGTCATAACAGCCAGAGGGGCTGCAGGTCATAACAACCAGAGGAGCTCCACTTAGTCCTAAAGATGCTTGTCATGAAGGGGTGTATGATTCTAAGACAGCAGTAGTCAGTAAAAGTGGCATTTTGGCAGAAATCAGGTCATAACAGCCAGAGGGGCTGCAGGTTATAACAGCCAGAGGAGCTCCATTTAGTACTAAAGATGCTTGTCATGAAGTGATATATGATTCTGAGAGTACAGATGTCAGCATAAGTGACATTTTTACAGAAATCAGGTCATAACAGCCAGAGGGGCTGCAGGTCATAACAACCAGAGGAGCTTCACTTAGTCCTAAAGATGCTTGTCATGAAGGGGTGTATGATTCTGAGACAGCAGTAGTCAGTAAAAGTGGCATTTTGGCAGAAATCAGGTCATAACAGCCAGAGGGGCAGCAGGTTATAACAGCCAGAGGAGATTCATTTAATACTAAAGATGCTTGTCATGAAGTGATATATGATTCTGAGAGTACAGATGTCAGTATAAGTGACATTTTTACAGGAATCAGGTCATAACAGCCAGAGGAGATTCATTTAATACTAAAGATGCTTGTCATGAAGGGGTGTATAATTCTGAGACTGCAGTAGTCAGTAAAAGTGACATTTTTGCAGAAATCACTGGTTAACTTAGTTGAGCTATTTTAATTTTTCATGTTTCATCGGTTTAAGGCAAACTTTGCTAATAAACTGAATTTGCAATGAGGGAAGATGGGTGGGGATGGGGGTATAGCTTTGCTTGCAGCTGTATACAAATATCATATTTATAATAGACACCTTGTTTCGGTCAATAACAAGTCTCTCAAGATAAGGTTTACTCCCACGGCTCACAAGCTGGCACAGTCATAGCAGTGACCTGGCATAATCTATGCTCGGTGAGCGCTGTCTGATCAGTAGGATGTAATGGAGCCAAGAGGTGGAGCGTCGCTCCTGGGGTCCAGCCAAGCAAGTTGATGTTCACAGAAGGAACTTCAGGACGGATCTGAGCCACAAGCAGAATTATGGCGCTGACAAAACAGTCACGATTTACACTGAACGATGGGCACAAAATACCGGTGGTCGGACTGGGCACCTATGCCCCCGAGGAGGTAGGTTGTGATAGCTATTAACTACAAATTTAGGATGGCTTTTTAAAACTTGAAATCTTTCAGATACGATCCTACAAGTTCACGAGGGTGAAATAATTTGCTGACGACATCATAGCGGTGCTTATAACAGTACGGGAACGTTATAAGAGGAACGGTTGACGGGCGTAACTGTCTATAAAGTAATCATGGAGGGTGGGGAAGTTTCTCTACTTCGTATCTTTCATGGTGACTCGCCCAGGGGGGATATGGAGGAAGACTCGGTACCCGGGCCTTTACTTTCTTTGTAGGATATCACGGCAGTCGGCTCCCGGGCCCGTACCCTGGGCTCACTCTTTAAAAGGGCTTTTTTTTTAACAGTTTGTCTCGTGACGTCACCTGTGGTTCCCGGTAATGAATACCGGCGCTGCTGCAGACCTCCGGGAGTGATGGGATGGCAGATGGGATGTTTCTGCTCCCCACAGGCGGAGCGGGCCCCCGGAGCAGGATTGATGGTAATGCTGGGTGTTGTAGTGCAGGCGCGGTAGCGTGATGGAAATAACTGACAGAGACAGTGGAGTGCAGTCATCCGAGTTTACTCACAGTTCTTTTTAGGTTCCTCGGTACAGTGTCCAGGTGTCAGACTCCCACGTCGCACTGCGTTTGCTAGGCAGGGGTTCAGCACTCCTTCAGGTAGATTAGAAGCACTTAATGGGACCCCTTTTCTTATGTTCCTTCCTTGACCGACTTCACGCACTGGGTCTTCTCCCTCCTGCCCTGCGCTCCCCACATACAGTCCCGATCGGGTGCTCTGAAGTCCACGCTGGGCAACCTGGTGTTCCCGGACCTACTTGATGCCCTTCACGGCGACTAAGGTGAGGCTGTGGCAACTGCACCATGGAAGTGCAGAAGCCTCCGGTTTTCCAGCCGAGACCTGGAGTAACACGGCTGGGCCAGGGACCGGTTCTCTTCCTGCGGCCTGATCCCTCTGACACCTGGCAGATTCGGGGCGTACGGGTGCCGTCCTGCACTCACCATACCCCCTGGGATCCCTTCCGTTCCTGGAGCATTCCTCCCTTGCTCCCACTCCTCTCATGGGCCTCTCTCACTAGGCCCACAATGGAGCAGAGCTCCTGAAGAGACTCTGCTCCCCTCCTCTCCTTACTACTCACTGACTGTGTAGCACCCTGAGGATTCGGCTGCTACAGGGGTATTGCACCTCAACCCAGAGGTGTGATATTCCACTCCCGGGTAAGGATGGAGTGTGGAACTGAGCTCAGAAAGCTGCATGCACTACACACATCCCATTTCCGAGGAACAGACCAATGGTACTCCCACTTAGAAATGTGCAGGTACGACCGAGTCTGTTCCTGGCTGGAGTGGGAGGGGGGTGGTACATCCCAGTAGTGTAGGGGCAGAGAGGGGGAGCAGCCTGGGTAAAGTTAGGAGCTCATTGGGTGCTGGTCACCTGAGCTCACACATAGAGGGAGTATTTAAGGTGGGCACCATCTAAGATCAGGGTCAGTCTGTGAGAAGTCAGTAAGTCTTTGCAGAGGAGTGGAAGAGAGCAGAGGAGCAGAGCAGCCCCAGAGCCAAGAGTGAGAGAGGAGTTTGAAAGACCCAGAGGGGGAGAAAGAAGGAACTCTGAGAGCCCAAATTAAATCAAAGGGTGAAGAGTTGGCAACAGGGTACCGGATCCCAAGCTGGCAGAGGCTACAGCACACCTTAGCCAGGAACCGGAGGCCGTGGGCAGAATCTGCCACGGCCACCCACTATATCCACCCGGAAGGCAGACCACGCATAGGGTCAGGGAACCCAGAGGCAAGGGTTCGCCAACAAGAGGCCCGAGGGAGCCGGACATAGGTGGATCCCTGGTGGGGAAGGCCAGAGACGAGGACAGGACAGAAAGGGAGCTCAGAACCACGCTCCAGAACTACTTGGGGGTTGGCCGAGTCCAGGACCTGGTGGACGCAGCGCGGCTCGGGTGGTCACTCAAGGCCGGAGTGACCGGTACAAGAACAGCAGTAAGTAAAGAACCCTGAACTGCACAACCCGACTCTGACTCTCATTACCATCTTCCCTGCACTTCCACAACCACCATCCTCTGCACCTGACCCCCTGAGGCTATACCCCTCCCGTTGGGGGTTATACTACCTAAGCTGCACAAACACCATCAGCCTCAGCGGACCCTGCTGCAGCGGCGGCCGTAGTGACCGCAATTCAACGGGTGGCGTAGTCGACATAAAGAACTTTAGTAACATCAGTAAGGACTGCCACACACTGAGCTTGACACCCTGGGCACGGACCGGGTCACAGCCACTCGGAGACTACAACCCCCATCTGATCCGGCTCCGGGTATCCCCAACAACACTGGCCCAGGGGGCGCGTCAACTTTGGCGTAGTCGGCAGGATTACGTGCCCACAACAACCGGGTACTGCGTGCCTGAAGAAAAGAACAAGTTTACCTCAAAAAGAAGTCTCCTGCCGGTTCCGGAGGGTCCCCGCCATCGGACCCCATCACAGGTCGTTTCCCGCCGGTTGTCCGCCATTAACAGCTTTTTCCCGCCATCTGCAGAGTTTCCCGCCACTGGGAGACGATTCCCGCCATTTCCAAAGGTTTCCCGCCTTGGAAGAGCGGACGCCATTATGGGCGTACCAGAGGATGGCAAGAGGCCACCTCCCATCGTGGGCCAGGACCGAAAATGGCGCCAAAAGTGGAAACCGCCCCCACCAACAGAGACTGTGATGCTAGAGGTGTCTGTCAGCGTGAAAGAACTGCCCCTGGAGCTGACAATCACCAAGTGGCCCCGGAACCGCCCTCGAAGTGGGAGGACTGAGAAGAAGAGAGCAAAGATGGGTGTCGCCTGGAGCAGTCTGGAGAGAGCGCACCCGGAGACAAGACGTCTGGAGGGAGAGCCAGGCAGCACCGACCCAGTGGTCAGGAGCCTGATGCGGGCCGCCACTCCAGGCAGCACCGACCCAGTGGTCAGGAGCCTGTTGCCGGTCGCCACTCCAGAAGGCCTGCTGGAGACAACGGAAGGAGAGCAGAGCAGCACCGACCCGTTGGTCAGGAGCCTGCTAGAAGCAACGACCCCACTAGGCTTAGTGGAGGTCCTGGCACAGCTCCCCCGAGATCGGGAGTGTGCACAGACTGCGCTGGAGGGCCTCGCACGGAGGATGGCCCGGGTGCAGCGAGAGACGTTGGCGGAGTGGAGCCGTGAGATGGCCCAGCAGACAAGAACCCGTCAGCGGAGCACGCCACCCGAGACGAGGAGACAGACCGCCTCTGAGGATGGCGCAGGAGGACTGAAGGCCGGAGACGGCGCCGAGAAGGGAGCCGAACGAAAGGAGGCAGGTAAAGGGGACGTCTCTACCCCAAACCGGGAAACCGCGTACCTGCCCCAGCTCCCCGTCGCAGAGCCCGAAGTATCCCCTGCCGTGCCCATCGCTGCAACGTCACCGCCGCAGACTAGGCCTCAAACGGGAGCCGCGACCCCTGTGACGTCACACGCCTCGACCCCGAGCGTGACCAAGCAGGAAGTACCACCAGCCTGGTCGCAAGGCCTAGTACCCCCGGGCGCCGCAATACCAACAGCGCCCCCTACCTTCGCGGAGCCACCGGCCTGGTCGCAGGGCCAAGTAGCCCAGGGCGCCGCCGTCCTTACGGTGCCCTTCACTTTCCAGGTGCCCCAGGCCTGGCCGCAAGGCCTGGGCAACCCGGGCGCCACCACCACCGCGCCCATAAAACCAAGAGTGCCGCACCTGGGTGAAAATCTATTTGCCCAGCATACGTGCCCGAACGGGTCTGAAACTGAAACTGTCCACAAAGAAAGAGCAGGAGGACGTCGTCGTTGAGTACAGCAGAGTAGAAGCTGTATATAGTTGCCCGTCGGGGCACAGTGAACCATTGCTGCTATTATAGTCCCCGTTGGGACCAGAGAATTGAACTGTTACCCGTATTTCCCTTAATCCCTCTGACCGAGGACTGAGAGCGGTCATCCCTTTCCTAAATACCTGGCCGAGGACTGAGAGCGGCCATATCCCATTGTATATAGTTGCGCTTCCTAAAGCGCCCCCTACCGGTTTTATAGGAAAACCATTTTTCTAGAGAAACTGTTGCATTTTTCCCGGGCACACGTTGCACAGTGTCCGGAGGAGGAGCTAGAAGCAAGAAAAGTCTACGAGAATGTTATTTATGAAAAAAAAGTTTTATTGCTGATATATATGTTTTATATGTTTTTATTATGTTGTTTATGCAAAAATTGTATGTTTTGGTGTTTTTATATCTTACAGCCCGAGGACGTGCTGTGATTTACCAGGGGGGAATGTAGCACCCTGAGGATTCGGCTGCTACAGGGGTATTGCACCTCAACCCAGAGGTGTGATATTCCACTCCCGGGTAAGGATGGAGTGTGGAACTGAGCTCAGAAAGCTGCATGCACTACACACATCCCATTTCCGAGGAACAGACCAATGGTACTCCCACTTAGAAATGTGCAGGTACGACCGAGTCTGTTCCTGGCTGGAGTGGGAGGGGGGTGGTACATCCCAGTAGTGTAGGGGCAGAGAGGGGGAGCAGCCTGGGTAAAGTTAGGAGCTCATTGGGTGCTGGTCACCTGAGCTCACACATAGAGGGAGTATTTAAGGTGGGCACCATCTAAGATCAGGGTCAGTCTGTGAGAAGTCAGTAAGTCTTTGCAGAGGAGTGGAAGAGAGCAGAGGAGCAGAGCAGCCCCAGAGCCAAGAGTGAGAGAGGAGTTTGAAAGACCCAGAGGGAGAGAAAGAAGGAACTCTGAGAGCCCAAATTAAATCAAAGGGTGAAGAGTTGGCAACAGGGTACCGGATCCCAAGCTGGCAGAGGCTACAGCACACCTTAGCCAGGAACCGGAGGCCGTGGGCAGAATCTGCCACGGCCACCCACTATATCCACCCGGAAGGCAGACCACGCATAGGGTCAGGGAACCCAGAGGCAAGGGTTCGCCAACAAGAGGCCCGAGGGAGCCGGACATAGGTGGATCCCTGGTGGGGAAGGCCAGAGACGAGGACAGGACAGAAAGGGAGCTCAGAACCACGCTCCAGAACTACTTGGGGGTTGGCCGAGTCCAGGACCTGGTGGACGCAGCGCGGCTCGGGTGGTCACTCAAGGCCGGAGTGACCGGTACAAGAACAGCAGTAAGTAAAGAACCCTGAACTGCACAACCCGACTCTGACTCTCATTACCATCTTCCCTGCACTTCCACAACCACCATCCTCTGCACCTGACCCCCTGAGGCTATACCCCTCCCATTGGGGGTTATACTACCTAAGCTGCACAAACACCATCAGCCTCAGCGGACCCTGCTGCAGCGGCGGCCGTAGTGACCGCAATTCAACGGGTGGCGTAGTCGACATAAAGAACTTTAGTAACATCAGTAAGGACTGCCACACACTGAGCTTGACACCCTGGGCACGGACCGGGTCACAGCCACTCGGAGACTACAACCCCCATCTGATCCGGCTCCGGGTATCCCCAACAACACTGGCCCAGGGGGCGCGTCAACTGTACTGCACCATTTCTCTGACTGACTAACTAAGATGGCTTCCCTTTTTATATCTATTATTTAAGTGCTCCCTTGTTCTACATCCTCCACCCACACCCACTACTGGTTCCCCCTCTCTTTGGTTCCCCCCACTCCAGCCAGGGACAGGGCAGCAAAAGAAGTGCATAATGCCCTTCCAGCTGGCCTGGAGCAGTGTGGTGTTGGATGCAGGTGTTGGGGTCCCGGGGAAGTACTCCATCCTTATCTGAAAGAAGGAGATACCACACCTCTGGGTGAGGTGCAGTACCTCTGTGGCGACTGAACCCTCAGGGTTCAGGCGCCATATTGGTATTGAAGAACACTATGGTAATAGCCAATGCCTAGCCTGAAATGGCTGATAACAGAAAACAGTAGTTCCCCTTGCTATTGTCCCAGAGATATTCACCCCTTCTTCTCTTACATCATGCACATTCAGCAGAGCCGATAGTGCATGGTAATGAGGGGATAACTAGAGGAGCTATAGTTGGCATATTTCTTGGAGACACAGTAGACATAAGAGGCACAACAGGGAGAGAATTGGGGGAACCTGGAGCTGTAACAAGTACACTGTTATGGATAATCAGTAGTGTTGAGCAAGCATGCTCGGCACTGCTCGGTACTCGCCCGAGCATCACGCTACTCGGGATGTTCGGCGAGCACCGAGCATTTCCGGGTTACTCGGGCGGGAGCTCGGGTCTCCGCCCTGCATGTTTGCCGCTCTTTACAGAGCCAATGAACATGCAGGGATTGCCAGCCAGTCACTGTAATGCCGCAGCCATGTTGTTTGTGGGCATTACAGTGATTGGCTGGCCGCACAGCGTCACCTCGAGTATTTAAAACCGGGCGCCGCCATCTTGGACACAGTCGCTCCGGATCAGCCAGTGTGGGGTCAGTGCTGCTGAGCTAGGGAGAGATTTATACTCCGAAATAGTTAGTGTAGGGTCTGTAAAGGCTGCCAGATCAAACAAACAGTCCTTCTCAGGACTAATATCCATCCCAGATATCAGGCAGGCATGCTGTATAGGAGAAGCAGTTGTTATACCTGCAAACGCTGCATTACAGTCCTGTGTGCTCCAGTTGGTCAAATTACTAGACTTATCACCCCGGTCTCAGGGGCCAGGAAATTTTTTTTTATTTTTTCATCTAAATCCTGTATTTTTTTTTCTCAGTCAGACTGTCCAAATACACGTCTTATTAACCTTTTGGTATTCCCCCCCCCCCCCCCCCCACAAAAAAAAAAATTGAGTGTGTCTGTGACTGGTCAGACACCAATATATCTGTTTAAAAGAGTCTGGTGTAGGCCAGAAAAATATAACTGTGGTTTTGCAGTTCCACTGGTCAAATCTCTGTATTATCCTGTTTTCGGCATTTTTTGCCGTAAAAAAAACTGTAATAGTGTCTCCCTGACAGGTCAGACACCAATATATCTGTTTAAAAGAGTCTGGTGTAGGCCAGAAAAATAGAACTGTGATTTTGCAGTTGCACGGGTCAAATCTCTGTATTATCCTGTTTTTGGCATTTTTTGCCGTAAAAAAAACCCGTAATAGTGTCTCCCTGACTGGTCAGACACCAATATATCTGTCTAAAAGAGTCTGGTGTAGGCCAGAAAAATATAACTGTGGTTTTGCAGTTCCACGGGTCAAATCTCTGTATTATCCTGTTTTTGGCATTTTTTGCCGTAAAAAAAAAACGCAATAGTGTCTCCCTGACTGGTCAGACACCAATATATCTGTTTAAAAGAGTCTGGTATAGGCCAGAAAAATATAACTGTGGTTTTGCAGTTCCACGGTTCAAATCTCTGTATTATCCACTTTTGGGCCTTTTTTACATAAAAAAAACAGTTTGAGTGTGTCGCTGACTGTTCAGCCCCAAATATATCTATTAAAAAAGTCAGGTATATGCCAGTAAATTAGAACTATGGTTTTGCAGTTCCACGGTTCAAATCTCTGTATTATCCAGCTTTTGGCCTGTTTTACGTAAAAAAAAAAAAATAGTGTCTCCCTGTCTGTTCAGTCACAAATATATCTGTTTAAAAGATTCTGGTGTAGGCCAGAGAAATAGAACTGTGGTTTTCCTCTTCCACGGTTCTAATCTCCTTTTTGTTACCCTTTTTCCATTGATAGTGCGAGTGTAAGCTATTTTACTTAATTTACAATGGGCAAGGCGCGTGGCAAGGGACGTGGAAGTGGACGTTCTGGTGATGGTGCGTGCAGAGGACGGGGCCGTGGCCAAGGTGAAAATGTGCCACAACCAACAGCCACATCTTCTCGCTCCCACTTCTTGACCAAATTACTAGGGAACCACACTACAACACCAGTACTGCGAACTGATCAGTGTGAACAGGTTATTAATTGGATAGCAGATAATACTTCCAGTTACCTGGGCACCACCACCTCCGGTCTGTCTTCCACACGGTCAAGTTTTAGTAGCCGTGAGTCTCGTCCGCATACTCCTCCTCACCCTGATGCTCCTTCCTCCCACCATGCCGACAGCAACTGATCCCACACTTGGACACTCTGAAGAGCTGTTCACTGGTCCATTTCCTTATTTGGGCCCCTCGCCTGAAACGCTTGAAGTGGTGGAAGAGGAGATCCCATGTAGCGATGCCTAAATATTTGAACAGCCACGGCCACAGGAAGTTGACGCTGGCAATTTGTCACAAGAGGTGGACGATGACGAGACACAATTGCCACGAAGTGAGGAGGAGGATAGTGGTGCGCAAGTGGAAGAGGAGGAGGTGGTGGATGATCTAGTAACTGACCCAACGTGGCAGGAGGACACACAGAGCGAGGCCAGTGGCACACAGGGGGAGGGAGGCAGAGTACCCCAACAGGCAGGAAGAAGCAGTGTGGTGGCCGCACACAGAAGGCGGGCAACAGTTCCCCGTAACACCAACACGAGGGATGTTGCCAGTACAACCGGTAGGTCTTCCAGAATCTGGAATTTTTTTAAAGACTCTGCTGATAACCCCAAAAGGGCCATTTGTACCACCTGCCATGCCAGCATCAGCAGGGGTGACAAAACTACCAGCCTGACCACCACCAGCATGATCAGGCACATGGCAGCAAAGCACCCGACTTTGTGGGACGAACCCCAGGGTTCACGACCAGTGTCAGCGGGTGTCACCACTGCTTCTTCCGCTGTTGTGCGTGTAATAGAACCCCCTGTCATGCGTGCAAGGCTATCCCCTGTCCATACTGCATGCAAAGATGCCCCCTCCTCTCAATCTTCACTTGTTATGGCAGTTTCTCAAGAAACAGCATCAACATCCACGTCCACGTCCCACCGCAGCATTCAATTGTCCATATCCCAGACCTTTGAACGAAAGCGCAAATTCGCAGCCAACGCCCCACAGGCCACAGTCCTAAATTCGCACATTTCACGACTGCTTGTGTTGGAAATGCTGCCTTTTAGGCTGGCGGAGACGGAATCCTTCCGCAACCTTATGGCGGTGGCCGTACCTCGGTACTCGGTCCCCAGCCGACACTATTTTGCCCGGTGTGCCATCCCCGCACTACACAAGCATGTGTCCCAAAACATCTGCCGTGCCCTCAACAACGCAGTTACTGGGAGAGTCCACCTGACAACCGACACGTGGACAAGTGCTTGTGGCCAGGGACGGTACATCTCCCTGACGGCACACTGAGTAAACATAGTGGAAGCCGGGACTCAGTCGGACCTTGGGATGGAACACATCCTCCCCACACCGAGGATTGCGGGCCCTATGTCAGTCAGAGTTGCCCCCACATTGTACAGCTCCTGCACCTCATCTTCCTCTTCCTCCTCATGTTCAGCCTCCATCTCAGATATCACATCAGTTACAAGCTGGAAGCACTGCAGTACTGCATCAGCCAAGCGACAACAGGCTGTGCTGAAACTCATAAGCTTAGGTGATAAACCTCACACTGCTTGTGAGTTGTGGACAGCTGTGAAAGAGCAGGCAGATCTGTGGCTGAGACCGCTGAACCTACATCCAGGCATGATCGTGTGTGACAATGGCCGTAACCTGGTGGCGGCTCTGATGCGAGGCGAGATCACACACGTACCATGCCTGGCTCATGTGCTTAACCTCGTGGTTCAGCGGTTTCTTAAATCGTACCCCGAGTTGCCAGATCTGCTCGTCAAAGTACGCCGCCTGTCAGCTCATTTTCGCAAGTTGGCTACAGCTTCCGCCACCCTTGCTGTGTTGCAGCAGCGTTTGCAGCTTCCGGCACACCGACTGGTGTGTGATGTCCCCACACGTTGGAACTCTACCCTCCACATGTTGCAAAGGCTTTGTGAGCAGAAGAGAGCAGTTGTGGAGTACCAGCTGCAACAAGGCCGTCGATATTCAGGTCAGACTCCACACATAAGACCTCAGGAGTGGACCTGGATGTCTGACATATGTACCATCCTGACAAACTTTGAGGAGTCCACCAAGATGGTGAGTGGCGATGACGCCATCATTAGCGTCAGCATCCCACTTGTCTGTCTTTTGCAACGTTCTCTGCAGAGAATTAAAGAGGAGGCATTGCAGTCAGAGCATGATGAGATGGATCAAGAAGCCGTAGCAGTCGATTACACACAGCCCAGCCTCATCTCATCCCAATGCGCATTGGGGGACAATGAGGGAGAGGAGGAGGAGGAAGAACAGGAGCTGGTATCATGTACTGTAGACGGTAGTACCTGTACAACTGTCATACCGTCGGTTCAGCGTGGGTGGCCTGAGGACAGGGGGGAGGAGGAGGAGCAGGAGAGCATGGTCAGTCGTCATCTTGGTGAGGACACGGAAGTCTTGCCCGTTACCAGTCTGGCACGCATGGCTGACTTTATGTTAAGCTGCCTTAACCTTGACCCTCGCGTTGTAAAAATGTTGGGTGACAGTCATTACTGGTTGGTGACACTTTTAGACCCCCGCTACAAGGAGAACTTTCACTCTCTTATTCCTGAGGTGGAGAGGTCTACAAAAATGGGGCAGTACCAGAATGCCCTTGCTGCAGAACTGTTAAAAAAATTCCCATCTGAACACGCTAGCGGCAGAGGTCACAGTTCGTTGCCCAACAAAGGCGTACAGGTGAGAGAGACGCAACTCCAATCCAGCAGAGGCAGGGGAACACTGTCAACATTCTGGGACAGTTTTCTGAGACCCGACCAGCTTACAGGCCCTGAGGCGCGGGGTACTCTAACAAGGAGTGGAAAGTTTCAAATGATGGTGAGGGAGTACCTTGCCGACCGTACCAGCGTCCTCCGTGATTCCTCTGTGCCTTTTAATTATTGGGTATCCAAGCTGGACACTTGGAATGAACTCACTCTGTACGCCTTGGAGGTCCTGGCCTGCCCTGCCCTGCTGCTAGCGTGTTATCGGAATGTGTTTTTAGTGCCACTGGGGGAATTATAACAGATAAGCACAATCGCCTGTCAACTGACAATGCTGACAAGCTGACCCTTATCAAAATGAACAAGGGCTGGATTGGGCCAGACTTCTCATCACCACCAAATGACAGCAGAGTAACATAAAGTCAAATCCACTGTGTTATTTCGGGAGGTGTATTCCCATGCACCGCTTCACACCCACATATGGGTATACGCTTCCTCATTTCGGCTGTATTTTGCTCTTCTCCTTATCCTCAGCCTACACCACCACTATACCACCAGGGTGACCTTTGTCCATGTTGCCAGTATTGCATGTTCCTCTGTCCTAATTTTTGGCAACTTTTGCTTGGAAGGCATAGGCAAAGACTATGGGAGACCCACTCCCCAATAATAGAAATAATGTTTTTAAGATGCTGTACTGCATGGCTCTTGTTTGCCAGCATTGCAAGTTCCTCCCTCCTAATTTTTGGCAGCTTTTGCATGGAAGGCATAGGCAAAGACTATGGGAGACCCACTCCCCAATAATGGGAATAATGTTTTTAAGATGCTGTACTGCATGGCTCTTGTTTGCCAGCATTGCAAGTTCCTCCCTCCTAATTTTTGGCCGCTTTTGCTTGGAAGGCATAGGAAAAGACTATGGGAGACCCACTCCCCAATAATGGGAATAATGTTTTTAAGATGCTGTACTGCATTGCTCTTCCAAGGGGCATTTAAACCGTCTTGTTAAGCTACTGCAACTTCCACGTCTCTTCCAAGGGGCATTTAAACCGTCTTGTTAAGCTACTGCGACCTCCACCACTTCTCCAAGGGGCATTAAAACCGTCTTGTTAAGCTACTGTGACCTCTACCACTTTTCCCAGGGGCATTAAAACCATCTTCTTAAGCTACTGCGACCTTCACCTCTTCTCCAAGGGGCATTAAAACTGTCTTGTTAAGCACTGCGACCTTCACCACATTTTCAAGGGGCATTGATATTGTCTTTTTATTCCACTGCGACCTCCACGTCTCTTCCAAGGGGCATTAAAACCATCTTGTTAAGCTACTGCAACCTCCACCACTTTTCCCAGGGGCATTAAAACCGTCTTGTTAAGCTACTGCGACCTCCACCATATTTTCAAGGGGCATTGATATTGTCTTTTTATTCCACTGCGACCTCCACGTCTCTTCCAAGGGGCATTAAAACCATCTTGTTAAGCTACTGCGACCTCCACCACTTCTCCAAGGGGCATTAAAACCGTCTTGTTAAGCTACTGCGACCTCCACCACTTCTCCAAGGGGCATTAAAACCGTCTTGTTAAGCTACTGCAACCTCCACCATTTTTCCAAGGGGCATTAAAACCGTCTTTTTAAGCTACTGCGACCTCCACCACTTTTCCAAGGGGCATTGATGTTGTCTTTTTATTCCACTGCGACCTCCACCATTCTTCCAACGGGCATTGCATTTCCTCCTAATTTTAGTCAGCTTTTGCTTTTCAATGCATAGGCGAACACTAAGGGAGACCCACTCCCCAATAATGGGTAGAAGTTTTTTAGTACGCTGTAATCCACGTCTGTTTCAAGGGGCATTGCAGTTCCTCATAATTTTTGGAAAGCCTTCCATTCACTGTTTAGGCCAACAGTGCACAGGAGACCCAGTTGCTATAAATGGAAAAAATGGTTTAGTTAAGGCCCTCTGACCTCCATGTCACTTCCAAGGGGCATTGGAGTGCCTCGGAATTTTTGGTAGGCATTGCACTCACTGTATGCCCTATAACTGTGTAGCCGAACCGCTCCTTTTGGTACAGAAACATATCCTACATGTGTGGTTGACTGACCTGATATTGATGTGAATGGTCCCTGTTCCTCCTGCTCTTTCTCCTTTGCCACCACCTCATCCATCATTCATCACCTGAAGCTGTGTTGTAACGAGAGTCATAGAACTGGGATAGTAGCAGGAAAACATCCAGCAATCCTCGGAGGAGGTAGGATATGCGCCAAAACGCTGACCACCTCAGGCCTAGCCGCTACTACATACATGCGCTTGCATTCCAAGAAAACAAAGCAGACGCTAACTTCTATCATCATCATAATCATGGTCCTCACCTTGGCACTCTCAACTCCCCTGATGGAGAAGCCAGGGCCCACCGGAGGAGTCTGGTTCACACAGCACATGGCCAGATAAGGTTGTAAAATGTTAAAATGACATTTCTCGGTGAATGCATTTGTCACGGTTGAAAGCAATACAAAAGTGCAAAAACACATAAAAAATGCTACTTGTGAACATAGCCCAAGGTGTGGAGGAGTATTTTTGTTTTTGGTTATTTATTTTACCTTATACACAAGTCTTTACCCTGGAAAGGAAGTTCCTTAACATATTTCACAGGAAAACCGTTTCAGTTTCGTTTTTGAACGTTTTATTGTGAGCCCGTAAAAGTGGCTTAATACCTCTGACCACGTTATTGACAGCAGTGACCTGGGGGTCAGAAATGCTTCCTGGGGCGATGCCCATGCTGTCCCCATGTCTTTTGAGCACTGTCACTATCGTTTTGGGCACTTTTTAGGCTTTCTACAGACTGCCGGGGGTGCCGCCGCAAAAATGCTCGGGTCTCCCATTGGGCTCATTGCTCGGGTCGAGCACCCGAGTATCACGGCGAACTTGGCCCGAGCTTCGAGCACCCGAGCATTTTAGTGCTCGCTCAACACTAATAATCACTCATGTTGTAGCCCGAACAAGCCTTGGTGAAGGTAGAATAAAGAGGAAGGATAAGGGGAAAGGACACAGTCGGAGAAGATGTCAACTATAATGGAGACTTCGACTTGGATATGGTTTTTGCAAAATGAAATGTTCACGTAACCCTATGGTACTGTCTACCCTTGTCTTCTATCATTACTTTAGTTCCCTAAGTCTATGGCGGAGGAGGCTGTGAAAGTTGCTCTTGATGTTGGGTATCATCACATTGATGCCGCATTAATATACGGGAATGAGGTTGAGGTCGGACGAGCTATCAATGCGAAGATCGCGGATGGGGCGGTCAAGAGAGAAGATGTGTTCTACACCAGCAAGGTAATGACAATGAGATGCCTCCATGAGCAGCCATCAGTTGTACTCTTTAGCAGCTTGGTCACTGTTGAAAGTAACAGATGGTAGCTCTTTATTACAGTATTTCTTAGCCATCATCCACTCTTCCATGGACTCTTAATTTTTCAATAATTTTTAAGCAATTTTTTACTTTTTCCCCCTTCTAGCTTTGGAGCACCTATCATTCCCCCGAGTTGGTCCGTCACGCTCTTGAGAAGTCTTTGAAGGATCTACATCTGGATTACTTAGATCTTTATCTTATTCATAATCCCCTCGAATTCAAGGTTTGTACATGCATGACCCATCAACATATCCTAAACTGGTCACAGCTTGAACTCTTGTGGTGGCTAAAGGACACATCCAACTTATCTCATGATCTTCCTTCTTTTTGACACTAGATTTCATAGGTTGAATTTTGATTATTTTTTTTTTATTCTTGGTTTTAAGCCCGGTGATGATCTACAGCCAACAGATGAAAATGGAAAAATGATTTACCACAATACTGATATTCGAGACACTTGGAAGGTATGTAGACAAACCCTAGACTTTTCAGAGGTTTCAGTCTGTTACTGGAGTCACCTTGTCCTCCTATATGTCACAAGTGACATCTCGGTCTACGAGTGGCTCTTCGTGAATGTTGATGAATTCAACTCTTACATAACAGCAACCTTGCAGTATGACTTAACGAGAAGCTATCATCAGAAAATGACCAATTGCTTAAATCAGATTGTTGTGTTCGATATTTATATATATTTTTTACATATCACGATCTGTATTTAAAATGGAAAATAGATCTATTGCAGTTTTCAAATTGGCCACTGTTTTTTTTTTAGATTTTATCTTCCTATTGTTTCAGGAAATAACACATGTACATAGCCACAATGGTCAGATCCAGACTTTATCTTTTGTATTGAAGCATTAAATGAGGGTCATCATGAAGGGACAGGGAGCAGAGTCAGCTGTGGTATACCCTATTGTTAATGGTGGATCCTGTGTTATCTACTCTATAGAGAGGTGTTACCAGTCATTGCACAAGAGGAGAAGGTGAGCTGTTACATCACCTATTGTGAATGGTGGATCCTGTGCTATCTACTGTATATAGAGGTGTTATCAGTCATTGTACAGGAGGAGGAGGTGAGCTGTGACATCACCTATTGTGGACGGTGGATCCTGTGTTATCTACTGTATATAGAGGTGTTATCAGTTATTTTACAGGAGGAGGAGGAGGAGGAGGTGAGCTGTGATATACAG
This sequence comes from Phyllobates terribilis, assembly GCF_046119375.1. Lineage (NCBI taxonomy): Eukaryota > Metazoa > Chordata > Amphibia > Anura > Dendrobatidae > Phyllobates > Phyllobates terribilis. The sequence continues at coordinate 178,940,297 of NW_027362770.1, forward strand.
TACCCTATTGTTAATGGTGGATCCTGTGTTATCTACTGTGCATAGAGGTTTTATCAGTGATTGTACAGAAGAAGGAGGAGGTGAGCTGTGACACCACCTATTGTGAATGGTGAATCCTGTGTTATCTACTGTATATTGAGGTGTTATCAGTCATTGTACAGGGGGAGGAGGTGAGCTGTGACATCATCTATTGTGAATGGTGAATCCTGTGTTATCTACTGTATATAGAGGTGTTATCAGTCATTATACAGGAGGAGGAGGTGAGTTGTGACATCACCTATTGTGAATGGTGAATCCTGTGTTATCTACTGTATATAGAGGTGTTATCAGTCATTGTACAGGAGGAGGAGGAGGAGGAGGTGAGCTGTGACATCATCTATTGTGAATGGTGCATCCTGTGTTATCTATTGTATATAGAGGTGTTATCAGTCGTTGTACAGGAGGAGGAAGAGGTGAGTTGTGACATTACCTATCGTGAATGGTGAATCCTGCGTTATCTACTGTATATAGAGGTGTTATCAGTCATTGTACAGGAGGAGGAGGTGAGCTGTGACATCACCTGTTGTGAATGGTGAATCCTGTGTTATCGAGTGTATATAGAGGTGTTACCTGTCATTTTACAGGAGGAGGTGAGCTGTGACATCCCCTATTGTGATTGGTGGCTCCTGTGTTATCAGTGGTGTATCTCAGTGTTACTTGTCATTGTAATCCTGCCTCTGATGATAATGAGGCTGCTGAAAACTCTTTCTGAATAGACAGGAAATATGAGTCTAAAACAATGCCCCAGTGGCCAGTGTGAAAATTGCAAGATTACAATTTGTTTTCGTTTTAATAAAAAATTAAGAAAATAAAACATTGCCCATTTTTTTTAAGTTCATGTAGCACAAAAACCTGATTTAATCATTTTTTACTTTTTGTGATTTTTTTTCTTATTTTTTACTTTTATTGTAGGCCATGGAAGATTGTAAAGAAGCCGGACTGGTCAGATCTATCGGCGTCTCCAACTTTAACCATAAACAGCTGGAGCTCATCCTCAACATGCGGGGACTGAGATACAAACCTGTGTGCAACCAGGTAACACAGAACTATCCTGTCTCCAAGATTATTGAACATTTGTATTTTTTACAAGACATTGCCAATAGCAAATACCAAAAATTTATTAGACTTAGATATGACGTCTACTTAGAAAAGAGTGTCTAATAGCAGATTGGTAATATAGCCACTCCAAAACCTTAGCTTGGTAGCTGAATCCCTTTAAAGGGCATCTGTCAGTAGGATCAACTCTCCTATGCCGTCTATACGGGCGTGAAGGTCATAAAAAGTTGAGTAAAATTATACTTTAATATCTGCGATCTGGTGTCTTTTTCCAGAAAAATTCACGTTTTTTCATAATATGTAAATGAGCTGATTAGATCTATGGGACGGACATAGATCTCCCTGAGACTCCGCCTCCAGAGCTTATTTTAAATGAAAGGCGGCGTTACCAGTGTGAGACATGTAGATCAGGAGAGCAGATTGTCAGTCAGTACATGTCTCACACTGGAAACGCCCTTTTCATTTAATACAAGGTCTAGAGGAGATCTGTGCTCTGCCCATCAATCTTAACAGCTTATCTACATATTTAGAAAAATTTGGATTTCTCTGGAATAAGACATCAGATCGCAGATATCAAGGTATCATTTTATTCAACTTTCTATGACCTACATGCCCATATGGCCGGCTTAGGAGGGTTGATCCCATTGACAGATTGCCTTTAAGGAGTGTTCCCAGGGCAGACATTTTTGAGTCAATCAGAGCTCATATCCTAGTAGGAACATCACCCTCCTCACCCCATTGGTGGTTCGCGCATGGTCAAGATCATCAGCTTAGTCTACAGACTGTAGATTTCTGAACAAGGGGTAGGAGAAGGGGCTTCATACTGAATTGGCCTTCAGCCAAATTTTTTTGTATAGTTGTAATTTAGCACTTCTTTACTGCTGATCCACCAACTCTTATGTCTACTATGAGTGGCCTCCATAGCAAGTCATACTTTGAGTTCAAGTATGAAAAATAGTATACAGTCGAAAAAGTTGTGTTGGCTCCAACCAAACCAGACGATACTCCTCGTTTCATTTCCTTACAAAATTTGCCTTTAGTATCTGCCTTTGGTCATTTCTTTAGACACTTTGTAAATCTCCAGGTGGAATGTCACATCTACAATAATCCGGCCAAGCTGCTGGAGTTCTGCAAATCCCACAACATAGTCCTGGTGGCATATGGGGTGCTGGGCTCTACTCGGGATCCAAACTGGTAAGAGCTCTCTTGGGATTGGACAATCCGAACTTGCAACTGCAACTACTCCGAGTCCTTCTTCTCCTTACAAAGGGAGAAACATGTTTAATAAGTAAATCTTAGTGGACTTAACCTTAAAGGGATTATCTGGGACTTTTTTCTTCCCTATGGGGCTAAGCACCTATCGACAGATTGTTACTAACTACCTGTCTGTTATGTGGCAAACGCTACCAGCTCAGAGTGGTCATGGACCGCTCCTGCCAGTGATTTTCATGCTTCCTGTGATGTCATGTCGACAGAGCAGTTCCTTCTCTTCCACTGTGCTCTGTTGATGGGGGTCATCACTGCTACCTATCAATAAGTACTTAGCTCCATAAGGAAAAAAAATAGTCCTGAATAACCCCTTCAAGTTTATCTACATTGCATCTTTACTCTTCCAGGATTGACCAGACTGCTCCATTCCTGCTGGAGGACCCTGTGCTCAATGCAATTGCAAAAAAACATGGCCGAACTCCTGCCCAAGTTGCAATGAGACATATGCTACAGAGGGGGATAGTGGTTCTAGCTAAGAGTTTTAAGACGGAGAGGATCAAGCAGAATCTTGAGGTATGAGATGTGGTATTTAGAAGGTCACACTTTAGGTACGAAGTGGTCCAGTAAAGAATTACTCAAAATCTTATGGCCAAAACACATCCATCATGTGACAAAGTATGCATTCGATCTCCTTCCTTGTCTCTTTTCAACTGTTGGATCTCCATACCCAAAAACAACCTTTTCAAGCAACCAAAATTGCACCCAATTGTACCACATTGTGTGCCAACATGAGTAGTTTCGAATGCCAAGAGTTGACTTGAGAGGATGCATGTTAGCATGACGTGACCCCCTTGCTTGAGAAAGCTTCTCTCCAGGAGCGAAGTACTATGCCAACGTTTCCAGCGTGTCAATGCCAACACGACTACCAAACTGTAGTGTGAGGCTTGGCTCGAGAAGCCAGAGAGCAAAGTTTCCCAGTATTAGGGGTCCATGGCAGGTGGAGATCCAGGAATAATCGGCTGCAAAATCCACAATAATTGGGTTTTGTTGTGAACTGTGACCTCCCTATTGAACTCAAAGGGGAAAAATCTGTAGCAAATAAGCAGAGAAAATTTTTGTAGCATGTGGCTGCAAATTCTACAATTCGGGTCCAATTTCCAAAGATCCGAATGGGAAATCCTCAGCAATTCTTGTACATGTAGGATTAGATTTGTTTGTAGTCTGTTACGTTGGACACACATATGAGCACATTACTTACGAAATGGCAGGAGATTTTGAGATTTTGCGATTTTGCAAAGTTGCCTGTGCCTTTGATTGATATGCACTGCAGCAATGAAACCATTAGTTGCAAAAGTAACTAAACACATGGAAAATGACAGAGGTATGATATTATCTGGTAAATCCAGTATAAGTAGTGCCAATTTTCTACTATCTTCATACTCCTCCATCAAATGTGGACATTTTAGCTACATTCTCTGAAGTTACTAATTTCTAAATGCTAAGGTCCAGTTTCCGAGAGATCACAAGTTGACTTTTATTTATGGTAATTTCTAATTTCAGGTTTTTAAATTTGAGTTGAGTGAGGAAGAAATAAAAAGCCTTAATGGACTGAATCGAAACCTACGCTATGTGGATTGGACCAAGTAAGTACAACATATTGGAGAATATTTTCCAAAATTCTGGACAAATTGCATGTAGGCTCCTTATATAAAGAATACACTACACATAAGTGCACATAGAGTTGTACACCCACATAATACAAACCAACTCTTACTGATGGTCCAAAAAACCCTCAGAAAAAAAAGACAATCTACCCAAACTCTCGGAAGAGATTGGCATATTTCACGGGAGCTGCTGAAACTTCCTTAAAGCAGGAAGGTTTCTTGTGTGTGATATCGGTGTAAAGAGGAGCCCAATCTACTCCAGAAAAGGTCACCTTTTCAGTTTGTGTTCTGTAGGTGCGGCTGGAACATGGATCCTGTCACTTGATTCATGCTGGCTAGAGATGAACAGATCGGGCAAAATTTGAATTCTCTTGTAACAGTATTTTTTTTCCCAAGAAATTCGATTCATGGAGAAGTTATTCTGCACAAATTTGATGTCCCTTATGCTCACCTCTAAAGTCCCTCTGCTACTCACCACTACCCGTCCTATCCTTTCCGCATGTTCTTATCAGCCACCAATCACGTTGGAATCTTCGGGCCTCTCACACTGTGCCAGATTTCCGGCTGTTATGGCGCCTGACAAAGATCTGCGCAAGATCACAGAAGATCAACTGTGTCATGATGTCAAAACATGCGATGTGACCTTCATGCTCTCATGGTCAAAACCCTCCCAGCCACCAGGAAAGCAGGAAGTCATGTACAGTATGAGAGGCCCGAAGATTCCAAAACGAGCGGTAGGACCAGACGGGCCGAGGAGGTGAGTGGAAAGGGAAGTTTAAGGATATTTTTATTTTTTAATCTGTCAATGGCCAATTATGGTTCAGAAAAATAGAGGCCAACAGCCACCCATATGCTCAATCTGCATGGAAGAAAATTTCAGAAAAATCGGCATTTTGGCCAATTAGGTCTTTCTCTGAAATGCAGTTTAAAGACCCAGCTGGGAGAGATGAGATAAGTCTGAGACGGCTTCTTCTCGCTTCAATAAAGGTGATTGACAGTTCTCTCCCTATGTACACATGTATTTTTTCTCACAAGGTCAAAAAGTCACCGTCTCTTGGAGTACTATCACCACGTCTGCCAGCCTGTTTGTACATCTGCTTTGTAAATCTATGCAAGACATATTTTATAAAGCATGAAGATCAGTAAATTTATTTAATAATTTTAACACCAGTAGGCTCCTTCATTAGATGAAGCTTGTGACATCCTTTTGTACATTTGTCAAGTGGGAGGGCATTTTATCCAGTGATGTAACTAGAGTCTGATGGGCCCCAGTGCAAAATTTTGACCAGGCCTCCGCCGCCTCCTGCTTGATGGCTTCGTCCTCGTATATATATCTCCCATCATGGTTTATATGTCCCTTATCCTGAACTCCGTCTTGGTATATATATATCTCCCATCCTGATACATGTCCCCCATTTTGTCGCTGTTCTTAAATTCATAGAAAAAAAAAATGATTCTACTCACCTTCCCTCCGCTCCCCCGTCATGCGGCGTCCTCTTCTGAAGCCGGCAGCTGACTTCAACGTGCAAGCGACAAGAGCGCATGACATCACTGCCATGAGCCCACAGTTATATGCACGCCAAAGTCTTCTGATTGGCCGGCAGCGTGTATTGCTGTGCACAGACCCAGTGGGTCTCTGCACTGCAATACACTTCAGCTGAATGTGCGTCTAAGGATGCACGTTCAGTTGAAGTTTACGCTGGCATTGATGGGCCCCTACCCGCATTGGCAGGGAAAAAGCATTAAATGGACACATTTTTGAGTTAAATGGGTTGTCCAGGACCTTAACATTGATAACCTATTTTTAATATAGGTCACCTACAGCATATCTTTGGGGGTAAGGCACTTGATACCCCTACTATCAGCTATTAGAAGGACCCGTGGTAGTTGGAAGTAAATAGTGTATGGAGCTGAAAAACCACACCTACATAGTGGTCATTCCCTGGAACTGAAGGTCAGCTCTTATTGAAGTGAATGTGATCTGAGCTTCAGTACCCGAGAACGACCACTACTGACTGTATGGCGCTGTGGTGCTTCGGCTCAGTACACTGTTTACTTTGGCTATCGCAGATAAAAAACACCATTGGATCAGGATATGGCTAGCAAGTGGTTCTGTCATTTGGTTATAATTTTTCCAAGTGAATGAGCATAATTTGCTGAATCCTCCCCCTGCTCCAATACTTTAAGAGATGTAACATCATTTTTTCTGATCTTGCAGATGGGGCGATCACCCGAAGTATCCGTTCCATGAGGAGTATTAAATTCATCTGTTTTGTTGTGCCGTAGAAAAGATCTCCGATTTTCGTAAATTGATTATTGAGAACTTTTTAGAAGTTCTCATTTTTTGATAACAGAATAAAGAAATCACTAAAGATACAAAAGGGTCTGAGAATATATTTTACCTGTCACCTGAATTGAAGGAACACATTAAAGTTTATTTTTAGAAGCTCAAGATATTAATCACATATCTTTGGGATAGGTGGTCAATATCAGTTCCCTAGGGGTTGGCAAATCAACAATGAAGTCACTGGACAACATTTTCAAATCGAGGAACATTTCACTGGCGACGAAGACACGGTTCATACATAGTGTGGTATTTTCTGTAGTAACATATGAATGCGAAACCTGGACAATAAAGAAACAAGACAGAAAAGGAATCAACGCCTTCGAAATGTGGTGCTGGAGAAGGAAGATATCAATACCATGGAAGGTAAGAAGAACAGACAAATCAATGTTGGAACAAATCAAGCCAGACATTTCACTCGAAGGAAGGATCATCAAGCTATGACTTGCCAACTTTGGACCCATCAGACAAAGATAGAAATCACTGAAGAAGGACATCATGGTCAGAAAAATATAAGGAACAAGGCGAAGAGGAAGAGTAGCAACCCAATGACTTGCTACAATCAAGATAACAGAGACGATCTTGGTGGTCCTATTTAGGCTTGCACAAGATCGTTCTTCCTACAGAGCATTAATCCATCAAGTCGCCATAGCTCGGAATGCTGAAGGCTGTTAATAATAATAATAATAATATTAATATTAATAATAGAATTGTTACACTGACGCCGCTAGGTTCAGATAGGACGAGACGGGTTTCATGAATTTTTTGGAATCCTGGGGGAACCGTTACTCAGGGTGACCATATCCTGCAGCTTCTCTCAGGCACACGATAGATTCAATTGCTGACCAGACACATCCAACAAGAGTATTTTTCAACAGTTTAACAGTGGAATTTAATCTGAAGCACGGCCAGTGCAATTCAGGGATATTACAGCAACAATCTTCATTATAGTACAGTCTGAGTTTCTTGAGCAACCGGCTCCAGTAACAATACAGTAGTTTCTTCACAAGGCACAGTATTACAGTCTCTTCAGTAGCATAATTCAGCATAGATTAGATCTCTTAGCAGCACATACATAACCACAGGCTTTCCCATCACAAGGACACAATAGTACACAGCATTCTTTATCCTGCATGGAGATGGATGGGGGAGTGTTTGATGAGGGAGATGATCCCTGTGACACAATTCCTTCCAGTCCTTATCTTCCTGCCTGATAATACTCTGCACTGTTAGTTCAGGGAGTTTATCTGACCTGTGTTTAGTTTCTTTCCTGATCTGAATCCTGTTCAGTTGCCTTCTGTCAGATCCAGATAACACACCACCACCTTACCTTTCTCTTTGGTTTCAGCCAGACAGTAAACAACTTCCCCACCATCCCCCTGGGGTTATGCTAAATCACTCCCTGTCTCCTGTGACTGTGTTAACCCCTCTAGTTGCTGGATGCTTCTGGAGCACAACACTTCCTGTCTCCTGTGCTTGTGTTACTTCTAATAGTTGTGGGATGCTTTTGAAGCAATAGCATTACTTCTGCATGTCACACTCTGCAACAGCACTACTTCCGCATGTCACAGAATTATAGAATGTTAGAGTTGGAGGGGACATCCAGGGTTTTCGTGTCCAACATCCTGCTCAATGCAGGATTCACTAAACCATCTCAGACAGATGTCTGTCCAGCCTCTGAAGACATCCTTTGAAAGAGAACTCACCACCTCTCATGGCCGCCTGTTCCACTTGTTAATCACCCTCACTGTCAAAAAGTTTTTACTAATATATAATCTGTATCTTCTCACAAATAATAATAATAATAATAATAATAATAATAATCATAGGGGTATGACCCATGGCATATTGTGGGATTGGTAGCTGCTCTGGGTACCAAATTCCATGGTGGAGCAAAACTTCAGCCTTGCCACCACTACCATTTCCCTTTGGAATGGCTCAGGGCTGCAGTGAATTGCGACGTGTGCAGCCTGAGGTACTGACTAGGCCTCAAATGATGCATATTGTGGTACCAGAGGTCCACTTGTTGCTGGAAGAGCAAAGGCTTCCATTTTACTGCATTTCCACAAAGCCTACATTTATTACATAAATGTAATATTCAGGAGAATCTGATTTTTTTGTAAAATTTGAGGCAAATGCACTTCATCTCGAACTGATTTTCTCATCTCTAGAGACACTATTTTAAGAAAGTGGGCATGTTTCTCATACTATACATAAATAGTGATGGGCGAACCCATGACTATAAACAGAAACCCTGCTGTAAAAAACTAAAAAGCAAAAGTGCATTTAAATAATATAGGGTTCTTAGTAACTCTGTTTTTGATCAGAAAAAGTATAAAAGCCATCCCACCACGGCACGATGTCCCCACATTTCGGGATGGTCCTACTCTGTGTAATATTTAAAACCTTACCATGTGTCAAAGTTGACATCAGTGTATGAATAAGGGCAGACAACGGACCGGGTCCTGAACTGTGGACACCAGCCCAGGGAAGCTAGATAAATGTGATTTCCAGCTCAAGGAAGGGAGGCCACACCCTGGCTTGCACAGAATGCAAAGATACAAAGAAAAAACACAAAAACTGAGCTTCGATTAAGTTGGTATACATGCAGCACATAAATACTCGTTTAACTGGCCATAATTCAGAAAAAAAACTGCAAGAAGCAAAAATGAACAAAAACCCTGCTTTGTTCATTTTTGCTTCTTCTAGTTTTTTTTCTGAATTATGGCCAGTTAAACGAGTATTTATGTGCTGCATGTATACCAACTTAATCCAAGCTCAGTTTTTGCGATTTTTCAAAATTAAATGCATGAATTTTTCACAAAATCAAAAATGCTCTTTATTTTTGGGTTTTTTTTGGCATTTGTTTGTAGTTTTTTTTTAGGGCAAAAAGTCACAAGTTCCACTAAAATGTCACAAAAATGGTACAAAAATATCAAGCACGGACAAAATCACTCCATGGTGGACTGGAGTACGTTTGGGCTAAAATTTTGCGACTTTTTAAAAAGTTGCAATTAATGAATCGGTCACAAACATCTGGAAAAATAAAACCACGTCCAACAATGATGAATATAAAAATATAAACATACAACGCATATAAAATTTAATACAATTTTGATACAAATCAAAAACACAGCTTAAAAACACCAAAAATTAAACAAAAAGTAATGAATTGGGCCCAAACTTTGACTCCTCCTTTACTATGGTCAACAACCAGATAGACTTGTTAATTAGTAATAGTCATAGAGACTCACAACTAGAGACCATCCTTCAATCTGAGGGACAATTTTGAAAAAAAAAAAGTTCTGAATTTCATCAGCAATTACCCTCGAAATATCTGCTCAGTCAGCAATTGCGAAACTTCAAACTGACATTGGTTCTTTATTATCTCCAGTGATAACATATTTAAGAACGGGCCAGCACTTTGATACAGGAGGATAGGAGCCAGTAAACATTTTGAGAGCGGCACCTTTTGAAAGGGCTATGAAAGGTTTATAGGGAGAGGGTAATTTTATTCCTCACTGCAGACAGATTTGTAGACATATTTGAGAAGTTTTTGAGACTGGATGATCACTGCAGAAGACAAAAAGTGTCTAATCAGTGGGGGAAAATATATATATTACATTTTTTAATTTTGCTTGTACTATTTATTTATGGGTAAAAAATTTAGTTAAGATTTCAATTTTACCTGATAGACATGAATGCTCCACTAATCATATATTCTGCTCACTGTCAAGTCGTGTCTGGGAGGGCTCTTTTGTGGTGATGGTTCCTCATAGCTACTTCTCCCTCACATCTTTATAGAACCATTAATTACATGTAATAGAGCATGACGGGGCTCGGTGAAGGCGTCAGTGAAGGTGTGTAAGTGTCTGATGGGGTCACACAGCTCATAAAAGGACAGCTGCCCGGCGTCATAATCCAGACATATCCTGAATCTATCACTGGAGATCTGGTGAGGTAAGAAGAGGTCGTGACAATGATAGTAATTATTACATGCCCAGCCTCTATCTAAACACCAGGATTTCCTATTATCTACAATGGATGTGTAGCGCCCCCTCCTGTCTATACTGGGATAACACATCCCCACACTCCAATAATAATAATACTCCAATAATTTCATCCACTGATCTCCACATCCCAGTAATGTCGTCCTGAGGTAAATCCCCTCCTGCTCATCACCTGATAATCCTGAGATGGCCACATTGCCTTAAATGGGGACATCATGAGGGAATAAGCCCCTAATGTATTACATGGTCAAGTCAGGTTATGAGGTAACTGACAATATTACTGGGAAGTTTCAGAAGTGGTACAAATCTGGCCTTAACCGGTTTTTGAGCGGGAAATGGAGAACAGCTGATTGGTTCTGCAAGGGGGGGGGGGAGTGGGGACATATGCCTATATAAGGTGATGGCTCCTGTCAGGAGGGGTCAGTTTTACCTCAAGAGCTGAAGAAGCCTGAAGACGGGATGGAGGAGCTCCTGAGCCGGCTGCTGGAGAAGGTGAGCGATGGGGGAGGTCGGGACTGGCTTCTGCGGTGCCTGGAGGAAGATTCAGCGGCACAGGAAGAGGCAGTTGAGGGGGCGATTGAGGAGCCCGAAGATGGCGAGATACAGGACGGAGCGCCGATTCCCCGTCGCAGTGCGAGACCCAGGAAGCTGCGACGCTGGTCCCCATCACCGCCGCCATCAGGAGGCAGGCGGAGCCAAGGCAGGAAGAGGCCGGCGGCATCGCTAAGCGGGGAGCCTGTCAGCAGGCTCCCGCGTAGTCCCGCGAGGGGGCGTGGTTCCGTGAGCCAGCCGGCATCCGGGTCCCCGGAGCGCGGGACGGATGAAGACAGCGGTGCAGCGGTAGTGGTCGCGACCGCTCCGTGGAGCCAGGGCGCCGGCTTGCAGCCGCAGCAAAAGAGCTGTCAGGCGGCTGCAGCAGTGTCTCAGGCCTGGAGCCCAGCGGTTGTGGCTAGTACCGGGAGGGCCCCTTTCACTGAGACCGCTCAGGGGTCTGGTGTGAGAATAGAGAAGACATCAGTAACGCAAGGACAGATGCAGACATCTCCGGCACGATCTTCGGATGGTGAGATACTAATGCATAATGACAGTTTAATTGATAATGTTATTTCTAGCTCAGCCTCTCTTAAAGAGATAATAATCTCTCTGATTGGTCGCGGTGGCCGGCTGTGACCAATCAGCAGAGCAGCGTTTAAATTTGCCGCCCATCTCGCTGATTGGTCGCGGTAGCCGGCCGCGACCAATCAGCAGAGCGGCGTTTATATGTGCCGCCCATCTCGCTGATTGGTCGCGGCCGGCCACCGTGACCAATGAGCAGAGCGGCATTTAAATTTGCCGGCCATCTCGCTGATTGGTCGCGGCCGGCCACCGCGACCAATCAGCAGAGCGGCGTTTAAATTTGCCGCCCATCTCGCTGATTGGTCGCGGTGGCCGGCCGCGATTAATCAGCAGAGCGGCGTTTAAATTTGCCGGACATCTCGCTGATTGGTCGCGGCCGGCCACCGCGACCGATCAGCACAGCGGCGTTTAAATTTGCCGCCAATCTCGCTGATTGGTCACAGCCGGCCACCGCGACCAATCAGCAGAGCGGCGTTTAAATTTGCCGCCCATCTCGCTGATTGGTCGCGGTAGCCGGCCGCGACCAATCAGCAGAGCGGCGTTTATATTTGCCGCCCATCTCGTTCATTGGTCGCGGCCGGCCACCGCGACCAATCAGCAGAGCGTTGTTTAAATTTGGCGCCAATCTCGCAGATTGGACGCGTCTGGCGTCCGCGACCAATCAGGAGAGCGTTGTTTAAATTTGGCGTCAAGCTCGCTGATTTGTCGCGGCTGGCGTCCGCGACCAATTAGCACAGCAGTGTTTAAATGTGGCGTCAAAATTGGTGATTGGTCGCGGCCGCTATTTAAATGTGGCGCCCAAATCCGTGATTGGTCGCGGGCAGCGTCGGCGACCAATCAGCACAGCGGTGTTTAAGTTTTGCGCTAAGATCAGTGATTGGTCGCGTGCGGAGAGCGTGACCAATCAGCGAATCGTATTGGTGAGGAGCGGCGCTGCCTGTGCGGGTACTTACGCTGCGAGAACCCGGGACATAGCGGGCGCTCGCAGCAGAAGTATCCCGACCCGCAGCGCCGCTCCCCGGTCCTCCGTTCCGCATGGAGGTCAGCGGCGCCTGCGGTCCTTCCACGCCGCTCATCTCCCGGCTGCATCTCCATCCCGCAGATGGGTCCGGCAGTCGGGTTCCTTCTGCTGTTGCCGGCCGGGAGATGAGCGCCTCACGGCGCTCATCTCCCGGCTGCATCGCCGCTCAGCTCCGTCCCGCAGATGAACCGCTAATGGCCGCCATCTTTTTTCAGAAATCCCGCGGCGCTGATTGGCCGCTGCCGGACCAATGAGCGACGCGGGATTTCCTGGACAGACAGACACACAGACAGACAGACAGACAGACAGGATAAGACGATTATATATATAGATATTGCTGTGCAGGATGCCCTTAGGGGATTTTCTAAGTTTGATATGGGGTCCTCCCTTAAGGTTTCTCAGAGGCCTCATGTACCTGCAGCTTGCTTCAAGGAAGCATTGTCCTGCGAGGTTTCCCCTTTGGGTTTTCACTTGTCTGCATCGGTGAAAGAAAGGATCTGGGCTGAGGAGTATTTGGATGTTATTTCCCTGCTTCCCGGTAAAGATGCTTTTCGGACTGATAAATCGGATGAGGAAAAAAATAAAATTTTTAAATCTTTTCATTCGTGGCTACAGGCCTTCTTAATTTATGCGGCCGTGTTGGGGGTGAAATCCGCGTCTCTTTGCTGTGGACTCCTTCAACATATAGATATTGTATTGGAGGCCTACCGCCATTTTGGCGGTACTGCTTGGCTGCTGTATGATGAAGCCTTTAGGCAAAAATTGTCTGTTCACCCTTCATTAAAATGGGGGGTTAAAGACGTAGGCCTATGGCTACAAATGATGGTCCCACAGAGGCAACCTAATATTGTTAAGAACCCTGTTTCTCAACAGATTCGGAAAGGGTTATGTTTTGCGTTTAATGAGTCCTGCAAATGGCTACACAATTGTCGTTATAAGCATGAGTGTTCCATTTGCGGGGGGGCTCACCCAATGAATAAATGCTTCAAGAAATTTACTCAGTCGCCTCAAAGGGCTATTGCAAAAGAGCCATTTCTTAATGGCAAAGACACCGGTGAAGGTGGTAGAAATGCTACCATTTCTAAACAAATGTCACGACAGGGAGAAAGCCCTGCTACTGTTTAAAGGTTTCACAGAGGGTTTTTTTGTACCTAGTTTTGAAGGGTCTGGTTGCAAGGTAATTGAGAATTTACCTTCAGCCAGGCGTTTTCCTGAGGTAGTGAGAGAGAAAATTAAGGAAATTCAGCTCGGTAGGTGTTCTGGTCCATTCATTGATCCCCCTTTTTTGAATTTTAGGATAGCCCCATTAGGGGTTGTTCCAAAAAAAGAGCGGGGTTCCTATCGCCTTATACATCATTTATCTTTTCCTCCCGGCGATTCATTGAACGACCAGGTGGATAAGACTGAAGCGTCTGTCCGTTATGCCTCATTTGACATGGCCGTAGATTTATTACGGGATGTCGGCTGCAATGCCATGCTAGCTAAGACGGATATTCAAGCGGCTTTTCGCCTGCTTCCTGTTCATCCGTCTGGTTATTGTTCATTGGCTTTTGTTTTTGAGGGATTTTATTTTTTTGACCGATGTCTCCCAATGGGTTTTTCGTTATCCTGTTTTTATTTTGAAATGTTTTCTTCCTTTTTGCAATGGTGTCTTCAATCTATTTTTCCACAAGGACATGTGTTACATTATTTAGATGATTTTTTATTCTTAGGCCCTTCTGGTTCTGACATTTGTTCTCAATTGTTGACACGTTTTTTGTCCATTATGGCTATTTTTGGGGTCACCATTGCAGAAGATAAGACGGTTTTTCCTTGTACGAAACTGGAATTTTTAGGGATAGAGTTAGATTCTAATGAAATGGTATGTAGGCTGCCATTGGATAAAGTGATTAAGCTGAAATCACTAGTCTACCTTTTTCTGCGACGGGACACTGCTTCTTTGAGGGATTTTCAATCTTTATTAGGAGCATTAAATTTTGCTTTGCGCATAATACCTGTCGGGAGGTGTTATGAGGCGTTTGTACGATGCTATTGTGACACCCCAGGGGTCTGGTTGCCACAGTAATAGAGATATTATGTCTGAGAGCAAGTGGGAGGTTTCTCTGGTCAGGAGCCCTAAGCATGCAACACGGCCCACCCAGACCTGGGAGGGGAGGAATCTGCCCTTATAAACTGGGTCTGGGGCGGGATTAGGTGAGACAGAGCCTGCAGAACAAGCAGAGGAGTCAGAGCCTGGAGAGGGAAAGTGAGAACAGGAGCTCTGTAGCAGCAGAGGCAGAAGGCCAGGGGCTGTGAGCAGAGATATAGCTCGCCCTGGCTGAAGTTACTAAAACCGGACACAGGAGTCCGAGGCTGTGGGGACTGATATATACCCAGCAGCAGAAACCAACCGGCAGGGGATTCCAGGTCCTCTGGCCATAGAAGCCCGGAGGCTCAGTCACAAAGAAGGGACCAGCGCCGCCATCCAGGAGCGGAGGCTAACAGAAGGCCCCAAGTCACCAGCCATACGGGTGAGCACCACACGGTATACTCAGGGACGTGGGCTACTTGTAACCACTGACAGCAAGGTAGCCAGGAAGAGTGAAGATAAACGGGGAGGCCTACAACTCCACCTGGCCAGGGGAACTCCTGCTTGCTCGCAGACTGACCAGGCCCCTTATACTAGCCAGTACTCCCGGGAGGGTCTGCCTTGTACCATCAGTAAAGACCCTGAACTGCACCTCACGTCTCTGTGATTCCTTGCCGCACCAGCACCATTAGCACTGGGACCCTCACACCATCACTCCCATCATCTCTCACATTAGCTGCCCTGAGGCAATACTTCTCCCGTGGGGAGTTATCCCATACTCGGCTGCGCAAACAACATCAGCCTCAGCGGTCAGCAGCGCAGCGGCGGTCCCCACTGACCGCAATCCACGGGTGGCGTAGTCGGACATTTGCTATACATTAAGACTGCCACTGGTTTGACCACCCTGGGCACGGACCGGGTCACCGCCACACGGAGACTACAACCCCCAGCATTCTACAACAGGCCCGGTTCCGGGTTCCCCTGCACAATACAGGCCCAGGGGGACCGTCACTATCAAAGGCCACACCCCCCCGACGTCCTTGATTATTATTTCTCCTGATCTGAAGGAGGATTTATAGGTGTGGGCCCGGTTTTTGGACGAGTATAATGGTGTGTCTTGCTGGCAGTCAGAATTTCAATCAGCGGATAAACTGCAATTGTTTTGTGCAGCCAGTCTTTCCGGTTTTGGGGGATTTTTCCGCGGTGCATGGATTTCAGAGCTTTGGCTGGGTTTTTTTCTGCGGCAAGGATTTTACTATATCCTTTTTTGAAGTCTTTGCAGTTTTTGCTATTTTTTCCATTTGGAGTTCTCGTCTCGATAATTGTAGAATTTTGTTGCGCTCCAGATCTCCGGGTCTTTGTTTTTCACTTAACACTATGTCTTCTAGAAACATGTTGATCTCTAAAATTTTGAGGCATTTGATGTTATTATTACTTCAGCACAACATTTGGCTTAAAGCCTGCGTATCTACAGAATATAGTAATGTAATGGCGGATCTTCTGTCTCAGCAGCGGGTGGAATAATTCCTTGCGCGGTATCCAGAGGCAGAAGCGGACAGAACGAGGCTTCCCACGTCCCTGTGGGATCTGGTTTAATTCATGTTCCTAAATATATTATTCATTCCTTAGCTCCGCGCACATGGGCTGGTTATACATGCGCGTGGGAGCGATGGCGGGGATTTTGTCAAGTTAATGGCTTTGATCCTCATGCATGTTTTGCTACTTCAGCCTTGTCATTTTTAGACATGTTAGTGAATGAAGGGTTGTCTCACTCAGCTTTGGCAAAAATTATAGCAGGGATATCATTTTTCTTAAAGCTATATGGGTCAGCTCCCTTGTCGTCATTATTTGTGGTAAAGCAATTTTTAAAGGGTTTTAAGCGTAATTCTTTTTCTGCAGATACCAGACGACCAGTTACGATTGAACTTTTGTCCAAATTGTGTTCGGTGGTTTCTGAAGTTTGTTTCGACATTTTTGAAGCAACTCTTTTTAGGGCCATTTTTATTACTTTATTTTTTTCAGCAATGAGGACGGGGGAGTTATTGTCAGATAATGGGCTTCGGCCTACGGGGCTTCTGTTTTCTGACGTTTCAGTACTACAGCACAGTATGGTCCTTTTCTTGAGGAGGTCTAAGACAGATCAGTTGGGCAGGGGCACTAAAATCATAGTAAGGGCAATCAGTGATTCTCCCTTATGCCCTGTGTCTCACATGAGACGATGGCTGTCAATTCTCCCCCTTGGTTTTTCCCTTCTATTCATTCATAAAAATGGTAGCCCAGTAACTAAATTCCAATTTTCTTTCATATTGAGGAAATGCTTGGGCGATTTGAAACTGGGGAATTTACGTATTACAGGTCATTCGTTTAGGATAGGGGCAGCAACTATGGCTGCCCAAGCTGGCCTAGATTAGAATTTGATTAAGCAATTAGGGAGGTGGAAGTCAAATCGATACCAGTTGTATGTTCGCCCTGACTTGTTATTTACATGTTGATTCTTTTTATTTTGTAGGGCCCAGATGTATATGGATTATTGGGCACTCTTATGTTTATTGGGCGCAGAGAAGGGCGAGTAAAAGAAATTATTCTGAAAATTTATCGTTCAGTTCATCCGAATTTCAAATCTTCTGGCATGGTATTCGTGGTATGCGTTGGTCACAGTTGAAGAAAGTATTATTAGATTTATCTTTGCGTTATCCTATACCTGATTTTTTAATTTTACATTTATTGGGTAATGATATTGGCAAGTTTCGGTCTTCTGATCTGCTCTGGCAAGTCAAACAGGATCTTCTTTGGATTTCCAGTTTTTTTCCTGCTGCTACAATTGCCTTTTCGGAGATAATATCCCGCCTTCGTTGGAAATCGGATGGGGTATTTTTTCTTGAAAAGATCAAGCGTAAGGTGAATAGGGATCTTTCCAAATTTTTGCCAAGCCTCAACGGTTTTTGCTATAGGCACAGAGAGTTGGAGGGATATGTAGTGGGGATGTATAGTAGAGATTCCGTTCATCTTTCTGATGTCGGTTATGACATTTTGAATTTAGACTTTCAGACTATGATTGAGCATTGGTCGGGTGGCTTTGTGGGGGGGGCCTCTGCTTTTTAAGCAGAGTCCTGGTGGATGGGTCACCCAGATACTTGGGTGGATCCGTATGGAGATCATTATTAATGAGTTATTTATTAAATTATTTATTTATGTCTGGAGCAGTTTTAATATTTAATGTATTTGATTATTCATGGATTTACTATATTGATTATTTTATTAAACTTGACAAAGGTACCTGACCAATAAATAAGTTTTACTCCATATATAATAGTAGTGTGGTTCTTTTATTAATTTAAGTATGTTTATCATTTGTGGGCTTTATGGCTTCATGGAATCTCTCTGCTATTTCTGGACGATTCTGTTTCTTCCATGTCCAGGTTGCAGTTTTCAGGTCGTCTGATATAAGGAGATTATTATTACCAGCCGTGTTTACATCCAGTAATATGTCTGCAGGATCCTGCACATAGAAGATCACATTTATATCTCTTATCATAGCAGATAATATGTGTGATATATGTGAGATCAGCTCCACACCCCGATCACCTCCATCATGTCCCCCTGTGTCCTCATCACCTCCATCATGTCCCCCTGTGTCCTCATCACCTTCATCATGTCCTCCTGTGTCCTCATCACCTCCATCATGTCCTCCTGTGTCCTCATTACCTCCATCATGACCCCCTGTGTCCTCATCACCTCCATCATGACCTCCTGTGTCCTCATCACCTCCATCATGTCCTCCTGTGTCCTCATCACCTCCATCATGTCCTCCTGTGTCCTCATCACCTCCATCATGACCCCCTGTGTCCTCATCACCTCCATCATGTCCTTCTGTGTCCTCATCACCTCCATCATGTCCCCCTGTGTCCTCATCACCTCCATCATGTCCTCCTGTGTCCTCATCATCTCCATCATGACCCCCTGTGTCCTCATCACCTCCATCGTGTCCTCCTGTGTCCTCATCACCTCCATCATGTCCTCCTGTGTCCTCATCACCTCCATTATGTCCCCCTGTGTCCTCATCACCTCCATCATGTCCCCCTGTGTCCTCATCACCTCCATCGTGTCCTCCTGTGTCCTCATCACCTCCATCATATCCCCCTGTGTCCTCCTCATCCCCTTCATCGTGTCCCCATGTGTCCTCATCCCCTCCATCATGTCCCCCTGTGTCCTAATCACCTTCATCGTGTCCCACCAGCGTCCTCATCACCTTCATCTTGTCCTCCTGTGTCCTCATCACCTCCATCATGTCCCCCTGTGTCCTCATCACCTTCCTCCTCCTCAGGATCACACAAGTCACCGGTGTCTGTTTCCTGTAAGACAGTCAGTGGATCCCTCATGTTACACAGCTCCTCAATGTGTCTCATCTTCTTGACAGCCCATCCTTCTTTATTTCCAGCTTCTGGATCATATCAGACAGTGACAAGGAATGGTAGCTGGTAACCCTGTCACAGCCTAACTGATGCATAGCACATTGCACATATCAATTCACATTTCAAACAGCAAATGCATGCAATAACATAACAGGGTGTTTGGACAGCTTCTCCACCTTTAAACTCCTCCTCTTTAAAGATTGACGTTCTCGTCAATCCCGAATCTGCAAAACACAAAAGCAGCATTGCAATATATTAAATAACATTTAATACATTCTTGGACTGGTGATGTCTGGAACTCTTTTCAACCTGGCATAGCATCCGGCCCTTCTCGGTTAAGGACCACGGAACAAGAATAACAAAGTTTATAGATGCTGATGGATCTGGTCCTTCTCGGTTAAGGACTCTGTAATAAGATAATACACAGTCCATCGTTGAGGGTGCACAACCCTCCAGTCAAGCTGTCGTTCTTGATCCAACAGGAAAAATAAAACAAAAATGAAGTTCAGGCCCACTTGGCCTCTAGGGTATCAGGAACAGTCTCTCCAATTTTCCTCAGGAACACTTAAACAACACATGTCTTCTCTCTTGATTGAGAAGAAGAAAGCTGAGTGTGGACCAGCACATGCACTGTCATGTGTGACTTCCTTCTCCTCAATTAAGTGCCACAACCACCGGTAACCTATTGTTTTAACTAATGTGTTGTGTATATATTGGACCCTATGTGTGTTACTCCCTCACATTTTTCCTGATGAAGCTGTGATCTACAGTGATATTTGTGGGGTGTCTGGGTGCCTCTTGACTTTTGGGCTTTGCTTCTGGGTTATCCCATATTGCTCTCTCCACACTGCTAGTATTACAATGTCTTATATTGCAGACTGCCCTCTATATAATTCTACACCACTTGGCCTGATATGAGTTATCTTACCTTTTTACTATGCCTACTACTACTGTCAGGACTCAAACCCAGCAACTCTTGTGCACAAGGCGGCAGTTCTTGCCTTTGAGCTATTCAGCTTGCTGGACAGTTCCTTGCTAACCCAGATACTAGTACCTGTGTTGTTCCTGATTGGCTTCATCTTGTGATTTCCTGGTTTAACACGCTATATAAACTTGGCCTGCCACCTCCTTCCTTGCGAGATTATTGAGCTCCCAGCCTTTAATCAAGCTCTCCTTTCACCTGCTGCCTCGTTCAAGACTCTACAGCTGTTCCTGTGTACCGATCTCTGGCTATTCCTGACTACACAACCTGCTTATCCTTCAAACTATACTGCTGCTCCCATGTACTGACCTCTGGCTATTCCTGACTATGCAACCTGCTTATCCTACAAACTATACTGCTCTTCCTGTGTACCAATCTCTGGCTATTCCTGACTACGCTACCTGCCAGTTCTTCCCCTAGAGTTTGCAATACCACTACTCCAACCCAGGTCAGTTCCTAACAGAATACTTTCGTAAAGAAGGAGGTGGCAGGCCAGGTTTATACAGTATAAGGTGTTTAATCAGGAAATCACAGGAAGACGCCAATCAGGAACAACACAGGGTGGAGTCACTCAGGAAGGACCCAGGTACTAGTATCTGGGTTAGCAAGGAATTGACAAGCAAGCTGAATAGCTCAGAGGGAAGAGCTGCCGCTACATACAGTAATATATTGAGCTTTGTCATCATATCGGATAGCCTTGCATTGCCCACCTTACACGTTATTGAGTGTCTGTCAGATTTGGCATTAATATTTTATGGTTTTACACTGTTGTTACTGTGATTTGTATTAATAAAGATATTCCAGCCCAGGCTGACTGCGCTACATTCCACAGTTCTTTTGCATTCTTCGGTTTTGTATCAAAACAGCATCTTTGATGTCACTCCACAAATTCTCAATCGGATTGAGGTCTGGAGATTGGACGGCCACTTCATATCATCAATCTTGCTGGTCTGAAACCAGGATGTTTCTTGCTTGCATGTGTGTATGGGGTCGTTGTCCTGCTGAAACAGCCAATTAAAGGGCATTTCTTCTTCAGCGTAAGGCAACATGACCTCTTCCAGTATTTTGATATATTCAAACTGGTCCATGGTGCCTGATGTGAGATAAATGGGCCTAATCCATAGTATGAGAAATGTCTCCAAACCGTTCTGCTTGCACCTCTATGTTCTACAGTCTTCACAGTGTACTGTGGCTTAAATTCAGTGTTTATGGGTTGTCTCACAAACTGTCTATGGCCTTTAGACCCAGAAAGAAGAATCTTGCTCTGATCAATCCATAAAATGTTGCACATCTTCTCTTTAGGCCAGTCAATGTGTTCTTTGGCAAACTAACCTTTTCAACACACGTCTTTTTTTCAGCAATGGTACTTTACGAGGGTTTCTTGCAAATAGTTTGGCTTCACTTAGGCGTTGTAATGGGAATGGTGGAACCACTGTGCTGAGATCCAAGGAGAGCCTGGAGGGGTGAAAATAGGTGCTACACCAGGACTGACCTTGGATGCACAACAGCTGACCCCCAAGGGACAGGAACCTGCAACGGCCAAGAAGGGAAAGTTCAGCTGGTACAGTCAGGCACGGCAGGAACCCAGGAGCGGCAGGTGCTGGCGGGCATGACTGGTAGACAGGCAGGCACTGGCTGGTGCAGGCAGTTATGGCTGGTATACAGGTGGGCACAGGCAGGTGCAGGTGGGTACAACTAGTATATAGGTGGGCACAGACAGGTGCAGATGGGTATGGCTGGTATACAGGTGGGCACAGGCAGGTGTAGGCAGGTATGGCTTGCATACAGGTGGGCACAGGCAGGTGCAGGTGGGTACGGCTGGTGTACAGGTAGGCACAGGCAGGTGCAGGCTGGTACGGCTGGTATACAGGTGGGCACAGGCAGTTGGTGCTGGGTATGGCTGGTATATATGTGAGCACAGACAGGTGAAGGCGGTTACGTCTGGTATACAGGTGGGCACAGGGAGGTGCAGGCAGACCTGCGCGGCTGATGCAGGAAGGTACACTGAAAGGCACAAGCAAAGACAGGCAGAAAAGAGGCAAGAACAAGCAGGTACGAGCATGTACAGGCAGACACTAGCGGGAACTAGCGGGTACTGGCAGGTATTAAAAAACTGGGGACCCAAGAACTAGCAAGCATGCAGGGAACAAACTAATAAGGTTGCTCAGGCACCTCCCATCAGGTGAAGGTGCCTTAAATAATAAGTGTCTCCCAGCCACTGGCTGGGGAACCTTAGGATAGTGCGTGCTGTCCCTTTAAGAGGAAGGGAGTGCATGTGCACGTGCCCTAAGATCAGATCCCGGGGGCCTGTGAGCGGTGCGCAGACCCGGGCAGCAGCCGGAGAAGGCGGGAGTGTGGGATGGGAACCGTGGCGGTGATTAAGTTGGCATTCCTGCTGGGGGACGAGGGGAGCGTGCAGTGATGCCAGCGTTATAGGCGTTTTTTTGATGGTTGCAGGATTCACAGGTAACTGAAGATCTTCTATGATCTGCAAGAGCTGATCATTGGATGCTCCTTCGCCATTCCTGTGATTATATGATCGATGCAGATGATAGTATTTATTTTCCTGCTTCGGGTTTTGTTTGCCATTTTAAAGCATTGAAGCAAATAATTATTTTCTGCACTTCTTTATATCTTAAAATCTCATTTTCTTAAGACTCTCTTGTAGCAGGGGTGGTGCCACAGGATTGGAGGATAGCGGATAGCCGATGTTGTACTGATATTTAAGAAAGGTAAGAAGGTGGATCCAGGTAACCACTGTCCAGTAACTCTGACATCAGTAGTGTGCAAAGTTTATTAGGGCATCATAAGAGATGACCTGCAAAGATATATCGCAGAGAATAGTATAATAAATGTTAATCAGCAAGGATTCATGAAAAATGGGGTTCTATGATGAGCTAAGTGCAAATTTGGATGTTGGTAATGCGGCGGATGTGATTTATCTGGACTTTGCAAAGGCATTTGATACTGTATGCGACATGCAGAAGTAGTGCTGTTGCTTCAAAAGCATCCAGCAACTATTAGAAGTAACACAAGCACAGGAGACAGGAAGTGTTGTGCTCCAGAAGTATCCAGCAACTAGAGGGGTTAACAGAGTTACAGGAGACAGGGAGTGTTTAGCAGAGCCCCAGGGGGATTGTGGGGAAGTTATTTACTGTCTGGCTGAAGCTGAAGAGAAAGGTGGCTTATAATCTGTATCTCACAGAAGGCAAGGGAACAGAATTCAGGTCAGGAGGGAAGACACACAGGTTTGAAAAACAAAAAAAGGGCTTTCGGTAAACTTAAACAAGAAGGCAGCGAGGAAGAAATCTGTAAGAAACAAATAAGAATAGCAAAAGAGGAGACAGAGAGACTAATTGCCAAGGAAAGTAAAACGAATCCCAAACTGTTCTTTAACTATATAAACAGTAAAAGGATTAAAACTGATGGAGTTGGCCCATTGAAAAATAACCTGGGTAAAATCATAGAGGGCGATGAGGGTAAAGCAAACCTACTCAATAGCTTCTTCTCCACTGTTTTCACAAAAGAAAACAATTTATCGGAGGAAATGCAAAGTGATAAAGTAAACCCCCCGCTAAATATCACCCACCTAACCCAGGAGGAAGTTCAGAAACGCCTAAATAATATCAAAATAGACAAGTCACCAGGCCCAGATGGCATACACCCCCGGGTACTAAAAGAATTAAGTAATGTAATAGACAGACCGCTGTATCTTATATTCAAGCACTCTTTATGGACAGGGACTGCCCCACTAGACTGGCGCCAAGCAAATGTGGTACCAATATTCAAAAAGGGGTCTAAAAGTGACCCTGGGAACTATAGACCAGTCAGCTTAACGTCTGTTGTGGGTAAATTGTTTGAAGGATTTCTTAGAGATGCTATTGTAGAATATCTTAATGATAATAACTGTCTAACTCCATATCAACATGGATTCATGAGGGATCGCTCCTGATCGCCTTCTACGAGGAGGTGAGCTCACAGCTGGACCGGGGAGAGTCCGTGGATGTTGTAGACCTTGACTTCTCCAAAGCGTTTGATACCGTGCCACACAAAAGGTTGGTATATAAAATGAGAATGCTTGGTCTGGGGGATAATGTGTGCAAGTGGGTAAATAGCTGGCGGAGTGATAGAAAGCAGAGGGTGGTTATCAATGGAGTAAGCTCAGGGTGTGTCAGGGTTACTAGCGGGGTGCCTCAAGGGTCTGTCTTGGGCCCTATATTATTTAATAAATTTATTAATGATCTAGTGGAAGGGTTGCATAGTAAAATAGCAATATTTGCAGATGATACTAAACTTTGTAAAGTAGTTAACACAGATGAGGACAGGGCACAGCTACAGGAGGATTTAGATAAATTGGGGAGTTGGGCCAAAAAATGGCAAATGGGGTTCAATGCCGATAAATGTAAGGTCATGCACATGGGAAAGAAAAACAGCAGTCACCCATACATATTAAATGGGAAAACGTTGGGGAAATGTGACATGGAGAAGGACCTGGGCGTCTTGGTTAATAGCAAATTAAATTGGAGTGCCCAGTGTCAGGCAGCAGCTGCGAAGGCAAATAGAGTCATGGCATGCATCAGAAGAGGAATAGGGGCATATGATGAGAACATTGTTCTTCCTCTGTATAAAGCGCTGGTAAGGCCGCACTTAGAATATTGTGCACAGTTCTGGGCTCCGGTGCTCAGGAAAGACATATTGGAGCTAGAGAGGGTACAAAGGAGGGCGACTAAGGTAATAAAGGGAATGGAGGGACTAGAATACCCAGAGAGGTTGTCAAAATTAGGCCTATTTACGTTGGAAAAGAGAAGGCTTAGGGGAGACCTCATAAACATGTATAAATACATCAGGGGGCAGTACAGAGATCTCTCCCATGACCTGTTTATACCAAGGATGGTGACAAAGACGAGGGGGCACACTATGCGTCTGGAGGAAAGGAGGTTCCTACACCAGCATAGAAGGGGATTCTTTACGGTCAGAGCCGTGAGACTCTGGAACTCTCTGGGAGAGGAAGTGGTGATGTCCAACTCACTTAATGAGTTCAAGAGAGGCCTGGACGCCTTTCTTGAGAACAATAAAATTACATCTTATGCTTAGTGATAGTTAATTAATCCAGATTGGTGTCGGGAAGTGAATTTTTTCCTCAATGATGTCAATTGGCCTATACCGCATGTTTTTTTTGGTTTTTTTTTTTTTTTTTTGCGTTCCCCTGGATCAACGCTACGAAATAGCTGCAGTGCACAAGAAATAGGCTGAACTGGATGGACGCTTGTCTTTTTTCGGCCTTATAAACTATGTAACTATGTAACTATGTAACTAGATAGACTCCCTGAGCTAACAGTGCGGAGTATTATCAGGCAGAAAGATAAGGACTGGAAGGAATCATGTCATAGGGATCATCTCCCTCATCAAACTCTCCCTCCCTCCATCTCCATGCAGGATAAAGAATGATGTGTACTAGTGAGTCCTTGTGAAGGAAAAGCCTGTGTTTGTGTATGCATACAAGTGTGCTGCTAAGAGATCTAATCTGTGCTGAATTATGCTACTGAAGAAACTGACGTTACTGTGCCTGCTTTATTAGACTGTACTGTAATGAAGATTGTTGCTGTCATATCCCTGAATTGCACTGGCCGTGCTTCAGATTAAATTCCACTGTTAAACTGATGAAAAAGACTCTTGTCAGATGTGTCTGGTCAGCAACTGAGTCTATTGTGTGCCTGATAGAAGCTGCAGCCTATGGTCGTCCTGAGTAACAGTTCCCCCAGGATTCCAACGAATTCATGAAACCCGTCTCGCCCTATCTGAACCTAGCGGCGTGCGTGTAACATGTACCACATAACAGTCTTATACTGAAGCTACAGAAGCAAGGACTTGGGGGAACTATATGTAGATGAGTAAGGAATTGGCTAAATTATAGTAAAAAAAAATGGTCATAAATGGTTCTCTAAATGGGACATAGTCAGCAGTGGGGTGCGGCAGGGATCTGTGCTAGGACAGATTCTTTTTAACCTCTTTAACCTTGGGAATGTGATTGAGAGTAAAGCGTCAGTCTTTGCTGACGACACCAAACTATGTAGAATATCAAAATCTGATATTGACATTATGATATTGAAGAACGATCTGGATAAGATGAGTGAATGGGCAAACACTTGGCAGATGAGGCTTAATGTAGATAAATGTAGAGTAATGCACCAAGAACGGAGTAATCCTATTGCTGCATATACATTAAACGGGAGTATACTTGGGACTACAGAACAGGAGGAGGATGGGGTATCCTGGTTACAAGTAAGCAGAGCAGCAGTACTCAATGTCAAGCAGCTGCCGCAAAAGCAAACAAGATTTTAGGATGTATAAAAAGAGAAATAAAATCCTGCGATCCCAATGTACTGTTGCCCCTTTATAAATCACTGGTGAGGCCACATCTAGAATATTGGATCCAGTTTTGGGCTCAACACTTTAAAAAGGATATTCAGAAGTTAGAGTCAGTTAAAAGGCGGCAACTAGATTACTACAAGGGATGGAGGCCTCTCATATGAGGAGAGGTTGGAAACGTTGAGCTTGTTTAGCTTAGAAAAACAACGCCTCAGAGGGGGATCTCATTTACATGTATAAATATATGTGTGGTCAGTAAAAAGTACTGTCACATGACTTATTCCTTCCAAAGACCATACTAAGGACCAGGGGGCACTCATTACGGGTGGAAGAAAGACGATTCTGGCACCTAAACAGGAAAGGGTTCTTTACAGTCAGAGCAGTCAGACTGTGGAATACCCGACCACAAGAGGTAGTGATGGCCAAGATTATAACAGCTTTCATAAAAGGGCTGGAGGATTTCCTTGATACACATAACATTGTGGGTTACAGTTAAATTAGACAAAATATTACACCTATAGTAGTATGCTTAATATGATAATAGTATAATAGTAATTATACAACTAGTATCATAATTAGGTTTGATCCAGGGTTCTAGGACTGATCCAAGAAGGAATTTTTCCCTGTGATGCAAATTGGCAGAATGTATCCTGGGGTTTTTGCCTTCTTCTGGATCAACAGATTTAGGCATAGGGAGTTGAGCAATACCATTATTAGAATCACAAGAGTAATACAAAAGATAAAACTAATTAAAAAACTTATACACGGGTACATTTCTAATTGTAGTAGTGCAGCAATAATAAAAATGGTAATAATAATACATTTGTGAGACCAAGTCCCAATAAGTTAGCAAGCTAGTGTAATGGTTGTGTACGGAGTACAATAGGGGGAGAAAGGTTAAACTTGGTGGACCTAGGTCTTTATTCAACCTACGTTACTATATTACTATATGTTTTCCCCTCTCCAGTCAACATCTTGATCAAAGTTCTTTCTCCTTCGGTACAATGTCTGGAACGACCCATTTTACTCACTGAGCAAGGGCTAAAACCAGCAGGTACAACATTTGCTGCTCTACTTCTTTAGATAAGGGCCATAATTAACACCTGTTTCTTTACAGAATAAATGACCTCACTAATTGAACTCCACACTGTTATTAATTAGAACACTCCCCCTTTCATTAAATGAGTCAATTACACCGAATTAGCTGAATGCATGTCATGACTGTTAATTCTGTTGGTTTCCCATTACTTGCCTACACCTAGTGGTGATTGATTTCCTATGTTATATGATCTTTTCTTCCAAACAAATTAGTGATGCTAGACTGCTATAATTTTGCACGTATCTTTATCTCCAAGTCAAAAGCAGGACTTGTCGCTGAAAAGGATGGACCTCCATTCCAGTCTCCATTGCTGTCTTCCTCTCCAGTCTCCACCATGATGGCTTTTGAGAGCAGTGGTGTAAAGTCCATGGAGCTCCTGTATCCAGACATCTGGCTCGTATTTCATGTAAATGCTTTGTGTAGATACTATTTGATGCTTTCGGCTTGGTATGTGACATCTAATTTCACTTGCAGCACATAATGAATCATTATGTCCATTCCTTTAATCTGACGAGATCACAAGGGCAACACCATGAAGATGCCTCTGACATGCCCCCTGGGCCGTGGGGCACCCGGAGCCAGGCCTTGTAGATGCTGGGGGTTGTAGTCACCGTGGCAGCGACCCGGTCCGTGACCCAGGGCGGTCAAACCAGGGTAGTTTATGTATAGTCCGACTACGCCACCTGTGGAATGCGGTTATTGGGAACAGCCGCTGTGGAGCAGTCCGCTGAAGCTGGTGGTATGTTCAGCAAGATGATGTAACTCCCCACAGGAAGAGCGGAGCTTCAGGGCAGCGTGTATGGATGATGGTGGTAGTAGTGCAAGGTATCAGTAATGACAACACGGAGTCTTTGCAGTGCAGTCCCAGGGTCTTTACTGTTGGCAATTATATGGGCCCCAACGGGAGTTCCGGCTAGTGATGCGGGCCTGATCAGTCTGGGAACAATCCTAGAGTCCTCCTGGTCAGGTGAAGTTGTAGGCCTGCCGTTCTGACTGTACTCTTTGGCTATCCTGCTTTTAGTCGTGTTGTAGCCCACGTCCCTGAGTGTAACGCGCTGTGCTCACCCGTATGGCTGGCGACTCCGGGCTTCTGTTGGGCCAGGAGACCTGCAATCTCCTGCCCTGCGGTATCTGCTGCTGGGCCTGAAGTATCCCACAGCCTAGGGCTCCGGCGTCCAGTCCTCTGTGGATACTATCCAGGACGAGCTAACTCCAGCTCCAGTCCCTGGCTCTTTACTCCTTCGTGTCTTACTTGACTCCTCACACTAGACTCCGACTTAGACTGACTAACCCTGCCTCCAGATCCAGTTATAAAGGGCAGGATGCTCCCCTTTCTGGTCTGGGGCAGGAGGTGTTGCATGTAATGTGTTCCTGACCAGGAAACTCCTGTTTTGCTCCCAGACATGGTATTACTACCACTGTGGCAACCAGACCCTCTGGGGTGC
Source organism: Phyllobates terribilis (assembly GCF_046119375.1). Classification (NCBI taxonomy): domain Eukaryota; kingdom Metazoa; phylum Chordata; class Amphibia; order Anura; family Dendrobatidae; genus Phyllobates; species Phyllobates terribilis. The sequence goes on from NW_027362770.1 coordinate 178,969,131, forward strand.
CACACCTCCACTAGGGAATATCAAACTGGTCCTACTCCCGGGATTACGGTGTGGGGTGGCATGATGTACGGTAGCTGATCTAGTACTAGTCTGTTGGTCTCAGATGCTGCGATGTAATTGGCAGCCTCTGGGAGGAAGGGGTGGAAGTGTATGCTCCCAAAGAAAACTCTAAGGCTATGTTCACATGATGTTTTTTTGCTGTTTTTCTCCTCCGCTGTGTTTTTATGCAAATTTTATGCTGCATTTTACAGTACTAGGAAAAGCTATGAGATTTCAGAACTCTCATGCACACACATTGTTTTTTCCTGACTCAACTGGAAAACTGCTGCTTTTTTGAAAACTGCAGCATGTCACTTCTTTCAGCATTTTTGCAGTATTTGTTCACCCATAGAAGCAATGAGTAAGTGCAAAAATTCAGGTATCAGGTTTTGCTGCGTTTCTAGTGAAAAAAGCAGGTACAGCTGTATGTAAAACCCATTTATTTTTGTGATTTTCCCAAGGTTAAACCATAATGTCTTGGTCTCATCACCTGAGAATGGCAGTTTAGGATTAGTACAAATTAATTAGGATTAGTACAGTTTAATTAACACCTTTACAACCCAAGGTGGTTTGAACGTTAATGACCAGGCCAATTTTTACAATTCTGACCACAGTCACTTTATGAGGTAATTACTCTGGATCGCTTCAACGGATCCCCCTGATTCTGAGATTGTTTTTTCGTGACATATTGTACTTCATGATAGTTGTAAAATTTCTTCGATATCTCTTGCATTTATTTGTGAAAAAAGCGGAAATTTGGTGAAAATTTAGCAATTTTCAAAATTTGAATTTTTATGCCCTTAAATCAGAGAGATATGTCGCACAAAATAGTTAATAAATAACATTTCCCACATGTCTACTTTACATCAGCACAATTTTGGAACCAAAATTTTTTTTGGTTATGGAGCTATAAGGGTTAAAAGACCAGCGATTTCTCATTTTTCCAACAAAATTTACAAAACCATTTTTCTAGGGACCACATCACATTTGAAGTCACTTTGAGAGGTCTTTATGACAGAAAATACCCAAAAGTGACACCATTCTAAAAACTGCACCCCTCAAGGTGCTCAAAACCACATTCAAGAACTTTATTAACCCTTCAGGTGCTTCACAGGAATTTTTGGAATGTGGAAGAAAAAAAATGAACATTTAACTTTTTTCACAAAAATGTTACTTTAGACCCAATTTTTTTTATTTTTGCAGGGGTAACAGGAAAAAATGGACCCCAAAATTTGTTGTGCAATTTCCCTTGGGCACGCAGATACCCCATATGTGGGGAAAAAACACTGTTTGGGCGCACGGCATGGCTTGGAAGGGAAGGAGCGCCATTTGAATTTTCGATTGTAAAATTTGCTTGAATAATTAGCGGACACCATGTTGCATTTGGAGAGCCCCTGATGTGCCTAAACAGTGGAAACCCCCCACAAGTGACCCCATTTTGGAAACTAGACCCCCCCTGGGAACTTATCTAGATGGGTGGTGAGCATTTTGAACCCCCAGGTGCTTCACAAATTAATCCGTAAAAATAAAAAAGTGGTTTTTTTCCCACTTTTTCATTTTTTACGAATCAATTTGTGAAGCACCTGGGGGTTCCAAGTGCTCACTATGCATCTAGATAGGTGCCTTGGGGGGTCTAGTTTCCAAAATGGGGTCACTTGTGGGGGAGCTCCAATGTTTAGGCACACAGGGGCTCTCCAAACGCAACATGGTGTCCGCTAACAATTTGAGCCGATTTTCCATTCAATTTGTTAGCGGACACCATGTCGCGTTTGGAGAGCCCCTGTGTGCCTAAACAGTGGAAACCCCCCACAAGTGACCCCATTTTGGAAACTAGACCCCTCAAGGATTTTATCAAGGGGTATAGTGAACATTTTGAACCCAGAGGTACGACACAGAATTTGATAACATTAGGTCATCATATTGAATAAGTTGTCATTAGTCTTGAGCGCAAGTGCTCGCTACTTGAGTTTGCATCGGGTACTCAGGTATGCACCATGTACTGCATGTGCTCGAGTGACATGCTTGAGACCCTGCCCCGCATGTTTCACGGTTATTAGACACCCAAAAAAAAAAACATGCGGGGATCGCTCGTGCATGGCAGGCAATCCCCGCAAAGTTTTTTTGGCCACGAAGCATATGGGGCGGAGACTCGAGCATGTCACTCAAATACCCACGATACTCAATGCACACCAGAGCACCCGATGCAAACTCAAGTAGCGAGCACTTGCGCTCAACACTAATCGCCATATCGTCATCTTTTTTTCTTACTTTTGAAAAAATTCCCAACCCTAACCCCAACCCCAGCCCTAACCCTAGCACAACCCTAACCCGAGAGTTTATTTTTTTACGCCGTTCCTCGTGCGGTATAAGTGATTAGACGACTTTATTCTTCGGGTCGGTGCGATTACAGTGATACCAGAATCATGTGGGGTTTTTATGATTGACAGCTGTCACACACTAAAAGACGCATTTTTTGTAAAATCTAGTTTTTGCATCGCCATATTTTGAGAGCTATAATTTTTCCAGATTTTGGCAGACAGTCATGTGACGGCTTGTTTTTTGCGGGATGAGTTGACATTTTTATTGGTGTCATTTTCAGGCACGTGACATTTTTTGATCGCTTTCTATTCCGATTTTTGGGAGGCAGAATAAACAAAAACCAACAATTCAGGAATTGTTTTTTTTTTTTTTTTTTTTATTGTGTTCCGCGTGTGGTAAAATTGATAAGGCAGCTTTATTCTTTGGGTCAGTACGTTTACAACGGTACCACATTTATATAGTTTTTCTATGTTTTGGCGCTTTTACACAATAAAAGCTATTTTATAGAAAAATATTTTTTTTTGCATCGCTTTATTCTGAAAGCTATAACTTTTTGATTTTTCAGATGATGGAGCTGTATGGCAGCTTGTTTTTTGCGGGACAAGATGACATTTTCAGCTGTACCATTTTTATTTATATTCGTCTTTTTGATCGCGTGTTATTCCATTTTTTCTTTTGCGGTATGATGATAAAGCATCGTTTTTTGCTTTGTTTTTTATTTTAATTTTTTACCGTGTTCACTGAAGGGGTTAACTAGTGGGACAGTTTTATAGGTCAGGTCGTTTCGGACGCGGCGATACCAAATATGTGTACTTTTATTGTTTGTTTGCTTTTTTTTCATAATAATATTTATTGATGGGTACATTATATTTTTATTTTTGGTGGATTATATTTTTTATTTTTATATTTTTACAATTTTTTTTTTTTTTTTTTCACTTTCTGAGAGTTTTTAAACTTTTTTACTTTGTCCCACTCTGGGACTTTAACTTTTTTTATCTGATCGCCTGCATAGCATAGGGATGCAGCACCATCCCTGTGCTATGCAGGCTGTCAGCGCTGCACAGTGAGAAGATTGTTTGGTCGTGCACTGCGCATGACCAAACAATGTTCCTGCTGCCTGGTGACCCAGATGTTGTCATGCCGACATCGGGTGGTCATGGCAACACCCGGGAAGCCGCGGCAGACAGCGCTGGAGGCAGGAAGAGGAGGTGAGTATACCGATCACCTCCCCTTGCCACCGCAATGCTGCGATCGACTTCGATCGCAGCATTGCGGGGGTTAATGTGCCGGGAGCGGTGTGGGACCGCTCCCTGCACATAGTACCGGGTGTCAGCTGTGACAATCGATCGCGATGACGTACTAATACGGGTCAGGCTCTTAAAGCCCAGAGCACAGACGCGTATTACTACGTCATGGGCTTTAAAGTGGTTAAATCAGTCATGTGTGCAAAGTAAACATTGGCCTACCAAGGTGTGAAATTGAACAATACCTGAGCAACTCAAGGGCTGACCAAAGTTTGAAAGTAAACAGTGTCCTATAAACCCAATGCTCTGCCAATGTCTCAGGTAAACTATTCCCGACCAACTCATCTCCCCCCAATGTTACATTTGTAATTCTGTATTTTTTCATTAACTTTTTTGTTCAGAATAGTCACTATTTTTTCAGACATAAAATTCTTTTCCCACTATATAATTTGACCAAATTGCCCTTTTTTCCAAAAATGGTTTTATGGTTTCACATACGTCTTGCATTGGTGACCTGTGTTCATGCTTCTGTGGTGGAAGCAAAGCTGAACTTTGGGATCTGGAAAAACGCAGCAAAAAACGCAGCAAAACCTGCTTTTTGTAAGCAGCTTCTTTACTGCCAAGAGAGTAGGTTTTGCCTGCAGAAAAAAAACGCAACAAAAATGCAACGTGTGAACATAGCCTAAAGAAAAGCCCAGTTGGACTGCAAAGCGGAGATTTCACATACTGGGCTTCCACAGAAACAAATTTGAATATCTCTGAAATCGAGTGATGCAATGCAAAATGGAAAAGAGTGGCAAAATCAGGGGAGTACAGGGATCTTTACGATGTTTTTAGATTAAACTTTTACTGGAAAATATGGTGCTGCATAAAGCGCCACTCAGGCGAAACCCAGCACAGAACCTCCAGTGCAGATGTGAACAGAGTCTAACCATGGTTAAGAACCAGGCAGGCACATTATGGAGTAATTCAAGGCCTATATTAATTACTTAACATAGTCATAGAGAGTAGTGATGACTAGTGCAAGTGCTCGTTACTCGATTTTGCTGACGAAAAATGCAGCTGCAGGGACTCAAACTCGGGTATGTACCCACGAATACTAGGCGCACACCCGAGCACCCTAGGCAAAGTCGAGTAACAAGCACTTGTGCTCATCACTAATAGAGTCAAAATGAAGCCTGTCTTATTTGAGGGACTCTTGAGAAAAAAGGTTATAAACTTTATCAGCAATTTTTTAAAAAAAATATAGCAAAACATAGTGGAATTTACATTATAGAATATTATTCAGGTCGGACTAATGATTACAGCAGTTATAGCACCTCGTCATGACACTTTCCCCTAGTTATATCTCAGTTATTATGGATGCAGTGCTGGCAGTAAAAAATGGTGCTGAAGAAATAAATAAAATTAAACTTAAAGGGGTTTTCCAACGAACAAAAGTTTATTTTAATCAATTGATCTTGGAATTATAATAAGTTCCACAATTGGATGTGTTTAAATAAAATGTTCCTGTGCTGAGATAATCTTATAAATGTGCCCCTGCTGTGTACTGTGTAATGGCTGTGTCTGACTGTGCAGGAACATGGTCTAATCATACCACATCTCCTGGGCAGGGGGGGCGTGGAAAAGAGTATACAGACAGGACAGCAGGGGGATCACAGCTGATTCTTTCTCTGAGGTAAAGTATTGTTTAACAACAGGCAGGAAAATGTTTTAACTCACAAAAAGAATCAGCAGCGATCCCCTGCTGTCCTGTCTGTATACTCTCTTTTGCGTCCTCCCATGCCCAGGAGTTGTGGTATGATCAGACTGTACGGCCAGACACGGACATTACACAGTACACAGCAGGGGCAGATTTATAAGATTATCTCAGCACAGGAACATTTTATTTAAACACATCCAATGGTGGAACGCATTATTATTCCAAGATCTATTGATTAAAATATACCTTCGTTAGTGGGAAAACCCCTTCAACTTCTCCTACTACTGTATCTCAAAGTCTTAAAGAGGTTGTCCACTACTTTTACAATGATGGCCTATCCTTAGGATAGGTCATCGATGTCTGATTGGCCGAGGTCCGACACTCGGCATCCCCGCCGATCAGCTGTTACCGGTATAGGCGGACACCGTCTGGAAGTACTCACCTGCGGAGGTGGAAGTCTACTTGTAGTGGGTTCCGTAGGATACTGCACATCCGCCTCCTATTGATTTCAGTGTCGAACCTTGGCTGATCAGACATTGATGACCTATTCTAAGGATAGGCCATCAATGTAAAAGTAGTGGGCAACCTCTTTAACTTTCATCAATTCTATCATCACTATCCCAGTAGTTGTGTTCTAAAATGACGATGATTCCTCAGCTCCTCCTCCCGGATATCCTTATAAAACCTCCCCATACATATAACACAGCATGAAGGGGCTCGATGAAGGTGGCAGTGAAGGTGTGTAAGTGTCTGATGGGGGTCACACAGATCATAAAAGGACAGCTGCCCGGCCTCATAATCCAGACATATCCTGACTCTATAACTGGAGATCTGGTGATGTAACTGGATCACTTTACTGTCATGTCTCATTATTACTAAATACTGATTATTAAACTCCCACCCTCCACATAAACACCATGACTTGTCATTATATCCAATGTATGACCAACCCAACCTGTCTATACTGGGATAAGACATCCTCACCATCCACCATCCTGATCTACTGATCTCCACATCCCAGTAATGTCGTCCTGAGGTAAATCCCCTCCTGCTCATCACCTGATAATCCTGGAATCTCTCTGCTGTTTCTGGACGATTCTGTGTTATTCTCGTCCAGGTTGCAATTTTCAGATTATCTGATATAATGAGATCATTACCAGCCGTGTTTACACCCAGTAATATGTCTGCAGGATCCTGCACATAGAAGATCACATTTATATCTCTTATCATAGCAGATAATGTGTGTGATATGTGTGAGATCAGCTCCACACCCCGATCACCTCCATCATGTCCTCCTGTGTCCTCATCACCTCCATCATGTCCCCCTGTGTCCTCATCACCTCCATCATGTCCTCCTGTGTCCTCATCACCTCCATCATGTCCTCCTGTGTCCTCATCGCCTCCGTCATGTCCCCCTGTGTCCTCATCACCTCCATCATGTCCTCCTGTGTCCTCATTGCCTCCATCATGTCCCCCTGTGCCCTCATCACCTCCATCATGTCCTCCTGTGTCAGCATCACCTCCATCCTCCTCAAGATCACACAAGTCACATGTATCTGGATCCTGTAAAACAGTCAGTGGATCCGTTGTGTTACACAGCTCCTCAATGTGTTTCATCTTCTTGGACAGCTTGACCTTCTTTCTTTCCACCTTCTGGATCTCATTAGACAGTGACAGTGACACCTTCTCTTCTCGCATGGAGATCTCACTCAGGACCTTCTTCTCCAGGTCATCCACCCGTCTCCTGATGTCTGTACACAGGGCAGTGACTCTCTCGACTTCTCCAACCACTTTTTCTTGGGCTTTTCTCCAATGTTCCTTAAGACACTGGACTTTTTCCTCTGTCTTCTTTCTCTTTGTGATCAGTTTCTGTAAAACATTTCCAAGTTTCTTCTTCTTCTTCTCAGAGGCCTCATCCAACATCTCCACCCGGTGTCCCCAGTGTTCTCCGGCCAAACTGCATGACGCACAGATACAAGCAGCGTCCTCAGTGCAGTAATATTCCAGGACCCTATTATGAACAGAGCATTTCCTTTTCTCCAGAAAAGTGCTGGGCTCGGTTTGGACGTGTTCTGCTGCCTTACTGTGAACTCTCAGGTGATTATCACACAGAGAAGACTCACACAGTAGACAGGATTTAATGGCCGGTACAGAAGAGTGAGTACAGTAAGTGCAGCAGATTTCCTTCTGATGTGGATGAGTAGACATGAAATGTTCTGCTACATTATGTAGATTTATATTCCTCATTAATGCAGGACGGTCTTGAAAATTTGCTCTGCATCCAGGACAGGAATAATCTCCAGACTCGTCCTGTGTATCCAGCACACAGCGAATACAGACCCGGCAGAAGTTGTGTCCACATTGCAGGGTTACAGGATCTGTACAAGTGCTCAGACAGATGGAGCAGAGCAGCTCTTCTCTCAAATTAATGTATGCCATGGAGGTTCCCACTGTTTAGAAGCAAAGACCACAAATGTGACCTACGCTATCGGCAGCAGGGTGTGTTCCAGCGTATCTTTCTTTATCATAGACTGTTTGGTCTCCTGAGGTACATATTTACAGACTAGAAGAGGGGAATTTCCTTCACGCATCTCTTCCTGCTTTGTAACTGTAACACCCCTTTAGGGCTACCACGGTACGTTGGTTGTTATGGGGGGTCTCACCTCTCTAGGGCGCAGTGCCTCCACCCGAATCTTGATTGGAGCTCTCTCTGGGACTGCAGAAGGACGGTTATCTTCTGCCAGGGACTGATTCGGGAAGCCCCTGCCACAGCTCAGTACACACACAGGGAACAGGAGTAAAACCGTTTAACAGGTTTATTACTATGCAGCAGAATTGAGGTGGGTTTAAAGGAATAACATACAATACAAGTAACGGTGCTCTATAAAAGTCATATACACATCACAATCTACTTCTACTCCGACCCTGCAAATATAACGTAGCAGGTTTTCCCTTTTTGTATTAACTCAGTCCAAACATTGGGGCCCAGTTGCCGTGGATGTTGGCGCGCAAATTAGAACCGTTGGTGCACTTAGATGAATATTAATGTCAATAGTCTGGGTTGTAGTGTACTCACTGTAAATAGCGCTGGTAGAACCACAAGTCTCAGAAGGGCACTCATGGTGCGTCTCAAACGGTCGGATGGTTCTCTGGACACCAGCTGGGGCGGCAGGATTCAGGCCTTTATATGGTGGGAGTGCTGGCAGAACTCTCCGAGTCCTTGATGTCACTTGCTTCACAGGGTGACAAGGCCGCGCTCTCTCCAGCAGCGCGGGTATATCAGAGGGGCCGGCAACACTCTGCAGCGTAGAGGAATACAAATCCACAGCGCTCTGTCTTTCACAGCAGGCTGCTACGCTCCTTTCCCTCTGAACTTTTACTTTCACTTTCTGCCCAGCTCCCTCCCCCAAGTCCCTCCTCATCCAATCCACTCTCTCTCCTTCATTCCTTCCAGACTGTGTCATCTGACTGAAACAAGGGTCCCTGGGAATTGTAGTCCACTGCAGCTCAGGGGAAAAACGATTAATGTCTGTAGGTTCCTGTTTAACAGCAGCTGCATAGCTCTTCTTAGTGTCTGTAAGTCCCAGTATACCAGCAACGGCTCTAACAGTTCCCGGTGCAGGTGTTACATTCTCCCCCTGGTGAGCCATTGAAAGTGTCCCATCAAGACATGAGAACTCACCACCTGAAACATGAATGGGGGTTAAGGCATCCTGACTAACACCAAATTTACATGCACACAAACCACCTCCTGGACACATGGGAGATACCGGGAAATAAGGCCAAACAGAATTTGAATTAGGGTGTATCAGCCTGGGGACCTCAGTGGTATGTCCCATTCTATCATAGGTCAACATCATGGGTGGCCTAGTGTCCCGTTTGGGACGAGTGTGTACTGAGGGGGCCCCCTCCTCAGCCCCCGACTTTTGTCTCTCAAGAACGGGCTCCTCCAGGTGGATCTCTTCATTCAATAAATGTCCCTCTTCTGAACTTTCCCCCAATTGTGGGCAGAGCGCACTCGCCTCCTGACAAATGACCTTTTTCTTTGTTTCCACTTCAGGAGTCTGGTTTACAGGGTCCGCGCCCATGGGGCCTGTGTCCTCGGTCCACCTGTAGCTCCATTGACCGTCGGGTCCCCATTCATCCCCAGACTCGCTGTCACTTCCTCCTGAGGCAACCCAAGGCTGGGGTGGTTTTTGACACCTACGACTTCTCCTATTGCACGGAAGGGTTGTATGACCTCCTTGAGCTGGCAATGGGGGTAAAGGGATGTTTTTTCCCACAGGCAACAGATGGTGTCGATGATAGGTTTTGACAGCTCCGCCCCCTTTCTCTGGCTTCACTCTGTAGGCCGGGACACCGGGCAGCTTCTTCATCACCACATAAGGGTCAGGACACCACCGATCAGCAAGCTTGTGCTTCCCAGGAAGGCCCAGAAGTTGAATAAGGACTCTATCTCCAGGCAGTAAAACTTGTTCTCGAACTCTAAGTCGTAGCGAGTCTTATTGCGCTTCCCTGACCGACCAGAGGCCTGCTCTGCCAATCTGTAAGCTTTTGTCAAATCTTCTTTTAGCTGGGACACATATTTTAAGTAGGTCTTCCCATTAGAACGCTCAATGGATGTCCCAAAACTAATATCCACTGGTAGCTGGGCTTTTCTTCCAAACATGAGGAATTAAGGAGAGTATCCAGTTGACTCATTTGTGGTGCAATTGTAGGCATGAACCAACTGGCTCACATGCCTGCTCCAGTGTCCCTTTTTCCTGGGATCCAACGTGCCTAACATGTTCAGAAGGGTACGATTGAATCTCTTAGGTTGAGGGTCCACTTGGGGGTGATATGGTGTGGTTCTGAATTTCTTGATCCCACAGAGAGCGCATAGCTCCTTGATTAGTCTACTTTCGAAATCTCTTCCTTGATCGGTATGGATGCGGGCAGGCAGCCCGTAATGTACAAAGAACTTCTCCCATAGTGTTTTTGCCACCTTAATTGCCCTTTGATCTTTAGTGGGGTAGGCTTGAGTATATCGGGTGAAATGGTCAGTGACCACTAACACATTACTGACATTGCTTTCATCAGGCTCGATGGAGAGGAAATCAATGCACACTAGCTCAAGTGGGCCATCACTGGTAATGTTCACAAGGGGGGCTGTTCTCAAAGGCAAGGTTTTTCTCAACACACACCGGGAGCATGATTTGCAGTATTCTTCAATATCCGCTTCCATGCGAGGCCAGTAAAATCGGTCGGCCACAAGACTCATGGTCTTTTCGATGCCAAGATGTCCATGGTCATCATGCAGGGACTTCATGACCATCCTCCGAAATCGAATGGGTAACACCAGCTGTCTGCGGACTCCTCCCTTCTGGCACTTTGCCTCCCGGTATAGTAGTCCATTTCTTACTACTAGAGACTCTAGCTGCCGAGTCAGCAGGACAGACTCCTCTGTTCTTAATGCATTCTTTTCAGGCCTCCAGCCCCTCTTAACCCACCATCGGACTACCCCCACTGATCGATCCTCCTGCTGCGCCTTTCTGACTTGATTAAGAGTCAGTTGAGGGAGAGAGTCTGAATTCACATTTGTCACTCGGCAGTACAACAACGGGAGCGCTTCATTGGATACTCCTAAGAATTTAGCACAGCACTGCATAGGGAGGGCATTAGTTTGATGTCTATGGCACAGAGTCTTCACCTCAGGGGCAGGGACCTCTATCCATCCTCCTTCTTCTTCCTCATTTAAGGGTTCCCTAGGCAGGCGAGAAAGTGTGTCTGCATCAATGTTACTGATCCCTGGTCGATATTTTAAGCTGAAATCGTACAAAGAGAGTGCGGCAAGCCACCGGTACCCCGTGGCATCCAGTTTTGCTGTGGTTCTCACGTAGGTTAATGGATTGTTGTCGGTATGAACCATGAAGTGTACCCCATAGAGGTAGTCATGCAGCGTGTCCACTAAAGCCCATTTCAGAGCCAGAAACTCCAGTTTGTGAGCTGGGTAGTTGCGTTCACTGGGAGTCAATCCTCGACTAATGTAGTAAACGGGATGCAGACAGCCATCATGGTCCTGGTAGAGAATCCCTCCTAGTCCATCGAGAGAAGCATATACATGTAACACATATGGTTTACTGGGGTCTGCATAGGCCAACACTGGAGTTTGGGTCAAACATGACTTCAGTTTCTCGAATGCCTCATCGCATACAGATGTCCATCTTTTCCCAAAAAGTTCATTAACTCGGAAGTAGACTCTCTTTCCTGACCTTGAGGAGTGGGCTGTCCTCCCGGAAGGCGGATACCCCTGGGTAAGGGAAGTTAATGGCTTCGCAATCCGAGAGTACTGGGGTACAAATCTTCGGTAATATCCACAAAATCCTAAAAAGGACCTAAGCTCCCTCAGTTTGGTGGGCTTAGTCCAGTTTACAACAGCCTCCACTTTGGCAGGGTCGGTGGAAATTCCTTCTCTGCTGACTATGTGCCCCACATATTTCACAGTCGTCTGGCAAATCCGGCACTTGTCAAGGGACAACTTCAACCAAGCCTCCTTCAACCGATCCAGCACCTTGAACAACCGCTGGTTGTGTTCTTCCAGAGTCTTCCCAAAACAATAAGATCATCTAGATAAACCAGGACCTCACGTAAGTGCATGTCCCCCACTACTTTGTCCATACATCTCTGAAAAGTGGCCGGAGCACCTGTCAATCCTTGAGGCAGTCTCTGAAACTCGAAGAACCTAATGGGGCAGATAAAAGCAGTCTTCTCCTGATCTTCTTTTGACATGGGTATCTGATAGTAGCCACTCCGAAGATCTAACATGGAAAACCATTGGCTCCCTTGCAGGCAATCCAAACCTTCATCTATTCGGGGCACAGTGTACTGGTCAGGGACCGTACGTTTGTTCAAGGTACGATAATCCACACACATCCGAATAGCTCCATTTTTTTTCCGAGCTATCACGATGGGGGAAGCATAGGGGCTACTAGACTCTATGATGACTCCTGTGTCTAACATACCGCGTAGATGCTGCCTGACATCTTCAATATCCGCAGGGGCCAATCTTCGGGATCTCTCTCGGAAAGGCGTTTGATCCTTCAACCGAATGCGATGCTCTACTCCTTGGGCGAGGCCCATGTCCCATTCGCCTAAAGAGAAAGCTGCCCCCCGCGTCATCATGCCATCGATGACCAACCCCCTCTCTTCTCCTTTCAGCTCACTTCCTTCAAAACAAGGGTCAAAGCTTTCAGGCTGCAGTTCCCTCTTCTCCTCCTCCGTCCTCACATAGGCTTCCAGACAGACTGGGTGGATGGATAGGGTGTGTGAGTAATTTTCTCCCCCAACTTCACGACACCACTGAGCTAACGTACGGAAGATGTTGGCATTTGTTCCCACTATGACAGGTGTTGGTCTCTCATCTGCCTCTGCCTCTGGGCAGATTAGCACTATGATGGGTATCTCTTTATCCACTCCAACAACAATCTTTGGGAATCGTAGTGTCACGGACACGTATCCTCGGTAGGGGTAGCTGTGCTCACTCAGTCCCCACACCACGAGTCCAGACAACGGTTCCAGAGGCACATTGGATAAATATCTCTTATACCATCCTTCGAAGATGATGGACACTTGATATCCGCTATCCAGCAATACTGAACAAGGTTGACCATTGATATATGCGGGGACATGTGGGGCTGGTCCCACTAACCCTTCAGGCAGTGTTTTCAATGAGGCACTATTGGATGGGGAGGTAGAGTAGGCCTTAGTTGCTGATGGGGGCTCAGTATGGGGTTCTACTGGCCCCCTTTCCCGTTTCCCGACTGCCTCTGAGGGTGATGGGGAAGATGTGAAGAGTTCTTTGAGCTCCACCTCTTCGGACACTGACGAGCTATATGGCCTGGACTCCCACAAACAAAGCACCCTTCTGGTTTCCTACTCTCCACTCTACAGAGGTGATCATTCTCTCTTCCTGAAGCCAGGGTTTGCTTCTCGGCTACCTCTGCAGCACTTTGTAGCTGCTGTATTGTCTTGGCCTGGGCACTTAACAATTGTGTAATCTGCTCTCCCTGTTTCTCGATGACTTTCAATAGTTCTGTCTCTTGGCACCTTTAGAGACTATTCTATGAACCAGCTTTTCTAGTCGGTATAGATAGTCGGACATCTTCTCATCTGGTTGTTGTTAGGTCGTACGGAGTTTATAGAGTAGATCAGTAGCATCTTCAGGGGATCCAAAAGCATCTTCGAAAGCACTCATATAATCTTGATAAGTTGCTAGTGGCTTGCTCCGCCAAGCAGCCTGCACCACTTCCATAGCAGTACCCTTCAAACTTTCTACTACTCTCTGCTTCTTTATGGCATCAGTGCACTGCCACTCCGAGAAAGTTCTTAAACGACGGTAGTTCCCTTCTGGCTGCATCTTTGCAAACTGACTGACTAACTTTTCCATAGCTGTCATAAGCACATCAGCAGGGGCCGCTATCTCTTCAGGATTGACTCTAAGTGGAGTAGAGGGCGGACATAAACTAGTCTTTCTAGGCTGAGTGGTTGATTCCGGTTGCCGGGTCTCAACTTCGGACTCAGTAGGCCAAATGATCTTCCATTGTCGACCATACTCTGGGGACACGGCTACCATGGATGGGAAGTATTCTTTCCTCAAGACCTGCCCGGTTGAGATCAGGGCTATGGGTAACTGTCCCCCCTTTTCCTTCCTGCGGTCGACCACTTTAGGGTGGTCAAGTTCAATGAGTCGGTTAACTATTTTCAGTATCTCTTCATCAGACGCATCACAGATCTCACCACTCACTGCAAAGCTTTGTTTGGCTGTAACATCCATCTCTTCACACCACAAATACACTTCTTGCTCTGTTAAAGTCTCCATAGTAAATACTCCTGTGTTAGTTCTGGATCTCAGCAGTGCCTCCACTGTAACACCCCTTTAGGGCTACCATGGTACGCTGGGTGTTATGGGGGGTCTCACCTCTCTAGGGCGCAGTGCCTCCACCCGAATCTTGATTGGAGCTCTCTCTGGGACTGCAGAAGGACTGTTATCTTCTGCCAGGGACTGATTCGGGAAGCCCCTGCCACAGCTCAGTATACACATAGGGAACAGGAGTAAAACCGTTTAACAGGTTTATTACTATGCAGCAGAATTGAGGTGGGTTTAAAGGAATAACACACAATACAAGTAACGGTGCTCTATAAAAGTTATATACACATCACAATCTACTTCTACTCCGACCCTGCAAATATAACGTAGCAGGTTTTCCCTTTTTGTATTAACTCAGTCCAAACGTTGGGGCCCAGTTGCCGCGGATGTTGGCGCGCAAATTAGAACCGTTGGTGCACTTAGATGAATATTAATGTCAATAGTCTGGGCTGTAGTGTACTCACTGTAAATAGCGCTGGTAGAACCACAAGTCTCAGAAGGGCGCTCACTGTGTGTCTCAAACGGTCGGATGGTTCTCTGGACACCAGCTGGGGGCGGCCACGCTCCTTTCCCTCTGAACTTTTACTTTCACTTTCTGCCCAGCTCCCTCCCCCAAATCCCTCCTCATCCAATCCACTCTCTCTCCTTCATTCCTTCCAGACTGTGTCATCTGACTGAAACAAAGGTCCCTTGGAATTGTAGTCCACTGCAGCTCAGGGGAAAAACGATTAATGTCTGTAGGTCCCTGTTTAACAGCAGCTGCATAGCTCTTCTTAGTGTCTGTAAGTCCCAGTATACCAGCAACGGCTCTAACAGTTCCCGGTGTAGGTGTTACATAACCATCATCGCCTTCGTCTCGGTATCTTCCAACTACTATCACTGCATAGTTTTGTGACACAGAACAGAGTAAGGCTGTGTGCCCACTATGCGTTTTTTAAGCGTTTCCGTAGAGGCAATTCCGCCTCAGAAAGGCTTAAAAAACGCTTGGTAGAAGGTCTGCCATGTTCCCCAATGATAATCCGCATGTGCTGTGCACATGCTGCGGAAATTTCCGCTGCGGATTATCATTGCGGAAAAAAACGCAGCACTACCAATTATTTTGCGGACACGCAGCGTAATTGCCGCCATTGACTTGCATTGAATCGCTTAATATCTGCATGACTACATGTGCAAATACGGATATTAAGCGATTCAATGTGCGGATGGTACCCGGGTTTGGAGAAGAGGAGACTCTCCTCCAGACTCGGGTACCATAGTACCTGTTAAAAAAAAAGAATTTACAATAAAAAAACACATTATACTCACCTTCTGATGGCCTGTGGTCTTCTATCCGGTACGTCTTGGCTCCCCGGTGGTTCGCGATGGAGTAAAAGGACCTTCCATGACGTCATTCAGTCATGTGACAGGTCACGTGACTGCTGACGTCGGCGGTCGCGTGACCTGTCACATGACTAAATGACATCATGGAAGGTCCTTTTACACCACCGCGAGACACCGGGGAGACCGGATGCAGCGGAGAAGGAGACCGGGGGCCATCGGAAGGTGACTATATATATTTTTTTATTTTTTTTACCATTTTTATTCTTTTTTTTTAACTAACTTGGTCACACTATATAAAATCCATGCCGGTTGCCGGTTGCATGGATTTATATAGTGCGACCAAGTTGTCAAGCACTTTTCCAAGTTATGCTGAAATCGCTTGGAAAGCGCTTGTCAACCCGCATGCGAAATCGCATGTGCAAAATGCATGAAAAGCACTTGTCCCTGGCTGAAAAAACACATGTAAAATCCGCATGCGTTTTTTTCTGCCAGGGAGATGCAGAAACGCGCAGGAAAAATCCGGAGCATTTCTGCATCGTGGGCACATAACCTAACATTTATTTTTTCAACCGCATAATACTATTTGGTAATACTTTCTCATGTTCCTTTTAATGTGGCACAAAATTACACTACGGCAACATGAATTTCTACTTGGAGGCATAACAAAAAGTCAACAGCATATCTAGGAGGGAGCAGAAGTGCAATGTTGGGCCGAGGTGTCTCTGTTACGTACACGCCGCTAGGTTCAGATAAGGGCGAGACTGGTTTCATGAATTCTTTGGAATCCTGGGGGAACCGTTACTCAGGGTGACCATAGGCTGCAGCTTCTCTCAGGCACACGATAGATTTAGTTGCTGACCAGACACATCTGACAAGAGTCTCTTTCAACAGTTTAACAGTGGAATTTAATCTGAAGCACGGCCAGTGCAATTCAGGGATATTGCAGCAACAATCTTCATTACAGTACAGTCTGAGTTTCTTGAGCAACCGGCTCCAGTAACAATACAGTAGTTTCTTCACAAGGCACAGTATTACAGTTTCTTCAGTAGCATAACCCAGCATAGATTAGATCTCTTAGCAGCACACTTCTATGCATACACAACCATAGGCTTTTCCTTCACAAGGACACAATAGTACACAGCATTCTTTATCCTGCATGGAGATGGAGGAGGGGAGGGTTTGATGAGGGAGATGGTCCCTGTGACACAATTCCTTCCAGTCCTTATCTTCCTGCCTGATAATTCTCTGCACTGATAGTTCATGGAGTTTATCTGACCTGTGTTTAGTTCCTCTCCTGATCTGAATCCTGTTCAGTTGCCTTCTGTGAGATACAGATAACACACTACCTTTCTCTTCGCCTTGAGCCAGACTATAATAACAAGTTCACCTCAATCCCCCTGGGCTCTGCTAAAACACTCCCTGTCTCCTGTGACTGTGTTAACCCTCTAGTTGCTGCATGCTTCTGGAGCACAACACTTCCTGTCTCCTGTGCTTGTGTTATTTGTAATAGTTGCTGGATGCTTTTGAAGCAACAGCACTAGTTCTGCATGTCACATCTCCTAGGTGGTGGCATTTTGTCGTCCCCCAGGAGTGCGATTCGCCCAGTCTCTGAGCTGGTTGTCAAGCTGACTGCCAGCTCAGGGAACATGTGATAAGCTGGCAGAATGCACTCAATTGCACTTGTGTGGATGGTGGAGTGTGTGGGGGCAGCAGCAGCGGTGGAGGAGCTGGTCACAGGAGGCAGTAGACGCCTTCTGCCGCTTACACTGTGCCCGTTGTTAAAGAAAATGAATATTCACTGCTCTCCATGCCCATGGGAGTGGAGAGCAGTGAATATTCATTTTCTTTAATACTGGGCACACGTGATCAGCCAGCTGCCGCAGGAGTGGTGGCTGCGGCTTACACTGTGCGTGCTAATAAGGAGAATGAATACCAGTATGGGGATGGGGTGCCATGCATACTAGGAAGGGGATGGGGGTGACATGCATACCTGGATAGGGATGGGGGTGCCATGCATACCAGGTTGGGGATGGGGGAGCAGTGAATATTTATTCTTCTAAATAGCACGCACAGTGTCAGCCGCAGCCGCCAGCTCCTGCAGTGACTCTGTGATCATGTGTTCCCGCTATTAAAGAGAATGAATATTCACTGCTCCCCATGCCCATGGGAGTGGAGAGCAGTGAATATTAACTTTCTTTAATACTGGGTACACGTGATCAGCCAGCCGCCGCAGGAGTGGTGGCTGTGGCTAACACTGTGCGTGCTAATAAGGAGAATGAATACCAGTATGGGGATGGGGTGCCATGCATACTAGGATGGGGATGGGGGTGACATGCATACCATGATAGGGATGGGGGTGCCATGCATACCAGGATGGGGATGGGGGTGCCATGGGGATGGGGATGGGGGTGCTATGCATACCAAAATTGGAATGGGGGTGCCATGCATACCATGATGGGAATGAGGGTGCCATGCATACCAGGACGAGGGACCATGTAAACCAGGATGTGGCATATACACACGTGGTCAAAATTGTTGGTACCCATCGTTTAATGAAAGAAAAACCCACAATGGTCACAGAAATAACTTGAATCTGACAAAAGTAATAATAAATTAAAAATCTTTGAAAATGAACAAATGAAAGTCAGACATTGCTTTTCTGCTTCCACAGAATTTAAAAAAAAATTAAACTCATGAAATCGGCCTGGACAGAAATGATGGTTCTTCTTAACTTAATATTTTGTTGAACAACCTTTTGAGGCAATCACTGCAATCAAACGATTCCTGTTACTGTCAATGAGACTGCTGCACCTCTCGACAGGTATTTTGGCCCACTGCTCATGAGCAAACTGCTCCAGCTGTCTCATGTGTGAAGGTTGCCTTTTCCAGACGGCATGTTTCAGCTCTTTCCAAAGATGTTCAATAAGATTTAGGTCAGGGCTCATAGAAGGCCACTTCAGAATAGTCCAATGTTTTTCTCTTAGCCATTCTTGGGTGTTTTTAGCTGTGTGTTTTGGGTCATTATCCTGTTGCAAGACCCATGACCTACGACTGAGACCAAGCTTTCTGACACTGGGCAGCACATTTCTCTCTAGAATCCCTTCATAGTCTTGAGATTTCATTGTACCCTGCACAGATTCAAGACACCCTGTGCCAGATGCAGCAAAGCAGCCCCAGAACATAACAGAGCCTCCTCCATGTTTCACAGTAGGGACCGTGTTCTTTTCTTGTTATGCTTCATTTTTCCATCTGTGAACATAGAGCTGATGTGCCTTGCCAAAAACTTCCATTTTTGTCTCATCTGTCCATAGGACATTCTCCCAGAAGCTTGGTGGCTTGTCAACATGTAGTTTGGCAAATTCCAGTCTGGCTTTTTTATGATTTTTTTTCAACAATGGTGTTCTCCTTGGTCGTTTCCCATGAAGTCCACTTTGGATCAAACAACGATGGATTGTGCGATCTGACACTGATGTTCCTTGAGCTTGAAGTTCACCTTTAATCTCTTTAGAAGTTATCCTGGGCTCTTTTGTTACCATTCGTATTATCCATCTCTTTGATTTGTCATCAATTTTCCTCCTGCGGCCACGTCCAGGGAGGTTGGCTACAGTCCCATCGATCTTACATTTCTGAATAATATGTGCAACTGTAGTCACAGGAACATCAAGCTGCTTGGAGATGGTCTTATAACCTTTACCTTTAACATGCTTGTCTATAATTTTCTTTCTAATCTCCTGAGACAACTCTTTCCTTTGCTTCCTCTGGTCCATGTTGAGTGTCGTACACACCATGTCACCAAACAGCACAGTGAGTATCTGTAGCCCTATATACAGGCCCACTGACTGATTACAAGATTGTAGACACCTGGGATGATAATTAGTGGACACAACTTGATTTACCATGTCCCTTTTGTCACAGTTTAATTTTTTTTTAAATTCTATGGAAGCAGGGTTGAAAAGCAATGTCTGACTTTCAGTTGTTCATTTTCATAGATTTTTAATTTAGTATTACTTTTGTCAAGTTATTTCTGTGACCATTGTGGGTTTTTCTTTCATTAAACGAGGGGTACCAACAATTTTGACCACGTGTGTATATACCAGGATGGGGGATATTAGTACAGAATTGGGGGACATTACCCCTATAACAGTGTCAGCAGCAGACCCCCCCATAACAGTGCAGCATGACCACATTCTTTGCTTACATTTTTTTTCCATTTTCCTCCTCTAAAACCTACAGTAGGTGTATCTTATGGTCCAGTGCGTCTTATAGTCCAAAATAGTTAAAAAAAAATACGGTATACACAGTTCAGACCAAAAGTTTGGACACACCTTCTCATTTAAAGATTTTTCTGTATTTTCATGACTATGAAAATTGTACATTCACACTGAAGGCATCAAAGCTATGAATTAACACATATGGAATTATATACTTAACAAAAAAGTGTGAAACAACTGAAAATATGTCTTATATTCTAGGTTCTTCAAAGTAGCCACCTTTTGCTTTGATGACTGCTTTGCACACTCTTGGCAATCTCTTGATGAGCTTCAAGAGGTAGTCACCGGAAATGGTCTTCCAACAATCTTGAAGGAGTTCCCAGAGATGCTTAGCACTTGTTGGCCCTTTTGCCTTCACTCTGCGGTCCAGCTCACCCCAAACCATCTCGATTGGGTTCAGGTCTGGTGACTGTGGAGGCCAGGTCATCTGGCGTAGCACCCCATCACTCTCCTTCTTGGTCAAATAGCCCTTACACAGCCTGGAGGTGTGTTTGGGGTCATTGTCCTGTTGAAAAATAAATGATGGTCCAACTAAACGCAAACCGGATGGAATAGCATGCCGCTGCAAGATGTTGTGGTAGCCATGCTGTTTCAGTATGCCTTCAATTTTTAATAAATCCCCAACAGTGTCACCAGCAAAGCACCCCCACACCATCACACCTCCTCCTCCATGCTTCAGGGTGGGAACCAGGCATGTAGAGTCCATCCTTTCACCTTTTCTGTGTCTCACAAAGACACGATGATTGGAACCAAAGATCTCAAATTTGGACTCATCAGACCAAAGCACATATTTCCACTGGTCTAATGTCCATTCCTTGTGTTCTTTAGCCCAAACAAGTCTCTTCTGCTTGTTGCCTGTCCTTAGCAGTGGTTTCCTAGTAGCTATTTTACCATGAAGGCCTGCTGCACAAAGTCTCCTTATAACAGTTGTTGTAGAGATGTGTCTGCTGCTAGAACTCTGTGTGGCATTGTCCTGTTCTCTAATCTGAGCTGCTGTTAACCTGCGATTTTCTGAGGCTGGTGACTCGGATAAACTTATCCTCAGAAGCAGAGGTGACTCTTGGTCTTCCTTTCCTGGGGCAGTCCTCATGTGAGCCCGTTTCTTTGTAGCGCTTGATGGTTTTTGCAACTGCACTTGGGGACACTTTAAAAGTTTGCCCAATTTTTCACACTGACTGACCTTCATTTCTTAAAGTAATGATGGCCACTCGTTTTTCTTTACTTAGCTGCTTTTTTCTTGCCATAATACAAATTCTAACAGTCTATTCAGTAAGACTATCAGCTGTGTATCCACCAGACATCTGCACAACACAACTGATGGTCCCAACCCCATTTATAAGGCAAGAAATCCCACTTATTAAACCTGACAGGGCACACCTGTGAAGTGAAAACCATTTCCGGTGACTACCTCTTGAAGCTCATCAAGAGAATGCCAAGAGTGTGCAAAGCAGTCATCAAAGCAAAAGGTGGCTACTTTGAAGAACCTAGACTACAAGACATATTTTCAGTTGTTTCACACTTTTTTGTTAAGTATATAATTCTACATGTGTTAATTCATAGTTTTAATGCCTTCAGTTTGAATGTACAATTTTAGTCATGAAAATACAGAAAAATCTTTAAATGAGAAGGTGTGTCCAAACTTTTGGTCTGTACTGTATATTCCATGCATTGGAATCGGAGGTGTATATACTATACAGTCACTATGAGCTAGGCAATATCCGGCCTAGTTTCAAAAGCAGCCGTAGCCTCATCCATCAATCTCCAGTCAATTGCGTAATTATCCTGACGCTTGGCTGCAAAGTAACTTGGTGGTTCTTGCGACGTATTTCTGTACTGATTGTGGTTCTTGTGATGGATTTCTGTACTGTTGGTGGATCTGGTGATACATTCATGTACTGTTATTGATTCTGATCCTGTACACATGTAGCAATCCACAACTTATCAGATAATGTGATATATGGCTATGTTAACAAAGTATTGTGATGTCTAACCAGTAAAAGGGGTTGTCCGGTCAAAAATAAAAAGTCTGCAGTCACTTTGTGTGACTGCAGACTTTTGAATCCCCCCAGCGCATGCACTGTGTGCTTTGAGGAATCGCCGGTTTCTGAGCCGGGAACGGTGGTGATGCATGCGATTTGCACACTCCGGGGCAGAGGCCGTCTATTGAGCATGGCCTCTCTCCATACAAATGTAGACTATTATTATATAAAGTAGTAAAAGGAATTTTACATTAGGAATCCAGAGGCAGCGTGTGCATGCACAGTACACAGATGAATTGCAATATAGACAATACGTGACCATTATGTGCTATCGGGATATATTAGAGTTCCATCACTAACAATGCGCAACTTATCCTAAACCTCATGTGATGATATTTTGGGAGGCAGCTGTGATGTTTTGGTAAGTCATGCACTCTGTCTCCCTGAAATATTGAGAGTCATTCATTTTGCTCCTACTCTATCAGTGGTCAGCCTGTTATGGGATATGTAACCTAATCCACTTGAGAGATAGAGCATGACTTCCACAAAACTTAGTGTGTTGTTGAATGTTGCTCAAGCACCATCAATGGTCCACATGTTAGCAAATAAGTTACTTAAACGACTTCCGAAACGTGGATGTGACTGCCCGGAAATGTTGCTCGTTATAGATGTTTCTCAAATGCTGGACCACGTGTTAGCGGACACGTAACCTGAAGTACTAAAACTGCACTTGGGAGACCAGTGACTGCACAGTAGATGAAAAAGATAAATGCGTGAAGATCACGGGTCTGACATAAGCTTTGTGTAATGTTTGTAATTTATGCACATTGATTTATTGCTTCATAAATTGATTTGTTACGAAGCAATGATTCTCTAAGAGATCGTCATATAATGAAAGAAGGCTGAAAAAATGGATATCAATGTATCTACTAAGATTATGATGGTTCAGGACAGTACACAGAAAAAGCCAAGGACAGTACACCTGTTTTCACTGCACGTGCCAGTGGACTTCTCTCCTGAACTCATTTCGATAACATATAAAGCTTTTTTACCAGGTAGTGAGAAGGATAAAGCTTTAAATGTGAGCACTTTTGATAAAAAGGAGGGGGATAAATGTTGCCATCTTTGTACAACACACATAATTAAAATGGGCTGGGAAAATCCTAAATTACTGTAAAATTCTTTTTACTTCCTTGAAGCCCAACCTATTGGCTCGTGACCAAGGAATCTTGTTCTAGACACCTTCAATACACTGTAATTAAGAGGATTAATTATCGAGAGTTCCCACTTGTCACATCTCAATGGGGAAGACATCTTTTTGCGACTACTGCTATAAGTCACAAAATCAGGGTAAATAAGATGAACAAAGTAGACAGTAGTGATGGGCGAGCACTAAAATGCTCGGGTGCTCGTTGCTCGGGTCAAGCAAATTGGAATGCTCGGGTGCTCGACCCAAGCAACGAGCCCAATGTAAGTCTATGGGAAACTCAAGCATTTTTCAGGCATCTCCCCCCAGCGGTCTGCAGAGAGCATAAAAATTGCCCAAATCGATGGGAACAGTGCTCAAATGACATGGGAACAGCATGGGGAAGACCCCTGAAAGCATTTCTGACTCCCAGGTCACTTCTGTCAACAACGTTATCAGAGGTATTACGCCACTTTTACGGACTTGACGCGCCCCCTGGGCCGTGTGTGTGTGGGGATACCCGGAACCACACCTCCTGTGGATGCTGGGGGTTGTAGTCTCCGTGGCGGCGATCCGGTCCGTGCCCAGGGCGGTCAAACCAAATGGCAGTCTATAAGCTGAATGTCCGACTACGCCACCCGTGGATTGCGGTCAGAGTGAACCGCCGCTGCAGGGCAGACCGCTGAGGCTGGTGTTGTGGGTGCAGCTGAGCGTAGTATAACTCCCCACGGGAGGAGTATAGCCTCAGGGCAGTAAATGGGGATGTTGGTGGTGATGGTGCGCGGGAGCAGCAGTAACCACACGGAGTCTGTCTTGCAATTCAGGGTCTTTACTGTTGGTGGTATTAAGGGACCCGTCCGGAATGCAGGTTAACAATGGAGGCCTGGTCAGTCTGAGAGCAACTGGGAAATCCCGCTGGTCAGGGGGAGTTTGTAGGCCTACTGTGCTGACTTCACTCTTTCTTGGCTATCCCGCTGTAGTGTGGTGGTAGCCCACGTCTCTGAGTGTACCGTGTTGTTCTCACCCATATGACTGGCGACTCGGGCCTTCCGTACTTCTCACCCCTCCGGGGCAGTAGTGGTCCCTCTCGTGTGGCTGAGCCTCCGGGCTTCCTTGGGCCAGAGGACTTGAAGTCCCCTGCGTGGTGGTTTTCTGCTGCTGGGCTTATAACCCTCACAGCCTCGGACTCCAGTGTCCGGCTTTCTAAGTCTCTAGCCAGGATGAGCTCTTCTAGCTCCCCTCCTGGCCTTGTGTTCCTCCTCTGCCTACAGGGACTCCTCAGCCTGCTGCTGACCTGTCCCTATCTGCAACTTCACTGGAACCTTGTCTGGAACTTGTGTCTCACTGGTCTCTCTATCCCCGCCCCAGATCTAGTTTATAAAGGGCAGGTTTCTCCCCTCCCTGGACTGGGGCAGGAGGTGCTGCATGCTAATTGTCCCCAACCAGGGAACCTCCCACCTGCTCTCAGACATGACATTGCTGCCACTGTGGCGACTGTTAGAACTCTCCTGTTAGGTTTTTTTCTAGTTTGCTGGTCACATGACCTTTTTTGCCTATTTTATCCTGCTCCGCCCTCCTGGCCTTGCTGGACTTCATTGTAATTTCTAATCTTGAGCTAGCTTGGTGCTCTGTTACCTTTCTCAGTCAGTTTTGCTAGGTCTTCGGACCTCTATGTTCTATGTTGTTTGTTTGTCTTATTTCTGCTACAATTTCTGCTAGGAGGTGTCCATCTTTCTCCCAGTCCCTAGTTCTTGTAGGGATCCCTTCCTCACATCTATAGGTCTTCGTTCAGACTAGCTGAGGACTTTAGCGGGTCTGATCGCAGGATCAGGTTCCCCGTTACATCGTAGGGATCCAGCTTAGTTCTATTGTAGGGACAGATCTCCTGTCTTTCCTTAGTGCTTGTAGCAGATCATAACAGTAAGTCCAGCCCAAAAAATTTCTCTTAGGAAAGACCTCCAATTTCCATCATGGTCTCGATTCAGGATTTGGCTCAACGCTTGCAGGGACTCTCTCTGGAGGTGGCCGAGCTCCAACAACACGTGAGTAGCTGTTCTGGAGCGCATTTTGTGGAGCCAAAGGTACGTCTGCCTGATCTATTTTTTGGTGAACAACAAGATTTTTTTTCCTTTAAAAATGCTTGTTTGCTGTATTTTCGTTTGAGGCCCAGATCCTCTGGTGATGAATCACAGCGCATAAGGTTCATAATGTCACTTTTGCGCAAAGAACCTCAGGGATGGGCCTTTTCTCTCCAACCTAGTGATCCGTGCTTTAGATCAGTGGATAGTTTTTTTCTGCTTTGGGGTTGTTGTATGATGATCCTGATCGTGTCTCATCTGCTGAGTCTGAATTAAGACGTTTGAGGCAGGGATCAGGTAATGTGGAAAATTATTATACTCACTTCCGTCGGTGGTCTGCTCAGGTGGGGTGGAACGATTCAGCTTTGAAAAGTTTGTTTCTTGCGGGGCTAGGTGAAAGGGTTAAGGATCTGCTGATTGCTTATCCTTCACCTGGAAACTTGCAGGAGGCAATGCAATTAGCTATACGGGTGGACAGGAGACTGCGTGCAAGGGTTAATGAGAGTAAATCCTCTGCCATGTCAGCTCCGAGTCTTGAGAGGGTCTGTACTGACATTGGAGAGCCGATGGAGATTGGGGCAATGTCACCCCGCTCTCAGGAAAAAGACCGCAGATTTTCTGAAGGTTTGTGCTTTTATTGCGGTGGATCTGACCATTTCATTAAGAACTGTGTGCTTCGTATGAACAAAGAAAAAAAAAAAGGTGAGTTACGCCCGTATAGCCTGCTTAAATACTAAGGGTGTACTTCTTTCTGCTACTACCACTGCTCAGGAAGAATTAATTGAATTTCGGGTATTTGTGGATTGTGGTTCTACTCTGAATGTGATTGATGGGGGATTCTTGGAAA
Organism: Phyllobates terribilis; assembly: GCF_046119375.1. Lineage (NCBI taxonomy): Eukaryota > Metazoa > Chordata > Amphibia > Anura > Dendrobatidae > Phyllobates > Phyllobates terribilis. The sequence continues at coordinate 178,995,021 of NW_027362770.1, forward strand.
AACTTAAATTAAAACCCAAACCTTTGTCATCCCCTATTGCCGTGGTTTCTGTCGATGACTCTCCCTTAAAGAGTGTTACTCACAAGGTCTGTGAATTTCCCCTCACTATTAATGGTATTCACCAAGAGAATTTGGATTTGGTAGTATTAAATAATTTGCCTTCTCCAGTAGTGTTGGGGTTACCCTGGTTAAAATTGCACAATCCTGTACTGGATTGGTCAACCAATGAAATTAAGTCCTGGAGCCCTAAGTGTTATGACAAGTGTTGTAACGGGCGCATTGCTGCTGTGGATAAAGGGGAATTACCTGTACCTATTCAGGATTTTTGGAAAGTTTTTTCTGAGAAGGAATCGCAAATTTTGCCTCCCCATAGAGACTATGATTGTACCATTGAATTTGTCCCTGGAGCGACTCTTCCTAAAAGTCATTTATTTAATCTTACTATTCCTGAGAGAAAGGCTTTGGAGGAATACATACAGACAAGCTTGACCGCCGGTCACATTAGGCCTTCCAAGTCTCCTGTGGCTGTTGGATTTTTTTTGTTAAAAAAAAGGACGGCGGTTTACGTCCTTGTCTGGACTTTCGTGAGATTAATAAAATTACTGTACGCAATCCTTACCCACTGCCATTGATTCCTGATTTGTTTAACCAGTTAGTGGGGGCCAAGTGGTTCTCTAAAATTGATCTCCGGGGGGCATACAATTTGTTGCGCATGAAGGAGGGTGATGAATGGAAGACTGCTTTTAACACTCCTGTGGGTCATTTTGAGAATCTGGTTATGCCTTTTGGTCTTACCAATGCTCCAGCATTTTTTCAGAATCTTATTAATGACATCCTTAGACCTTTGATCGGCAAAAATGTGGTTGTGTATTTGGATGACATTTTGATTTATTCGCCAGATCTGGAGTCTCATTGGCGGAGCGTACGTGAGGTATTGCAGTTATTGATTGACAATTCGCTTTTTGCTAAGCTGGAGAAATGTGAGTTCGCTGTTCAGAGAATTAGTTTTTTGGGCTACATTATCTCCAGCGAGGGCTTTGAGATTGACTCGGTGAAAGTTCAAGCTGTGCAGGAATGGCCTAGGCCTATTGGTTTGAAATCGATACAGAGGTTTTTGGGTTTCGCCAATTATTACAGAAAATTCATTAAAAAAAATTCTATTATTGTCAAACCGCTGACCGATCTCACCAGGAAAGGTGCTGATGCGGTTCAGTGGACTTCTGAGGCCATTGAAGCTTTTGTGTTTCTAAAGGAGAGGTTCAGCTCTGCCCCCATCCTTATGCAGCCTGATGTGACTAAGCTGTTTTTGGTTGAGGTTGATGCTTCTTCGGTGGGGGTCGATGCGGTGTTGTCTCAGGAAAACAAGGATGGAGTACATCCCTGTGCCTTTTTTACAAAAAAATTTTTCTGAGACTGAACTTAATTACGATATTTGTAATCGGGAATTGCTGGCTATTAAACTCGCATTTGAACACTGGCGTCATCTCTTGGAAGGTGCTGAATTTCCTATTCAGGTTTTCACTGATCATAAAAATCTGATCTATCTTGATGCTGCCAAGCGCTTGAATGCCCGTCAGGCTAGGTGGGCACTTTTTTTCTCGCGGTTTAATTTTTCCGTTACTTACATCCTGGGTACCAAGAATGTTAAAGCTGATGCTTTGTCTCGCAGCTTTTCTCCCATGGTCAGTGCTGAGGAGGAGGAGAGCATTTTACAAGAAGGTGTTGTGATTGCTGCTTTGGACTCCGTTTTCGAGGATGAGATTATTAAAGCGCAGGAGGATGCCCCATCTAACACTCCCCATGGGAGGTTGTTTGTGCCTAGGACCTTTAGGAGAGATTTGTTTGTTGAGTGTCATGAGTCTCGGTTGGCAGGTCATCCAGGAATTTCTGAGACCAAGAGACTTGTGGGTCGCAGTTTTTGGTGGCCTGGATGGCAGAAGGAAGTCATTAAGTGGGTGCGTCAATGTACTGTGTGTGCTAGATCTAAGTCTTCGCATGCTCCTGCTGCGGGGTTGCTTTGCCCTCTGGAGGTTCCTAGTGCACCTTGGACACATCTGGCTATGGACTTTATTACTGACCTTCCCCCCTCTGAGGGTTTCACGGTCATCTGGGTGGTCGTGGACCGTTTTAGCAAGATGTGTCACTTGGTTCCCTTCATCAAACTGCCCTGCGCTAAGACACTCGCTAAGGCCTTTGTCAAGGAAATTGTCAGACTACATGGCGTTCCTACTGACATTGTTTCTGATAGGGGACCTCAGTTCGTGGCTCGTTTTTGGTGTGCCTTTTGTGACAGGTTGGGAGTTCATTTGTCGTTTTCATCCGGATATCATCCTGAGTCTAATGGCCAGACAGAAAGAAAGAACCAGGATGTTGAGCAGTTCTTGCGTTGTTTTGTGGCAGACAATCAAGAGGGGTGGTCTGAGTTTCTGCCACTTGCTGAATTTGCTCTTAACAACCATACATCCTCTTCTGCTGGGTGTTCGCCTTTTTTTTGTTGTTCTGGGAGACATCCGTCTTTTGGGTCATTCTCCAAATTGGTATCGGCTGTGCCTGAGGAGGACAGTTTTTCCAGTGATTTGGAGAGAGTTTGGACGGATGTGCGTGGTAATCTTCAGGAGGCTAACAAAAAATCTAAGAGGTACTTTGATAGGAAACGGCAAGAGGTTTTGTTTGCTATTGGTGACATGGTTTGGTTGTCCTCTAAGAATCTGCGATTGAGGATTCCTTCTAAAAAATTGGGTCCCAAGTTTGTAGGGCCCTTTAAGGTGCTTCAGATAGTTAACCAATCTGCTGTTAGGTTGGAGGTTCCTACCTCCTGGAAGATTAATCCAGTGTTTCATGTCTCTCTGTTGAAAAGAGCTGATGTGTCGGATGGTGACGCCTCTGCCACTGTTGCTCCGGTGGTGGAGGACAGGGAATATGAAATTTCCCGCATCCTAAATTCTAGACGGTATAGAGGGAGTTTGCAGTATCTCGCTTGGAAGGGTTTCGGACCCGAGGATAACTCATGGGTGAGGGCGGATGATGTTTCTGCTTCCAGACTTGTCAGAGCGTTTCACAGGAGGTTTCCTGATAAGCCTGGGCCTAGGGGATCCGGAGGATCCTCTTAGAAGAGGGGGTACTGTTAGAACTCTCCTGTTAGGTTTTTTCTAGTTTGCTGGTCACATGACCTTTTTTGCCTATTTTATCCTGCTCCGCCCTCCTGGCCTTGCTGGACTTCATTGTAATTTCTACTCTTGAGCTAGCTTGGTGCTCTGTTACCTTTCTCAATCAGTTTTGCTAGGTCTTCGGACCTCTATGTTCTATGTTGTTTGTTTGTCTTATTTCTGCTACAATTTCTGCTAGGAGGTGTCCATCTTTCTCCCAGTCCCTAGTTCTTGTAGGGATCCCTTCCTCACATCTATAGGTCTTCGTTCAGACTAGCCGAGGACTTTAGCGGGTCTGATCGCAGGATCAGGTTCCCCGTTACATCGTAGGGATCCAGCTTAGTTCTATTGTAGGGACAGATCTCCTGTCTTTCCTTAGTGCTTGTAGCAGATCATAACAGCGACCAGACCTGGGGTGCCACAGACTCACAATAAAACATACAAAAACGAAACCAGAATGGATTTTCCTGGGAAATATGTTAAGGAACATCCTTTCCAGGGTAATGACTTGTATATAAGGCAAAATAAATAACCAAAAACAAAAATACTCCTCCACACCTTGGGCTATGTTCACACGTAGCGTTTTTGATGCGTTTTTTCACTTTTGCATTGCTTTCAACCATGACAAATGCATTCACCTGGAAATGTCATTTTAACATTTTACAACCTTATCTGGCCATGTGGTGTGTGAGACTTGATCAGACACATCCTGATTCATTTATGAAGGAGGGACTCTGAAAGTCACAAAGCCTATTTTTATAAGGCCATCAGGCGGCCTTTACTATTCTGAAAGGGCCAGCAGTCAGCCCTCGCTATTCTTAGAGAGCCATGCTTTGTTGTTCCCATTACTAAAGAGTGGGTCTCCTATACTGTTATTGCGTATGCAGTGAGTGGTATGGCTGTCCAAAATTTGGACGCACCCCAATACCCCTTTGAAAATTTGGACGCACCCCAATACCCCTTTGAAGAGACTTAGAGGAGGGCCTCCTGAAAACAATGTTCCCATTATTAGGAAGTGGGTCTCCCATACTGTTTGCCTATGCAGTGAATGCAAGGGCTGCCAAAAAATTTGGACCTACTCCAAAGCCTCTTGGAAGAGACGTAGAGGAGGGCCTCCTGAAAAAAGAATGTTCCCATTATTAGGAAGTGGTTCTCCCATTGTGTTTGCCTATGCAGTGAATGCAAGGGTTGCCAAAAATTTGGAGGCACTCCAATACCCCTTGGAAGAGACGTGGAGGTCAGAGGGCCTCCTGAAAACAATGTTCCCATTATTAGGAAGTGGGTCTCACATTGTGTTTGCCTATGCAGTGAATGCAAGGGTTGCCAAAAATTTGGAGGCACTCCAATGCCCCTTGGAAGAAACGTAGAGGGCCTCATAAAAAATGTTCCCATTATTAGGAAGTGGGTCTCCCATAGTGTTGGCCTATGCAGTGAATGCAAGGGCTGCCAAAAATTGGAAGGCACTCCAATGCACTTTGGAAAAGACGTGGAGGAGGGCTTCATAAAAAAATGTTCCCATTAGAAAGGAGCTGGTCTCCATACTTGTAATGCCCATGCACTAAGTGTATGGGGTGACAAACATTTACCCCTGGGGGGCATACATGAACATACTGTATAAAAATTTTTTTACGGGCATCATAAACACCCTTTAAAAAAAATTATGTGGGTGTTGCATCACGTCACCCTGGTGATATGGTGGTGGAGGATGAGGATGAGGAGAAGGAGGAAGACAAGAGCAAATAGCCAAAATCTGGAAGCGTATACTCATATGTGGGTGTGAAAAGGTGCATGAGAATACACCTCCCAAAAAAAGAAACTGGATTTGAGTTTATGTTACGCTGCTATCATTCAGTGGTGTTGAGAAGTCTGGCCCAATCCAGCTTTTGTTCATTTTTTAAGAGTTAGCCTGTCAGCATTTTCAGTTGAAAGGCGGATGCACTTATTAGTTATAATTCCACCAGCGGCACTAAAAACCCGCTCTGATAAAACGCTAGGGGCAGGGCAGGCCAGGACCGCCAAGGCATAGAGGGCCAGTTCATTCCACGTGTCCAGCTTGGATACCCAATAATTATAAGGCACAGAGTAATCACGGAGGATGTTGGTACAGTCGGCAAGGTACTCCCTCAGCATCTTCCCAAACTTTGCACTACTTGTGAGAGTACCCTGCGCCTCAGGGCCTGTGCGATGAGAGGGGCTGAGAAAACTCTCCCAGAACATTGACAGTGTTCCCCTGCCTCTGCCGGGTTGGAGTTGTGTCTTGGTTTTCCAATAAACTGTGACCTCTGCCGCCAGCGTTTTCAGATGGGAATTTTTTTAATAGTTCTGCAACAAGGGCTTTCTGGTACTGCCCCATTTTTGTAGACCTGTCCGCCTCAGGAATAAGAGATAGAAAGTTCTCCTTGTAGCATGGGCCCAGAAGTCACGAACCAGTAATGACTGTCACCCAAAATTTTGAGAACGCGAGAGTCACGGGAAAGGCAGAGTAACATAAACTCAACCATGCGTGCCAGACTGCTAACAGGCAAGACTTTCGTGTCCTCGCCAAGAGGACGACTGACCATGCTCTCCTCCTCCTTCTCCCTGTCCTCAGGCCATCCACGCTGAACAGACGGTATGACAGTTGTGCAGGTAGTACCCTCTATAGCGCATGAAACTAGCTCCTGTTCCTCCTCCTCCTCTTCCTCATTGTCACCCTGTAATCACCCTGAATGGTTCCTTGATCCATCTGATCGTGCTTCGCCTGCAATGCGTCCTCTTTGATTGTGAGCAGAGAGTGTTACAGAAGACAGAGAAGCGGGATGCTTACTCTAATTATGGTGTCATCGCCGCTCACCATCTTGGTGGAGTCCTCAAAGTTTTGGAGGATGGTACAGATATCTGATATCCATGTCCACTCCTGAGGTCTTATGTGTGGAGTCTGAACTGAATAACGACGGCCGTGTTGATGCTGGTAGTCAACAACTGCCCTCGTCTGCTCACAAATCCTTCCCAACATCTGCAGTGTAGAGTTCCAACGTGTAGGGACATCACACACCAGTCGGTGAGACACCAGGTTCCGACCATTGTCACACATGACCATGCCTGGCTGTAGGTTCAGCGGTGTCAGCCACAGATCTGCCTGCTCTTTCAGAGCTGTCCACAACTCTTCAGCATTGTGTGGTTTGTCACCTAAGCATATTAGTTTCAGCACAGCCTGTTGCCGCTTGGCCAAGGCAGTGCTGCAGTGCTTCCAGCTTGTGACTGATGTGGTCATTTCAGAGATGGAGGCTGAAGAGGAGGAGGAGGCTGAGGAGGATGAGATGCAGGAGCTGTAGACTGTGGGGGTAACCCTGATTAACCTAGGGCCTGCAATCCTCGGCGTCGGGCGGATGTGTTCCGTCCCAAGGTCCGACTGGGTCCCGGCTTCCATTATGTTAACCCAGTGTGCCGTCAGAAAGATGTACCGTTCCTGCCCACAAGCACTTGTCCATGTGTCCGTGGTTAGGTGGACTTTCCCTGTAACTGCATTTTTGAGTGCACGGCTAATGTTGTGGGACACGTGCTTGTGTAATGCGGGGACGGCACACCGAGAGAAATAGTAGCGGCTGGGGACCGAGTACTGAGGGATGGCCGCCGCCATCAGGTTGCAGAAAGCTTCCATCTCCACGAGCCTAAAAGGCAACATTTCGAGGGTAAGCAGTCACAAAATGTGGGAATTTAGTAGTGTGGCCTGTGGGGCGTTGGCTGTGCATTTGCGCTTGTGTTCCAAGGACTGGGGTATGGACAACTGAACGCTGCACTGGGACAAGGACGTGCTTGCTGATGGTGCTAGTTGAGAGTGTGCAATGACAGGTGCAGGGCAGGAGGCATCGCATGCACTATGGACAGGGGATTGGCTTGCACGCACAACAGCGGAAGAAGCAGTGGTGTCACCTGTAGACACTGTTCCTGGACCCTGGGGTTCGGCCCACTTAGTTGGGTGCTTTGCTGCCATGTGCCTGATCATGCTGGTGGTGGTCAGGCTGGTAGTTTTGCTACTCCTGCTGATGCTGGCCTTGCAGGTGGTGCAAATGGCCTTTTTGGGGTTATCGGCAATGTCTTTAAAAAAACAACCAGACTCGGGAACACCTAACAGTTGTTCTGGCAACTTCCGTCGTGTTGGTGTTACGGGGAACGGTTGCCCGCCTTCTGTCTGCGGCCACAGCACTGCTTCTTCCTGCCTGTTGGGGTGCTCTGCCTCCCTCCCCCTGTGTGCTGCTGTCCTCGCTCTGCATGTCCTCCTGCCAGGTTGGGTCAGTTACTATATCATCCACCACCTCGTCTTCTACTTCCGATACCTAGTCCTCCTCCTTACTTTCTGGCAATTGTGTCTCATCATCGTCCACCTCTTGTGACACTTTCTCATTGTCGCCTTCGTATGATCATGGCTGCTCAAATATTTGGGCATCGCTGCATGCGATCTCCTCTTGCCCCACTTCAAGTGGACCAGGCGAGAGGCCCGAATCTATAAATGGAAAAGTGAACAGCTTTTCGGAGTGTCCAAGTGTGGGATAGTTGTCTCTGGGCACTCAGCATGGTGGGAGGAAGGAAGATCAGGGTGAGGAATATGCGGTCCAGACTCACAGCTACTGAGACTTGACCGTGTGGAAGACAGGGTGGTGGTGGTGGTGGCTAAGTGACTGGAAGCATTATCTGCTATCCAACCAATAACCTTTTCACACTGCTCTGTGTTCAATAGTGGTGTACTGCGGTCCCATATTAATTGGGACAGGAAGGTCGAGCGAGAAGATGTGGGTGTTTGTTGTGGCACAATTTCAGCTTGCCGACGGCCTCAGCCTCTGCATGCACCATCACCATCACGTCCAGTTCACCGTCCCTTGCCACGTGCCTTGCCCATTTGAAATGGAGGACAATATCTTCCACGAGCACAACAAATGGCTGAATTTGGAGCGAACTTATATATGATCCGTGTGACGGAGAAACCACAGTTTTAAATAGCTGGTCTGTAGGTAACTATTATTAACAGCGCCGACCTCGTGTCAATAAGTTCACTGACACACTGCAACAAAATTTAAATGGAGGCCAGAAATGGCAATATTTTCAGCGCAATTATATGTGATCTGTGTGACAGACAAACCACAGTTTTAAATAGCTGGATTTTTAGCGCTGCAATATGGAAAGGGCCTGGCTGTATTCTGCAGTGCCAACAAGCAAATGGCGCAGATTAACTGTGTTCTCTGGATTGCTTTTTAAGCAAATAATCAGGATTAAGATAAAAAATATATATTCCTAGCCCCTGATACCTGGGCCTATTTCTACAAATATCTGTAAAAGCACCAGCAGACAGAACTGGAATGGACCCTCTTGCTATATGTACTGCAGTCTGCTATATACCCTGCCTGCCTGCCCAGCACTGATATCTCTGCAGATGGATTAGTCCTCAGAAGGACTGTTAGTTGAGATGGATATGTGTCTCTAATATAGTCTGGTATACCTACACTAAGTAGAAACAAGCAAATCTCTCCCTAGCTCAGTAGCACCTCTCCCTACACTGTCTGATCCGGAGTGACTGTAACGAGCATGGCGGCGCCAGGTCTGATATAACCAATCACTGTAATGCCACAACCAACATGACTACGGCATTACAGTGAGCAGCAGACAATCCCTGCATGTTCATTGGCTCTGTAAAGAGTGCCATACATGCAGGGAGGAGACCCGAGCTCCCACCGAGCAACCCCGGAAATACTCGCAGAGCGCCGAGCAGTAGCGAGCACCGAGCATCTCGAGCATGATCGCTCATCACTAGTGTTGAGCATTCCGATACTGAAATATCGGGTATCGGCCGATATTCGCGGTATCGGAATTCCGATACTTAATTCCGATACTTTTACAATATCGAATACCGGAATCGGAAGTTCCCATAATGCCTGCGCTCTGCAGTGTCTCTGAAGAATGACAATCTGGATGGCAGCACTCAGCTGCGATCCAGCCTGTCATCAGAATGCCATCCCAGCGTGGGAGAATTCTCCTGATTGTTTAAAAGCCGGCGGGCGGTAAAAAGCCGCCGGCTTTTAAACAATCACACAGCCCCATACTGCTTCCCTGCAGCCTCCCACCCCGATCCTCCGCTCCCCTCGCCACCTCCCATCCCGATCGTAAGTTAGGACCGGGCGGGGAGCGCAGCACCAAGGAGCGGGGAGCGAAGGACCCGGGAGGGGAAGCCGGCAGTGAAAAGACTTCACCGCCGGCTTTCGTTCTGTGCTGCGCTTTCCCGCTGGTTATTTCAAATGAACAGCTGAGGTATCAGGTGATGCCGATCAGCTGTTCATTTGAAGTCGCCGCGGTGCCCTCAGAGGGTTCATGTGAGTTCATGCTTGACTGCATTGCATGAACTCACATGAACTTTCCCACGGTCGCACAGGTCAGCCTCACCTCCCAGACCGGTCATGATTGGTGTGCGCGGGGTGTCTGTGCGATGTGTGCGGGTGTGCGCGGTGTGTGTGCGGTGTCTGCGGGTGTGTGCGATGTCTGTGCGATGTCTGCGGGTGTGTGCGGTGTCTGTGCGATGTGTGCGGGTGTGTGTGCGGTGTCTGTGCGCGGTGTCTGTGCGATGTGTGCGGGTGTGCGCGGTGTGTGTGCGATGTCTGCGAGTGTGTGCGGTGTCTGTGCGATGTCTGTGCGATGTGTGCGGGTGTGCGGTGTGTGTGTGCGATGTGTGCGGGTGTGCGCGGTGTCTGTGCGATGTGTGCGGGTGTGTGCGGTGTCTGTGCGATGTCTGGGGGTGTATGCGTGCAGGCAGACATAGGCCGATGTGACACTACTACTCCCATCGGCCTATGTCTGTCCCCCGTCCACTCGTGCCAGCAGGATCAGCTCGATGGGAGCAGTAGTTCCCATCAGCCTGATCCTGCTATTTAAATTGCCCTACTGTGTCCCCAATAAATGTTATTGGTGGCCAGTGGTTACCTACAATAAATTAGTTCATACATTACCTGTCCCCGCCGATCGTCACCTAAAATAAAGTAAAAAATAAAAAACTACACCTATACTCACCTAGACACCTAATTCCCCGAAGCCATCGATCTCCTGTAATAAAATATAAAATAATAAACCACAACCTTATCCTTACCCCTCCGTAGTAGTCCACGAGTGTCCCACGATGATCTCCAGTTTAGAGCAGCCACATAGAATGTGACCGCTCTGAACCGCCGCCACCGCTAGAATGATGGGGCCGTAAAGCAGTCCCGTCATTGCATAAGCGGGTTCGCCGGAGTTCAGGCAGCGCTGCTCCGGTCAACTCCTTTACGGCCCTGCTGTATCGTGAGAAATTCCCACGGTACAGCAGTGCCGTAAAGGAGGTCTCCGGAGCTGCGCTGCCTGAATGCACTCCGGTGACCTCAGTCAGTGGCTCCCGCTGCCGGGAGCGGACGTGTTCCCGGCAGCGTGAGCTTACAGCAGCCATGCACAGCTGTCACCATCTCCAGATGTGACAGCTGTGCATGGGAGATCAGCGCAGGAACGTGGACAGGTAACTATTTTTTTTTAGTAAACTAAGAATTAAATAAAATGGTGTGTTTTATTTCAAATAAATTATTTTTTTCTGGGTGTAGTGTGTGTTTTTTCTTTTTAACACTTTGTAGGTTAGTAATGGGGGTGTCTTATAGACGCCCATCATTACTAACCTGGGCTTCATGGCAGCTGGCGCTGACATGAACCCCAACCCTATTACCCCCTGCCACCGTACCAGGGCAGCGTGGAAGAGCGAGGCTAAGTGCCAGAATTGGCGCATCCTATGGATGAGCCATTTCTGGGGCGGCTGACGGCTGGTGTTTCTAGCCTGGGAGGGGGCCAATATTCATGGCACCCTTCCTGGGCTATTAATATCAGCCCCCAGCTGTCTGCCTAGCCTTTGCTAGTTATTAAAATAGGGGGGACCCCACGTCATTTTTTTGGGGGGGTCACCCATTTTAATAGCTAGTAAAGGCTATGTTTTCAGCTGGGGGCTGATATTAGTAGTCTGGGGAGCTCCGTGGGTATTACCCCCTTCCCAGGCTTCAAACATCTGCCCCAGCCGTCTGCTTAACCTCCGCTAGAGACTAAAATTATGGGGGATCCCACGCCAATTTTTTTTTTAAATAAATCCTTTATTTTAACACTAAATGACATTTGAGGAGTTAATAAAGATGCAGTCCCTAAATTATTATTTATTTTTTAATTAATTTTTCCCAAAAATTTTGACGTGGGCTTTGCCATATTTTTGTATGCCAGCCAGGTACATCATCCAGCTTCTATGAATGCGCCATTTTCCGGGGCGGCTGCGGACTGCAATTTGCAGCGGGGGGGGGGGTGCAGAAAGCTTGGGTCTCCCTGCGCTGCAGATTCCATCCCCCAGCTGCCTAGTTGTACCTGGCTGGACACAAAAATAGGGAGAAGCCCCACGTATTTTTTTTTTTAATTATTTCATGAAATTCATGAAATAATAAAGAAAAAAAGGGCTTCCCTATATTGTTGTGTCTGGCCAGGTACAAATAGGCAGCTGGTGGTTGGGGGCAGCCCGTTCCTGCCTGCTGTACCTGGCTGGACACAAATATAGTGCAAAGCCCCACGTCAATTTTTTTTTAATTATTTCAGGAAATTCATGAAATAATTTAAAAAAAATTGATGTGGGGCTTCGCCATATTTTTGTGTCCAGCCAGGTACTGCAGGCAGGAACGGGCTGCCCCCAACCACCAGCTGCCTAGTTGTACCTGGCCGGACACAACAATATAGGGAAGCCCTTTTTTTCTTAATTATTTCATGAATTTCATGAAATAATTAAAAAAAAAAATACGTGGAGCTTCGCCCTATTTTTGTGTCCAGCCAGGTACAACTAGGCAGCTGGGGGCTGGAATCCGCAGCGCAGGGAGGCCCAAGCTTTCTGGGCCCCACCCGCTGCAAATTGCAGTCCGCAGCAGCCCCGGAAAATGGCGCGTTCATAGAAGCGCCATCTTCTGGCGCTGTACCCAACTCATCCAGGGCCCTGGTGCGGTGGCTCACTGGGTAATAAAGGGGTTAAGGCCAGCTTGGCATTATCAGCTGGCCCTAAGCCCGAAATTCATGGGGTCACGCCAATATTAGACATGACCGCCATGAATTTCTAGTAAAGTATTTAAAAAAAACACAACACCCAGAATAAAGTCCTTTAATTGAAATAAAGACACAATTCTTTATTGTTCTAAATTAAACTATACTTACCATCAACGCCCATTCCAGCTGAAGCCAACGATCTCCTGCAATAAAAGTAAAATAATAAACCAACCTCATCCTTACCTCTCCATGGTTCCCACGACAGCTTCAGCTCTGCTACATCGAGATGACAGGCTGGACCGCAGCAGAACGCTGCCATCCATCCTGTCATCCCGCAGACACTGAGAAGCGCAGGCATGCTTGCGCTCCTCAGTGTCTCTCTGTGAAGGCATCCAGATGAGCCGACAATGAACTCGGCTCATCTCATGCACGTCACTGACAGCGTGGGAGAATTCTCACGCTGAAGCGCTGAGTGCTGGAGAATTTTCCCACGCTGTCAGTGACGAGCATGAGGTGAGGTCATGTCCAATGAACTCGGCTCACCTCATGCACGTCACTGACAGCGTGGGAAAATTCTCCTGCACTCAGCGCTTCAGCGTGAGAATTCTCCCACGCTGTCAGTGACGTGCATGAGGTGAGCCGAGTTCATTGTCGGCTCATCTGGATGCCGTCACAGAGAGACACTGAGGAGCGGAAGCATGCCTGCGCTTCTCAGTGTCTGCGGTATGACAGGCTGGATGGCAGCGTTCTGCTGCGGTCCAGCCTGTCATCGCGATGTAGCAGAGCTGGAGCCGTCCTGGGAACCATGGAAAGGTAAGGATGAGGTTGGTTTATTATTTTTCTTTTATTGCAGGAGATCGTTGGCTTCAGCTGGAATGGGCGTGATGGTAAGTAGAGTTTAATTTAGAACAATAAAGAATTGTGTCTTTATTTCAATTAAAGGACTTTATTCTGGGTGTTTGTGTTTTATTTAACTTTGACTATGGGGTTAGTAATGGGGGTGTCTTATAGACGCCTCTCCATTACTAACCTGGGCTTGATGTCAGCTGGCATTATAAGCTGACATCAACCCCAGCCCTATTACCCCACTGCCACCGCTACAGGGCAGTGGGAAGAGCGAGGCTAAGTGCCAGAATTGGCGCATCCTATGGATGAGCCATTTCTGGGGCGGCTGACGGCTGGTGTTTCTAGCCTGGGAGGGGGCCAATATTCATGGCACCCTTCCTGGGCTATTAATATCAGCCCCCAGCTGTCTGCCTAGCCTTTGCTAGCTATTAAAATAGGGGGGACCCCACGTCATTTTTTTGGGGGGTCCCCCATTTTAATAGCTAGTAAGGGCTAGGTATTCAGCTGGAGGCTGATATTAGTAGCCTGGGAAGCTCCGTGGGTATTACCCCCTTCCCAGGCTTCAAACATCTGCCCCAGCCGTCTGCTTAACCTCCGCTAGAGACTAAAATTAAGGGGAACCCCACGCCAATTTTTTTTTTAATAAATCCTTTATTTTAACACTAAATGACAAGTACAGTAATCAACACTGTCACTGTACTTCATATATATGTGACTGACATGTTTCTATCTATCTAATCTATGTATGATTCTCTATTCCTTCTATTCTAAATTGTCGGGTACAGATGCTGAATTGCCGGCCGGCTTTTTTAAAGAGACGGTCCATGAAAACACTATTATTTTTTTAAATAAATCCTTTACACTAAATGACAAGTACAGTAACCAACACTGTCACTGTACTTCTTATATATGTGACTGACATGTTTCTATCTATCTAATCTATGTGTGAAGCTCTATTCTTTCTGTTGTAAATTGTCGGGTACCGCTGTATGCGCTGATGAATTGCCGGCTTTTCGCATAATACATTCTACATTATTCTTAGTTGTTTTACTTCATGTAGAATTAACCTACAAGGAAAGAAAGGGTTTATTTTCATTCCAATATTTCTGTCCTATTGACTTGCATTGGTTTCCGGTATCGGAATCGGCGACATCCGATACTTTTTGAGTATCGGTCCGATCCAATCCGATACGATATTTCCTGATATCGGAAGGTATCGCTCAACACTACTCATCACTAGTAGACAGAGTGTGAATGCTCCGTTCTCACCAAATGTGTCCTAAAACATAATTTCCATGTGATGAGTGATGCGAGTTGCCAGTATTGCACAATACCGATCAGTAAATCACAGGTAGTTATTGGCATGTCGGGATGGCGAACTACCAAACACATTGGCATAAAGTAAACCAGTGTAATGCAGGTGCCAGGATGCAACGCACAGAGACACAAGGCGAGAACAGTCAGAGATGATTGTAAACAGTTTTATACAACAGGTATACTGAAACAAGGGATTAGCAACAAGGGTAATGAACAGTGGTTTGAAATATCAGAAAAATACGAAATTTCTCAAAGTAAGGCGCAGTCTCTTAAAATAAGGTGCAGTCTCTTAAAGTAAGGTGATGCCCTCAGGCATGAGAGACACCACACAAGTTCTTTAACCATGAATTTGGCCCTAGCGGGGGTCACCGGTTATTCCCGCTAGGCCGTGAGTCTCTTTCCGGATGAATTCAATTAAATCACGTTGTGCTACTTTAGCCCCAACCGTCCCCCTCCCAACCTGAGTACTTAAACCCAATTGTCCCCGGTACCGTGGGTGAGCAGTGGAAGTGACGGCCCTGCTCACGTATGCAGCTCCTCTCTGCTTGGCTGTTGGGGGCAGTCTCTCGAGCCTTGGATAGGGGGGTCCAGGCCTCATCTGTCGGCGGCCGACGTCGGGTTCCGAGAACTCACTCAGCACCGCGATCAGGTTCCTAGTATCCTCAGCAGGCACAGCACTCGAGTCACAACTGTGAGGGATCCGGAGCTCTTTTACCGGTGCCCGGCTGGAGCACCTCTCAGGCCTCTGGATTTGGCCTGTCACGCGGGGTTTCTCAGGACTCAGGGAGCACGTCTGCTCCTCTCTGCTGCTTGGCGCCAAAGACCCCTCAGGTTTGGCGCGCTGGCCTCTTATCTCTCTGAACTCCTTCCTGGAAGTCACCTGATCGGGTCCAGCCTCTGAATCTGCCCTCCCTGCAACTTCCTTTGTATATTTTGGTTCCGCTTGCCTGTCTCTGGCCAGTAGAAGGCAGTCTCGCTCCATCCTTGAAACGTCATGTTGAAGTTCTTTTACAAGCTTTTTTGCTCGTTCTACATTCCTCCCTCCTTTTTGCTCGCCAGTCCTCGGGCGAGTGGACTCCTCGCAGAATTGATGTCTCCTTCCAGGCAGTGCAAGCTCAGACAGGAGTTGGGCACACTCCTGCGTTTTCTGTTGGATTCGAGACCAGATAAACTCTTCCTGAGCATACCGGTTAGGAGGAATTCCGGCATTAGCCAGCTCAGTTTTGCGGGGCTCTTCTTGCGGAGGAGACTCCGGGAGATCTGAGGAATCAACTACTGGGGATTGCAAATCATTTCCTGACTCATTCTGACTTCCACTCGGGAGTGGCACCAACGGTTCTGACGGGCCCAACTGCATTGTGGCCCACCCTTCTTCATCCCCCAAGGTTCCTGTATGTGGCACTTCAGCCAACACGTCTGAGGGCCCAGCCCTGTTACAGACTTCTGCTTCAGAGGAGCAAGGTCACAACATATTACGGTGCAACACCCTGGATGTCGCGGCGTCATCCCCTTTGGGCCTAACCTCGTAGACGGGGTTGTCTGGGTGAACCTTCTTCACCACCCGATATGGTATTGCCTCCCAACGATGGTCCAACTTACTCCCAAATCGTTTAGCCCTCACCAGCACTCGGTCTCCTGGCTGAAGCGATCCACCTGTGGTCGGGGGCCGAACTGCATGCTCTACTTCCTGAAACTTCTGAGCAACCAGTCTTCTCACGGTATGGAGTCGACGCTGGTGTTCTCGAATCCAAGTACTTGGGCTACTGCCCGGACCGGGGTCTTCTGAGTCTAGCTCCAGTTCAGTGATTTCTCGGGCACTTCTTCCAAACAGCAACATGTAGGGGGTGTAGCCGGTGGTTGCATGAACTCGATTATTATACACCCACACCAGCTCGGACACGAATTCGGGCCACTTCATCTTTTTGTCCGCTTCCAGTGTTCGCAACATTTGCAACAGGGTTCGGTTAAAGCGCTCGCATGCACCGTTCCCTTGCGGGTGGTAGGGCGTTGTCCGGGAACGGTCGATCCCATAGATGCGGTATTGCTCATCCATCACTCGTCCTTGGAAGCAGGCCCCCTGGTCAGAATGTATTCGCTTCGGGCACCCATAAATCCGGATGAAATCTTGACAAATGGCCTTGGCTGCGGCTTCTGCCGTCTGATCTTTAGTGGGCGTCACTACTGCAAACTTGGTGAAGTGATCAGTCATGACTAAACAGTGTCCATAACCGTTGTATGAAGTTCCTACCATCAAGTAGTCAATCATCAAGACTTCCAAGGGGGCAGAAGTTCGGATGGTCTGAATGGGAGCTCTTTGCTCCGGGGGCTTGTTCAACTCACACTGGCGACATGTTCGGCAGACCCCCTCGACTTCTTGTCGCAGTTGAGGCCAATACACCAGCCTTTGCAACCACCGGAAGGTCTTTTCTACTCCGAAGTGAGCACCTCTTCTATGAGCTTCTTGGGCTAGCTGTGTTACTAGCGCTCCAGGAACTACCACTTGCCAGGTAACATCAAACTCTCGAGGCAGCTGGATTCTTCGGCATAGCAAGCTGTCCTTCAGGAGGAGCCTCTCCCACTGGCCTAGGATTTGTAAGGTAGTTGGAAGTGAAGCGGCTCTGGTTTCCTGGTCGGGTCTCTGATTAAGGGCGACCCATTCTCTCAACTTTGCTAGCTCCTGGTCGGATTGCTGCAGATGTATCCATTCGTCTCTTGAAAGGCCCAGAATCTGAGTGAGCCTCGGCTCCCCTCTGGTCTCTTGGGTGTCGACCACAGCAGCGGCGAACTGGCTGAAACCGGGATCTCGTCGCCTTCGAGCTCCTCATCTCTGTCCTTCTTCGGCCCCGCCTGAGTGACCCGGGACAGGGCATCTGCATGTGTGTTCAGAGCCTTGGACCGATAGGCGATTTTATACTGGAATTTGGACATCCTTGCGACCCACCGCTGTTCTAACGCGCCCAGTTTGGCGTTCTCCAAGTGGGCCAAAGGGTTGTTATCTGTCCGCACTTGCACTTCTGACCCTGACAGGTACTCAGCAAACTTCTCGGTCATGGCCCACACCAGTGCCAGTAGCTCCAGCTTAAACGAACTGTAGTTGTCCGGATTCTTCTCCGTATCTCGGAGTGACCTGCTGGCATACGCGATCACTCGCTCTTTCCCTCCTTGTACTTGAGCCAGCACTGCTCCCAGCCCATGCAAGCTTCCATCAGTGTACAACATGAACGGCTGCGAAAAGTCAGCGTAGGCCAGAATCGGGGCATCTGTTAGTGCCATTTTCAATGCTCGGAATGCCTCTTCTTGTCGTGGGCCCCACTGAATGGGCTGCCGCTTGGCTCCCCCGGCTGTTCCTCTCAGCAATTCATTGAGCGGGTTCGCAATCTTAGCGAAGTTTTTAATGAATCTGCGGTAGTATCCAGCGAGCCCCAGGAATGCCCTTAGTTCCCTTAGATTGGCGGGCGTGGGCCACTTCTGCACGGCAGCTACTTTCTCCGCAGTGGGGTGCACCCCTGCACTGGACACAGTGTGCCCCAGATATTCAATTTCTCATTTGAATAGACGACACTTACGAGGCTTAATTTTCAGGCCGTGCCTTTGTAGCCGTTCTAACACTTGTTCCAATCGGCGGAGATGATCCTCAAACGTTGCGGAATAGATAATTATATTGTCTAGATATATTAAAGTGGCTTCAAAGTTGAGGTCCCCCAAGCATCTCTCCATCAGCCGTTGGAAGGTTCCTGGCGCATTTGTTAGTCCGAACGGCATTCGATTGAACTCAAACAGGCCCATAGGGAGAACAAAAGCTGTCTTCGGACGATCCTTCTCAGCTACTGGGACCTGCCA
The DNA here is from genome assembly GCF_046119375.1 of Phyllobates terribilis. Taxonomy (NCBI): domain Eukaryota; kingdom Metazoa; phylum Chordata; class Amphibia; order Anura; family Dendrobatidae; genus Phyllobates; species Phyllobates terribilis. The sequence goes on from NW_027362770.1 coordinate 179,013,215, forward strand.
ATAGCCACTGGCCAGGTCGAGGGAGGAGAAGAATTTGGCGCTCCCTAGTGCAGATAGAGACTCTTCGATTTGGGGGAGTGGACACGAGTCCCGTACTGTACAGGACATTCAGCTTCCGATAGTCTACGCAGAATCTCAGGGTACCGTCCTTCTTTCGGACCAGCACGATCGGAGCCGCCCAGGGGCTCTGGCTTTCACGGATCACACCGTTCCGCAACATGTGGGCCAACAGCTCTTTCACCTCCTGGTACATTTGAGGCGGGATCTGCCGATATCTCTCTCGGATGGGAGCAGTATTTCCGGTGGGTATTTCGTGCTGAATGTCCCGAGTGCACCCGAAATCATCTTCATGCTGTGCAAACACTCCCTGATATCGCTGTAGAAGTTGTTCGATCTGCCTTACTTGTCCAGCAGAAAACTCAGTCAGGTTAGCTTCCATTTCTTCCAGGAGGTGGCGTCCAGCCAACGGTTCTCTTCCATGTTCCTGGCTATTGAGGGACACCTCTAGGGTCCATGGTTTTCCTTCCACAGGTGCCAGCCCTATAGCGTCAGCTCTAGTAAGGGCCTCCGGCATTACACACACTCGCGCCACCTCTTGTCGGGGCAACAACTGTAAACTGGTGCCACTTAAATTGATGCAGTGCACGGGTACTCGACCGTGCCGCACGGTGGCCAGAGTCCGAGCAATCAGGAGTCCAGAGGGCGCTTCTTCTCCCTCCATTGGTTCAACTTGAATGTCCACGCCCTCTAAGGACACATGTGCCAGCACCGGCAAAGTGAGTACAGTCTGTCCCACCGGCAGTGTCATTGTGGCTTCGGGCGGTATCGATACCTTACCAAGGTACTGGGAGGTAGTGGGCAACTTTTGAATCTGACTGACCTGTACGAGGTGCTGGAACACTCTCTTGTTAGCTGGGTCTCGAGTGGCGCGGGTCCAGTTGTTTTTGCTACAGCCCTCAGCCAGGAACTGTCCGACTTCTTTCAGCACATTCATGCCCAGGGTTACAATGGGCCCATCGCCTCCGGGCCCGGTGGTCAGTACAATCCCTTTTCGACCGAGGTCCTTTCCACATGCCCGCACGGACATCCATACTACTCCCGCTACTGGGATAGGTAGTTGATTAGCCGCCACTAGTTTGGGTTCCCGGCAGGAACGAGCGACTTCAGGAAAGTGACTTTGGAAGTACGTCTCAGGCATAGTGGTCACTTGAGACCCGGTGTCCATCAAACAGCGGATCCGCTGCCCATTGAATTCAGCCCAGATAATGGGCCTCTCGGAGACAATGTCTTCAGAGCTCCCTCTTCTACTCTCTGAAGCTCGAGACCCTACGGTATGCTCCACAACCGTGGGGCATTTTAGTTTAATGGCTGTCCCCTCCTCCTCCTTTCTCGGTTGGGACAGTCTTTGGAGATATGCCCCCTACCTCCGCAGGTCCAGCACTCCGGTCCTCGTTCTGCCGATAGGTCGGGTACATGTCGTGCTGGGGCCGGATAGGAACATCTTTCTCGTTCTGGTCTCCGTCCGCGTTGAGCAGTACGGTCCATCGGCAAGGGGGCAGTAGGAGTCTTCCTAATAGAATTCAGCTCACCCCGAATGTCTCGAATTTCCTGACGTATTTCCCGTACCCAATCAGGCTCTTGGTTAGTGAATCCAGGAACAATTGCCTCATGACTTCTAACTGTGGCTTTGAGAACAGGAACTTCTCTCTCCAGGACTCTAGCTTCAGCCCCTACCTCCAGGAAGCCCATATCAGGGCTCAATCGCAGCCGCTCCTTCAGGATCTGCCTCAGGGAAGGGTCTTTCAAGCCAGCAATCAGTTGGTCACGCAACACCTCATCCAATGGTCCCAGTCCTCGGTTCCCATCTCGATTTTTCTTAGTGATATGGGCCGTCACTTCCTGTAATGCATTAACATACTGATTTACTGTCTCATTTTCCCCTTGGACCCGCTGAAACAACCGTAAGCGCAAGTATCCCAAATCTGTAGTGTCACCGTGCATGTCCTCTAGAATTTTTATCACTTTATCCACGGTGTCACGGTCCCCAGGTGGGCGGTACATCACAGTCTGTCTGGCCTCTCCATCAAGGGTTAGGAGGGCCAGCTCCGCCTGGGCTAGAGGGTCAAGGGGATACATACGTAGCATACTTCTCAGTCTTTCTGCCCAGTCCCAAAGTGACATGCCATCCCTGCAAACTTGGGAAGATGGCTGAGCACAGCCTCCAGGGGTATATGGCTCCGGCCGGACCCAGCCACAGACTGATCCGCCATCTCTGCGTCTGAATGTTGCATCCTGCCGACTACGCCAAATGTAATGCAGGTGCCGGAATGCAACGCACAGAGACACAAGGCGAGAACAGTCAGAAATGATTGTAAACAGTTTTATACAACAGGTATACTGAAACAAGGGATTAGCAACAAGGGTAAGGAACAGTGGTTTGAAATATCAGAAAAATACGAAATTTCTCAAAGTAAGGCGCAGTCTCTTAAAATAAGGCGCAGTCTCTTAAAGTAAGGTGATGCCCTCAGGCATGAGAGACACCACACAAGTTCTTTAACCGTGAATTTGGCCCTAGCGGGGGTCACCGGTTATTCCCGCTAGGCCGTGAGTCTCTTTCCGGATGAATTCAATTAAATCACGTTGTGCTACTTTAGCCCCAACCGTCCCCCTCCCAACCTGAGTACTTAAACCCAATTGTCCCCGGTACCGTGGGTGAGCAGTGGAAGTGACGGCCCTGCTCACGTATGCAGCTCCTCTCTGCTTGGCTGTTGGGGGCAGTCTCTCGAGCCTTGGATAGGGGGGTCCAGGCCTCGTTTGTCGGCGGCCGACGTCGGGTTCCGCGAACTCAGCACCGCGATCAGGTTCCTAGTATCCTCAGCAGGCACAGCACTCGAGTCACAACTGTGAGGGATCCGGAGCTCTTTAACCGGTGCCCGGCTGGAGCACCTCTCAGGCCTCTGGATTTGGCCTGTCACGCGGGGTTTCTCAGGACGCAGGGAGCACGTCTGCTCCTCTCTGCTGCTTGGTGCCAAAGACCCCTCAGGTTTGGCGCGCTGGCCTCTTATCTCTCTGAACTCCTTCCTGGAAGTCACCTGATCGGGTCCAGCCTCTGAATCTGCCCTCCCTGCAACTTCCTTTGTATATTTTGGTTCCGCTTGCCTGTCTCTGGCCAGTAGATGGCAGTCTCGCTCCATCCTTGAAACGTCATGTTGAAGTTCTTTTACAAGCTTTTTTGCTCGTTCTACACCAGGATGAGTGATTGGTTGTGGTAAAGCTGCCCACCATAGCACAGGCTGAATAAAAGAGCTATAGTGGGATTAGTTGTCACAATAAACTATAATCAGACGATCGGGAGGGTATACCATGGCGCTAAGGCTAAATGAGGGGCACATGATGCTGGTGGTGGGCTTTGGTACTTATACTCCAGAAGTGAGTGTGTGAGTATAGAGAGACTGATATATCAAAATATCTGAAAGAAAAAAAACTAAACTATGAGTCTGTGATAACCAATATGGCTGCCACTTGGGTAGTGATCAGAGTTTTATGAAGAAGTGTAAGAGGCTTTTTAATGATTGCTTACGGGTCACTTGCTTTATTTAAGTAGACACTCGCTAGATAGTACTGTTACAGCGGATCATCTTTGGCTAGTACTGTGTACGGGTACATTTTCTGTTTATGCGGACATAATGATACTGTTTATAGGGGCACTCTCTTGCTGGCACTGTATATGGATTCACTCTACGACTTAGCTGGCACTATTCATGTGGATGTTTTTTGGCTTATATTTTTTTAACTTATATTATGAAGAGTGTTTTTTTTTGGCTGGTACTGCTACAGCGGTCGTTCTCTGTCTGCTACTGAGTATAGGAACACTTTCTGGTTGATACTGTTTATGGGGGACCTCTCTGTCTGATATCGATCATTGGAGCATTTCTCTTTTTTAGCACTGTATATGGATGTACTCTCTGACAATGTTTGTTGAAGTATTGCTTATCTGGTAGTGTTTATGGGGATGATTTCTGGAAAGTACTTTTACTGCTCACTGTCTGGTACTGTCACAGTAATAATGTATAACATAAGCCTCCCTGGCTGGTACTGTGTCATTCTCTGTCTGGTACTGTGTATAGAAACAATATCTGACTGATACTGTTTATATGGACACTCTCTCATTGACACTATTTATTTAAGTATTCCATACCTGGTAGTGGGGCTGCGCTCTGGATGATACTGTTACAGTGGACATTCCTTGTCTGGTACCAGTGGTAATACGGTACTTCTTTGGCTGATACTGTTACAAGGGTCATTCTCTGATAGATGCATGTTCAAGCTGGTACTGTGTATAGGAGAATTCTGTGGCTGGTACTGTTTATAGGAAAAATTTGTGGTTGGAACTGTTCAAAGAAAAATTCTGTGATTGGTACTGTTATAGGAGAATTGTGTGATTGGTACTGTTTATAGGAGAATTTGATGGTTGATACTGTTTATAAGAATTTAGGCGTTTAGGAGAATTTTGTGTTTAAAGGGCATGTTCCGGGGCACTGTGGCTTATAGCAAATACCCTCTGTCTGATACTGTTTATAGTGCCACTCTATAGCTGGTACAGTTTATGAAGCATCTTGTAGAAAATGCAGTGACTTGTACTATAAAACTACTTTCTGCTGTACTATGTATGGGTATACACCCACTGTAATGCTGTTTATGGGACACACTTTTGGCAATAATTGAGCCTCTGAACACTTTGGCATTATTTACTAGGGGTATATTGCATTGTGTGTAGCTACAATCTGGTATTGTGTATGTGGCGTTACGAGCATTTGAGGGCGGAGGAGCTTGGTTCCCTTGTGTGGTTTGTGCATTATATTGGATAATGGGTGAGATACTCTATGCAGAGTTGTGCCGTCTCATCATGTTCAGGAACACCTTCTGTATAACACCATAAGAATCTTTTTATCCCCGTTCTTTAACCCCTTATGGTTATTTCCTTTTTCAAATAACCAAAATGTTTTTTTTATAATTTTTGCACCAAGATAGATGTACAAGGACTTTTTTTTCCAGGATGGATTGTAGAGTTGAAGAAACCATTCATTTTATCATATACAGTAAAGAAAAAATGGCAAAAAAAAAAAAAAATCAGAATTTTGTAAAATTAAAAATTTGGCTTGTGTCGCCATTTTCCGAGACCTGTAACATTTTAATATTACCCTCAATAGAGCTGTTTGGGGGAATATTTTTTTGTGTAGAGAGTTAGTGTTTTTATTTTTACACTTTTGAGTACTTATTGATGTTTTGATCACTTTTTATTGCATTTTTTGCATTATTGACGAGACAGAAAAAATGCAATTGTAGTATTTTGATTTTTCTGCTTTTTTTCCGATTGGCTCAATTCATTTTGCATTTGGATAGATTGGACATTTCTGGATGCAGAGATACCATATGTATCTATATATATATTGTAAGGTGGCTGTTAGACACATAGTGGATGGGAGATAGACCTGGAGAAATGCTTTAGTACATATAGGACTAAAAGGGGTTAATCAGGCATGTCAGGTTGATTATGAGCAGCTGAACGGCTGCTCACCATATCTCCACCCCTGGGTATAGTTCACTTTGTAAAATGAGGCCTGTTTGTCTCAAAGAAGTCAGTGTTTATGGAGGTGTGCAGATCTCCGGGATTAAGTGCCTTTGCTAAAGGACATGGAAGCTGGATTCTAAATGTTAGAATCTATGTTGTTTTTCTTTTTGGCCATCTTTCTGTGGTTTGCTGGCTTCTAGTCTTTTCCTCTGGTGCTGGGTGTCTTGGTCACGTGATCTCCTCACTCTTTATTACTCAGCACCTGTCTCCCATTAGCCGCTGGACATCAGTGTTATTACGCTTGAGCTCTGGCTAAGTTGCCTTGTTAAGTTCTTTGTGCTTTGAACAATTGATATCCTGGGACTTCTTGTTCCACCAGTTTTGTTCCCTTTAATCTTGGTTTCTGCAACTAACTTTTCTGTTAGGAGGTCTCCTGTTTTTGCTCCCAGTCCTTAGATCTTTTAGAGACCCCTTTCCCCTTCCTTCAGGTCTTCGTTTGAGCTCAATGCAGGAGTTTTGGTGGGGCTATTCACATGGAATAGGGCACCCACCCCAGCGTAGGTTTAAGCTGAGTCTCCGTGCAGGAACAGCTTTTCCCTCCTATTCCTTAGTTCTAAGTTGCAGAACATAACACTAAACCAGGTGGACTAACCGGCACTGTAGTATAAACTTCATGCTATTTGTTGCACTTTGAGCCGGATAAAGGCTGTATTTGAGCTTCCTGTGTTGCGGTGGTTTATGAGGACTGAAATAAACCAGCCGGACTTTAAAATAGAAATGGTTCCTGTGATACCTTATTTCGCTCCCAAGTGAGCAGCATTGTTACTATATATATATATATATATATATATATATATATATATATATATATTTATTTATTTTTAATTTATTTTTTTAACATTTACTTTTTGGTAACAGGGGAAAAGGGGGCTGATTCAATATTTTTTTTATATTTAAAAACTTCTTTTCTACTTCTTACTTTATCTTGTAGTTCCCTTAGGGGACTTGAACATGCGTTTCATCACCTGTACTATATACAGCAATATCACAGTATTGCTGTATATACTAAAAATGACAGTCTCCTATGACGCTCCTATGTGGACGTCACATAAGAGATCCCAAAAAAGGAATAGAGACCTTCAGCTTTACCCCGACTGTTGTAGCTACCTTTTGGCTTTCTACAATCTTATCGCGATTAGGCCGATGGGCGCCACAAATTAACACTGAGTAGGTAAAAGACTTGAATTTTTCATTATATGACAGAGGCACAAACATTTCAGTTGCGGATGGCGACACATAACTTGTGAAGAACATTGGTGAAGAACAACAGCTTAGGCTGAAGAACTCCATCTTCCCAGTACAGAGCCACAGTGGTCAAGGTGTTTTGCTGTGACCACTGCACCCAGTACTACACTCTGTGGATTATATAAGCGGGCTCTTCCAGCTGGAATACATTATGGATGTGTCCGAGCCTGACTGATCTCGTATTCCTTCACAAAGACCTCCAGGTGTGGCTAACACTAGTATTTGTGCCAAAGTCTCTTTCTGTAGATGCCCCAACTTGCCTGCTATTAGTAGACATTGCCGTCTCTGTTGCTTGATAATGAAGGATCGTACTACCTTCTTCTGAGTCTGCTCTTCTCTGCACACACCCAATATGGCTGACAATGCTGAGAACACTCTTGATTTCCCTGTAGCTGCCGCGACCAATCAGCGAGATTGGCGCCAAATTTAAACAACGTTCTGCTGATTGGTTGCAGCCGCCAGCCGACCGCGACCAATCAGCGAGATTGGCGCCAAATGTAAACAACGCTCTGCTGATTGATCGCGGACGCCAGCCGACCGCGACCAATCAGCGAGATTGGCGCCAAATTTAAACAACGCTCTGCTGATTGGTCGCGGATGCCAGCCGACCGCGACCAATCAGCGAGATTGGCTCCAAATTTAAACAACGCTCTGATCTCCCGACGGCAAGTGTGAACAGAGGACCGAGGAGCGGCGCCGCCGGTCGGGATGCTTCTGCTGCGAGCAGCCGCTCATCTCCCAGCTGCTCGTAGCGGAAGTACCCGCACAGGCAGCGCCGCTCCCCGGCGAACAATCAGCGATATGGGCGGCAAATTTAAACCCCGCTCTGCTGATTGGTCGCGACCGCCGTGCGCGACCAATCAGCGATTTTGGCGCTAAATTTAAACCCCGCTCTGCTGATTGGTTGCGGTCGGCGGCCGCGACCAATCAGCAGTATTGGCGCAAAATTTCAACACCGCTCTGCTGATTAGTCGCGGTCGCCGGCCTCGACCAATCAACAATATTGGCGCCAAATTTTAACAACGCTCTGCTAATTGGTCGTGGTCGCTGGCCGCAACCAATCAGCAGTATTGGCACAAAATTTAAACCCCGCTCTGCTGATTAGTCGCGGTCGCCGGCCGGGACCAATCAGCAATATTGGCGCCAAATTTTAACAACGCTCTGATAATTGGTCGCGGTCGCTGGCCGTGACCAATCAGCGATATTGGCGCCAAATTTAAACACCGCTTCGCTGATTGGTGGTGGTGGCCGGCCGCGACCAAGCAGCGATATTGGCGCCAAATTTTAACACCACTCTGCTGATTGGTCGCGGTTGCCGGCCGCGACTAATCAGCATTATTGGCGCCAAATTTAAACACCGCTCTGCTGATTGGTCGCGGCCGTGACCAATCACCATTATTGGCGCCAAATTTAAATAACGCTCTGCTGATTAGTCGCGACCCCCGGCCGTGACCAATCTGCGATATAGCTGAAATTTTAACACTGCTTTGGTGATTGGTCGCGGTTGCCGGCCTCGACCAATCAGCGATTTTGGCGCCGAATTTAAACACCGCTCTGCTGATTGCGCCCTGTCGGCCGCATACATATTCTAGAATACCCGATGCATTAGAATCGGGCCACCATCTAGTGAAGAATAATCACATAAAACAAGTCACATTAAATATGCATTCAGGAGTCTTTAGAGAGGGTGTTAAAACATCTTCTCCACCTTTACAGTTTCTCTGGTAATATGAAAGCTGAGCTCTAATTGATTGCAATGGACAATAAAAGCTGAGCTCTGATTGGTTGCAATGGGCAACAGATGCAGTTTTACTGTAAGACAGTTCTAATGAATGAGGCATGATAAGTGTCATCATGTACAAACCACACAAAGTAAATGGGGTTGACATTCATGGCACTCCCTGAAATTATATAAAGTTATGTAAATAACAATGATATACAGAGTTAGCCTTAGTATACAGTTAGGTCCATATATATTTGAACAGAGACAATATTTTTCTAATGTTGGTTCTAGACTGAATTTTAAACAAAACAATTCAGAAGCAGTTGAAGTTCAGACTTTCAGCTTTCATTTGAGGGTATCCACATTAAAATTGGATGAAGAGTTTAGGAGTTTCAGCTCCATAACATGTGCCACCCTGTTTTTAAAGGGACCAAAAGTAATTGAACAATTGACTCCGAGGCTATTTCATGGACAGGTGTGGGCAATCCCTTCGTTATGTCATTCTCAATTAAGCAGATGAAAGGCCTGGAGTTGATTTGAGGTGTGGTGCTTGCATTTGGAAGGTTTTGCTGTGAAGTAAACATGCGGTCAAAGGAGCTCTCCATGCAGGTGAAACAAGCCATCCTTAAGCTGCAAAAACAGAAAAAACCCATCCAAGAAATTGCTACAATATTAGGAGTGGCAAAATCTACAGTTTGGTACATCCTGAGAAAGAAAGAAAGCACTGGTGAACTCATCAATGCAAAAAGACCTGAGCGCCCACGGAAGACAACAGTGGTGGATGATCGCAGAATAATCTCCATGGTGAAGAGAAACCCCTTCACAACAGCCAACCAAGTGAACAACACTCTCCAGGAGGTAGGCGTATCAATATCCAAATCTAGCATAAAGAGAAGACTGCATGAAAGTAAATACAGAGGGTTCACTGCACAGTGCAAGCCACTCATAAGCATCAAGAAGAAAAAGGCTAGACTGGACTTTGCTAAAAAACATCTAAAAAAGCCAGCACAGTTCTGGAAGAACATTCTTTGAACAGATGAAACCAAGATCAACCTCTACGAGAATGATGGAAAGAGAAAAGTATGGCGAAGGCGTGGTACAGCTCATGATCCAAAGCATACCACATCATTTGTAAAACACAGCGGAGGCAGTGTGATGGCTTGGGCATGCATGGCTGCCAGTGGCACTGGGTTACTAGTGTTTATTGATGATGTGACACAGGACAGAAGCAGCCGAATGAATTCTGATGTATTCAGAGCCATACTGTGTGCTCAGATCCAGCCAAATGCAGCCAAACTGATTGGTCATCGTTTCATACTACAGATGGACAATGACCCAAAACATAAAGCCAAAGCAACCCAGGAGTTTATTAAAGCAAAGAAGTGGAATATTCTTGAATGGCCAAGTCAGTCACCTGATCTCAACCCAATTGAGCATGCATTTCACTTGCTAAAGACTAAACTTCAGACAGAAAGGCCCACAAACAAACAGCAACTGAAAACCACCGCAGTGAAGGCCTGGCAGAGCATCAAAAAGGAGGAAACACAGCGTCTGGTGATGTCCATCAGTTCAAGACTTCAGGCAGTCATTGCCAACAAAGGATTTTCAACCAAGTGCTAGAAATGAACATTTTATTTACAATTATTTAATCTGTCCAGGGTGGCACATGTTAAGGAGCTGAAACTCCTAAACCCTTCATCCAATTTTAATGTGGATACCCTCAAATGAAAGCTGAAAGTCTGAACTTCAACTGCATCTGAATTGTTTTGTTTAAAATTCATTGTGGTAATGTCTAGAACCAAAATTAGAAAAATTTTGTTTCTGTCCAAATATATATGGACCTAACTGTATAAGGCAAAAATGATATGCTATATTGAGATGGCCAAAAAGATTCCCTAGACCCTGGTCCAGCAGTCATGTCAGTAGAAAATGTCAGCCGACTAAAGCCCCGAGAACTTCCTCCTACCTGATGGAATCTCTGGCTCCCATTCTGATTTTTACACCTGGCGTGACATCATCATTGTGATGTGATGCACTTGTGATGTCATGCCTGGCCTACTAAACAGGAGAAGTGTCGAAGATGCCGACAGGTAGCAGGAGGTTCACAGGACTCTGGTCAGTAGCCATGGACTACCATTGTGGCTGCTAGTCAAGGGTCATGCAAATCTTCTTGAGTATCTATTGGGTTCAGACCATATGTGGAGACTTCTTCTGCAGGGGTGGCTGACTTGCCTACAAGACTAATCCTAAAATATATAAGTATAGTTTAGCATCGCAATTGAAAAGTCCTTGTTGTCACATCTGTGTCTGAATATGCTGCTGAAACCCCTGCCCTGGTCACTAGGCGGCGCAGTAACACTACTGGTACTGCTGGATGCGGACAGCATGTGGGTGTTTAGCTTGCACATTGCTGAAACAGTTTTCCCTTTGTTTTTAACTTGTGTTTTGCTGCAGTGAGTTGGTAGACTGACTTTAGTCTCCAGTTATTAGATTGTGTTCTCTTTCCCATGTTCTGACTCTGTCTTATATTCTGTCTACTCGCTCGCCTCCTGATCTTGTCCTTGACTTGACTTTTCGACTTGACCCAGCTTGGCCACCATTCTGGCATCTGGACTGCAGCCCTTCCATGATAGCTATCCAATGGATCCTGTTCTAGAACCAGATTCCTGTATAGGAGATAAAGGGAGTCTGGGTTTCTCTGGACTCTTCCAGACAGAGTGACTTGTGCTTAGTCTGTCTGAGGTAGCATTTTGGGCTTGTGGCCTCTGACAGACGTAATGCTTGTTTGGCAGAATTTCTCCGTGGGCTATATGTTTCTCCAATCCCATGAATTAACTTAAAATTTGATGGAAAACACAAATTTTTTGAAGGTTCCCAAGAGTCAAACAGAGGAAACCATAAATTTAGCCCTTGATATTGGATACCGTCTCTTTGACTGAGTGGCTGTACACAACAATGAGGTTGAAGTTTGTGAGCGGTTAGGTCAAAGATTGCAGATGGCACCCTGAAGAGGGAAGACATCTTCTACATCAGCAAGGTGACAATAAATTAGCGGACAAACACTGGAAATACATAGCAAAAAATTTTTGAGCTGGAGTAAAAATGTTCAGGCAGTTGGGACCGATACACATAATTGCTTGCCCAACTCTGGGATAGATTGACAACACTGAGAAATACATTTTAATATGTAAAGAGAACCATTATGACTGTGAGGCATTAGAGTGACTGTGACTGTGAGGCAGGAGAGTCACTGTGACTGTGAGGCAGGAGAGTCACTGTGACTGTGAGGCAGGAGAGTCACTGTGTCTGTGAGGCAGGAGAGTCACTGTGTCTGTGAGGCAGGAGAGCCACAGTTAGACAGGAGAGTCACTGTGTCTGTGAGACAGGAGAGTCACTGTGTCTGTGAGGCAGGAGAGTCACTGTGTCTGTGAGACAGGAGAGTCACTGTGTCTGTGAGGCAGGAGAGTCACTGTGTCTGTGAGGCAGGAGAGCCACAGTTAGACAGGAGAGTCACTGTGTCTGTGAGACAGGAGAGTCACTGTGTCTGTAAGGAAGGAGAGTCATTGTGTCTTTAAGGCAGGAGAGACACTTGTAGCACCCCGAGGGTTCGGTTGCTACAGAGGTATTGCATCTCACCCAGATGTGCGATATCTCACTTCCAGGTAAGGATGGAGTGTGGCTCAGGACCCTAACACCCACATGCACTACACCACATTTCCGGGGGACAGCTCGACGGTGCTCCCATTAGTTATGCAGGCACGAGTGAGCATGTCCCTGGCTGGAGTGGGGGGAGGGAACACCTAGAGAAGGGAACCCGGTAGTGTGTGTGTGGGGGAAGTAGATCCTGGGTGCACTCTGTACAGGAGTATAAAGGGAGGCACCATCTTGGAAAGGAAAGGAGTTGAGAGAGGAGAAGACAGGGAGCAGAGCTGCTTTATGGGCTCTGCTCCACAGGCAGGCCCTGTCAGGAGGCCTGAGCCTGGAGGAGGGAAGAAGGAGGAAGAGGAGCAGACTGGGCTCCAGGAAGGACAGAGGGGACCCCAGGGGTGTGGACTGGCTGGTAGCCACCACACGCCCGCCGCTACCTGAGTAGGGGGGTCAGGTCAAGAGGATGGGAACCGGATCCCAAATTAGTGGAGGAGAGAAACTACCCTCAACTAAGAACCGGAGGCTGCGACATTACATGTGGAGCAGCCCCTCACCACACCCGCTAGAAAGGCACCACATAGGACCTGGGAAACGCAGGCCAACGTTTGCCCACCAAGAAGGTCCGAGGCAGCTGGACATAAGCGTGGTCACTAGTGGGGTTGAAGACCAGAGACAGGGGACATAAAGGGGTCCTGCAAAGCACTCCAGAAAGACCTGGGAGTTAACCGAGCCCCTCACCTGGTGAGCACAGCGCGACACAGGCGGCCACCTCTGCAGCGGTGGCCTGGAGCAGTAACCGAGTAACCGTGAGTAAAGACCCTGAACTGCACCACCAAGACTCCGAGTTGTCTTTGTTGCGCTCGTGTACCACCATCACCCCCATCATCTATGCCTGCTGCCCTGAGGCCATACCCCTCCCGTTGGGGGTTATACCACCACGCTGCACATCCTCATACACCTGGCCTCAGTGGACTGTTCTGCAGCGTCGGCTTCAAAGCCGCACTCAACGGGTGGCGTAGTCGATCAAGTTAACATCTACTGCCATAGACCGCCACTTAGTCTGACTCCCTGGGCACGGACCGGATCACCGCCACGAGACTACAACCCTAAAAGAGATCCGGCTCCGGGTAAGCTCCCGCGTGCGCAACGCAGCGCGACACAGGCCCAGGGGCGCGTCAACTTTTGGCGTAGTCGGCAGGATCTCGTGCCCGCAACCACCGGGTACTGCGTGCCTGAAAAAGACTGTTCAAACTTACCTGTGGTGAAGATTCCCGCCATCCGGCGCCATCTTCCGCTTCCTTCCCGCCATCGGTGGAGTTTTCCCGCCATCCGGCGCCATCTTCAGCCTTCTTCCCGCCACACGTGGAGTTTTCCCGCCATTGGACGCCATCTTGAGGACGCCGCGCGGGAAGAAGAGGGGCGTGGACTCCGAAAGCGTGCGAGAACTGAAGCCCCGCCTCACGTCCGGACGTTGCGTAAGGTCCTGGAAGGAGCCCAGCAGACGCCGACGTCACTGGAGCGCGACGGAAGGTCCTCGACCCTGATGATCAACTGCGGAGCCGCGGCCTACGGAAGAGGATCATCGCCAGGTAGGCCACGGTCCACCAGGGGGGAGGAGGACACCAGGAACGGACAGCAAGATGGCGGACCGGCAGCAGACTAAGCTGCCCAGCATCGGCAGCGCCCCAGCCGTCGCGGGCCCCGACCAGCACCAGGAGAAGACGCGTGACGCAGGAGCGGTCGCGGGAGCAGGTAAGAGGAGTCTCCCTGTCCCGGACGCTGCCAGCGTCAGCCTGCTCCCGGGCCACCCGGTGGAGCCGCCGATCCCGGGCGCTGCAGACGCAGACCTGCTCCAGACCCCGCAACAAGCCCTGCAGCCGAGCCCTCCAGACCTGGGCACTGCCACCACTAGCCCGCGCCCAGGCCCAAAGTCGCACCCCCTGACCCCGGGCGTCATTAACAGTACCACTCAGACCCCGAGTACCAAGAGGGCCCGGACGGGTCTGAAACTGAGAAAGAGAAAGGAGCGTGAGGAGCACACCGTTAATCGTAAACGGTAAAAGAGGAGATGTAAATAGTTACCCGACCGGGTATAAGGACTGTTGTGGGACTGTTTCCACTAAGAGTGTGGTCCCCGTTGGGACAGAAAGAGAACTGTTTCCCTTACCCCCTACCTGGCTGGGGACTGAGAACAGCCACCCCCTTTTCCCTCTAACTGGCTGGGGACTGAGAACAGCCACCCCTACCTGGCCGAGGACTGAGAGCGGCCATATCCTGTAAATAATTATGTGTTTCTAGTAATGTATAGGAGCCCTTGGTGGATTTACCGGGAATCCTTTGTACAGTTAGTGGAGCGTAACCCAGGATGGACTAAAAGACTGTTAAGGACTCGGGGCAGGACAGACCCCTACCTGGTTACGTCTCCCTGTTTTAGGAAAATGGACACCTGGTTGCAGAATAAACTGTGACCTGTTATAAAGAGACTTCTTCGTGGATCTGCTGCTAGAAATGTTTTATATGAAAAATGTATATGCTAGAATGTGTTACTATGAAAAAGAGTTCCAGAACAGTACATATGCACTTATACCGTTTAAGAGAGAGCCGTTCCCATAAAGGGAAACTGAATGTTGATACCTGTTATACTTGTTGTTTATGAAAAATTTGCATGTTCTAATGTATACCCTGTCTTTTGCTCAGTTCCAGCCCGCGGACGTGCTGGGTTTTGCCAGGGGGGAATGTAGCACCCCGAGGGTTCGGTTGCTACAGAGGTATTGCATCTCACCCAGATGTGCGATATCTCACTTCCAGGTAAGGATGGAGTGTGGCTCAGGACCCTAACACCCACATGCACTACACCACATTTCCGGGGGACAGCTCGACGGTGCTCCCATTAGTTATGCAGGCACGAGTGAGCATGTCCCTGGCTGGAGTGGGGGGAGGGAACACCTAGAGAAGGGAACCCGGTAGTGTGTGCGTGGGGGAAGTAGATCCTGGGTGCACTCTGTACAGGAGTATAAAGGGAGGCACCATCTTGGAAAGGAAAGGAGTTGAGAGAGGAGAAGACAGGGAGCAGAGCTGCTTTATGGGCTCTGCTCCACAGGCAGGCCCTGTCAGGAGGCCTGAGCCTGGAGGAGGGAAGAAGGAGGAAGAGGAGCAGACTGGGCTCCAGGAAGGACAGAGGGGACCCCAGGGGTGTGGACTGGCTGGTAGCCACCACACGCCCGCCGCTACCTGAGTAGGGGGGTCAGGTCAAGAAGATGGGAACCGGATCCCAAATTAGTGGAGGAGAGAAACTACCCTCAACTAAGAACCGGAGGCTGCGACATTACATGTGGAGCAGCCCCTCACCACACCCGCTAGAAAGGCACCACATAGGACCTGGGAAACGCAGGCCAACGTTTGCCCACCAAGAAGGTCCGAGGCAGCTGGACATAAGCGTGGTCACTAGTGGGGTTGAAGACCAGAGACAGGGGACATAAAGGGGGTCCTGCAAAGCACTCCAGAAAGACCTGGGAGTTAACCGAGCCCCTCACCTGGTGAGCACAGCGCGACACAGGCGGCCACCTCTGCAGCGGTGGCCTGGAGCAGTAACCGAGTAACCGTGAGTAAAGACCCTGAACTGCACCACCAAGACTCCGAGTTGTCTTTGTTGCGCTCGTGTACCACCATCACCCCCATCATCTATCCCTGCTGCCCTGAGGCCATACCCCTCCCGTTGGGGGTTATACCACCACGCTGCACATCCTCATACACCTGGCCTCAGTGGACTGTTCTGCAGCGTCGGCTTCAAAGCCGCACTCAACGGGTGGCGTAGTCGATCAAGTTAACATCTACTGCCATAGACCGCCACTTAGTCTGACTCCCTGGGCACGGACCGGATCACCGCCACGAGACTACAACCCTAAAAGAGATCCGGCTCCGGGTAAGCTCCCGCGTGCGCAACGCAGCGCGACACAGGCCCAGGGGCGCGTCACACTGACTATGAGGCAGGAGAGTCACTGTGACTGTGAGGCTGGAGAGTCTCTGCGATTGTGAGGCAGGAAAGTCACTGTGACTGTAAGGCAGGAGAGTCACTGTGTCTGTGAGGCAAAAGAGTCACTGTGACTGTGAGGCAGTAGAGTCAGAGTCACTGTGTCTGTGAGGCAGTAGAGTCAGAGTCACTGTGTCTGTGAGGCAGTAGAGTCACTGTGTCTTTAAGGCAGGAGAGTCACTGTGTCTGTGAGGCAGGAGAGCGACTGTGACTGTGAGGCAGGAGGGTCACTGTTTCTGTGAGGCAGGAGAGTCACTGTGTCTGTGAGGCAGGAGAGTCTCTGCGACTGTGAGGCAGGAAAGTCACTGTGTATGTGAGGCAGGAGAGCCACTGTGTCTGTGAGGCAGTAGAGTCACTGTGTCTGTGACGCAGGAGAGTCACTGTGTCTGTGAGGCAGGAGAGTCACTCAGTCTGTAAGGCAGGAGAGTCACTGTGTCTGTGAGGCAGGAGAGTAACTGTGTCTGTGAGGCAGGAGAGTCACTGTCTTTGAGGCAGGAGAATAACTGTGTCTGTGAGGCAGAAGAGTCACTGTAATTGTGAGGCAGGAGAGCCACTGTGACTGTGAGGCAGGAGAGTCACTGTGTCTGTGAAGCAGGAGAGTCACTGTGTCTGGGAGGCAGGAGAGTCACTATGTCTGTAGGCAGGCGAGTCACTGTGTCTGTGCAGCAGGAAAGTCACTGTGACTGTGAGGCAGTAGAGTCAGAGTCACTGTGACTGTGAGGCAGGAGAGCCACTGTGACTGTGAAGCGCCCCCTGGGCCATGGGGTACTCGGTAGCCGGGCCGGTCGTTGCTAGGGGAGATGTCACAGTGGCGGTGACCCGGTTCGTGACCCAGGGAGGTCAATCAAAGGGGGAATATTTACAGGGGATTTATGGTTTTTATGTACAAAGTTCGTGACACCACCTGTGGTATGCGGCTCAAGGGAGCCGCCGCTGCGGAGCAGGTCCTCTGGAGCTGATGTTAGTGCAGCAAAGCTGGTGTGGCTCTCCACAGGTAGAGCTTAGCTCCAGGGCAGTGTAGATGTTATAGGTGATGCTGGGCGTTGTAGTGCAGGGGTGATGGCGCAGACATTAACCACAAAGACAGTGGGGTGCAGTCCTCCAAGTTTACTCACAGTTGTTAAGTTCCTCAGGTTACAGGTTCCGGACTACAACCTCCCACGTCGTGCTGCGTTCACCAGGCAGGGGTTCAGCAATCCCTCAGGTAGTTCAAGAGTGCCTGACAGGACCCCTTTCTGTGTGCCTTCCTCAGTTGTCTTCCTGCGCTGGCTCTCGCCCTCCTGCCCTGTGCCTCACAATCAGTGTCCCAATCCAGTAGCCTCGGGTCTTTTCGGGCGACCTGCAGTCCCCTGGACCCTCTGTGGCCACCTTCTCGGCGATATAATTGTGGTTGTGGCCACTGCACAGGGTATTTTACAGACATGCAAATTTTTAGATGCATCACATATAAGATCATAAACATAACATTTCTTCCCTTTATAGGAGGGACTTTTTCTTGAACGTTACTGGTTACGTTTTTATCAAAACATTATGAGACCTTTTAAAGAACATTTTTCTTCATACATATAAAACATTTCTCATATAAAATATTTGTCAACTGGTTACAGCGCGATCTGTAACTGGGTGTCCATTTTCTTTATCAAGGTGCAAACTAGCAAACATGAGCATGAGGGACCCGTCTGAAAACCCTCAACGTAGGCCCTGGGCGTGGCTGCAGGGCGTAGGTGATCCGGTCGTTGGACCACGTCTTCGGCCACGCCAAACGGGTTTTTGTTTTGAGGTCATTCATTGTTACATAAAACCAATAAGGGGCACCTTAAGAAGTGCAATTATATACAGTGGAAAGCTTTTAGGGAGATCACCATCCTCTACCTTAATGTCTCTATACCCTTACCGGGTAACTAAATGAACAAAACTTCCTGTACCTTTCCAGGTAACTATTTACAGTTCAGTTCCTCTACTATGCTTTAGTAGTGGTGTCCCCGCCAGGGAAACAACTCGTTTTTGCAGGCTGACCCCGCTGGGTCATCAGTCCTAGACTGCGGGGGCAGGTCCTCTTCCTCCTCGACCACTCTGTACACCTGGAGGGCGTACCACCCGCGCTCCCCCTTGTGTCAGGTGAAAGTGACACGATCACCGGGTAGAGGTTCCTGTCGGGATGTCCTTGCTCAAGATGGGACTCGACATCCCGCCGATTCACAAATATATCCCCGGCTATCTGTGGATCTCTTATGAAGCCCCATACGGCTTCCAGGTCAAATTTGACTATAAGCCCCTCCACACGGGGACTGGGCGTGACCGATTCTGCCTTGCGGGCTTGAGCTTTGACTGCCATGTTCCGGGCCTCCATCTGCTCCCAGCGCACCCGCCGGGTGTGCCGCTCCCTTTCCAGCTGCAGGAGTTCTTGCCGGCAGTATTCCTCCCCACTGAGGGCTTGGGCCTGGGTCTCCCATAAGATTCCCCTCCCGGTCGTCCCACCGAAATTCTTCTCCTCTTTGGCAGGCAACCGGGGGTGCTGGTGCAGGTATTATAGGGGGTCCCTGCTGGTCCTCGACTTTGTCGGACCAGTCGTAGGTGGTACGTCCGTACACCCACTCGGGTGCAGGGGCAGGTGGCTCTGGAAGGGGGCCGAGCAACAGGTCCGCGGCATGGGTGCCCGGAGTTACAGGTTCTGGACCCAGGAGCTGCTCTAGGGTGAACGCGCCCGGGGACGGAGAATTCTCCAGGAGGCCCAGGAGCAGGTCAGCGCTTTCAGCGCCTGGGACAGGGAGGCTCCTCTTACCTGTTCCCGCGTCCGCTCCTGTGCTGCACGCTGTCTCCTGGTGCTCATCAGACTCCGCCGGGGCTGGAACGCTGCTGGTGGCACATAGCGTTCTCTGCTGCCAAGCAGCAATCTTCTTTAGCAACTCCTTCTTCCATCTCGCGACTGCTGCCTGCTGGGCCCCCTCCACTCTGCAGCTCAGCTCGTGCACCTCAGCTTGGAGGAACTCGGTATCCTCCGGGGAAAGCTTAGAAATCACCCCCTCCAGGGTGAGGGGTGTCTCGGGCTGCTGCAGGCCATGGGTGGGAGCTCGGTCCTGACCTCCGTCCATGCCAGCTTCCGGGTGCGGTCTGTCTGGTCTGCTGGAGACCACACCCTGTCTCCACTGTTTCTTTCCTCCTCCTCTCCCCTTTCGGGGGTGGTTCCATGGCAGCTTGCTGTCGGTCACTCCTAGGGGCGGTCCCCCCACTTTGATGGACACATCTATATACATGGCCACTGCTGCTTGGGGTGGGCCCCTCTTTTGGCGCCATTCTGGAACCCAGCCCACGATGGGAGGTTCTTTTTTGTCCTTGATAACGCACATAATGGCGCCAGTTCTTCTGGGGCAGGCGCCACATTCAGTATAGAACACAGTCTCTAGGCGCACAATACCCGGTGATAACGGGTGGGTTCATATCCTGTTCGTGATGCCAAAGATGACGCGACCCCTGGGCCGTGGGGTACTCGGTAGCCGGACCGGTCGTTGCTAGGGGAGATGTCACAGTGGTGGTGATCTGGTTCGTGACCCAGGGAGGTCAATCAAAGGGGAATATTTACAGGGGATTTATGGTTTTTATGTACAAAGTTCGTGACGCCACCTGTTGTATGCGGCTAAAGGGAGCCGCCGCTGCGGAGCAGGTCCTCTGGAGCTGATGTTAGTGCAGCAAAGCTGGTGTGGCTCTCCACAGGTAGAGCTTAGCTCCAGGGCAGTGTAGATGTTATAGGTGATGCTGGGCGTTGTAGTGCAGGGGTGATGGCGCAGACAATAACCACAGAGACAGTGGGGTGCAGTCCTCCGAGTTTACTCACAGTTGTTAAGTTCCTCAGGTTACAGGTTCCGGACTACAACCTCCCACGTTGTGCTGCGTTCACCAGGCAGGGGTTCAGCAATCCCTCAGATTGTTCAAGAGTGCCTGACAGGACCCCTTTCTATGTGCCTTCCTCAGTCGTCTTCCTGCTCTGGTTCTCGCCCTCCTGCCCTGCGCCTCACAACCAGTGTCCCAATATGGTAGTCTCGGGTCTTGTTGGGCGACCTGCAGTCCCCTGGAACCTCTGTGGCCAACTTCTCGGTGATATAATTGTGGTTGTGGCCACTGCACCTTGCAAGTATAGCAGCCTCCGGTTTCTAGCTGAGCCTTGTAGTTTTCCACTAGTTTAGGGGCCGGTCCCCTCTGTGGCTCGATCCCTCCACCGCCTGGCAGATTCGGGCGTACGGGTGGCCTCCAGCACTTCCTGTACCCCTCGGATCCTTTCTGTTCCTGGAGCCTTTCTCCTGCTCCCTCTCCTCTCTCAGTCCTGGGCCTCTCCTCAGCCCCGCTCCGGAGCAGAGCTCGTGCAGAGCCCCTGCTCCCCTCACTTTCCTCCTCCAACTGAACACTCTGACTGGACTCACTTTCAAAGATGGTTCCCCTTTTTATACAGCTTCCTTTCATGTGCTCCCCTAACTGCTTCCTCCACCCACACCCACTACATGGTTCCCCCTTACTTGGTTCCCCTCCACTCCAGCCACGGACTAGGGACTGTGCTCTCCCTTAGGAGCAATCTCGCTCTGCCCTACTGAAGTGGATGTGTTGGATGCTGGTGTTAGGGTCCCGGGAAGCACTCCATCCTTACCTGAGAGTGGGATACCACACGTCTGGGTGAGATGCAGTACCTCTGTGGCGACTGAACCCTCAGGGGCGCCACAACTGTGAAGCAGAAGAGTCACTGTGTCTGTGAGGCAGGAGAGTCACTGTGTCTGTGAGACAGTAGAGTCACTGTGTCTGTGAGACAGTAGAGTCACTGTGTCTGTGAGACAGTAGAGTCACCGTGTCTGTGAGACAGTAGAGTCACCGTGTCTGTGAGACAGTAGAGTCACCGTGTCTGTGAGGCAGTAGAGTCACCGTGTCTGTGAGGCAGGAGAGTCACCGTGTCTGTGAGGCAGGAGAGTCACCGTGTCTGTGAGGCAGGAGAGTCACCGTGTCTGTGAGGCAGGAGAGTCACCGTGTCTGTGAGGCAGGAGAGTCACCGTGTCTGTGAGGCAGGAGAGTCACTGTGTCTGTGAGGCAGGAGAATCACTGTGACTGTACGACAGTAGAGTCACTGTGTCTGTGAGGCAGGAGAGTCACTGTGATTGTGAGGCAGTAGAGTCAGAGTCACTGTGTCTGTGAGGCAGGAGAGTCACTGTGTCTGTGAGGCAGGAGAGTCACTGTCTGTGAGGCAGGAGAGTCACTGTGACTGTGAGGCAGTAGAGTCACTGTCAGGCAGGAGTGTCTTTGCGACTGTGAGGCAGGAGAGTCACTGTGTCTGTGAGGCAGGAGAGTCACTGTGTCTGTGAGGCAGGAGAGTCACTGTGTCTGTGAGGCAGTAGAGTCAGAGTCACTGTGTCTGTGAGGCAGGAGATTCACTGTGTCTGTGAGACACTAAAGTCACTGTGATTGCGAGGCAGGAGAGTCACTGTGACTGTGGGGCAGGAGAATCACTGTGTCTGTGAGGCAGGAGAGTCACTGTGACTGTGAGACAGTAGAGTCACTGTCAGGCAGGAGTGTCACTGCGATTGTGAGGCAGGAGAGTCACTGTGTCTGTGAGGCAGGAGAGTCTCTTTGACTGTGAGGCAGGAGAGTCACTATGTCTGTGAGGCAGGAGAGTCACTATGTCTGTGAGGCAGTAGAGTCACTGTGTCTGTGAGACACTAAAGTCACTGTGATTGCGAGGCAGGAGAGTCACTGTGACTGTGGGGCAGGAGAATCACTGTGTCTGTGAGGCAGGAGAGTCACTGTGACTGTGAGACAGTAGAGTCACTGTCAGGCAGGAGTGTCACTGCGATTGTGAGGCAGGAGAGTCACTGTGTCTGTGAGGCAGGAGAGTCTCTTTGACTGTGAGGCAGGAGAGTCACTATGTCTGTGAGGCAGGAGAGTCACTATGTCTGTGAGGCAGTAGAGTCACTGTGTCTGTGAGGCAGGAGAGTCACTGTGACTGTGAGGCAGGAGAGTCAGAGTCACTGTGTCTGTGAGGCAGGAGAGTCACTGTGTCTGTGAGGCAGGAGAGTCACTGTGACTGTGAGGCAGTAGAGTCACTGTGACTGTGAGGCAGTAGAGTCACTGTTAGGCAGGAGTGTCATTGCGACTGTGAGGCAGGAAAGTCACTATGTCTGTGAGGCAGGAGAGTCACTGTGTCTGTGAGGCAGTAGAGTCACTGTGACTGTGAAGCAGTAGAGTCAGAGTCACTGTCTGTGAGGCAGGAGATTCACTGTGTTTGTGAGGAACTAGAGTCACTGTGACTGTGGGGCAGGAGAATCACTGTATCTGTGAGGCAGGAGAGTCACTGTGTCTGTGAGGCAGTAGAGTTACTGTGTCTGTGAGGTAGGTGAGCCACTGTGTCTGTGAGGCAGGATAGTCACTGTGTCTGTGAGGCAGGAGAGTCACTGTGTCTGTGAGGCAGGAGAGTCACCGTGTCTGTGAGGCAGAAGAGTCACTGTGTCTGTGAGGCAGAATAGTCACTGTGTCTGTGAGGCAGGAGAATCACTGTGTCTGTGAGGCAGGAGAATCACTGTGTCTGTGAGGCAGGAGAGTCACTGTGTCTGTGAGGCAGGAGAGTCACTGTCTGTGAGGCAGGAGAGTCACTGTCTGTGAGGCAGGAGAGTCACTGTGACTGTGAGGCAGTAGAGTCACTGTCAGGCAGGAGTGTCTTTGCGACTGTGAGGCAGGAGAGTCACTGTGTGTGTGAGGCAGGAGAGTCACTGTGTCTGTGAGGCAGTAGAGTCACTGTGTCTGTGAGGCAGTAGAGTCAGAGTCACTGTGTCTGTGAGGCAGGAGATTCACTGTGTCTGTGAGACACTAAAGTCACTGTGATTGCGAGGCAGGAGAGTCACTGTGACTGTGGGGCAGGAGAATCACTGTGTCTGTGAGGCAGGAGAGTCACTGTGACTGTGAGACAGTAGAGTCACTGTCAGGCAGGAGTGTCACTGCGATTGTGAGGCAGGAGAGTCACTGTGTCTGTGAGGCAGGAGAGTCTCTTTGACTGTGAGGCAGGAGAGTCACTATGTCTGTGAGGCAGGAGAGTCACTATGTCTGTGAGGCAGTAGAGTCACTGTGTCTGTGAGGCAGGAGAGTCACTGTGACTGTGAGGCAGGAGAGTCAGAGTCACTGTGTCTGTGAGGCAGGAGAGTCACTGTGTCTGTGAGGCAGGAGAGTCACTGTGACTGTGAGGCAGTAGAGTCACTGTGACTGTGAGGCAGTAGAGTCACTGTTAGGCAGGAGTGTCATTGCGACTGTGAGGCAGGAAAGTCACTATGTCTGTGAGGCAGGAGAGTCACTGTGTCTGTGAGGCAGTAGAGTCACTGTGACTGTGAAGCAGTAGAGTCAGAGTCACTGTGTCTGTGAGGCAGGAGATTCACTGTGTTTGTGAGGAACTAGAGTCACTGTGACTGTGGGGCAGGAGAATCACTGTATCTGTGAGGCAGGAGAGTCACTGTGTCTGTGAGGCAGTAGAGTTACTGTGTCTGTGAGGTAGGTGAGCCACTGTGTCTGTGAGGCAGGAGAGCCACTGTGTCTGTGAGGCAGGAGAGTCACTGTGTCTGTGAGGCAGGAGAGTCACCGTGTCTGTGAGGCAGGAGAGTCACCGTGTCTGTGAGGCAGAAGAGTCACTGTGTCTGTGAGGCAGAATAGTCACTGTGTCTGTGAGGCAGGAGAATCACTGTGTCTGTAAGGCAGGAGAATCACTGTGTCTGTGAGGCAGGAGAGTCACTGTGTCTGTGAGGCAGGAGAGTCACTGTGTCTGTGAGGCAGGAGATTCACTGTGTCTGTGAGGCAGGAGAGTCACTGGGTCTGTGAGGCAGGAGAATCACTGTGTCTGTGAGGCAGGAGAATCACTGTGTGTGTGAGTCAGGAGAGTCCTTGTGTCTGTGAGGCAGGAGAGTCACTGTGTGAGGCAGGAGAATTACTGTGTCTGTGAGGCAGGAGAGTCACTGTGTCTGTGAGGCAGGAGAGTCACTGAGTCTGTGAGGCAGGAGAGTCACTGCATCTGTGAGGTAAGAGAGTCACTGTGACTGTAAGGCAGGAGAGTCACTGTGTCTGTGAGGCAGGAGAGTCACTGTGTCTGTGAGGCAGGAGAATCACTGTGTCTGTGAGGCAGGAGAGTCCCTGTGTCTGTGAGGCAGGAGAGTCCCTGTGTCTGTGAAGCAGGATTATCACTGTGTCTGTGAGGCATGAGAGTCAATGTGTCTGTGAGGCAAGAGAGTCACTGTGTCTGTGAGGCAGGGGAGTCACTGGGTCTGTGAGGTAGGAGAGTCACTGTGACTGTAAGGCAGGAGAGTCACTGTGTCTGTGAGGCAGGAGAGTCACTGCGTCTGTAACGCAGGAGAGTCACTGTGTCTGTGAGACAGGAGAGTCACTGTGTCTGTGAGACAGGAGAGTCACTGTGTCTGTGTGGCAGGAGAGTCACTGTGACTGTGAAGCAGGAGAGTCACTGTGACTGTGAAGCAGGAGAGTCACCCAGTCTCTGAGGGAGGGCCAGGGGGGAAAACATAGTTGGCTGCTCCTTCCTGTTTGATCAGAGTGGTTATAATGCTGCAGTAAGTCAATCACACATGAATGCATTTTCCGGCCAATTGGAGACCTTGAGGCTGTGTCGTTTCGAAGTAAATCGATTAACTGGGAATCTAATTTTGTGGCAAAGTTTTGCAAAGCCGGCAAATTCACATTTCAAAAAATCTCTCATTTGTAGTTAAAAGAAATCTGCCTGATTTTGTGGCGGGAGAGGCGGTCGGGTTAAATTACATAGATATACCAGGCTATAGGTTTCTTTACTGAAAAGGATAAAAATTTTATCGTCTGCATTAATTCTGTCAAGTTTTTTTTTTTCAATTTTCTTTTTTGATATTAACCATGATATTTTTCAGCTTTCTATATATTCATTACTTTCCATTTCTTCTAACCACTCAAAAGCAAGGTGAAGATCGTTTTCCGACAGATGAAAATGGAAAAGTGATTTATCACGACACAGACATACGTTACACATGGAAGGTATAGTATGATAGTGAATGTTATTGAGTATAGTGTTACATTAATAAATAGTTTTCTTAAAAAAAATTTTTTAAATCTTTGGGAGTCCAAAATTTTTTGATAAAAACAGCCCATTGGGTTCCCACCAAAGATTATCAAAAACATCAACCTGTGGTGCATAAGCATTGTAGCAGTAGAGGGCATTCAACCATAGTGTAGGACCGGAATCAAAGAAGAAATTAGCTGAATGAGTTTTTTGAATAAGGTTTTTTTTGAGCTGAATGAGTCTTTGAGTTCGTTAATTGAGAAGAATGTTGTGTATCTACGACTTACAGGCAATGGAGGGGTGCAAAGAATTCGGGTTGGCCAAATCAATTGGAGTTGAGAGCTTTAACCGGCGGCAGCTAGAACTAATACTTAATACGGAAGGACTGAAGTACGAGACCGTTTGTAACCAGGTAGTCCATATTGATGACCAAAATTGATGCTCCTGTCTCCTGTTGTCTTTAAAAAATAGGCACAGATTACAATTTTTGTGTTATCTTTCATACATCTAAACTTTTTGTTTTTTTCCCTCAGGTGGAATGTCACATCTACCTTAATCAGAATAAATTGTTGGAGTTTTTAAAGTCACATGACATTGCTGTGATGATGTTTTGCGTTTTGGATCCAATCGAGATGCTAAATGGTAAATGATATACTGTAACGGAAGAACGATTCTGTTTTTACAACTTCCATCCCGATGGAGAAATTGGGGTCATTGAGGTTTTATGACTATCCATCTACAATAGTCCTAATTTATGGAGATATCATATGTAATCCTAATCTTCTCCTCCAGGATAGATCCCGATAGTCCCTATGTCCTTCAAGATCCAGTCTTGATTGAAGTGGCTAACAAATATAGACGAACACCCGCTTAGGTGGCATCTTCTACAACGAGGCATTTTGGTGCTTGTGACGCGCCCAGGGGATGATGGGGGAGGCGACTCGGCGCCTGGGCCTTGTTGTTGGTATTGGGGGATGTCGCGGTGGCCAGCTCCCGGGCCCGTACCCTGGGGTCACTCTTAAAAGCAAGGGAAAAGGGGAAAAGGTGTATGGGAAAGGGGAATGTTCGTGACGCCACCCGTGGTGTCTGGTGAGGATCACCAGCGCTGCGCCAGTCCTCTGAGGCCGGTGTTCAGGCAGCTTAGTTGGTGCTGCTCCCCACAGGTGGAGCGGGGCCTCAGGGCAGTGTAGAGAGGGATGCAGAGTAGAGCGTTGGCGGATGCAGAGCCGCGGAGGAAAGAACAGACAGAGGCAGTAATTGAAGTCATCCAAGTCTTTTACTCACGGTGGTGTTTTCTCAGCTCAGAGCTTCTCTCTGCTGTCACACGGCGAGCTGCGGCCGCCAGGGTGGGGTTCAGCACACTTCAGGTAGTTCAGGAGCACTTGTCAGGACCCCCGCTCTAGTGTGCTCCTCTCTAGTTGAACTTCTCCTTGTGTCCCCCACTGAGTCCCGTACGGGTACTGCGATGTCCCTTGTGGGTAATGTGTAGTTCCCGGACCGACTGGGTGCCCTTATTGGTGACTGGTGGTGAGAACGTGGCGTAAGGCCGGGTCCCTCTGGATACACTCAGATTAGGGCATACAGGTGGCGACTCCGCTCCGTCCATATCCCCCTGGGATCCACTTAAGCCTCCGGACTTTTCCGACAGAGACGTGAAGTGCAAAGTCAGATAATCGGGGACCGGTACCCCCTCTTGCGGCAGGGTCTCTCTGGCTGGGCCAGAATAAGGTATGCAGGTGGCGACTCCGCTCCGTCCGCACCCCCCGAGATCCTTTCGCCTGTGGAGCCTATC
The DNA here is from genome assembly GCF_046119375.1 of Phyllobates terribilis. Taxonomy (NCBI): domain Eukaryota; kingdom Metazoa; phylum Chordata; class Amphibia; order Anura; family Dendrobatidae; genus Phyllobates; species Phyllobates terribilis. The sequence continues at coordinate 179,040,334 of NW_027362770.1, forward strand.
TCCTCTGTTCCCCTCCTGGGCCTTCTTGGTTGGACTCCGACCGGGGACAGAGTCAGTTATAACTCTGCCCCAATCCCCCGTCTCAAGGCCTGAGACCGGGAACCGTGGACCCTCAGCCGGCTGCAGCCTTGTGCTGACCTGCCGTACCAAGGACCCACGACCAAAGACCCGGTTCTTAAAATGGCCTCCAGTTATATATGATTCTATTAAGTGCTTAGGTAAAGTGCTTCCTCCACCCTCACTCACTACATGGTTCCCCCTAACTTTGGTTCCCCCCAACTCCTCCATTCAGGCCCGGGGCTGCACTATGGTGCTTTAGGCCCCCTTCAGAACTGGAGAGGTGTAGTGTTGACTGTGTGGTTGGGGTCCTGTGTGGTACTCCATCCTTAGCTAGGAGAGGAGATACCACACCTCGTTCTGAGGTGCAGTACCCCTGTGGTGACTGAACCCTCAGGGGTGCCACACTTGCTAAAAGCTTCACACCAGAAGGGATGAAGGAGAACTTCCAGGTAATATTAATTTGTGAACATATTTTATAACCCACCCCCCCATTGTATTATGCATGACTAAGTGTACAAAAAGTCTCAAAAATTCTCATTTAAATTCTGTACTTAGCTATTTATTTCAATAGGTTTCATTTTAAAAACATTCTCCTTTGAGGTTGTCCTCTTGCCTGAAATTCTAGTCAGCCATTTTGTCCATCATGGTCACCTACTCATCACACATGTGGTGGCAATCATTGGTACCAGCCATCGGAGTGGTCATAGTGGCTGTCACTTGGTTTCCAACATGTACAAGGAAGAAGGTCACTCTTCTGGGACCTCCAAAAACAAGTTTGGAATGATATAAGTAGTTTTCAGATATTTCCTAATTTTTTTTCTTAAATCCTTCATTTTAGATTTTTGACTTTCAGTTAATGGAGGAAGCTATGGACTCCCTGAATCGACTTGATAGAAACTTGTGCTATATAAGTGGACGCCTGTAAGTAATTTTGATTCATACCTTAGGTCATAGCCATACCAATAACATTCTTTACCCCCGAGGGTGGTTTGCACGTTAATGACCGGGCCAATTGTTACAATTCTGACCACGGTCACTTTATGAGGTAATAACTCTGGAACGCTTCAACGGATCCCCCTGATTCTGAGAATGTTTTTTCATGACATATTGTATTTCATGATAGTGGTAACATTTCTTTGATATCACTTGCGTTTATTTGTGAAAAAAATCTGAAGTTTGGTGAAAATTTTCAAAATTTTAATTTTTATGCCCTTAAATCAGAGAGATAAGTCACACAAAATAGTTAATAAATAACATTTCCCACATGTCTACTTTACATCAGCACAATTTTGGAACCAACATTTTTTTTTGTTAGGGGGCTATAAGGGTTAAAAGTTGACCAGCGATTTCTCATTCTCCCAACAAAATTTACAAAACCATTTTTTTTAGGGACCACATCACATTTGAAGTGACTTTGAGGGGCCTTTATGAGAGAAAATACCCAAAAGTGACACTATTCTAAAAACTGCACCCCTCAAGGTGCTCAAAACCACATTCAATAACTTTATTAACCCTTCAGGTGCTTCACATGAATTTTTTGCATGTTGAAAAAGAAAATGAACATTTAACTTTTTTCACTAAAATGTTACTTTAGACCCCAATTTTTTTATTTTCGCAAGGGTTTCAGGAAAAAATGGACAGCTAAGTTTGTTGTGCAATTCCTCCTGAGCACGCCAATACCAAATATGTGGGAAAAAAACACTGTTTGGGAACACGGCAGGGTTCGGAAGGGAAAGAGCGCTGTTTGACTTTTTGAAAGTAAAAGTTGCTTGAATAATTAGCGGACGCCATGTTGCGTTTGGGGAGCCCCTGATGTGCCTAAATAGTAGAAACCCCCCACAAGTGACACCATTTTAGAAACTAGACCCCTCAGAGAACTTATCTAGGTGTGTGGTGAGCACCTTGAACTCCCAGATGCTTCACAGAAGTTTATAACATTGAGCCTAAAAATAAAATTTTCACATTTTTCCAACAAAAATGTTTTCCAGCCCCCAATTTTGCATTTTCATAAAGGTAACAGGAGAAATTGCACCATGCAGTTTGCTGTGTAATTTCTCCTGAGTAAGCTGATACCCCATATGTGGGGGAAAACCACTGTTTGGACGCACAGCAGGGCTCGGAAGGGAAGGAGCGCTATTTGACTTTTTGAATGTAAAATTTGCTTGAATAATTAGCGGACGTCATGTCGCGTTTGGAGAGCCCCTGATGTGCCTAAACAGTAGAAACCCCCAACAAGTGACACCACGTTGCACGCTAGACTCCACAAGGATTTTATCAAGGGGTATAGTGAACATTTTGAACCCAGAGGTATGACACAGAATTTGATAACATTAGGTCATCATATTGAATAAGTTGTCATTAGTCTTGAGCGCAAGTGCTCACTACTTGAGTTTGCATCGGGTACTCGGGTATTCATCATCTATTGCGGGTTCTCAAGTGACATGCTTGAGTCCCCGCCATGTTTCACTGTTATTAGACACCCAAAAAAAACATGCGGGGATCGCGCGTGCATGGCAGACAATCCCTGCAAGTTATTTTTGGCTGTATAACAGCTGCAAAACATATGGGGCGGAGACTCGAGCATGCCACTCGAGCACCCGCTATACTCGAGCCATACCCGAGCACCTGATGCAAACTCAAGTAGCGAGCACTTGCGCTTAACACTAGTCGCCATATCGTCATCATTTTTTTTCTTTACTTTGGAAAAAATACCTACCCTAACCCTCACACAACCCTAACCCTAGCACAACCCAAAACCTAGCCCAACCCTAACCCTAGTCCAACCCTAACCCTGGCACACCCCTAACCCTAGCACAACCCTAACCCTAGCACAACACTAACCCTAGCACAACACTAACCCTAGCACAACACTAACACTGGCACAACTCTAGCCCTGGCACAACCCCAACCCTAGCCCAACCCCAACCCTAGCCCAACCCTAACCCTAGCCCAACCCTAACCCTAGCCCAACCCTAACCCTAGCACAACACTAGCTCAACACTAGCCCTAGCACAACCCCAACCCTAGCCCAACCCTAACTCTAGCCCAACCCTAACCCTAACCATAGCACAACCCTAACCCTAGCACAACCCTAACCCTAGAGTTTATTTTTTACACTGTTCCTCGTGCAGTATAAGTGATTAGACTTCTTTATTCTTCGGGTCGGTGCAATTACAGTGATACCAGATTCATATCAGGTTTTTATGATTGACAGCTGTCACACACTAAATGACGCTTTTTTTTGCAAAGTCTAGTTTTTGCATTTCCATATTTTGAGAGCTATAATTTTTCTATATTTTGGCCGACAGAGTCAAGTAAGGGCTTGTTTTTTGCTGGACAAGTTGATGTTTTTATTGGTACCATTTTCAGGCATGTGACATTTTTTGATCGCTTTCTATTCCGATTTTTGGGAGGCAGAATAAACAAAAACCAACAATTCCGGAATTTTTTTTTTTTTTTTTAATAACATTCCGCTTGTGGTAAAATTGATAAGGTAGCTTTATTCTTCGGGTAAGTATGTTTACAGCAGTACTACATTTATATCTTTTTTTATGTTTTGGCGCTTTTACACAATAAAAACAATTTTATAGAAAAAAAAAATTTTTGTATCGCTTTATTCTGAGAGCTATAACTTTTTGATTTTTCATCTGATGGAGCTGTATGGCGGCTTGTTTTTTGCGGCACAATTTTTATTTGCATTCTTCTTTTTAATCGCGTTTTATTACATTTTTTGTTTGGCGGTATGATGATAAAGCATCGTTTATTGCTTTTTTTTTTTTTTTTTTTTTTAAGTAGTGGAACAGTTTTATAGGTCTGATCGTTCCGGACGAGGCAATACCACATATGTGTACTTTTATTGTTTTTGTTTTTTTTAATAATAATAATAATAATAATAATATTTATTTATGGGTGCAGTATATTTTAATTTTATGGGATAATTTTTTTCATTTTTTTTTAAATATTTTTACAATTTTTTTTTCTTTTTTTTTCCACTTTATGACACTTTTGGAACTTTTACACTTTATCCCACTATGGGACTTTCACTTTTTTCAGTCCGATCGGCTGTATACTGTAGAATAGATCAAGCTTGATCAAAGTAACTTCTTGCTCTCTGGTGACCCGGATGTTGTCATGATGACATCCGGGTTTTCATGACAACCACCGGTACCTGGCTCAGACATCGCGGGTCGCTGGAGAGGAGGTAAGTATCGGCGCTTATCTCCCCTTGCCACCGGAATGCTGTGATCGAATTCGATTGCAGCATTTCGGGGGTTAATGTGCAGGGAGCCCTGCGGGACTGCTCCTTGCAAATAGCACCGGATGTCAGCTGTGACAATCACCGCTTGTGTGCGGGCGCGATCACAATATGCAGTAATAGTACGTCCCTGGCCCAATAGGCTCAGGGCACAAGGAAGTACTATTACCACATACGTCAGAAAGGGGTTAAATAAATAGCCTTGATAGGTCCTATAAATTAGGGGAGTTTAAGAATACATACAAAACCTCGCTGAGCGTTCCTGTGTTCTCTATGAGAAAGCTGCTGTCTGACACCTTGGCCGACGGGTTATCTCTAGGGGTACAATATAATCGTCAGTCCGAAATCTGACATGTGCGATCGACATCTCCCCCAATAATCAGTCAGCTGGTGCTCCCATAAACATTATATTATCGGCTGGACCCGTCAATATTGGTGGATCGGACTAAGTTACTGGCCTTCAAGAGGTTATCTGATACCTATAATGCCCTTTATAAATATCTATCTTGAAGCCCTAATCACTTTTGTAATTTGCTTTGTTATAAAATGTCCTACCATTATGCCTGTCCTGCTAATCCACATATCTGTCATTTTTTTCTTTACTTCTTGAGATGTTTTGTTTGAGGGGAGTCTCAAAAAGTTACAGGAGGATGGCCCTGAAAAGACATCACAGAAGTATGGCCCTGAAGGGATGTCACAGGAGGATGGACCTGAAGTCACTTCCCCATAGCTTCTCTCACCTCCCCTTGGAACAGGACTCTATCAGGGGGAGAAGCTATGGTCACTTACCTTAGCTTTGTCACCTCCATCCCCTTATGATGTCCTGTTTCAGTGGCTGTGATGGGGAAGTGACCACAGTGGATCCTGCCACACTTCTTCCGTTCCCACCACGCACATCTTCAGTAGCTGCCACCCCACAGCTTCTGTCACTGCTTTCAAATGAATCATCATCAGAGGGCAATGATAGAAGCAGAACGAGTGAGACTAGAAGCTGTGGGATGGCTCTGCTGTCACTCACCCTGCCTCTATCATATCCCACCTTCCCCCAGTAGTCACATCAATGTCTTTTTTCTAGTATTCACAGTGCTTCTCAAACCCCATTAATCATTGTAGGGCCATTCTCCTAGTGCCTTCTTCAACTCTAAAGTTTGGGGTATTTTATAAAGACAGCGAATAGTGAATATTTTGTGTCTCTATTCCATAGATGGCTAGACCATCCAAAATGTTCCTTACACGATGAGCACTAAAATTCTTAAATTCAAGGCTCTTGTGCTGGGAAATCTGATTTTTATGTTCTAAGTATCAAGTATCAAGAAAGTCTTGAATGTACATCTAGTGGTGATACATCTACTGGCACTACCAGACTTCCAAAGTGAAGGTCGAAATGTGATCTCCACCATCCAGATATCCTTCAAGAATAGCTAGAAATGAGAATGCTATCTTAAAATTGCAACTTCTACCTATTGTCTTCATAAAGTAGAGCCATTGGGTCCATGATCACCCAAGTAATTGTCCACCAATATATCAAGCTGAGGTCAAAAATTTACAGCCGCCACAAGCCTCTCATTGATCACTCATGGTCAATGGACCACCATGGGTGTTATACCTTATTCACTTTGCTTCTACCAACAATATAAGATGATGAATTGCCTCTTTTCAGACCTTTGTTGGGCTTCTGAAGAACCAAGAATTGATGAGAATGCTCTTTGAAGGTTATTTTACTTGGTTGATGTTAGGGGAACCAATGTTGCCTTGTACACAGTGTCAGACTGAAGAACATTGGGCCCACTGGAGGATTTGATTCTGAGGGCCCACCTTTCTCCCCCACTCAAGAGCCCCATAACAGCTACAAGGTTTGCACTATGAACTTTCCTGAAGGAGAAGCCAGGGCCCACCGGAGGATTCTCCGGTTCTCTGGTGGGCCAGTCCAACCCTGCTTGTACATCATTTCCTCCAAAGTTGAACCTTACTGGAACGGAATCCGATTGTTTGTAATGAGGGTGGGGGGGGGGTAGATGAAGTTCACCATTCTTCAGTTTTTATTTATGAACCCAAATCTCTATCTAGCATTGCAGAGTTGAAATCTATCTGATGTCGATTTCTAATATAATTTTCAAAAATGTTGCCGGTGTAAATTGGAGCAGCAGCCCACCACTTTGCTGACATTTTTGAGGCTTTTTTTCACCCCATTTTTTTACTACTTAATAACCCCTCCATGTGTTGAATACATTAGCCTGTCCTTTGTCCTATACAATAATGTTCCCACGGGTATTTATTTTTCATTTTTAGAGCCTTGATACCATGAGATTTGTTTTGTTTTTTTAGCATTTGTAACATTTTTGGAATTCATTTTAAAGTCACCAGCGATCTTATTTTTCCTGACTTGATTTTATTTTTCAGATCTTTGCGTGCCACAAATTGTTTTTCTTTTTCCTTGAACCCTTCAGAGTTTTAAATACCTTTCATTTTTGTCTTATTATTGTTAGTAATTCCCTTAAGGCCTCGCACTAGGTATTACCATAGTGTATTAGTTATACTTGGGGGCGTTCCTTTAAGACCACCATGAGTATTTCAAAAATACTGTCAACTTGAAATTTGCGGATCGATCCTCGAAGGATTGACTTTGAGTTGAATTTCCTGAAATTCCCAAATCCCTGCGAATTCGAACACTTAGCGATCGCAAAATAAAAAATGCCCCGAGACATTTTACACACTAATCAGGCCTTCAAAAAAATGTCACACAAAGGTATTGTTTCACCTACTGGATGGGCCCTGTTGGACCTTCTACTATGTACGTATGCCCAGCACTAGACCTTCATGCCTTTCACAGCTTTAGAGATCTTATTACTCACACCCACTTACTGCTCTAGCTTTCCGCAGCTGACCCTAGATGAGGGAACACAACCCTTGGATCTACTGGGAGCGTTCTGATGCTTCACATGACGCACATCTGTCTGTCTGAGTCATGTGAAGCAATTTGCTTTTTTCTGTTGTTAACTTTTCGAACCTGACTTTATTTTTATACTTCCTTCTTCGTATGCCTCAAACTCTTTTATTCTGAATCCCTGGCATTCAGAGTTTAAAATACCTTTCATTTTTGTCTTATTATTCTTAGTATGTCCCTTAGGGCGTCCGCACTGAGCATTTCAAGAAAAACATCAAGGTATGATGTAATAGATGTAGAAAGTTGGCGAAGGAAAGTTTAATCGGAGAGGATTTTTCCACTTCTCTCATGGACATTAACTCCCTTTAAAGCACTTGTGCCTGCTGAGTACCGTGAGTGTCCACCAAGCGTCACTTCCCTTTTAACTTCATGGAAAAGAATGTAGAATGTTATATACGGTATACTATAAAATGTATCCAGTTTTCACTTTCTAGTAACATCTATATATATAATCGTCTTATCCCGTCTGTCTGTCTGTCTATCTGTCTGTCTGTCCAGGAAATCCCGTGTCACTCATTGGTCCGGCAGCGGCCAATCAGCGCCGTGGGATTTCTGAAAAAAGATGGCGGCCGTTAGCGGCTCATCTGCGGGACGGAGCTCAGCAGCGATGCAGCCGGGAGATGAGCGCCGCGAGGCGCTCATCTCCCGGCCGGTACCAGCAGAAGGACCTCGACCGCCGGACCCATCTGCGGGACGGAGATGCAGCCGGGAGATGAGCGGCGCGAGGCCCTCATCTCCCGGCCAGTAGCAGCGGAAGGACCCCGACCGCCGGCGCCGCTGACCTCCATGCGGAAGGGATGACCGGGGTGCGGCGCTGCGGGTCGGGATACTTCTGCTGCGAGCAGTCGCTCATGTCCCGGGTTCTCGCAGCGGAAGTATCCGCACAGGCAGCGGCTCTCCCCGGTGCTCACCAAGACGATTCGATGATTGGTCGCGGTCTTCGGACGCGACCAATCACTGATCTTACTGCAAAAGTTAAACACCGCTGTGCTGATTGGTCGCGGACGCTGCCCGCGACCAATCACCGATTTGGGCGCCACATTTAAATATCGGCCGCGACCAATCACCGATCTTGGCTCCACATATAAACACCGCTGTACTGATTGGTCGCGGTCGATATTTAAATGTGGCGCCCAAATCAGTGATTGGTCGCCGACGCTGGGCGCGAGCAATCACCGATTTGGGCGCCACATTTAAATATCGGCCGCGACCAATCAGCACAGTAGTGTTTAACTTTGGCGGCAAGATCAGTGATTGGTCGCGGGCCAAGACGGCGACCAATCACCGATTTGTGTGGCACATTCACACCCTTCACACCCCAGCCGCATGGATGTCAGCACCGCTGCCTTTGCGGATACTTCCGCTGCGAGAACCCGGGACATGAGCGGGCGCTCGCAGCAGAAGTATCCGGACCCGCAGCGCCGCTCCCGGTCCTCCCTTCGCACCCTAGCCGCTGATCTCTCCACAGTATCCGCATGGTGTTACAAAGGTCCGGACATTTGTGTTAAAAATCGCTGATTGGTCGCTGGCACTGCCCGCGACCAATCACCGATTTGGGCGCCAAATTTAAATATCGGCCGCGACCAATCACCGATCTTGGCTCCACATTTAAACACCGCTGTACTGATTGGTCGCGGACGCTATTTAAATGTGGCGCCAAAATCGGTGATTGGTCGCGCCCAGCGTCGGCGACCAATCAGCACAGCGGTGTTTAAATGTGGAGCCAAGATCGGTGATTGGTCGCGGCCGATATTTAAATTTGGCGCCCAAATCGGTGATTGGTCGCGGGAAGCGCCAGCGACCAATCAGCGATTTTTAACACAAATGTCCGGACCTTTGTAACACCATGCAGATACTGTGGGGACATCAGCGGCTAGGGTGTGAAGGGAGGACCGGGGAGCGGCGCTGCGGGTCGGGATACTTCTGCTGCGAGCGCCCGCTCATGTCCCGGGTTCTCGCAGCGGAACTATCCGCACAGGCAGTGCCGCTGACATCCATGCGGCTAGGGTGTGAAGGGAGGACCGGGGAGCGGCGCTGACATCCATGCGGCTAGGGTGTGAAGGGAGGACCGCGGAGCGGCGCTGCTGGTCGGGATACTTCTGCTGTGAGCAGTCGCTCATCTCCCGGCTTCTCGCAGCGGAAGTAGCCGTACAGGCAGCGGCGCTCCCCGGTCCTCACTAATACGATTCCGCTTCCCGCTCCACACCAATACGATTCGCTGATTGGTCGCGCTCTCCGCACGCAACCAATCAGTGATCTTGGCGCTAAAGTTAAACACCGCTCTGCTGATTGGTCGCGGACGCCAGACGCGACCAATCAGCGATTTTGGCGCCAAATTTAAACACCGCTCTGCTCATTGGTCCCGGCCGCCGCCCAGCCGAGAACAATCATCGAGATTGCCGCCAAATTTAAACAACGCTCTGCTGATTGGTCAATTTTATCGCCAAATTTAAACAAGTTCTCCGGTCCTCACTAACAGTTCGCTGATTGGTCGCGGCCGCCACCCGTGACCAATCACCGATATTGCCGCCAAATTTAAACACCGTTTTGCTGATTGCGCCCGGTCGGCCGCATACATATTCTAGAATACCCGATGCATTAGAATCGGGCCACCATCTAGTGTAAGACATGAAAGTTAAAGTTCTGCTTCATTCTGGAAAAAAAATGTAAAAAAATAAAAACAAAATAATTCCTACTTGTAAATAGTTTAAAAGGGTATTCCAGCCTTAAACTGTCAGATTGGTGTCGTTCCCTTCCACCTTCCCTGGATCCAACCAAACTGCCAGAAAAGGGAAATTGTTCCTCTTCTGGACATAAAACCACACAGAGCAACGCAGCTATAATACAAAATTGTCAGGAAATGCAGAGCATCGCAGCTATGATAGAAAGGTGTCAGAACATGTAGAGCATCGCAGCTATGATAGAAAGGTGTCAGAACTCATAGAGCATTGCAGCTATGATAGAAAGGTGTCAGAACATGAAGAGCATCGCAGCTAGGATAGAAAGGTGGCAGAACACGCAGAGCATCGCAGCTATGATAGAAAGGTGTCAGAACATGTAGAGCATTGCAGCTAGGATAGAAAGGTGTCAGGACATTCAGAGCATCGCAGCCATGATAGAAAGGTGTCAGAACATGTAGAGCATCGCAGCTATGATAGAAAGGTGTCAGAACTCATAGAGCATTGCAGCTATGATAGAAAGGTGTCAGAACATGAAGAGCATCGCAGCTAGGATAGAAAGGTGTCAGAACACACAGAGCATCGCAGCTATGATAGAAAGGTGTCAGAACATGTAGAGCATCGCAGCTATGATAGAAAGGTGTCAGAACATGTAGAGCATTGCAGCTAGGATAGAAAGGTTTCAGAACACGCAGAGCATTGCAGCCATGATACAAAGGTGTCAGAACATGTAGAGCATCGCAGCTATGATAGAAAGGTGTCAGAACATGTAGAGCATTGCAGCTATGATAGAAAGGTGTCAGAACATGTAGAGCATTGCAGCTAGGATAGAAAGGTGTCAGGACATTCAGAGCATCGCAGCCATGATAGAAAGGTGTCAGAACATGTAGAGCATCGCAGCTATGATAGAAAGGTGCAGAACTCACAGAGCATCGCAGCTATGATAGAAAGGTGTCAGAACATGAAGAGCATCGCAGCTAGGATAGAAAGGTGTCAGAACACGCAGAGCATCGCAGCTATGATAGAAAGGTGTCAGAACATGTAGAGCATCGCAGCTATGATAGAAAGGTGTCAGAACATGTAGAGCATCGCAGCTAGGATAGAAAGGTTTCAGAACACGCAGAGCATTGCAGCCATGATAGAAAAGTGTCAGAACACGCAGAGCATCGCAGCCATGATAGAAAGGTGTCAGAACATGCAGAGCATTGCAGCTATGATAGAAAGGTTTCAGAACATGCAGAGCATCGCAGCCATGATAGAAAAGTGTCAGAACATGCAGAGCATCACAGCTATGATAGAAAGGTTTCAGAGCACGCACAGCATCGCAGCTATGATAGAAAGGTTTCAGAACACACAAACCATCACAGCTATAACAGAAAGGTGTCAGGTCATGCAGAGCATCGGAGTTGTGATAAAAAGGGGTCAGAATATGCAGAGCATCGCAGCTGTGATAGAAAAGTGTAAGGACATGCAGAACAATTCAGCTATGGTAGAAAGATATCACAACACAGAGCATCACAACTATAATAGAAAGGCACCAAGAGAAACCGGCAGAGGCAGTGTGATGGTGCAATGTTCTGCTGCGGTCCTGGCATCATATGGATGTGACATGTACCACCTACCAGAACATTGCGCAGACCACGTAAATGACTTTTGGATATAAGATGCCTCAGACTGGAGGATCCACACCTCACTCTGGAATCATCTCAGCAATGCACTAATATAAGCCTCACTGCACAAGTAAGGGTTAAATAAAAAGTTATAGAATCACTATTAATACAGTGCGGGAGCGAAGGAAACGTCTCCTCCAGTTGTAGTGAAAGTGGGTGAGAGAGATAAGACAGGGAGATAGTCTCTTCATAAACCGCACCCACCCAGGGTTGCCAACTTGACAAGTTATTTTTTCTGGACAGCTTATCAAAAAATCACGGACTGACAATATTTTTTTATGGACACATTGAAAAACCATAATAAATCTTTATAATTATAAGTGATCTATGTCTACAGCCCAAAATACTGATAAGAAGTCATCGGCTGCATTCACTGTGAAATGTAAAATGATGATGATTACAATCTAAATAATCTGTATAAGTTTCTTCAGCTTCAAACAATTCATGGACGCATTAAAACATTTTTACGGACAGGGCAAAAAAAGTGTCCTATTTTTAAGGACTATCCAGGAATTTGTAGGATGGGGGAGAGGCATTATTACAGGATGGGGACATTAATTCAGGAAGGGGCTCAGAGGTGGACATCATTACTGGAAGGGGCCCAGGATGGGAGATATTATAGTAGAAAGAGGCTCCAAACTGGGGACATTGTTATAGGATGGGGCCCAGGATGGAGGGGGGCATTATACCAGGAAAAGGCCCGGGATAGCGGACTTTATACTAGGAAGTGGCCCAAACTGGGGGCTATTATACCTGGAAAGGACCTGAGATGGGGGACATTATACCAGGAAGTGGCCTAGAATGGGGAAAATTTTTGTATTTGGCATTATTACAGGATGGGGACATTAATTCAGGAAGGGGCTCAGAGGGGGACATCATTACTGGAAGGGGCTAGGACGGGGGACATTATTATAGGAAGCAGACAGGATGGGGAACATTATTACATGGGGACAAATACACATGTTTTTATAGGTTATAGAACGCAAAATAGGGCCCAGGTCCAAATTTTTGGTGGAGGCCCAGGTCCAAATTTTGCAGCCATAAGACTTGGGCACCTTGCAGTCATTGAGTCGAACATAAACTCCCCGGGATACCAAAGTAATATCAAATGTCGAAAAGCTAAAACTTGGCCGAAACTGGGGAAAGCAACAGGACAAGGATCCCAAACACAGCAGCAAATCGACATCAGAATGGCTGGAAAAGAAAAACTTGGACTTCACTTGGAATCCTTCTGTCGTCTGGTTTGCCCTTGTTTGCTTAGGTTACTATTTGGATGCTTTAGTGCTAGTTTTATGTACTTTTAAAGGGGACACGTCACTGTATAAAGCAGGGAATGAGGCAGTAAGTTTAGTAGTGACTGTATGGGGCCCCACTGGCAGTGTAACCTCACACCCACCTCGCTGCCTCCCGTATACTGACCTCACCCCTCCAGCTACAATATAGGAAGGGCCCATTGTATATCACGCAGGTTGCACTCCACCCTCACATACATTGCTCTCCAGGCCTCCGACTATGGCAGCAGAATCACTCTTAATGAATGATGGAAACCGGATCCCGCTTCTTGGGTTCGGGACTTATGCACCCGAAAATGTGAGTATTGTAGAAAGTCACAGAAATGTGAATGGGTTAAATAGCAATCCCCCAATTACAGCTGTTTATGGGATTGCTGAAGAATGTAGGGACATTCACCTCTGCAGGCATTTCACCCTTTTCTTCTATGTATTGTTATATTATATAAAAGATGACACCCCCTGGGGGCTCCTGTTATGGGGGGACTGTTACTAAATCTGCTATGGTGGCAGCATTAACAGGTGGATATGGCAGAAGAAATTTGTATAGATATCCGCGCTCCTCCATATGAAAAGTGGTGGCAGTATTATTATCTTTGTTATAGGGGTACTGTAGCTGGTCCTGGTATTCATGCATTGGAGCTGAATCTGTTATGGGAGCACTGAGGCTGGTTGTGTTATGGGAGCACTGAGGCTGGGTGTGTTATGGGGGCACTGTGGTTGGTTGTGCTATGGGGGCACTGTGGTTGGTTGAGTTATGGGAGCACTGTGGTTGGTTGTGTAATGGGAGCACTGTGGCTGGTTGTGTTATGGGGGCACTGTGGCTGGTTGTGTTATGGGGGCACGGTGGCTGGTTGTGTTATGGGGGCACGGTGGCTGGTTGTGGTATGGGGGCACGGTGGCTGGTTGTGTTATGGAAGCACTGTGGCTGGTTGTGTTATGGGGGCACTGTGATTGGTTGTGTTATGGGAGCACTGTGGTTGGTTGTGTTATGGGGGCACTGTGGCTGGTTGTGGTATGGGGGCACTGTGGCTAGTTGTGTTATGGAAGCACTGTGGCTGGTTGTGCTATGGGAGCACTGTGATTGGTTGTGTTATGGGAGCACTGTGGTTGGTTGTGTTATGGGGGCACTGTGGCTGGTTGTGTTATGGGAGCACTGTAGTTGGTTGTGTTATGGGGGCACTGTGGTTGGTTGTGTTATGGGGCACTGTGGCTGGTTGTGTTATAGGGCACTGTGGCTGGTTGTGTTATGGGATACTGTGGCTGGTTGTGTTATGGGAGCACTGTGGCTGGTTGTGTTATGGGAACACTGTGGTTGGTTGTGTTATGGGGGCAGTGTGGCTGGTTGTGCTATGGGGGCACTGTGGCTGGTTGTGCTATGGGGGCACTGTGGCTGGTTGTGCTATGGGGCACTGTGGCTGGTTGTGCTATGGGGGCACTGTGACTAGGTGTGTTGTGGAGGGCACTGTGGTTGATTGTGCTATGGGAGCACTGGGGCTGGTTGTGTTATGGAAGCACTGTGGCTGGTTGTGTTATGGGGACACTGTAGCTGGTTGTGTTATGGGGGCACTGTGGCTGGTTGTGTTATGGGAGCACTGTGGTTGGTTGTGTTATGGGGGCACTGTGGTTGATTGTGCTATGGGAGCACTGGGGCTGGTTGTGTTATGGAAGCACTGTGGCTGGTTGTGTTATGGGGACACTGTAGCTGGTTGTGTTATGGGAGCACTGTGGTTGATTGTGTTATGGGAGCACTGTGGCTGGTTGTGTTATGGGGCACTGTGGCTGGTTGTGCTATGGGGGCACTGTGGCTGGTTGTGCTATGGGGGCACTGTGGCTGGTTGTGCTATGCGAGCACTGTGGCTGGTTGTGCTATGGGAGCACTGTGGCTGGTTGTGTTATGGGGGCACTGTAGCTGGTTGTGTTATGGGAGCACTGTGGTTGATTGTGTTATGGAAGCACTGTGGCTGGTTGTGTTATGGGAGCACTGTGGTTGGTTGTGTTATGGGGCACTGTGGTTGATTGTGTTATGGGAGCACTGTGGCTGGTTGTGTTATGGGAGCACTGTGGCTGGTTGTGTTATGGGAGCACTGTGGTTGATTGTGTTATGGGAGCACTGTGGCTGGTTGTGTTATGGAAGCACTGTGGCTGGTTGTGTTATGGGAGCACTGTGGCTGGTTGTGTTATGGGAGCACTGTGGCTGGTTGTGTTATGGGAGCACTGTGGTTGATTGTGTTATGGGAGCACTGTGACTGGTTGTGTTTGTGTTATGGGAGCACTGTGGCTGGTTGTGTTATTGGAGCACTGTGGCTGGTTGTGTTATGGGAGCACTGTGGCTGGTTGTGTTATGGGAGCACTGTGGTTGATTGTGTTATGGGAGCATTATGACTGGTTGTGTTTGTGTTATGGGAGCACTGTGGCTGGTTGTGTTATGGAAGCACTGTGGTTGATTGTGTTATGGGAGCATTATGACTGGTTGTGTTTGTGTTATGGGAGCACTGTGGCTGGTTGTGTTATGGAAGCACTGTGGCTGGTTGTGTTATGGGAGCACTGTGGCTGGTTGTGTTATGGGAGCACTGTGGTTGATTGTGTTATGGGAGCACTGTGACTGGTTGTGTTTGTGTTATGGGAGCACTGTGGCTGGTTGTGTTATTGGAGCACTGTGGCTGGTTGTGTTATGGGAGCACTGTGGCTGGTTGTGTTATGGGAGCACTGTGGCTTATTGTGTTATGGGAGCACTGTGGCTGGTTGTGTTATGGGAGCACTGTGGCTGGTTGTGTTATGGGAGCACTGTGGCTGGTTATGTTATGGGAGCACTGCAAATTGTTCTGCTATGAGAGGACTGTGATTGTGTAATGGGAGCACTGCGGCTGGATTTGATCTGGGACACTATTACTAGTTTTGTTCTGGGGGCACTGTAGCTGGTTGTGTTATGGGAGCACTGTGGTTGATTGTGTTATGGGAGCATTATGACTGGTTGTGTTTGTGTTATGGGAGCACTGTGGCTGGTTGTGTTATGGGAGCACTGTGGTTGGTTGTGTTATGGGGCACTGTGGTTGTTTGTGTTATGGAAACACTGTGGCTGGTTGTGTTATGGGAGCACTGTGGCTGGTTGTGTTATGGGAGCACTGTGGTTGATTGTGTTATGGGAGCACTGTGGCTGGCTGTGTTATGGGAGCACTGTGGCTGGCTGTGTTATGGGAGCAATGTGGCTGGTTGTGTTATGGGAGCACTGTGGCTGATTGTGTTATGGGAGCACTGTGACTGGTTGTGTTATGGGAGCACTGTGACTGGTTGTGTTTGTGTTATGGGAGCACTGTGGCTGGTTGTGTTATGGGAGCACTGTGGTTGATTGTGTTATGGGAGCACTGTGGTTGATTGTGTTATGGGAGCACTGTGGCTGGTTGTGTTATGGGAGCACTGTGGTTGATTGTGTTATGGGAGCATTGTGACTGGTTGTGTTTGTGTTATGGGAGCATTGTGGCTGGTTGTGTTATGGGGCACTGTGGTTGATTGTGTTATGGAAACACTGTGGCTGGTTGTGTTATGGGAGCACTGTGGCTATTTGTGTTATGGGAGCACTGTGGCTGGCTGTGTTATGGGAGCAATGTGGCTGGTTGTGTTATGGGAGCACTGTGGCTGATTGTGTTATGGGAGCACTGTGGTTGATTGTGTTATGGGAGCACTGTGACTGGTTGTGTTTGTGTTATGGGAGCACTGTGGCTGGTTGTGTTATGGGAGCACTGTGGTTGATTGTGTTATGGGAGCACTGTGGCTGGTTGTGTTATGGGAGCACTGTGGCTGGTTGTGTTATGGGAGCACTGTGGCTGGTTGTGTTATGGGGCACTGTGGTTGATTGTGTTATGGAAACACTGCGGCTGGTTGTGTTATGGGAGCACTGTGGCTATTTGTGTTATGGGAGCACTGTGGTTGATTGTGTTATGGGAGCACTGTGGCTGGCTGTATTATGGGAGCAATGTGGCTGGTTGTGTTATGGGAGCACTGTGGTTGATTGTGTTATGGGAGCACTGTGGCTGGTTGTGTTATAGGAGCACTGTGGTTGATTGTGTTATGGGAGCATTGTGGCTGATTGTGTTATGGGAGCACTGTGGCTGGTTGTGTTATGGGAGCACTGTGGCTGGTTATGTTATGGGAGCACTGCAAATTGTTCTGCTATGAGAGGACTGTGATTGTGTAATGGGAGCACTGCGGCTGGATTTGATCTGGGACACTATTACTAGTTTTGTTCTGGTGACGCTGTGGTTGGTTCTGTCGCGGGATATTATTGCTTAGTCATATGAAACATCTGGTGACTTCACAAATAAAGTAGATCCCGACCACAGACTTTGGTCTTTCCGTTAACTTTCTTTTATCCAGCATTTAAAGATCTCACTGCCTTCCCAAATTATCCAGTGATCCACATGACGAGACAGCTCTTCCCGCACTGCACCCTCTCAGATTATATGACATGCTGTGATCTTTATTTCATCCTCCTCTCACATGCACTGTGCATACCCCGCAGCCTTGTACCCCATAACCTCATACCCCATAGCCTCGTTGCCTCGTACCCCCGTACTCCATAACATCGTACTACGTAGCCTCGTACCCCGTAGCCTCGTACCCTGTAACCTCATAGCCTCATACCCCATAGCCTCGTACTCTGTAACCTCGTACCCCATAACCTCGTACCCGGTAGCCTCGTACTCTGTAACCTTGTACCCCGTAGCCTCGTACCCCGTAACCTCGTACCCTGTAGCCTCATACCCCGTAGCCTCATACCTCGTAGCCTTGTACCCCATAACCTCGTACCCCGTAGCCTCCTACCCCATAGCCTCATACCCCGTGACCTCGTATCCTGTAGTCTTGTACCCCGTAGCCTCGTACACCGTAGCCTCCTACCCCATAGCCTCATACCCCGTGACCTCGTATCCTGTAGCATTGTACCCCGTAGCCTCGTACTCTGTAGCCTCCTACCCCATAGCCTCATACCTCGTGACCTCGTATCCTGTAGCCTTGTACCCCGTGACCTCGTATCCTGTAGTCTTGTACCCCGTAGCCTCGTACACCGTAGCCTCCTACCCCATAGCCTCATACCTCGTGACCTCGTACCCCGTAGCCTCATATCCCATAGCCTTGTACCCTGTAGCCTCATACCCCGTAGCCTCATATCCCGTAGCCTCGTTCTCCATAGCCTCCTACCCCATAGCCTCTGATCGGTATAATCCAGTTTACCCACATTCCAGGAGCTGAGAAATTCTTAGATTGTTTTCACAGCAAAGTACAAAAATCCTATCCATAAGTTCATAAGTTTAATTCATGTTTTAGGACCCCCCCTCCGTGACTCACAACTTCATTATAAAATTTACTAAAAACATATGACATTCATACACAGCAGAGAACTTTACCTTTGTTTCTCTGAGATTCCAAGGATTTTTGACCAAAGGGTTGTACAATGCTGCATAACAGTAGTACTCTATAACTGACACTAGATGGCGATAATGTGCCCAATAATTTTGCAATTATTCTAATACTATACTATAATACTGTAATTGTAAAGGTCATGTGAACATTAACCCCCATATTATTTAGACAATCTACATAGACAATGGAGTCACTGTGTACATACATTTTATTACTGATCCTGAGTTACCTCCTGTATTATACCTCAGAGCTGCACTCACTATTCTGCTGGTGCAGTCACTGTGTACATACATTACATTACTGATCCTGAGTTACATCCTGTATTACACTCCAGAGCTGCGCTCACTATTCTGCTGGTGGAGTCACTGTGTACATACATTACATTACTGATCCTGAGTTACATCCTGTATTATACTCCAGAGCTGCACTCACTATTCTGCTGGTGCAGTCACTGTGTACATACATTACATTACTGATCCTGAGTTACCTCCTGTATTATACCCCAGAGCTGCACTCACTATTCTGCTGGTGCAGTCAATGTGTACATACATTACATTACTGATCCTGAGTTACATCCTGTATTATACTCCAGAGCTGCACTCACTATTCTGCTGGTGCAGTCACTGTGTACATACATTACATTACTGATCCTGAGTTACATCCTGTATTATACTCCAGAGCTGCACTCACTATTCTGCTGGTGCAGTCACTGTGTACATACATTACATTACTGATCCTGTACTATACTCCAGAGCTGCACTCACTATTCTGCTGGTGCAGTCACTGTGTAAATACATTACATTACTGATCCTGAGTTACATCCTGTATTATACTCCAGAGCTGCACTCACTATTCTGCTGGTGCAGTCACTGCGTACATACATTACATTACTGATCCTGAGTTACATCCTGTATTATACTCCAGAGCTGCACTCACTATTCTGCTGGTGCAGTCACTGTGTACATACATTACATTACTGATCCTGAGTTACATCCTGTATTATACTCCAGAGCAGCACTCACTATTCTGCTGGTGCAGTCACTGTGTACATACATTACATTACTGATCCTGAGTTACATCCTGTATTATACTCCAGAGCTGCACTCACTATTCTGCTGGTGCAGTCACTGTGTACATACATTACATTACTGATCCTGAGTTACCTCCTGTATTATACTCCAGAGCTGCACTCACTATTCTGCTGGTGCAGTCTCTGTGTACATACATTACATTACTGACCCTGTACTATACTCCAGAGCTGCACTCACTATTCTGCTGGTGCAGTCACTGTGTACATACATTACATTACTGATCCTGAGTTACATCCTGTATTATACTCCAGAGCTGCACTCACTATTCTGCTGGTGCAGTCACTGTGTACATACATTACATTACTGATCCTGAGTTACATCCTGTATTATACTCCAGAGCTGCACTCACTATTCTGCTGCTCCAGCCGCTCCCTCTCTCCTCACACACATATTATACATATATACACAATAATAATTACCTACACCATGACATCTGGTCCGGTTACCAAACAAATAATAACAATATAATAAACAATAACCGACAAATTATATACAAACTAATATATACATTCTTTTTTTCTTTTTTAAATAAATAAAATAAAATAAATGCTAACTATACAAATATATACAAGACAAAACAAAACCCCCCACACTCGAGCCCACCAGTCCCTCCCCGGCACTGACCTGAGAGCTGGTCCTGCGCCTCATGCCTCAGTCCAACGTCCATAGGACAGATCAGGCAGTGCCAGTTTTTCACCCAAATACCCAGTGTCCCACAAGATGAACCCACCTCCCCCCTTTTCCCTCCACCCAACCTAACACCTACACCCAAACCCATATATACAATATATACAGAAACAAACAATACTATAACCACAACTGACAAAGCCCAAGTTCAGCGCCTGCAGCCCTACATCACTGTCTACTGATCAATAAAACAAAAATCTATGGTGTCAGCAGCAGCCCACCACCAGGAGAGGAGATGACCAGACTAGGACACACTAAAAGAAAAGCCCCTCCAGAGGAGAGCGGCCCTCCGTGTACCCAGTCTCTCATACTCCAGAGAACGCACCTTCACCAGGTCACCGAGTATGGTCCTAAACACATCGTCCACTGGGAGGATTTTCCGCTGCGTCGATACTAAGCACCGTGCGTTCCACGTGTGATACCTAACCACTGCGCTAACTAGAAATAAGGTGCAGCGGTCCCGACCACCCAGGTCCCCGAATGCTCCATAGGCCCATTCTGCATAAGAGAGACCGGCCAGCCGGGGCCAGCCAATGGAGGCGCCCACCCTGTTGTACACCTCTGTGTTAAAGGGACAACGAAGCAGGAAGCGGTCCATGCTTTCAAGCATGGTACCACAATGCTCCCGAGGACAGTTCCTGTCCTCAGAGCTCCTACACTTCAGATTGTCCCTCACACACAGTTTCCCATGGAAGCAGCGCCAAGCCAAGTCCCAAACCTTCGAGGGGATCCTGATAGAATTCAAAAGATGCAGACCCACCCCAAGATCCCGACTTGGGCAATCCCTGAGCGCCAGAGGCCTCTGAAAATGGGTCAACAGAACCCTTTTGTCAAGGAGCTTCCTTGGCAGAGTCCTGACCTCCCACATTCCCAGACCCCACCGGCGAATTACCTTCAGAACCACGGTAGCGTAAGCTGGGAGATGTCCATGCGGTGTGCGGAGATCCTTCACTTGCCCTCCTGTCTCCCATTCCTGGAAGAAAGGCTGAAACCATCCCCTACAAGAGAATACCCACGGGGGAGCCCTCTCTTTCCAGAGGTTTGCAATATTGATCTTAATGAAGGTATTCACAAGGAATACCACAGGGTTGACCATACCCAACCCTCCTAGTCTCCTCGTACGGTAAGTAACCTCCCTCTTGACCAGGTTCAGTCTATTCCCCCATAACAGTTGAAAGAACAAACTGTAGACCCGAGTCCAGAGAGGCTCTGGCAAGATGCACACACTGCCCAGATAGATCAGCAAAGGGAGCAGGTAAGTTTTGATCAGGTTTACCCTTTCCCATAGGGTCAAAGACCAACCCTTCCATTGGTTCACCTTCTGAGTGGCGATCTCTAGCCTGCTGTCCCAATTTTGTTTGGAGTAATCCCCCTGGCCAAATTCGATGCCAAGAACTTTTGCAGAGACTTTGGGTTCTGGAAGGGTGTCCGGGAGATCAAAACCAGGATCTCCTCCTCCCAGCCAGAGACTCTCACACTTA
Source organism: Phyllobates terribilis (assembly GCF_046119375.1). Lineage (NCBI taxonomy): Eukaryota > Metazoa > Chordata > Amphibia > Anura > Dendrobatidae > Phyllobates > Phyllobates terribilis. Next base: position 179,061,907 of record NW_027362770.1, read on the forward strand.
TCCCGGTTGATCTTAGACCCGGATGCCTCCAAGTAGCGATTTACCTCTGACATCAGCCATTCTGCCTCCCCATCAGAGGAAACAAAAACGGTGACGTCATCGGCATACGCCACCACTCTCAGAGTGGCTTCCGGTGCTGCCCGGTCCATCCCGATCCCAGCTAACGGTCCACGCTCCACCCTCCTAAGAAGTGGGTCAATTGAAAACGCGTACAGTAGCGGGCTCAAGGGACAACCCTGGCGAACACCACACCCAACCTCAAAAGAGCTGCCAATCCAACCGTTCACAAGCGGGAAACTCTCTGCCCCAGCGTACAAGGTCTTAAGCCAATCAACAAACCCCCCCGGCAGGCCATACCTCAGAAGGACAGACCAGAGGTACTCATGATTAACCCGATCAAACGCTTTTGCCTGGTCCAATGACAGCATGTACCCCTTCCAGTGGCCAGCCATACCCTGCTCCACCGCCTCTCGGACACAGAGTACAGCACTAATTGTACTGCGGCCCGGAACAGAGCAATGCTGGGCCCCCGAAAGGAGCTGGGGTGCAAATTTCACCAGCCGATTAAACAGCACCTTTGCCAAAACCTTCCTGTCTGCATTGAGAAGCGCTATGGGACGCCAATTCTCAATGCAAGATGGGTCCTTACCCTTTGACAAGATGATCAGGGCAGACCTCCTCATTGACTTTGGCAGAGTGCCCGAGGAAAGACACTCATTGAATACCTCAGTCAAGAGGGGAACCAAGGCGTCCTTAAAGGTCTTATAGAATTCAGATGTTAAGCCATCCGGACCGGGAGATTTCTTCAGGGCAAGCCCTTCAATCACCAACTTAACTTCCTCTTCCCTGATCATCTCTGTCAAAACGCCAAGAGAGGGGTCTACCCCTGGTTCGGGGACGGCTTCAGCCAGAAAAGCCGACATCTCATCCCAATCCAGATCCCTTTCCCCAAGAGGTGCGAGTAGAAGGATCTGACGACCTCCAGGATCCCCGATCTGGATCTTTTCAGGGACCCCGCAGTGTCAACCAGTCCTGTAACAACTTTACTATTCACTGACATCTTGCAGTTTCTGTAAGGGTCGGGCGAGCGGTACTTCCCGTAATCCCTCTCAAAATCCAAAGATGCGTGTCTATCATACTGACACCTCATTAGCAAAGATTTCACTCTGGAGATCTCCTCGCGGCTACCTCCAGTTGAAACAAGATGCTCGAGTTTCCTCCTCAGGCCCTGATACAGGCGATACCTGTCCAGGCTCCTGAGGCTCGAGAGCTGGCGGAAGAATCTCGCCACCCTTTTCTTGAACATCTCCCACCACTCTGACTTACTACTACAAAGATCCAGTAAGGGTACCTGGCTCTGAAGAAAATCCTCAAAGGACTGTCTTATCCCCGCTTCTTCCAAGAGAGACGAATTGAGCCTCCAAAAGCCTCTTCCCATCCGGGGGGTCTCTGTAACATTCAGGGAAAACAAAATCATACAGTGATCGGAGAACTCCACCTCAACAACAGATACTGCTGAAGAGACGGCTTCCTCCTTTAAATAAAACCTGTCTATCCTGGACCTACAGTTACCTCTATGATAGGTGAACCCCTCGTGGCCTGGGGTGTGCCGGATGTGGACATCCACCAGGCGAGCCTCACTAGCTATACTATTAAGGGCGACGCTATCATAAGTCAGCTTGTCTCTGGAACCTCCTCTATCCCGGGGACTCGTGACAGTGTTGAAGTCCCCTCCAAAGACGACCTGCCGACTCGTAAAAAGGTAGGGCTTGATCCTCGTAAAGAGACACTTCCGGTACCACTTAGATTGAGGACCATAAATGTTAATGAGCCGAAGCTCCTGTCCCTTCATGAGGACATCTAATATCAGGCACCTCCCCATTTCTAACTCAATAACCCGTCGACATTCTACTGGTGCGGTAAAAAGGACCGCCACTCCGCTATACGGCTCGGCCGCAAGAGACCAATAGGAGGGCCTCAGTCTCCACTCCCTCTTAGCTATAAACACCTCTGCCATATTTGGCAGCCTGGTCTCTTGCAAAAAGAAAATGTCAGCTTCAACCCGGCTGAGAAAATCAAAGGCCGCAAATCTAGCCATATTTGACTTAATGCTGGCGACATTAATGGAAGCCAGCGTCAACGGAGTGGGTACCGCCATCATTGGTGATTGAGTTAGATGGCTTTCTTCTTCCCACTCCCCTTACCCTCTGCCTCAGAGGAGGAATCCTTCCCCCTCTTTAATGACACAGAGGTGTCCATTCCCACATTTTTCCTTCTTTTCTCGTCCTCGTCTCCGGACTCTGGGCCAGTCCCTCCCCCCAAGGACCCTGCATCCCCAGGAGAAGGAGACTCGGCACCCCCTGTAAGCTCCGCTGAAGCCGGAACCTCACCCTCGGCCTCCTCCTCAGAGGAAGAGATGTTATCAAGGGCTTGGAACCGGTTAGAAAGACCAACCAGAGGGGAGTCGGTTTTACCTTCCTTAGGTACCTTGGTCAGAGCGGGAGAAGATGTTTTATCTCCCTTCTTTTTCTTCTTTTTGGTGCCGAGCTTACGCTTGTTCTCTAGCCACCGCTTATTATCCTCATCCATACTTTCATAATGGGAGGATTCTGAGGCAGAGGCGGTTTCCTCCCTGTGGATCCTCCTGACCTCCTCATCCAACTCATCATCCCTCGGGGCCTCAGCAGCAAGACTGGCATCCAGGACAGGGGCTGCCCCGGTAGTCTGGGGCTCGCCCCGCTCCCTCTCCTGTCTGCGCTTGTCTAGACGCCTCAGCTGGGCAGGCGTCTTTTTATTGCTTTTCTTCCCTGGCCCCTCGGCTCCCCCACCCCTGCTAGTCCCCTCCCCAGCAGAATCGGCCTCACGGCTTACTCCCACCGGGGTCTCGACTGCATTAGCGAAGGAGAGAGGGCAACGGCTGAATGGGTGACCTAACTCACCACACAGGTGGCACCTAATCTCCACACAAGAGGCGGCAAGATGGCCAACACCCCCACACAACGCACATTTCTGCACGGTGCAGTTTGCACTGAAGTGTGTGGGGTCGCCGCACCTGTGACAGAGCTTCGGTTGCCCCTGGTAGAAGACCAGGATACGATCCCTACCCAGGAAGGCAGACGATGGAATGTGTGCAACCGTACCACCTGAACGCTTAAGTTTCACCATAAACGTCCAGGCCCCTGACCAGATACCAAACTCGTCGCGGTTTTTCTTTGGCATCTCCACCACCTCTCCATACCGACCAAGCCACGTCATGATGTCATAGCAAGAAAGCGACTCGTTACGAGTCATCACGGTCACTTTCTTGATCTGGTTTTGGCGAGACACTGCCTGAACGGCAAAGTCTTGCCAGCCGGGCTCATTTTTTGCCAGCTCATAATTCGCCCAGAAGAGCTCAAGCCCCTCCGGCCGAACAAAGCTGACATCAAACTCAGGCGTGGAATAGGGATGTATCAAGGCGTAGATGTCAATCGCCTTGAAGCCCATCCTCAGCAGGAGCTCCACAACTTTAGACCTTGGAGGACATGCATCACTGCCCCTCCACCGAAGACGGACCACATTCCTACGCACACTGCCTGGCCCGGCTGTTGGGAGGGACCAAACTGTATCCCCCCCCTTTTTGCTCTCGGAAGGCCCCGAGGCCATGCCTCTCTATCCAGAAGGATAGATCAACCTCTCGACCCTCTACCATTAGTGATCTCTCCCCCTTCTTTAGAGCCTCCAGAAGGCGCCGTTGCAACATGCCGTCCCCAAAGCCCGGAGACAAGGAGGATGCCCTATTTGCCCCGGAGGTGACACTGGCATAACTCTGGACAGGTGTTGCCACCCCCGGGGGGGCAACCGGACCAGTGACCACATCAGCCCGAACAGCAACACCATTACCCACCTCCATCTCACCCTCCACCAAACCAGCAACCACACCACTAGACAATGAATTAGCCTCATTCACCCCCACCACCACATTCATTCCTGCTGGACCAGTAACAATGGCGGATGACATTTTGACCTCTGCATCAGGCACAAGGGGCTCAGTCACCTCCATAGAACTGGAGGCGACCTCACCCCCGGTCTTATGTGTGCCCTCCACATCATTGGTCGGTAATTTCCACTGTTTGGCATTCGGAATAATGTGCCGCTGATCTCTAGCTGCAGTTAGGCGCCGCTGATCTTTAGCATCAGGATCTTCCGGACCAGCGACGCCAACACAAAATAGCACTTTCGTGTGAGGACCGGAACGCTCAGCCCCGACAGCCCCCTCACACTGCCGTCGCTTCTCAACTAAGTGATCAGCGGCAACAGCATTCAGAGGCGCCGAGGCTACCGGAGCTGTCCCCGACACTGGGCTGCTCCCCCCTCCCACTGAGGAGCGCACCACAGCATCGTGGCCTGATGGAACGCCCGCCGCCGGGCCGCCCTCACTGTCCAGCCTCTCGGCTGATGCACCTCCTGCTGCGTCCCCGCTACTACAAGCAGAGACGGAGCTCTGCGCCTCACTACCGCGCTCTGTAATCTCCCCGCGCCTTTGCACCGGATCCACAGCAGAACCCGGGCTGGGCTGGGCAGCGGGGCTTATACAGCGAGCTGAGCCTGCCGCCGACTCAGGGGGTACAGGGAGGGGGGCATATACGTATCTTACCGCCTCCTGCAGCTTTGGCTTGGTCTTCTTTGCCTTTTTGTGGCCCCCAGGTGCCTCTTCTGGTAGATCGTCACCAAGATGGAAGTTTTGGAGGCACACTGGGGACTCCAGGAGCTTAATCTCCGCCATTAGCGCCCCTCCCTGGCCGCTGCTGTCACTGTCCACCCCAGAGCCGGCAGAACTGCGACCGGATGTCACTGTCGCCTGTCCTGCAGGGAGCTCGCTGCACGTGGCCTGCGGGTGACTTTGCAGGCTGCCAGGTGGGGCTTCCTGCTGGTCATCATCACTCTCATCATCCACCTGGCTCTCAGGCTGCAGCCCCATCTGCCTTTGCTCTCTGGTATCAGCCATTTCTCTAAAGCGGTCTTCATTTATTAGTTTTTCTTTGAAATGACCACTCTGCTCCCTGATGTCAGCTTTCCTCAGTTCCAGCAGGTGAATCTCGCTGGTCAGTCGCTTTACCTCGGCCTGGAGTTTAGCCTTGCTCTGTTTGGAGGCCCCCGCAGCTTTGGCGCTTGTGCAGCGCAGCTCCTCTCGGAGCCTCCTGATGAGCTTACTGGCATCTTCATACTCACGGAGGCGGATCATGACCCGGGAGGCATAGGTGGATACAGACTCCCGGGGTCCCTGCAGCGCCCAACCCCCATCAGGGAGGTCGGCCTCACCTCCGTGAGCACTCAGCTTTCCTCCGGAAGGAGCACCATCATGCACGCCGCTGTCAGGCTTTACCTCCATGCTGGAAGCCTTGCGGCTTCTAGGGGTCTCCACAATCCCGGGAGGAGTAGGAGCCACATTGCTGCGACTCCTGGTGCAGCGTCTCACCCCCGAGTCCTCTGATGTGCAGGCCGGTTGCTGGTTTCTTCTGCCCCCCGCCGGCCTGGTTCGGGAAGCAGAAGCCTGGGACTTGGCTCCATCACTCATCCCAGAAACCAGCTCTCCCTCCGGGAAAGAGAGACAGCAGGTCCCCAGGTGGAGAGGTGTTGGTTCTCAGAGATCAGGATCTCACAGCAGGATCTGCAGCCACCACACCAGCAATCACCACACTGACTAGCAGCTGATCAGAGCTGCACCCAGTATGCTGCTGGTGGAGTCACTGTGTACATACATTACATTACTGATCCTGAGTTACATCCTGTATTATACTCCAGAGCTGCACTCACTATTCTGCTGGAGCAGTCACTGTGTACATACATTACATTACTGATCCTGAGTTACATCCTGTATTATACTCCAGAGCTGCACTCACTATTCTGCTGGTGCAGTCACTGTGTACATATATTACATTACTGATCCTGAGTTACATCCTGTATTATACTCTAGAGCTGCACTCACTATTCTGCTGGTGCAGTCACTGTGTTCATACATTACATTACTGATCCTGAGTTACATCCTGTATTATACTCCAGAGCTGCACTCACTATTCTGCTGGTGCAGTCACTGTGTACATACATTACATTACTGATCCTGAGTTACATCCTGTATTATACTCCAGAGCTGCACTCACTATTCTGCTGGTGCAGTCACTGTGTACATACATTACATTACTGATCCTGTACTATACTCCAGAGCTGCACTCACTATTCTGCTGGTGCAGTCACTGTGTACATACATTACATTACTGATCCTGAGTTACATCCTGTATTACACTCCAGAGCTGCACTCACTATTCTGCTGGTGCAGTCACTGTGTACATACATTACATTACTGATCCTGAGTTACATCCTGTATTATACTCCAGAGCTGCACTCACTATTCTGCTGGTGCAGTCACTGTGTACATACATTACATTACTGATCCTGAGTTACTTCCTGTATTATACTCCAGAGCTGCACTCACTATTCTGCTGGTGCAGTCACTGTGTACATACATTACATTACTGATCCTGAGTTACATCCTGTATTATACTCCAGAGCTGTACTCACTATTCTGCTGGTAGAGTCACTGTGTACATACATTACATTACTGATCCGGAGTTACATCCTGTATTATACTCCAGAGCTGCACTCGCTATTCTGCTGGTGCAGTCACTGTGTACATACATTACATTACTGATCCTATACTGATCCTGAGTTACATCCTGTATTATACCCCAGAGCTGCACTCACTATTCTGCTGGTGCAGTCACTGTGTACATACATTACATTACTGATCCTGAGTTACATCCTGTATTATACTCCAGAGCTGCACTCACTATTCTGCTGGTGCAGTCACTGTGTACATACATTACATTACTGATCCTGAGTTACATCCTGTATTATACTCCAGAGCTGCACTCACTATTCTGCTGGTGCAGTCACTGTGTACATACATTACATTACTGATCCTGAGTTGCATCCTGTATTATACTCTAGAGCTGCACTCACTATTCTGCTGGTGCAGTCACTGTGTACATACATTACATTACTGATCCTGAGTTACATCCTGTATTATACTCCAGAGCTGCACTCACTATTCTGCTGGTGCAGTCACTGTGTACATACATTACATTACTGATCCTGAGTTACCTCCTGTATTATACTCCAGAGCTGCACTCACTATTCTGCTGGTGCAGTCACTGTGTACATACATTACATTACTGATCCTGAGTTACATCCTGTATTATACTCCAGAGCTGCACTCACTATTCTGCTGGTGCAGTCACTGTGTACATACATTACATTACTGATCCTGAGTTACATCCTGTATTATACCCCAGAGCTGCACTCACTATTCTGCTGGTGCAGTCACTGTGTACATACATTACATTACTGATCCTGAGTTACCTCCTGTATTATACTCCAGAGCTGCACTCACTATTCTGCTGGTGCAGTCACTGTGTACATACATTACATTACTGATCCTGAGTTACATCCTGTATTATACTCCACAGCTGCACTCACTATTCTGCTGGTGCAGTCACTGTGTACATACATTACATTACAGATCCTGAGTTACATCCTGTATTATACCCCAGAGCTGCACTCACTATTCTGCTGGTGCAGTCACTGTGTACATACATTACATTACTGATCCTGAGTTACCTCCTGTATTATACTCCAGAGCTGCACTCACTATTCTGCTGGTGCAGTCACTGTGTACATACATTACATTACTGATCCTGAGTTACATCCTGTATTATACCCCAGAGCTGCACTCACTATTCTGCTGGTGCAGTCACTGTGTACATACATTACATTACTGATCCTGAGTTACATCCTGTATTATACTCCAGAGCTGCACTCACTATTCTGCTGGTGCAATCACTGTGTACATACATTACATTACTGATCCTGAGTTACATCCTGTATTATACTCCAGAGCTGCACTCACTATTCTGCTGGTGCAGTCACTGTGTACATACATTACATTACTGATCCTGAGTTACATCCTGTATTATACTCCAGAGCTGCACTCACTATTCTGCTGGTGCAGTCACTGTGTACATACATTACATTACTGATCCTGAGTTACCTCCTGTATTTTACTCCAGAGCTGCACTCACTATTCTGCTGGTGCAGTCACTGTGTACATACATTACATTACTGATCCTGAGTTACATCCTGTATTATACTCCACAGCTGCACTCACTATTCTGCTGGTGCAGTCACTGTGTACATACATTACATTACTGATCCTGAGTTACATCCTGTATTATACTCCAGAGCTGCACTCACTATTCTGCTGGTGCAGTCACTGTGTACATACATTACATTACTGATCCTGAGTTACCTCCTGTATTATACTCCACAGCTGCACTCACTATTCTGCTGGTGCAGTCACTGTGTACATACATTACATTACTGATCCTAAGTTACATCCTGTATTATACTCCACAGCTGCACTCACTATTCTGCTGGTGCAGTCACTGTGTACATACATTACATTACTGATCCTGAGTTACATCCTGTATTATACCCCAGAGCTGCACTCACTATTCTGCTGGTGCAGTCACTGTGTACATACATTACATTACTGATCCTGAGTTACATCCTGTATTATACTCCAGAGCTGCACTCACTATTCTGCTGGTGCAATCACTCTGTACATACATTACATTACTGATCCTGAGTTACATCCTGTATTATACTCCAGAGCTGCACTCACTATTCTGCTGGTGCAGTCACTGTGTACATACATTACATTACTGATCCTGAGTTACATCCTGTATTATACTCCAGAGCTGTACTCACTATTCTGCTGGTGCAGTCACTGTGTACATACATTACATTACTGATCCTGAGTTACCTCCTGTATTATACCCCAGAGCTGCACTCACTATTCTGCTGGTGCAGTCACTGTGTACATACATTACATTACTGATCCTGAGTTACATCCTGTATTATACTCCAGAGCTGCACTCACTATTCTGCTGGTGCAGTCACTGTGTACATACATTACATTACTGATCCTGTATTATACCCCAGAGCTGCACTCACTATTCTGCTGGTGCAGTCACTGTGTACATACATTACATTACTGATCCTGAGTTACATCCTGTATTATACTCCAGAGCTGCACTCACTATTCTGCTGGTGCAGTCACTGTGTACATACATTACATTACTGATCCTGAGTTACATCCTGTATTATACTCCAGAGCTGTACTCACTATTCTGCTGGTGGAGTCACTGTGTACATACATTACATTACTGATCCGGAGTTACATCCTGTATTATACTCCAGAGCTGCACTCGCTATTCTGCTGGTGCAGTCACTGTGTACATACATTACATTACTGATCCTATACTGATCCTGAGTTACATCCTGTATTATACCCCAGAGCTGCACTCACTATTCTGCTGGTGCAGTCACTGTGTACATACATTACATTACTGATCCGGAGTTACATTGTGTATTATACTGCAGAGCTGCACTCACTATTCTGCTGGTGCAGTCACTGTGTACATACATTACATTACTGATCCTATACTGATCCTGAGTTACATCCTGTATTATACCCCAGAGCTGCACTCACTTTTCTGCTGGTGCAGTCACTGTGTACATAGATTACATTACTGATCCTGAGTTACATCCTGTATTATACTCCAGAGCTGCACTCACTATTCTGCTGGGGCAGTCACTGTGTACATACATTACATTACTGATCCTGAGTTACATCCTGTATTATACTCCAGAGCTCCACTCACTATTCTGCTGGTGCAGTCACTGTGTACATACATTACATTACTGAACCTGAGTTACCTCCTGTATTATACTCCAGAGCTGCACTCACTATTCTGCTGGTGCAGTCACTGTGTACATACATTACATTACTGATCCTGAATTACATCCTGTATTACACTCCAGAGCTGCACTCACTATTCTGCTGGTGCAGTCACTGTGTACATACATTACATTACTGATCCTGAGTTACATCCTGTATTATACTCCAGAGCTGCACTCACTATTCTGCTGGTGCAGTCACTGTGTACATACATTACATTACTGATCCTGAGTTACATCCTGTATTATACTCCAGAGCTGCACTCACTATTCTGCTGGTGCAGTCACTGTGTACATACATTACATTACTGATCCTGAGTTACATCCTGTATTATACTCTAGAGCTGCACTCACTATTCTGCTGGTGCAGTCACTATGTACATACATTACATTACTGATCCTGAGTTACATCCTGTATTATACTCCAGAGCTGCACTCACTATTCTGCTGGTGCAGTCACTGTGTACATACATTACATTACTGATAATGAGTTACCTCCTGTATTATACTCCAGAGCTGCACTCACTATTCTGCTGGTGCAGTCACTGTGTACATACATTACATTACTGATCCTGAGTTACATCTTGTATTATACTCCACAGCTGCACTCACTATTCTGCTGGTGCAGTCACTGTGTACATACATTACATTACTGATCCTGAGTTACATCCTGTATTATACTCCAGAGCTGCACTCACTATTCTGCTGGTGCAGTCACTGTGTACATACATTACATTACTGCTCCTGAGTTACATCCTGTATTATACTCCAGAGCTGCACTCACTATTCTGCTGGTGCAGTCACTGTGTACATACATTACATTACTGATCCTGTGTTACCTCCTGTATTATACTCCAGAGCTGCACTCACTATTCTGCTGGTGCTGTCACTGTGTACATACATTACATTACTGATCCTGAGTTACATCCTGTATTATACTCCACAGCTGCACTCACTATTCTGCTGGTGCAGTCACTGTGTACATACATTACATTACTGATTGTGAGTTACATCCTGTATTATACCCCAGAGCTGCACTCACTATTCTGCTGGTGCAGTCACTGTGTACATACATTACATTACTGATCCTGAGTTACATCCTGTATTATACTCCAGAGCTGCACTCACTATTCTGCTGGTGCAGTCACTGTGTACATACATTACATTACTGATCCTGAGTTACCTCCTGTATTATACTCCAGAGCTGCACTCACTATTCTGCTGGTGCAGTCACTGTGTACATACATTACATTACTGATCCTGAGTAACATCCTGTATTATACTCCACAGCTGCACTCACTATTCTGCTGATGCAGTCACTGTGTACATACATTACATTACTGATCCTGAGTTACATCCTGTATTATACTCCACAGCTGCACTCACTATTCTGCTGGTGCAATCACTGTGTACATACATTACATTACTGATCCTGAGTTACATCCTGTGTTATACCCCAGAGCTGCACTCACTATTCTGCTGGTGCAGTCACTGTGTACATACATTACATTACTGATCCTGAGTTACCTCCTGTATTATACTCCAGAGCTGCACTCACTATTCTGCTGGTGCAATCACTGTGTACATACATTACATTACTGATCCTGAGTTACATCCTGTGTTATACCCCAGAGATCCACTCACTATTCTGCTGGTGCAGTCACTGTGTTCATACATTACATTACTGATCCTGAGTTACATCCTGTATTATACTCCAGAGCTGCACTCACTATTCTGCTGGTGCAGTCACTGTGTACATACATTACATTACTGATCCTGAGTTACATCCTGTATTATACTCCAGAGCTGCACTCACTATTCTGCTGGTGCAGTCACTGTGTACATACATTACATTACTGATCCTGTACTATACTCCAGAGCTGCACTCACTATTCTGCTGGTGCAGTCACTGTGTACATACATTACATTACTGATCCTGAGTTACATCCTGTATTACACTCCAGAGCTGCACTCACTATTCTGCTGGTGCAGTCACTGTGTACATACATTACATTACTGATCCTGAGTTACATCCTGTATTATACTCCAGAGCTGCACTCACTATTCTGCTGGTGCAGTCACTGTGTACATACATTACATTACTGATCCTGAGTTACTTCCTGTATTATACTCCAGAGCTGCACTCACTATTCTGCTGGTGCAGTCACTGTGTACATACATTACATTACTGATCCTGAGTTACATCCTGTATTATACTCCAGAGCTGTACTCACTATTCTGCTGGTGGAGTCACTGTGTACATACATTACATTACTGATCCGGAGTTACATCCTGTATTATACTCCAGAGCTGCACTCGCTATTCTGCTGGTGCAGTCACTGTGTACATACATTACATTACTGATCCTATACTGATCCTGAGTTACATCCTGTATTATACCCCAGAGCTGCACTCACTATTCTGCTGGTGCAGTCACTGTGTACATACATTACATTACTGATCCTGAGTTACATCCTGTATTATACTCTAGAGCTGCACTCACTATTCTGCTGGTGCAGTCACTGTGTACATACATTACATTACTGATCCTGAGTTACATCCTGTATTATACTCCAGAGCTCCACTCACTATTCTGCTGGTGCAGTCACTGTGTACATGCATTACATTACTGATCCTGAGTTACCTCCTGTATTATACTCCAGAGCTGCACTCACTATTCTGCTGGTGCAGTCACTGTGTACATACATTACATTACTGATCCTGAGTTACATGCTGTATTACACTCCAGAGCTGCACTCACTATTCTGCTGGTGCAGTCACTGTGTACATACATTACATTACTGATCCTGAGTTACATCCTGTATTATACTCCAGAGCTGCACTCACTATTCTGCTGGTGCAGTCACTGTGTACATACATTACATTACTGATCCTGAGTTACATCCTGTATTAACTCCAGAGCTGCACTCACTATTCTGCTGGTGCAGTCACTGTGTACATACATTACTGATCCTGAGTTACATCCTGTATTATACTCCAGAGCTGCACTCACTATTCTGCTGGTGCAGTCACTGTGTACATACATTACATTACTGATCCTGAGTTACCTCCTGTATTATACTCCAGAGCTGCACTCACTATTCTGCTGGTGCAGTCACTGTGTACATACATTACATTACTGATCCTGAGTTACATCCTGTATTATACTCCACTGCTGCACTCACTATTCTGCTGGTGCAGTCACTGTGTACATACATTACATTACTGATCCTGAGTTACATCCTGTATTATACTCCAGAGCTGCACTCACTATTCTGCTGGTGCAGTCACTGTGTACATACATTACATTACTGATCCTGAGTTACATCCTGTATTATACTCCAGAGCTGCACTCACTATTCTGCTGGTGCAGTCACTGTGTACATACATTACATTACTGATCCTGAGTTACCTCCTGTATTATACTCCAGAGCTGCACTCACTATTCTGCTGGTGCAGTCACTGTGTACATACATTACATTACTGATCCTGAGTTACATCCTGTATTATACTCCACAGCTGCACTCACTATTCTGCTGGTGCAGTCACTGTGTACATACATTACATTACAGATCCTGAGTTACATCTTGTATTATACCCCAGAGCTGCACTCACTATTCTGCTGGTGCAGTCACTGTGTACATACATTACATTACTGATCCTGAGTTACATCCTGTATTATACTCCAGAGCTGCACTCACTATTCTGCTGGTGCAGTCACTGTGTACATACATTACATTACTGATCCTGAGTTACCTCCTGTATTATACTCCAGAGCTGCACTCACTATTCTGCTGGTGCAGTCACTGTGTACATACATTACATTACTGATCCTGAGTTACATCCTGTATTATACCCCAGAGCTGCACTCACTATTCTGCTGGTGCAGTCACTGTGTACATACATTACATTACTGATCCTGAGTTACATCCTGTATTATACTCCAGAGCTGCACTCACTATTCTGCTGGTGCAATCACTGTGTACATACATTACATTACTGATCCTGAGTTACATCCTGTATTATACTCCAGAGCTGCACTCACTATTCTGCTGGTGCAGTCACTGTGTACATACATTACATTACTGATCCTGAGTTACATCCTGTATTATACTCCAGAGCTGCACTCACTATTCTGCTGGTGCAGTCACTGTGTACATACATTACATTACTGATCCTGAGTTACCTCCTGTATTATACTCCAGAGCTGCACTCACTGTTCTGCTGCTGCAGTCACTGTGTACATACATTACATTACTGATCCTGAGTTACCTCCAGTATTATACTCCAGAGCTGCACTCACTATTCTGCTGCTGCAGTCACTGTGTACATACATTACATTACTGATCCTGAGTTACATCCTGTATTTTACTCCAGAGCTGCACTCACTATTCTGCTGGTGCAGTCACTGTGTACATACATTACATTACTGATCCTGAGTTACATCCTGTATTATACTCCAGAGCTGCACTCACTATTCTGCTGGTGCAGTTACTGTATACATACATTACATTACTGATCCTGAGTTACATCCTGTATTATACTCCAGAGCTGCACTCACTATTCTGCTGGTGCAGTCACTGTGTACATACATTACATTACTGATCCTGAGTTACCTCCTGTATTATACTCCAGAGCTGCACTCACTATTCTGCTGGTGCAGTCACTGTGTACATACATTACATTACTGATCCTGAGTTACATCCTGTATTATACCCCAGAGCTGCACTCACTATTCTGCTGGTGCAGTCACTGTGTACATACATTACATTACTGATCCTGAGTTACATCCTGTATTATACTCCAGAGCTGCACTCACTATTCTGCTGGTGCAATCACTGTGTACATACATTACATTACTGATCCTGAGTTACATCCTGTATTATACTCCAGAGCTGCACTCACTATTCTGCTGGTGCAGTCACTGTGTACATACATTACATTACTGATCCTGAGTTACATCCTGTATTATACTCCAGAGCTGCATTCACTATTCTGCTGGTGCAGTCACTGTGTACATACATTACATTACTGATCCTGAGTTACATCCTGTATTATACTCCAGAGCTGCACTCACTATTCTGCTGGTGCAGTCACTGTGTACATACATTACATTACTGATCCTGAGTTACATCCTGTATTATACTCCAGAGCTGCACTCACTATTCTGCTGGTGCAGTCACTGTGTACATACATTACATTACTGATCCTGAGTTACCTCCTGTATTATACTCCACAGCTGCACTCACTATTCTGCTGGTGCAGTCACTGTGTACATACATTACATTACTGATCCTGAGTTACATCCTGTATTATACTCCACAGCTGCACTCACTATTCTGCTGGTGCAGTCACTGTGTACATACATTACATTACTGATCCTGAGTTACATCCTGTATTATACCCCAGAGCTGCACTCACTATTCTGCTGGTGCAGTCACTGTGTACATACATTACATTACTGATCCTGAGTTACATCCTGTATTATACTCCAGAGCTGCACTCACTATTCTGCTGGTGCAATCACTCTGTACATACATTACATTACTGATCCTGAGTTACATCCTGTATTATACTCCAGAGCTGCACTCACTATTCTGCTGGTGCAGTCACTGTGTACATACATTACATTACTGATCCTGAGTTACATCCTGTATTATACTCCAGAGCTGTACTCACTATTCTGCTGGTGCAGTCACTGTGTACATACATTACATTACTGATCCTGAGTTACCTCCTGTATTATACCCCAGAGCTGCACTCACTATTCTGCTGGTGCAGTCACTGTGTACATACATTACATTACTGATCCTGAGTTACATCCTGTATTATACTCCAGAGCTGCACTCACTATTCTGCTGGTGCAGTCACTGTGTACATACATTACATTACTGATCCTGTATTATACCCCAGAGCTGCACTCACTATTCTGCTGGTGCAGTCACTGTGTACATACATTACATTACTGATCCTGAGTTACATCCTGTATTATACTCCAGAGCTCCACTCACTATTCTGCTGGTGCAGTCACTGTGTACATACATTACATTACTGATCCGGAGTTACATCCTGTATTATACTCCAGAGCTGCACTCGCTATTCTGCTGGTGCAGTCACTGTGTACATACATTACATTACTGATCCTGAGTTACATCCTGTATTATACTGCAGAGCTGCACTCACTATTCTGCTGGTTCAGTCACTGTGTACATACATTACATTACTGATCCTATACTGATCCTGAGTTACATCCTGTATTATACCCCAGAGCTGCACTCACTATTCTGCTGGTGCAGTCACTGTGTACATACATTACATTACTGATCCGGAGTTACATCCTGTATTATACTGCAGAGCTGCACTCACTATTCTGCTGGTGCAGTCACTGTGTACATACATTACATTACTGATCCTATACTGATCCTGAGTTACATCCTGTATTATACCCCAGAGCTGCACTCACTATTCTGCTGGTGCAGTCACTGTGTACATAGATTACATTACTGATCCTGAGTTACATCCTGTATTATACTCCAGAGCTGCACTCACTATTCTGCTGGTGCAGTCACTGTGTACATACATTACATTACTGATCCTGAGTTACATCCTGTATTATACTCCAGAGCTGCACTCACTATTCTGCTGGTGCAGTCACTGTGTACATACATTACATTACTGATCCTGAGTTACATCCTGTATTATACTCTAGAGCTGCACTCACTATTCTGCTGGTGCAGTCACTATGTACATACATTACATTACTGATCTAGAGTTACATCCTGTATTATACTCCAGAGCTGCACTCACTATTCTGCTGGTGCAGTCACTGTGTACATACATTACATTACTGATCCTGAATTACATCCTGTATTACACTCCAGACCTGCACTCACTATTCTGCTGGTGCAGTCACTGTGTACATACATTACATTACTGATCCTGAGTTACATCCTGTATTATACTCCAGAGCTGCACTCACTATTCTGCTGGTGCAGTCACTGTGTACATACATTACATTACTGATCCTGAGTTACCTCCTGTATTATACTCCAGAGCTGCACTCACTATTCTGCTGGTGCAGTCACTGTGTACATACATTACATTACTGATCCTGAGTTACATCTTGTATTATACTCCACAGCTGCACTCACTATTCTGCTGGTGCAGTCACTGTGTACATACATTACATTACTGATCCTGAGTTACATCCTGTATTATACTCCAGAGCTGCACTCACTATTCTGCTGGTGCAGTCACTGTGTACATACATTACATTACTGATCCTGAGTTACCTCCTGTATTATACTCCAGAGCTGCACTCACTATTCTGCTGGTGCAGTCACTGTGTACATACATTACATTACTGATCCTGAGTTACATCTTGTATTATACTCCACAGCTGCACTCACTATTCTGCTGGTGCAGTCACTGTGTACATACATTACATTACTGATCCTGAGTTACATCCTGTATTATACTCCAGAGCTGCACTCACTATTCTGCTGGTGCAGTCACTGTGTACATACATTACATTACTGATCCTGAGTTACATCTTGTATTATACTCCACAGCTGCACTCACTATTCTGCTGGTGCAGTCTCTGTGTACATACATTACATTACTGATCCTGAGTTACATCCTGTATTATACTCCAGAGCTGCACTCACTATTCTGCTGGTGCAGTCACTGTGTACATACATTACATTACTGATCCTGTGTTACTTCCTGTATTATACTCCAGAGCTGCACTCACTATTCTGCTGGTGCAGTCACTGTGTACATACATTACATTACTGATCCTGAGTTACATCCTGTATTATACTCCACAGCTGAACTCACTATTCTGCTGGTGCAGTCACTGTGTACATACATTACATTACTGATCCTGAGTTACATCCTGTATTATACCCCAGAGCTGCACTCACTATTCTGCTGGTGCAGTCACTGTGTACATACATTACATTACTGATCCTGAGTTACATCCTGTATTATACTCCAGAGCTGCACTCACTATTCTGCTGGTGCAGTCACTGTGTACATACATTACATTACTGATCCTGAGTTACCTCCTGTATTATACTCCAGAGCTGCACTCACTATTCTGCTGGTGCAGTCACTGTGTACATACATTACATTACTGATCCTGAGTTACATCCTGTATTATACTCCACAGCTGCACTCACTATTCTGCTGGTGCAGTCACTGTGTACATACATTACATTACTGATCCTGAGTTACATCCTGTATTATACTCCACAGCTGCACTCACTATTCTGCTGGTGCAATCACTGTGTACATACATTACATTACTGATCCTGAGTTACATCCTGTATTATACCCCAGAGCTGCACTCACTATTCTGCTGGTGCAGTCACTGTGTACATACATGACATTACTGATCCTGAGTTACATCCTGTATTATACTCCAGAGCTGCACTCACTATTCTGCTGGTGCAATCACTGTGTACATACATTACATTACTGATCCTGAGTTACATCCTGTATTATACTCCAGAGCTGCACTCACTATTCTGCTGGTGCAGTCACTGTGTACATACATTACATTACTGATCCTGAGTTACATCCTGTATTATACTCCAGAGCTGCACTCACTATTCTGCTGGTGCAGTCACTGTGTACATACATTACATTACTGATCCTGAGTTACCTCCTGTATTTTACTCCAGAGCTGCACTCACTATTCTGCTGGTGCAGTCACTGTGTACATACATTACATTACTGATCCTGAGTTACATCCTGTATTATACTCCACAGCTGCACTCACTATTCTGCTGGTGCAGTCACTGTGTACATACATTACATTACTGATCCTGAGTTACATCCTGTATTATACCCCAGAGCTGCACTCACTATTCTGCTGGTGCAGTCACTGTGTACATACATTACATTACTGATCCTGAGTTACATCCTGTATTATACCCCAGAGCTGCACTCACTATTCTGCTGGTGCAGTCACTGTGTACATACATTACATTACTGATCCTGAGTCACCTCCTGTATTATACTCCACAGCTGTACTCACTATTCTGCTGGTGAAGCCACTGTGTACATACATTACATTACTGATCCTGAGTTACATCCTGTATTATACTCCACAGCTGCACTCACTATTCTGCTGGTGCAGTCACTGTGTACATACATTACATTACTGATCCTGAGTTACATCCTGTATTATACCCCAGAGCTGCACTCACTATTCTGCTGGTGCAGTCACTGTGTACATACATTACATTACTGATCCTGAGTTACATCCTGTATTATACTCCAGAGCTGCACTCACTATTCTGCTGGTGCAATCACTCTGTACATACATTACATTACTGATCCTGAGTTACATCCTGTATTATACTCCAGAGCTGCACTCACTATTCTGCTGGTGCAGTCACTGTGTACATACATTACATTACTGATCCTGAGTTACATCCTGTATTATACTCCAGAGCTGTACTCACTATTCTGCTGGTGCAGTCACTGTGTACATACATTACATTACTGATCCTGAGTTACCTCCTGTATTATACCCCAGAGCTGCACTCACTATTCTGCTGGTGCAGTCACTGTGTACATACATTACATTACTGATCCTGAGTTACATCCTGTATTATACTCCAGAGCTGCACTCACTATTCTGCTGGTGCAGTCACTGTGTACATACATTACATTACTGATCCTGTATTATACCCCAGAGCTGCACTCACTATTCTGCTGGTGCAGTCACTGTGTACATACATTACATTACTGATCCTGAGTTACATCCTGTATTATACTCCAGAGCTGCACTCACTATTCTGCTGGTGCAATCACTCTGTACATACATTACATTACTGATCCTGAGTTACATCCTGTATTATACTCCAGAGCTGCACTCACTATTCTGCTGGTGCAGTCACTGTGTACATACATTACATTACTGATCCTGAGTTACATCCTGTATTATACTCCAGAGCTGTACTCACTATTCTGCTGGTGCAGTCACTGTGTACATACATTACATTACTGATCCTGAGTTACCTCCTGTATTATACCCCAGAGCTGCACTCACTATTCTGCTGGTGCAGTCACTGTGTACATACATTACATTACTGATCCTGAGTTACATCCTGTATTATACTCCAGAGCTGCACTCACTATTCTGCTGGTGCAGTCACTGTGTACATACATTACATTACTGATCCTGTATTATACCCCAGAGCTGCACTCACTATTCTGCTGGTGCAGTCACTGTGTACATACATTACATTACTGATCCTGAGTTACATCCTGTATTATACTCCAGAGCTGCACTCACTATTCTGCTGGTGCAGTCACTGTGTACATACATTACATTACTGATCCTGTATTATACCCCAGAGCTGCACTCACTATTCTGCTGGTGCAGTCACTGTGTATATACATTACATTACTGATCCTGAGTTACATCCTGTATTATACTCCAGAGCTCCACTCACTATTCTGCTGGTGCAGTCACTGTGTACATACATTACATTACTGATCCTGAGTTACATCCTGTATTATACTCCAGAGCTGTTCTCACTATTCTGCTGGTGGAGTCACTGTGTACATACATTACATTACTGATCCGGAGTTACATCCTGTATTATACTCCAGAGCTGCACTCGCTATTCTGCTGGTGCAGTCACTGTGTACATACATTACATTACTGATCCTATACTGATCCTGAGTTACATCCTGTATTATACCCCAGAGCTGCACTCACTATTCTGCTGGTGCAGTCACTGTGTACATACATTACATTACTGATCCGGAGTTACATCCTGTATTATACTGCAGAGCTGCACTCACTATTCTGCTGGTGCAGTCACTGTGTACATACATTACATTACTGATCCTATACTGATCCTGAGTTACATCCTGTATTATACCCCAGAGCTGCACTCACTATTCTGCTGGTGCAGTCACTGTGTACAAAGATTACATTACTGATCCTGAGTTACATCCTGTATTATACTCCAGAGCTCCACTCACTATTCTGCTGGTGCAGTCACTGTGTACATACATTACATTACTGATCCTGAGTTACCTCCTGTATTATACTCCAGAGCTGCACTCACTATTCTGCTGGTGCAGTCACTGTGTACATACATTACATTACTGATCCTGAATTACATCCTGTATTACACTCCAGAGCTGCACTCACTATTCTGCTGGTGCAGTCACTGTGTACATACATTACATTACTGATCCTGAGTTACATCCTGTATTACACTCCAGAGCTGCACTCACTATTCTGCTGGTGCAGTCACTGTGTACATACATTACATTACTGATCCTGAGTTACATCCTGTATTATACTCCAGAGCTGCACTCACTATTCTGCTGGTGCAGTCACTGTGTACATACATTACATTACTGATCCTGAGTTACATCCTGTATTATACTCTAGAGCTGCACTCACTATTCTGCTGGTGCAGTCACTATGTGCATACATTACATTACTGATCCTGAGTTACATCCTGTATTATACTCCAGAGCTGCACTCACTATTCTGCTGGTGCAGTCACTGTGTACATACATTACATTACTGATCCTGAGTTACCTCCTGTATTATACTCCAGAGCTGCACTCACTATTCTGCTGGTGCAGTCACTGTGTACATACATTACATTACTGATCCTGAGTTACATCTTGTATTATACTCCACAGCTGCACTCACTATTCTGCTGGTGCAGTCACTGTGTACATACATTACATTACTGATCCTGAGTTACATCCTGTATTATACTCCAGAGCTGCACTCACTATTCTGCTGGTGCAGTCACTGTGTACATACATTACATTACTGATCCTGAGTTACATCCTGTATTATACTCCAGAGCTGCACTCACTATTCTGCTGGTGCAGTCACTGTGTACATACATTACATTACTGATCCTGTGTTACCTCCTGTATTATACTCCAGAGCTGCACTCACTATTCTGCTGGTGCAGTCACTGTGTACATACATTACATTACTGATCCTGAGTTACATCCTGTATTATACTCCACAGCTGCACTCACTATTCTGCTGGTGCAGTCACTGTGTACATACATTACATTACTGATCCTGAGTTACATCCTGTATTATACCCCAGTGCTGCACTCACTATTCTGCTGGTGCAGTCACTGTGTACATACATTACATTACTGATCCTGAGTTACATCCTGTATTATACTCCAGAGCTGCACTCACTATTCTGCGGGAGCAGTCACTGTGTACATACATTACATTACTGATCCTGAGTTATATCCTGTATTATACTCCAGAGCTGCATTCACTATTCTGCTGGTGCAGTCACTGTGTACATACATTACATTACTGATCCTGAGTTACCTCCTGTATTATACTCCAGAGCTGCACTCACTATTCTGCTGGTGCAGTCACTGTGTACATACATTACATTACTGATCCTGAGTTACATCCTGTATTATACTCCACAGCTGCACTCACTATTCTGCTGGTGCAGTCACTGTGTACATACATTACATTACTGATCCTGAGTTACATCCTGTATTATACTCCACAGCTGCACTCACTATTCTGCTGGTGCAATCACTGTGTACATACATTACATTACTGATCCTGAGTTACATCCTGTGTTATACCCCAGAGCTGCACTCACTATTCTGCTGGTGCAGTCACTGTGTACATACATTACATTACTGATCCTGAGTTACATCCTGTATTATACTCCAGAGCTGCACTCACTATTCTGCTGGTGCAGTCACTGTGTACATACATTACATTACTGATCCTGAGTTACATCCTGTATTATACTCCAGAGCTGCACTCACTATTCTGCTGGTGCAGTCACTGTGTACATACATTACATTACTGATCCTGAGTTACATCCTGTATTATACTCCAGAGCTGCACTCACTATTCTGCTGGTGCAGTCACTATGTACATACATTACATTACTGATCCTGAGTTACATCCTGTATTATACTCCAGAGCTGCACTCACTATTCTGCTGGTGCAGTCACTGTGTACATACATTACATTACTGATCCTGAGTTACCTCCTGTATTATACTCCAGAGCTGCACTCACTATTCTGCTGGTGCAGTCACTGTGTACATACATTACATTACTGATCCTGAGTTACATCTTGTATTATACTCCACAGCTGCACTCACTATTCTGCTGGTGCAGTCACTGTGTACATACATTACATTACTGATCCTGAGTTACATCCTGTATTATACTCCAGAGCTGCACTCACTATTCTGCTGGTGCAGTCACTGTGTACATACATTACATTACTGATCCTGAGTTACATCCTGTATTATACTCCAGAGCTGCACTCACTATTCTGCTGGTGCAGTCACTGTGTACATACATTACATTACTGATCCTGTGTTACCTCCTGTATTATACTCCAGAGCTGCACTCACTATTCTGCTGGTGCAGTCACTGTGTACATACATTACATTACTGATCCTGAGTTACATCCTGTATTATACTCCACAGCTGCACTCACTATTCTGCTGGTGCAGTCACTGTGTACATACATTACATTACTGATCCTGAGTTACATCCTGTATTATACCCCAGAGCTGCACTCACTATTCTGCTGGTGCAGTCACTGTGTACATACATTACATTACTGATCCTGAGTTACATCCTGTATTATACTCCAGAGCTGCACTCACTATTCTGCTGGTGCAGTCACTGTGTACATACATTACATTACTGATCCTGAGTTACCTCCTGTATTATACTCCACAGCTGCACTCACTATTCTGCTGGTGCAGTCACTGTGTACATACATTACATTACTGATCCTGAGTTACATCCTGTATTATACTCCACAGCTGCACTCACTATTCTGCTGGTGCAGTCACTGTGTACATACATTACATTACTGATCCTGAGTTACATCCTGAATTATACCCCAGAGCTGCACTCACTATTCTGCTGGTGCAGTCACTGTACATACATTACATTACTGATCCTGAGTTACATCCTGTATTATACTCCAGAGCTGTACTCACTATTCTGCTGGTGCAATCACTGTGTACATACATTACATTACTGATCCTGAGTTACATCCTGTGTTATACCCCAGAGCTGCACTCACTATTCTGCTGGTGCAGTCACTGTGTACATACATTACATTACTGATCCTGAGTTACATCCTGTATTATACTCCAGAGCTGCACTCACTATTCTGCTGGTGCAGTCACTGTGTACATACATTACATTACTGATCCTGAGTTACATCCTGTATTATACCGCAGAGCTGCACTCACTATTCTGCTGGTGCAGTCACTGTGTACATACATTACATTACTGATCCTGAGTTACATCCTGTATTATACTCCAGAGCTGCACTCACTATTCTGCTGGTGCAGTCACTGTGTACATAGATTACATTACTGATCCTGAGTTACATCCTGTATTATACTCCAGAGCTGCACTCACTATTCTGCTGGTGCTGTCACTGTGTACATACATTACATTACTGATCCTGAGTTACATCCTGTATTATACCCCAGAGCTGCACTCACTATTCTGCTGGTGCAGTCACTGTGTACATACATTACATTACTGATCCTGAGTTACATCCTGTATTATACTCCAGAGCTGCACTCACTATTCTGCTGGTGCAGTCACTGTGTACATACATTACATTACTGATCCTGAGTTACCTCCTGTATTATACTCCAGAGCTGCACTCACTATTCTGCTGGTGCAGTCACTGTGTACATACATTACATTACTGATCCTGAGTTACATCCTGTATTATACTCCACAGCTGCACTCACTATTCTGCTGGTGCAGTCACTGTGTACATACATTACATTACTGATCCTGAGTTACATCCTGTATTATACCCCAGAGCTGCACTCACTATTCTGCTGGTGCAGTCACTGTACATACATTACATTACTGATCCTGAGTTACATCCTGTATTATACTCCAGAGCTGTACTCACTATTCTGCTGGTGCAATCACTGTGTACATACATTACATTACTGATCCTGAGTTACATCCTGTGTTATACCCCAGAGCTGCACTCACTATTCTGCTGGTGCAGTCACTGTGTACATACATTACATTACTGATCCTGAGTTACATCCTGTATTATACTCCAGAGCTGCACTCACTATTCTGCTGGTGCAGTCACTGTGTACATACATTACATTACTGATCCTGAGTTACATCCTGCATTATACCGCAGAGCTGCACTCACTATTCTGCTGGTGCAGTCACTGTGTACATACATTACATTACTGATCCTGAGTTACATCCTGTATTATACTCCAGAGCTGCACTCACTATTCTGCTGGTGCAGTCACTGTGTACATACATTACATTACTGATCCTGAGTTACATCCTGTATTATACTCCAGAGCTGCACTCACTATTCTGCTGGTGCAGTCACTGTGTACATACATTACATTACTGATCCTGAGTTACATCCTGTATTATACTCCAGAGCTGCACTCACTATTCTGCTGGTGCAGTCACTGTGTACATACATTACATTACTGATCCTGTATTATACCCCAGAGCTGCACTCACTATTCTGCTGGTGCAGTCACTGTGTACATACATTACATTACTGATCCTGAGTTACATCCTGTATTATACTCCAGAGCTGCACTCACTATTCTGCTGGTGCAGTCACTGTGTACATACATTACATTACTGATCCTGTATTATACCCCAGAGCTGCACTCACTATTCTGCTGGTGCAGTCACTGTGTATATACATTACATTACTGATCCTGAGTTACATCCTGTATTATACTCCAGAGCTCCACTCACTATTCTGCTGGTGCAGTCACTGTGTACATACATTACATTACTGATCCTGAGTTACATCCTGTATTATACTCCAGAGCTGTTCTCACTATTCTGCTGGTGGAGTCACTGTGTACATACATTACATTACTGATCCGGAGTTACATCCTGTATTATACTCCAGAGCTGCACTCGCTATTCTGCTGGTGCAGTCACTGTGTACATACATTACATTACTGATCCTATACTGATCCTGAGTTACATCCTGTATTATACCCCAGAGCTGCACTCACTATTCTGCTGGTGCAGTCACTGTGTACATACATTACATTACTGATCCGGAGTTACATCCTGTATTATACTGCAGAGCTGCACTCACTATTCTGCTGGTGCAGTCACTGTGTACATACATTACATTACTGATCCTATACTGATCCTGAGTTACATCCTGTATTATACCCCAGAGCTGCACTCACTATTCTGCTGGTGCAGTCACTGTGTACATAGATTACATTACTGATCCTGAGTTACATCCTGTATTATACTCCAGAGCTCCACTCACTATTCTGCTGGTGCAGTCACTGTGTACATACATTACATTACTGATCCTGAGTTACCTCCTGTATTATACTCCAGAGCTGCACTCACTATTCTGCTGGTGCAGTCACTGTGTACATACATTACATTACTGATCCTGAATTACATCCTGTATTACACTCCAGAGCTGCACTCACTATTCTGCTGGTGCAGTCACTGTGTACATACATTACATTACTGATCCTGAGTTACATCCTGTATTACACTCCAGAGCTGCACTCACTATTCTGCTGGTGCAGTCACTGTGTACATACATTACATTACTGATCCTGAGTTACATCCTGTATTATACTCCAGAGCTGCACTCACTATTCTGCTGGTGCAGTCACTGTGTACATACATTACATTACTGATCCTGAGTTACATCCTGTATTATACTCTAGAGCTGCACTCACTATTCTGCTGGTGCAGTCACTATGTGCATACATTACATTACTGATCCTGAGTTACATCCTGTATTATACTCCAGAGCTGCACTCACTATTCTGCTGGTGCAGTCACTGTGTACATACATTACATTACTGATCCTGAGTTACCTCCTGTATTATACTCCAGAGCTGCACTCACTATTCTGCTGGTGCAGTCACTGTGTACATACATTACATTACTGATCCTGAGTTACATCTTGTATTATACTCCACAGCTGCACTCACTATTCTGCTGGTGCAGTCACTGTGTACATACATTACATTACTGATCCTGAGTTACATCCTGTATTATACTCCAGAGCTGCACTCACTATTCTGCTGGTGCAGTCACTGTGTACATACATTACATTACTGATCCTGAGTTACATCCTGTATTATACTCCAGAGCTGCACTCACTATTCTGCTGGTGCAGTCACTGTGTACATACATTACATTACTGATCCTGTGTTACCTCCTGTATTATACTCCAGAGCTGCACTCACTATTCTGCTGGTGCAGTCACTGTGTACATACATTACATTACTGATCCTGAGTTACATCCTGTATTATACTCCACAGCTGCACTCACTATTCTGCTGGTGCAGTCACTGTGTACATACATTACATTACTGATCCTGAGTTACATCCTGTATTATACCCCAGTGCTGCACTCACTATTCTGCTGGTGCAGTCACTGTGTACATACATTACATTACTG
Organism: Phyllobates terribilis; assembly: GCF_046119375.1. Lineage (NCBI taxonomy): Eukaryota > Metazoa > Chordata > Amphibia > Anura > Dendrobatidae > Phyllobates > Phyllobates terribilis. Next base: position 179,089,238 of record NW_027362770.1, read on the forward strand.
ATCCTGAGTTACATCCTGTATTATACTCCAGAGCTGCACTCACTATTCTGCGGGAGCAGTCACTGTGTACATACATTACATTACTGATCCTGAGTTATATCCTGTATTATACTCCAGAGCTGCATTCACTATTCTGCTGGTGCAGTCACTGTGTACATACATTACATTACTGATCCTGAGTTACCTCCTGTATTATACTCCAGAGCTGCACTCACTATTCTGCTGGTGCAGTCACTGTGTACATACATTACATTACTGATCCTGAGTTACATCCTGTATTATACTCCACAGCTGCACTCACTATTCTGCTGGTGCAGTCACTGTGTACATACATTACATTACTGATCCTGAGTTACATCCTGTATTATACTCCACAGCTGCACTCACTATTCTGCTGGTGCAATCACTGTGTACATACATTACATTACTGATCCTGAGTTACATCCTGTGTTATACCCCAGAGCTGCACTCACTATTCTGCTGGTGCAGTCACTGTGTACATACATTACATTACTGATCCTGAGTTACATCCTGTATTATACTCCAGAGCTGCACTCACTATTCTGCTGGTGCAGTCACTGTGTACATACATTACATTACTGATCCTGAGTTACATCCTGTATTATACTCCAGAGCTGCACTCACTATTCTGCTGGTGCAGTCACTGTGTACATACATTACATTACTGATCCTGAGTTACATCCTGTATTATACTCCAGAGCTGCACTCACTATTCTGCTGGTGCAGTCACTATGTACATACATTACATTACTGATCCTGAGTTACATCCTGTATTATACTCCAGAGCTGCACTCACTATTCTGCTGGTGCAGTCACTGTGTACATACATTACATTACTGATCCTGAGTTACCTCCTGTATTATACTCCAGAGCTGCACTCACTATTCTGCTGGTGCAGTCACTGTGTACATACATTACATTACTGATCCTGAGTTACATCTTGTATTATACTCCACAGCTGCACTCACTATTCTGCTGGTGCAGTCACTGTGTACATACATTACATTACTGATCCTGAGTTACATCCTGTATTATACTCCAGAGCTGCACTCACTATTCTGCTGGTGCAGTCACTGTGTACATACATTACATTACTGATCCTGAGTTACATCCTGTATTATACTCCAGAGCTGCACTCACTATTCTGCTGGTGCAGTCACTGTGTACATACATTACATTACTGATCCTGTGTTACCTCCTGTATTATACTCCAGAGCTGCACTCACTATTCTGCTGGTGCAGTCACTGTGTACATACATTACATTACTGATCCTGAGTTACATCCTGTATTATACTCCACAGCTGCACTCACTATTCTGCTGGTGCAGTCACTGTGTACATACATTACATTACTGATCCTGAGTTACATCCTGTATTATACCCCAGAGCTGCACTCACTATTCTGCTGGTGCAGTCACTGTGTACATACATTACATTACTGATCCTGAGTTACATCCTGTATTATACTCCAGAGCTGCACTCACTATTCTGCTGGTGCAGTCACTGTGTACATACATTACATTACTGATCCTGAGTTACCTCCTGTATTATACTCCAGAGCTGCACTCACTATTCTGCTGGTGCAGTCACTGTGTACATACATTACATTACTGATCCTGAGTTACATCCTGTATTATACTCCACAGCTGCACTCACTATTCTGCTGGTGCAGTCACTGTGTACATACATTACATTACTGATCCTGAGTTACATCCTGTATTATACCCCAGAGCTGCACTCACTATTCTGCTGGTGCAGTCACTGTACATACATTACATTACTGATCCTGAGTTACATCCTGTATTATACTCCAGAGCTGTACTCACTATTCTGCTGGTGCAATCACTGTGTACATACATTACATTACTGATCCTGAGTTACATCCTGTGTTATACCCCAGAGCTGCACTCACTATTCTGCTGGTGCAGTCACTGTGTACATACATTACATTACTGATCCTGAGTTACATCCTGTATTATACTCCAGAGCTGCACTCACTATTCTGCTGGTGCAGTCACTGTGTACATACATTACATTACTGATCCTGAGTTACATCCTGTATTATACCGCAGAGCTGCACTCACTATTCTGCTGGTGCAGTCACTGTGTACATACATTACATTACTGATCCTGAGTTACATCCTGTATTATACTCCAGAGCTGCACTCACTATTCTGCTGGTGCAGTCACTGTGTACATACATTACATTACTGATCCTGAGTTACATCCTGTATTATACTCCAGAGCTGCACTCACTATTCTGCTGGTGCTGTCACTGTGTACATACATTACATTACTGATCCTGAGTTACATCCTGTATTATACCCCAGAGCTGCACTCACTATTCTGCTGGTGCAGTCACTGTGTACATACATTACATTACTGATCCTGAGTTACATCCTGTATTATACTCCAGAGCTGCACTCACTATTCTGCTGGTGCAGTCACTGTGTACATACATTACATTACTGATCCTGAGTTACCTCCTGTATTATACTCCAGAGCTGCACTCACTATTCTGCTGGTGCAGTCACTGTGTACATACATTACATTACTGATCCTGAGTTACATCCTGTATTATACTCCACAGCTGCACTCACTATTCTGCTGGTGCAGTCACTGTGTACATACATTACATTACTGATCCTGAGTTACATCCTGTATTATACCCCAGAGCTGCACTCACTATTCTGCTGGTGCAGTCACTGTACATACATTACATTACTGATCCTGAGTTACATCCTGTATTATACTCCAGAGCTGTACTCACTATTCTGCTGGTGCAATCACTGTGTACATACATTACATTACTGATCCTGAGTTACATCCTGTGTTATACCCCAGAGCTGCACTCACTATTCTGCTGGTGCAGTCACTGTGTACATACATTACATTACTGATCCTGAGTTACATCCTGTATTATACTCCAGAGCTGCACTCACTATTCTGCTGGTGCAGTCACTGTGTACATACATTACATTACTGATCCTGAGTTACATCCTGCATTATACCGCAGAGCTGCACTCACTATTCTGCTGGTGCAGTCACTGTGTACATACATTACATTACTGATCCTGAGTTACATCCTGTATTATACTCCAGAGCTGCACTCACTATTCTGCTGGTGCAGTCACTGTGTACATACATTACATTACTGATCCTGAGTTACATCCTGTATTATACTCCAGAGCTGCACTCACTATTCTGCTGGTGCAGTCACTGTGTACATACATTACATTACTGATCCTGAGTTACATCCTGTATTATACTCCAGAGCTGCATGTGGGCAAGGTACTTGTCTCTTACACCTTATCACTTTACATGAAGATGGGGGTCCTTCCTGGGTGTGTGGACTTCGTCTATGGGGGTCCTACGCACTCACAGGCTGCATGTTACCGTTGTCTTGGGTTGACCAGGACCAGATGTTGAGCAGCTCAATAAGGGAGACCACCAGTCAAAAATGAACTTTTTACTGAACGATAACTTGGTGGGAATTACACTGCTCAAAAAAATAAAGGGAACACTCCAATAACACATCCTAGATGTGAATGAATGAAATCTTCTCATTGAATACTTTGTTCTGTATAAAGCTGAATGTGCTGACAACAAAATCACACAAAAATCATCAATGGAAATCACATTTATTAACCAATGGAGGCCTGGATTTGGAGTCACCCCCAAAATTAAAGTGGAAAAACTACAGGCTGATCAAACTTTGATGTAATGTCCTTAAAACAAGTCAAAATGAGTCTCAGTATTGTGTGTGGCCTCCACGTGTCTGTATGACCTCCCTACAACACAACGCCTGGGCATGCTCCTGATGAGGCTCAGTATTGTGTGTGGCCTCCACGTGCCTGTATGACCTCCCTACAACGCCTGGGCATGCTCCTGATGAGGCTGAGTATTGTGTGTGGCCTCCACGTGCCTGTGTGACCTCCCTACAACGCCTGGGCATGCTCCTGATGAGGCTGAGTATTGTGTGTGGCCTCCACGTGGCTGTATGACCTCCCAACAATGCCTGGGCATGCTCCTGATGAGGCTGAGTATTGTGTGTGGCCTCCACGTGCCGGTATGACCTCCCTACAACGCCTGGGCATGCTCCTGATGAGGCTCAGTATTGTGTGTGGCCTCCACGTGCCGGTATGACCTCCCTACAACGCCTGGGCATGCTCCTGATGAGGCTCAGTATTGTGTGTGGCCTCTACGTGCCTGTATGACCTCCCTACAACGCCTGGGCATGCTCCTGATGAGTCTCAGTATTGTGTGTGGCCTCCACTTGTCTGTATGACCTCCCTACAACGCCTGGGCATGCTCCTGATGAGGTTGCGGATGGTCTCCTGTGGGATCTCCTCCCAGACCTGGACTAAAGCATCCGCCAACTCCTGGACAGTCTGTGGTGCAACGTGACGTTGGTGGATGGAGCGAGACATGATGTCCCAGATGTGCTCAATCGGATTCAGGTCTGGGGAACGGGTGGCCAGTCCATAGCTTCAATGCCTTCATCTTACAGGAACTGCTGACACACTCCAGCCACATGAGGTCTGGCATTGTCCTGCATTAGGAAGAACCCAGGGCCAACCGCACCAGCATATGGTCTTACAAGGGGTCTGAGGATCTCATCTCGGTACCTAATGGCAGTCAGGCTACCTCTGGCGAGCACATGGAGGGCTGTGCGGCCCTCCAAAGAAATGCCACCCCACACCATTACTGACCCACTGCCAAACCGGTCATGCTGAAGGATGTTGCAGGCAGCAGATCGCTCTCCACGGCGTCTCCAGACTCTGTCACGTCTGTCACATGTGCTCAGTGTGAACCTGCTTTCATCTGTGAAGAGCACAGGGCGCCAGTGGCAACTTTGCCAATCCTGGTGTTCTGTGGCAAATGCCAAGCGTCCTGCACGATGTTGGGCTGTGAGCACAACCCCCATCTGTGGACATCGGGCCCTCATACCACCCTCATGGAGTCGGTTTCTAACCGTTTGTGCAGACACATGCACATTTGTGGCCTGCTGGAGGTCATTTTGCAGGGCTCTGGCAGTGCTCCTCCTGTTCTTCCTTGCACAAAGGCGGAGGTAGCGGTCCTGCTGCTGGGTTGTTGCCCTCCTACGGCCTCCTCCACGTCTCCTGGTGTACTGGCCTGTCTCCTGGTAGCGCCTCCAGCCTCTGGACACTACGCTGACAGACAGCAAACCTTCTTGCCACAGCTCACATTGATGTACCATCCTGGATGAGCTGCACTACCTGAGCAACTTCTGTGGGTTGTAGAGTCCGTCTCATGCTACCACGAGTGTGAAAGCACAACCAACATTCAAAAGTGACCAAAACATCAGCCAGAAGTCATTGGTACTGAGATGTGGTCTGTGGTCCCCACCTGCAGAACCACTCCTTTATTGAGGGTGTCTTGATAATTGACAATAATTTCTATCTATTGTCTATTCCATTTGCACAACAGCATGTGAAATTGATTGTCAATCAGTGTTGCTTCCTAAGTGGACCGTTTGATTTCACAGAAGTTTGATTTATTTGGAGTTATATTCTGTTGTTTAAGTGTTCCTTTTATTTTTTTGAGCAGTGTATTTACAGGAGATAGAGGGCACACAACTTGATGAACGTTTCTTTCACAATACGGAGCTTTTTCACATACAGGCTCCGTTTCTTTCTCTTCACTCACTTGGTCTCTATCTCCACTGTTTCACCTTCCTTCCTCACAACCCAGTAGTACAGTCCAGTTAGTAAGAGTCCTATTCTCAACTCGATTTTTCACATCTTCTTTCTCCTCAAGGGAAATAGTTTGTCAGTATGGCCGGTACTTATCTTCCCTGTGACTGATGCTCTGGAATTCCCTCTCGGGGCATTCTCTTCATAACATGTTGTACAAGTTCTCTGTCCTCTCCTGGCCTGTTACCTTTTTTGAGTTATATACTCCACTGCTAGGTGTTCTGACCCAGAACCCGCCTCCGGTTCACCACCCTGTTTTTCTGTTATTTTTTCTTCCTCTTTAGTCCGGATCACGCTATCCACTGCCTCAGTCTCCTCTCTCTACAGGACATCCATGTCATGCGGCACTGCTTACAGTAGAGACCTTAGGTCTGCTTCTCTCGCACACTGGGCCCTATCTGAGGTCCTGACAGGAACACATGTCGCAATTCACATTATACACCATAACAATTCTCATGTCTTCAAGGAGGAACGTGGGCAGTATGTATATCTCCTTACACATATACACATTGCAGAAACAGGTGTACCCTAAACAGCAAGTGTGTATATGTGGAACCAAGGTAGCTTTTCAGTAAAAGATCACAATGAGGAGTCCATCACATACTGCACCCCAACATGGACATTACACTGTCTCTGCAGAATATGTAGGAGCTAAATGAGCAACAGGAAATAAAAATTGGCTGGGAGCAGAGGCGTAACCACTGTGGTTGCAAAGGTGGGGACCCGAGCGGGTGAGCTGTGCGCCAACGCCTGCAGAAACTTAAACTTCACGTGTGCACTCAGACGCACATCCAGTTGTTGTATTGAGGTGCACAAACCCATCGGGTCCATGCACGGCAATTCATGCTGCCGGCCAATCAGGGGCCAGAAGCTGACGTCGGCGTGCAAGTGACCGGGAGGGCATGGCAGTGACGTTGTTTGAGTATAATTGTTTTTTTGTCTGTGCATTAAAGAACAGCAGCAGAATGGGGTACATAAGCCAGGATGGGGTATATATATACCATGATGGGGCCCAGGAAAAGGGATGTATGCCAGGATAATGGCCATGTTGCCAGGATAAGGGACATGTTACCAGGATGGGGCCCAGGAAAAGTGACATATTATCAGCATTGGGGGGTAAATATCAGGATGGGGCCCAGGTTGAAGGATATATATACCAGGACGGGGGATACAGTCATTCCCGAAAATTTGTCACAGAAAATTATTGCACTTACACATGTTTTGTTACACATGTTTATTTCCTTTGTGTGTACTGGAACAACACAAAAAAATAGAAAAAAAGGCAAATTGGACATAAATTCACACAAAACCCCAAAAAAGAGACAAACAAAATTGTTGCCATCTTTCCAAAATTGAGGGTAAACAACTTGGTTTCAACTATGTGATGCTCGTTCAAACTCACCTGTGGCAAGTAACAGGTGTGGGCAATATGAAAATGGCACCTGAAACCAGATAAAAAGGGGAGAAGTTGACTCAATCTTTGCATTGTGTGTCTGTGTGTGCCACATTAAGCATGGAGAACAGAAAGAGGAGAAGAGAACTGTCTGAGGACTTGAGAACCAAAATTATTGAAAAATGGTCAACAATCTCAAGGTTACAAGTCCATCTCCAGAGATCATGATGTTCCTTTGTCCACAGTGCACAACATAACCAAGTTGTTTACAACCCACGGCACTGTAGCTAATCTCCCTGGACGTGGACGCAGAGAATAATTGATGAAAGGTTGCAACGTAGGATATTCCGGATGGTGGAACGGCAGCCTCAATCAAGTTCCAAAGAAATTCAAGCTGTCCTGCAGGCTCAGGGCACAATTACAGACACAGAGACATAAAAAAGCTAGACTGCAGTTTGCCAAAATGTACGTGAGTACCGTATTTTTCGGACTATAAGACGCACTTTTTTTCCTCCAAAATGGTTGTGGCGGAGGAGTGGGGCACAGGAGGCAGCAGCCGCCTGCCACAGCCTACACTGTCCCTGCTGCTAAACAAAATGAATATTCACTGTTGCCCACGCCCATAGGCATGGGGAGCACTGAATATTCATTCTCCTTAATAGCGGCTCACATGGGCGTGGGGAGGGGGTGAATATTCATGCCCTTTAACAGCGGGCACACGCGATCGCCTGGCAGCAGCAGGAGCCGCGCTGCAGCTACGCTGTGTGCCAGCTATTAAGGAGCATGAAGTCACTGCTCCCCACGCACACAGTTCCGGCGTGGGGAGCAGTGACTTCTGGCAGCTGATCTCTTCTTGTGAGCCGCGCATGGCAGTGACGTCATGCGCGGCTCACATGTAGAGATCAGTGCGGGAAGACCGGATGCAGCGCTGGAGGAGAGAGAAGAAATTGAGCAGGAGTGTTTATTTTTTTATGTTCAGCGTGATGGGGATTAGGGGGACCATGCATCCTAGGATAAGGATGAGGGGGCCATACATACCAGGGTAAGGATGAGGGGGCCATACATTCCAGGGTAAGGATGAGGGGTGCCATGCATACCAGGATAAGGATGAGGGGGCCATGCATACCAGGATAAGGATGAAGGGTGCCATGCATACCAGGATAATGATGAAGGGTGCCATGCATACCAGGATAAGGATGAGGGGTTCCATGCATATCAGGATAAGGATGAGGGGTGCCATGCATGCCAGGATAAGGATGAGGGGTTCCATGCATACCAGGATAGGGATGAGGGGTGCCATGCATACCAGTACAGGGATGAGGGGTGCCATGCATATGTAGCACCCTGAGGATTCGGCTGCTACAGGGGTATTGCACCTCAACCCAGAGGTGTGATATTCCACTCCCGGGTAAGGATGGAGTGTGGAACTGAGCTCGGTAGGCTGCATGCACTACACACATCCCATTTCCGAGGAGCAGACCGACGGTACTCCCACTTAGAAATGTGCAGGTACGACCGAGTCTGTTCCTGGCTGGAGTGGGAGGGGGGTGGTACATCCCAAGTAGTGTAGGGGCAGATAGGGGGAGCAGCCTGGGTAAAGATAGGAGCTCATTGGGTGCTGGTCACCTGAGCTCACACATAGAGGGTGTATATAAGGTGGGCACCAACTAAGAACAGGGTCAGTTGCAGAGAGAAAGTCAGCGAGCAGAGGAGAAGAGAGACCCAGAGTGAGAGAGGAGAAAGAGAGACCCAGAGGGGGAAACAGAAGAGAGGACTCTAAGAACCCAAATTAAATCCCCGGGTGAAGAGTCGGCATCAGGGTACCGGAACCCAAGCTGGTGGGGGCAAAAACACACCCCAGCCAGAGACCGGAGGCCGTGGGCAGCGTCTGCCACGGCCACCCACCACATCCACCACGAAGGCATACCACGTGGAGGGTCAGGGAACCCAAGGCCAAGGGTCTCCCAACAGAAGGCCCGAGGGAGCTGGACCTGGGTGGATCAATAGTGGGGACGGCCAGAGAAAGGACAGAAGGAGAGCTCAGGGTCATGCTCCGGACTTATTTGGGGGTTGGCTGGATCCAGAACCTGGTGGACGCAGCACGGCTCGGGAGGTCACTCGAAGCTGGAGTGACCGGAACATCAGCAGTGAGTAAACATCCTAAACTGCATAACCCGACTCTGTCTCTGATTGCCGTCTACACTGCATCACCACAACCCCCATCCTCTGCACCTGATCCCCCTGAGGCTATACCCCACCCGTTGGGGGTTATACCATCAAAAGCTGCACCTACACCATCAGCCTCAGCGGACCCTGCTGCAGCGGCGGCCATAGTGACCGCAATACAACGGGTGGCGTAGTCGACATTAAGAACTTATTAACATCTGTAGGACTGCCACATACAACTGAGTTTGACACCCTGGGCACGGACCGGGTCACAGCCACTCGGAAGACTACAACTCCCATCTGATCCGGCTCCGGATATTCCCCCTAAAGAATATGGCCCAGGGGGCGCGTCAACTTTGGCGTAGTCGGCAGGATTACGTGCCCACAACCACCGGGTACTGCGTGCCTGAAGAAAAGTGCAAGTTTACCTCAAAAAGAAGTCTCCCGCCGGTTCCGGAGGGTCCCCGCCATCGGACTCCATCACAGGTCGATTCCCGCCGGTTGTCCGCCATTAACAGCGTTTTCCCGCCATCTGCAGAGTTTCCCGCCACTGGGAAGCGGTTCCCGCCATTTCCAAAGGTTTCCCGCCTTGTCAGAGCGGACGCCATTATGGGCGTGCCAGAGGGTGGCAAGAGGCCACCTCCCATCGTGGGCCAGGACCGAAAATGGCGCCAAAAGTGGAAACCGCCCCCACCAACAGAGACTGTGATGCTAGAGGTGTCTGTCAGCGTGAAAGAACCGCCCCTGGAGCTGACAATCACCAAGTGGCCCCGGGACCGCCCTCGAAGGGGGAGGAGACGAAAGGAGAGAACAAAGATGGGTGCCGCCTGGAGCAGTCTAGAGCGAGCGCACCCGGAGGCAAGAAGCCTGGAGAAGAGTAGCGGAGGAGCTTACCCGGAGATGGCGAGAAAGCAGAGCAGCACCGGCCCGCTGGCCAGGAGCCTGCTAGAGACAGAGGAAGGAGAGCAGAGCAGCACCGGCCCGCTGGCCAGGAGCCTGCTGGAAGAAGAGCAGAGCAGCACCGACCCGTTGGTCAGGAGCCTGCTGGAAACCACGACCCCACTAGGCCTAGTGGAGGTCCTCGCACAGCTCCCCCGAGACCGGGAGTGTGCACAGACTGCCCTGGAGGGCCTCGCACGGAGGATGGCCCGGGTACAGCGAGAGACATTGGCGGAGTGGAGCCGAGAGATGGCCCAGCAAACCAAGACCCGGAGCACGCCAGCCAAGATGAGGAGACAGACCGCCTCTGAGGATGGCGCGGGAGGACCCAAGGCCGGAGACGGCGCCGAGAAGGGAGCCGAACGCATGGAGGCAGGTAAAGGGGACGTCTATACCCCAAACCGGGAAGCCGCTTACCTGCCCCAGCTCCCCGTCGCAGAGCCCGAAAGTCCCCCTGCTGTGCCCGAAAACGCCATGTCACCGCCGCAGACTAGGCCTCAAACGGGAGCCGCGACCCCTGTGACGCCATGCGCAACGACCCCGAGCGTGGCAAAACAGGAAGCAACAGCAGCCTGGTCGCAGGGCCTAGAATTCCCGGGCGTCGCATCACCAACAGCGCCCCCTACCTCCGCGGAGCCTCCGGCCTGGCCGCAAGGCCAGGTAGCCCAGGGCGCCGCCGTCCTAACGGTGCCCTTCACCTTCCAGGTGCCCCAGGCCTGGCCGCAAGGCCTGGGCAACCCGGGCGCCACCACCACCGCGCCCGCGCCCGTAAAACCAAGGGTGCCGCGTCTGGGAGAGGACTTGTTTGCCCAGCACACGTGGCCGGACGGGCAGCCTTTCATCTGGCCCCAGGAATATTATGGACTGGAGCACCAGAGGAGGGTTGGGGCCATGTGTGCACCCCTGATTCCGGCTCCGAAGCCCGTGATAAGGATCTCGCCCCCGCTTGAAGAGACCCAATTTGAGTGGGACCCCACCGGAGAAGATCTAATGGGGTTCACTCAAGAAACCCGGGCAGCTGCAGCGGAGCGTGCTGAGTGCTGCCGACAGCAGCTCGAGGAGTTTGCGAGGGAGCGGAGAGAGAGGCGGGTCCGGGAACAACAGGCCCAAATAAGGAGCGCCGAGCAGAAGAGCCGGACCGGGAGGGACCCCCGTGCAGCGCACAGTCCCCGCACCACCGGGACTGTAATCAAGTTCAACATGCAGCACGGGTGGGGCTTCATCCGAGACCACAACACCCCCGGCGACGTCTTTGTCACGCGCAGAGACGTGGAGTCCCATCTGCCGGAGGGGCACAGAGGTCGTGACCTTTACATCGGGGACGAGGTCACCTTTACCCGGCACAAGTGTGCCAAAGGACCTTACGCCCTCCATGTGCATCGCCTGACAGAGGAGGAGCTGCGATGTGAGGAGGAAGAGCAAGAGGACCCGGACGGGTCTGAAGCTAAGATCCCCAAAGAAAGAGCAGGAGGAAGACGTCGTTAAGTACAGCGGAGCAGGTGCTGTAAATAGTTACCCGACCGGGGTACAAAGAAACTGTTACTGTTGCTAATATAGTCCCCGTTGGGACCAGCATGTGTGAACTGTTCACCCGTTTACCCTTAATCCCACAGGCTGAGGACTGTGAGCGGTCATTCCTTTCCCATTACCTGGCCAAGGACTGAGAGCGGCCACACTGTCCCTTGTACATAGTTGCGCTTCCTAAAGCGCCCCCTACTGGTTTTACTGTAAAACCACCTTAAGGAAAGGAACTGTCGCACTTTGCCCGGTCAACAGTTGCCCAGTGACCGGAGGAGGAGCAAGAGACGACGAGAATGTTTATTATAAAAAGTTTTATTGATGCTGCTAATTTATATGATGTTTTATATGTTTTATATGTTTATGCAAAAATTTGTATGTTTTTGGTGTTATGTCTTACAGCCCGAGGACGTGCTGTGATTTACCAGGGGGGAATGTAGCACCCTGAGGATTCGGCTGCTACAGGGGTATTGCACCTCAACCCAGAGGTGTGATATTCCACTCCCGGGTAAGGATGGAGTGTGGAACTGAGCTCGGTAGGCTGCATGCACTACACACATCCCATTTCCGAGGAGCAGACCGACGGTACTCCCACTTAGAAATGTGCAGGTACGACCGAGTCTGTTCCTGGCTGGAGTGGGAGGGGGGTGGTACATCCCAAGTAGTGTAGGGGCAGATAGGGGGAGCAGCCTGGGTAAAGATAGGAGCTCATTGGGTGCTGGTCACCTGAGCTCACACATAGAGGGTGTATATAAGGTGGGCACCAACTAAGAACAGGGTCAGTTGCAGAGAGAAAGTCAGCGAGCAGAGGAGAAGAGAGACCCAGAGTGAGAGAGGAGAAAGAGAGACCCAGAGGGGGAAACAGAAGAGAGGACTCTAAGAACCCAAATTAAATCCCCGGGTGAAGAGTCGGCATCAGGGTACCGGAACCCAAGCTGGTGGGGGCAAAAACACACCCCAGCCAGAGACCGGAGGCCGTGGGCAGCGTCTGCCACGGCCACCCACCACATCCACCACGAAGGCATACCACGTGGAGGGTCAGGGAACCCAAGGCCAAGGGTCTCCCAACAGAAGGCCCGAGGGAGCTGGACCTGGGTGGATCAATAGTGGGGACGGCCAGAGAAAGGACAGAAGGAGAGCTCAGGGTCACGCTCCGGACTTATTTGGGGGTTGGCTGGATCCAGAACCTGGTGGACGCAGCACGGCTCGGGAGGTCACTCGAAGCTGGAGTGACCGGAACATCAGCAGTGAGTAAACATCCTAAACTGCATAACCCGACTCTGTCTCTGATTGCCGTCTACACTGCATCACCACAACCCCCATCCTCTGCACCTGATCCCCCTGAGGCTATACCCCACCCGTTGGGGGTTATACCATCAAAAGCTGCACCTACACCATCAGCCTCAGCGGACCCTGCTGCAGCGGCGGCCATAGTGACCGCAATACAACGGGTGGCGTAGTCGACATTAAGAACTTATTAACATCTGTAGGACTGCCACATACAACTGAGTTTGACACCCTGGGCACGGACCGGGTCACAGCCACTCGGAAGACTACAACTCCCATCTGATCCGGCTCCGGATATTCCCCCTAAAGAATATGGCCCAGGGGGCGCGTCACATACCAGGATATGGATGAGGGGTGCCATGTATACCAGGATGGAGGGGTGCCATGGATATCAGGATGGGGATGGGAGCTACGTATAATAGGAAGGGGGTGTATATCTACCAGGATGGGGGACATTATCAGAATTGGGGGACATTACCCCTATTTCAGTGTCAGCAGCAGACCCGCTCCCCCTTAACAGAGCATCGTGACCACATTTTTTGCTTACATTTTTTTTTCTATTTTCCTCCTCTAAAACCTAGGTGCGTCTTATGGTCCGGTGTGTCTTATAGTCCGAAAAATACGGTAAGTCCTTCTGGGAAAGTGTATTGTGGACAGATGAGACTAAGATAGAGCTTTTTGGCAAAGCATATGATTCTACTGTTTACTGAAAACGGAATGAAGCATTCAAAGAAAAGAACACACTACCTACAGTCAGATATGGTGAAGGTTCAAAGATGTTTTGGGGTTGTTTTGCTGCCTCTGGCACTGGGTGCCTTGCCTGTGTGCCAGGCATCATGAAATCTGAATATTACCACAGGACTTTGGATCGCAATGTAGGGTCCAGTGCCAGAAAGCTGGGTTTGCTTCCTAGGTCATGGGTCTTCCAGCAGGACAATGATCCCAAACATACTTCAAGAAGTCCCCAGAAATGTAAGAAACAAAGCGCTGGAGAGTTCTGAAGTGGCAGCAATAACTTCCGGATATAAATCCCATTGATCACCTGTGGAGAGATCTTAAAATTGCTGTTGGGACAAGACGCCTTCCAATAAGAGACCTGGAGCAGTTTGTAAGAAGAAGAGTCCAAGATTCCAGCTGAGAAGTGTAAGAACCTTGTTGATGGTTCTAGGAAGCAATTGATTGCAGTAATTTATTCCAAGGGGTGTGTAACCAAATATTAAGTTGAGGCTACCAACAATTATGTTCGGCCCATTTTTGGGGTTTGGTGTGAATTTATGTCCAATTTGTCTTTTTCTCTGATTTTTTTTGTGTTGTTTCAATACACACAAAGGAAATAAACATGTGTATAACATAACGTGTATAACTGCAATAATTTTTTGACAGAAATATTTAATTTTCTGGAAAAATTTCACAATTTCAAGGGTGCCAACACTTTCGGCCATGACTGTATATATACCAGGATGTGTGATATATAAATCAGGATGGGGCGGACTAGGTCCAAATCATGTGTGGCACCCCAGGGGTCTGGTTTCCACAGTAATGTAATGTTATGTCTGAGAGCAGGTGGGAGGTCCTTTGGTCAGGGATCCTGTGCATGCCACACCTCCTGCCCAGTCTTGGGAGGGGAAGAACTTCCCCTATATATCCCGGGGCTGAAGCAGGGTTAGTCAGTCAAGGAGAGTAGAGACAAGAAACAGTCATAGGAAGAAACAGCAGAAGCTCAGTGGGAGCAATACTACTACGAGTCAGGGGCTGGCAGCTGCAGAGCTCGCCCTGACTGAGAAGCTTTTTTACCGGACCCGGCGTCCGAGGCTGTGGGGACTAACTCTTACCCAGCAGCAGAAGCCGACCGGCAGGGGATTTCAGGTCCTCAGGCCCAGAAACCCGAAGGCACGGTCACACGCGTGGGACCAGCACCGCCATCGTGGAGCGGAAGCCATTAGAAGGCCCCGAGTCACCGGCCATACGGGTGAGCACCACACGGTACACTCAGGGACGTGGGCTACTTATATCCGCTTCTAGCAAGGTAGCCAGAAGAGTACAGTCAGTTTGGGAGGCCTACAACTCCGCCTGGCCAGGGGAGATCCCATCTGCTCAAGGACTGACCAGGCCCCGTTCGCTAGCAAGTACTCCGGGAGGGTCTATCGTTGTTACCAGTAAAGACCCTGAATTACACCGCACCGTCTCTGAGTGGTTCCTGCTACCCCCATCTTCCACGTCGGCTGCCCTGAGGCCATACCCCTCCCGTTGGGGGTTATACTATCACGCTGCACAATTCTACACCGGCCTCAGCGGTCTGCCCTGCAGCGGCAGCTCCATAGCTGCAAATCAACGGGTGGCGTAGTCGACACTCAAATAACATCTATCAAGACTGCCACACACTGAGTTTGACTCCCTGGGCACGGACCGGGTCCCCGCCACTCGGAGACTACAACCCTCATCTGATCCGGTTCCGGGTAAGCCCCGTGCGCGAGACGCTGCGCGACACAGCAGGCCCAGGGGCGCGTCACATGCATCGGGGCCCATCGGATTCTAGTTACGCCACTGACTGGAAGAATTCCTAAGAATCGGATGATCCAGGTTTATCTGTATAATACCCTGAATACTAACCTCATGGAAATTGAATTAATCATAATTATTTTTGTTGTAGACACGTTCCATAACCTGGGAATTAGGAGAGATAATTGTGTTTCTACTCATCACACCCAAACGGGAAAGTCATCTGTTTCATCTATCCCATCGGCTGTGTAATTACACACAGGGTGGAGACAAGTCGGAGAACATTTCGTGTTTTACTTGGCTGCTCGTGATAGAAGGGAACACTATGTAACACAACAGTACCAGCCACAATGACTGCTTTGCATCAGCTTATCCTGTGCTCACTAGAGATCAGCAAATCATTTGAAATTCAAATTCACCCAAAAATTCAATTCAAATTTTTGAATTCAATGCTAATTGAAAGTATTCCAAAGCTTCCAACTGCTCTGAAAACACAAGTGTGACACTACTCTTTTTCTCCTTCTTCTCCGCTGTGCTGTCACACACCATCTATACAGTTTATTAAGTGTTGTATGGCTTTCGCTCCCTATCTCTTTTGGATAAACTGTGAACTGCGACGTCCTCTGACTATCCAGATTCGCTGCACAAACTGAATTGCAAATTGTTGAAAATTCGCCAGGTTTAGCGAGTTTTTAAAAATTCAACACAAATTCTATTTGCATTGAATCGATTCGCTCATTTATAGTGCCTACCGTTACTTACTGACATTGCTTATGGCAGAATAGAAACATATTGGTCCCTCCCCAAAATCCATTTAAGAAGAACCCAAAATGAAGTGGGTATAAGTTAGAGTTTAGATAAATCTCAACCTATGACAGCTGAAATAAATCTCAACTCTTTTCGACCTGTGACAGCCCAGAATTTGTGGGGATCGTTATTGACTGTGACCATGTGAATGGATATCCCTATTTATTTGATAAGTAGCATCCATGTTAATTATTTCAGAGACCGTAACCAAAGTCTGCTCTGGAATCATTTACATAGATACAGGGAATGGACACAACTTTAAGTTTGACGGTGGCCATCTGCTAATTTTCAAAAATATGCACATGTTGATGTTCACTGATCCATAGCAAAGGGTAAAAAAATGTGGCATGTACCCAGACCCACTAACACTGCCGGTAAGGGAAAACAATATATGGATTGCATATAAAACAGCTCTACCCCAAAAATGAGCAGAGTAGTACCCTACTAGTGAGCATGTATGTGGAAATATCCCATTAAAATCTATTCATATGTAAGTCTTGGTCCCATCATTAATAGGTAGCAGTGAGCCAGCATCTTCCCTGGTGAGGTGCATTCTCTAAGACATAGGCTTGGGTGTCCAGCACTCACCTGAGGTGCTAGTGCAGAGGAGCAGGTCTTGAGGATGACGGATGGATCAGCAAGGACTAGGACAGTAGGATATGCAGATAAACAAGGAGAACAGGTAGCATCAGATAAAGCAGAGTGAGATATGCAGAGAAACATGGGAACACAACGATGCAAAAATGCATATGCAGTCTGGAATCTTCCAGAAAGGATGGAGTTAATCACTGGAATTATAAAGGGGTAAATGCATTTAGAAATATTTCAGTGCAAAAGTTAATAGCAGAAATGTATGTAAACTGGGACTTGCAGCAAGGAAATGATTAACTGCAGAATAGTGGAATATGTAGAAACTAGAGATTTGCTTGAAGAGATGTGTTACCTTGATTGCAGAGGCTAGGTGTGAACGCTACCCAGAACAGTTGTGAGAAGTTGGTAACTTGACTGATAATTAATAAATAAAAACAACTCCTATTAAGCTAACTGAGCTTGGAAATAATGCTGGTTATAGCATAGAAGTCAAAAAAGGCAAAGGAGATGATGGACACCTGGCTGTAGCTGAGCGAAGTAAAGTAGAAGCAATCTCCTGAGAAACTTGAGGCAAATGTGGACCATGCTCCCAAACACATGACCACTACTTGAGACAGACTTTAAAGTCTCAGGGCGATGATTTCAGAGGAGTTTGCCGGGTTACCTAAGAAACCTGGGGTGGAGTACTGCAAAGGAAGACAGCCGTAGGAAAAGGGAGCAAGGCCCGGTACTAGAGCCAAGACAGGTGAGACACACCTGTGTTGTCCACACAATGATTTTTGCTGTGGTATTTCAGTATGGTTCAGAGTGGCCTCTTTGTGACTTATGGAGGCACGATGTTGTGATAGAATTGTCTACATCTGGACAGATTAGTCCCACAGTTTCTGAGAATCCCAAGTCTCAGGGAGGCCCCGTAGCACTGTGGAAACTATCTTGTGCAACTCCAACCTGTAGTTATCCCGAAGAACTTTTGCCTCCTTTTCTGTTAATCAGTCACCAGCGTTTAAAAAGCAAAATGTTAATTTCCATTTGAGGGCTGAGCCGAGCTGCCAACATTGCACAATACTTGCTTGTAAGTGAAAACTGGCTCAGGTGTGTCAGATGGCAGCGTACCAAACATATGGGAAGAGCAGAAAGTAACTAGGATGAGTGCTTGCCCGACGTGCCAGTCCATTTTCTCACAGGCCTTATTAAAGCGGTGCAGTAAAACCTTTCTGACGGGCACACCATGGCACTGAAATCAGATGTAAGACTAAGTGATGGCCATACAATGCCAGTGGTGGGATTTGGTACCTATGCTCCACACGAGGTGAGTGGCTTCTACAGATTAGCTGATACATGAAGAAAGATGAGCTTTTAGGAGACCACTCTCTATCTGGCACTGTTTATGGGGACATTCTCTGGGGTACTCCGTGAGTGGCACTATAAATGTAACTACCTTTTCTGATTTTGTTGGTTGGACCACCCTCTGTCTGGCACTGTCTTTAGAGGGATTAGTCTCTAGTCTTCTTTACTTTCATGGTTCTGTTTATGGTTGCGCCTTTTTAGGGCACGTACACACAGGACTGATGTGGCAAAAAATACTTTTGATTTCACTCTAGAAATGCTATCCATTTCACTGTATTACAGCTGCCAATTTGGTGACTATGTCTAAGGCTTTCGGCAATTTTTAGGAGGTTCTCCCAAATTGTAGCTCAGACACATGCTCAAAATATGAACAAAGCAATAAATCAACATAATATCCACAGTAAGTAAATATCGACATACAGTGCTCATAACATACAGTGACTAAGTAATAATGCCACATGATTTCTAAGTACATATTAATGATAAGCAGATTTGCCAAAATTTGACTTCAGCAGTTTGACCAAATTTGGCCAGGAAATTCAATTCAATTTGCTCCCCTCCTGGTCCTTCTCTGGCTCTGTTCATCTCCGGTCTCTTCTGGTCTTCCTTTCCTTGGTGCCGGATTTCTTGCACTGAACAGATGTATTTTTTACAGTATAACCCCTTTTCTGACCCAGAAAAAATGCGGGTGGCTGTCATTTTTGTTAAATTCGTACGATACGAATCACAAAAGATTTGGAATTTGGAGTATCATTTTTTTTTTGCAAAGTTCTAAGCAAATTTTAAAAATTTTGAACTAGTTCACTCGTCTCTAGAAAATATTACCATATGTTGCTCAAATAATACCAACATACAGTGACCAAGTAATAAAACCAAATAATACCTAAATAAATATCACCATACAGTTCTCAAATAATACCAACAAACACAGTAACTTAGTGCCACATAATATCTAACTAAATATCACCTTACAGTGCTCAGATAACACCAATGTACAGAGACTAACTGCTCCATACTGTCACGGCGGTAACTCGCGTGGCTCCTAAGCGCCGCCCTACTCCCCTTGGTCACCGCGTGGCTCCTCCTCCTCATCAGGTCGGCTCGCTGAGTTTTGCCTCTTGTAGCAGTCCCCTGCAATGCTGCAATAGCATGTTGCTTGCTTTTGGCCTTAGAGGAGCGTGGCCGGTCTCTGCAGGAATTTAACCCTGCTGTGTCCTGCAGAGATTAGGTTCCCAAGTCTATCCCATGCCAGCAGACTCTATTGTAGGCAACTCCTCCCACCACTCCTTGCCAGAATGTTGGTTCCCAGCTTGATAGCACCTAGTTTATGCATTCCACCATATTTTGCTTCTCATTAATGACCCAGCTTGTTCACTCATCCTGTCTGACCCCTCTACTCCTGATCTTGGCTACATGTATCAAATCTGTTCTTCCTGCCCTAACCTCAGATTGTCTGACCACATCTTTGTCTTTGCCCTCCTGTACCACATACCCAAGCCTCTGACCCTCTGGTCAGCTATTGCAGTTCTGGGGACTGCCCTGGAGTGGTACCTGGTGTCTACCGGCAGCCCAGCCTATCCTCACCATCAGAGGCTCTAGTGGAGACCCGGTAGAAACCTAGTCACACCCCTCCAGGGTGAGCCTGGCCTGTGGTGCAGTGGGTCCACGCCCAACAGCGTTACATTCACCCACCAGCGTTACACACACATAAAATAGTCTAACAACAGTGTTAAACAGTGTCTAAATAATACCGCTATCAGGTTTATATTATGACATGTATTGATTATAAGACACAGGTGCAATTATATATGTAGTTTTTTCTACATCCTGTGCGATCCGGTCGCACACCCTCTAAGGCTCACCCTGAATGTACCGTACTGTTTGTTCCTCAAAAACTAATTTAACAAATCGGAACATCTCCATGTACAATAAGAAGCGTCAAAACCTTTTACCTGATCCTTATTATTGTAACGGGTCCGGGAGGCGGAACCTCTGAGCTACTATACAAGGGGGCGGCCCTTGTAAGGGAGCGGGTGGCAGTCTCTGGATGAACGGACAGGGAGATACGGCAAGTGATCAGGGCAGTCTCTGGGTGAACGGACAGGGAGATACGGCAAGTGATCAGGGCAGTCTCTGGGTAAGGGGTAGGTACGACCTGTGATGGCAGAGCCTCCGGGTAGGCTAGCAGGCAGACGGTAGATTGGTGCTCCCAGGTGAGCGAGCGAGAGTCTCTGGAATAGCAGGTGGTCACGGCACGTGACGGCGGAGCCTCCGGGCTGGCAGGCAAGCAGGTAACGGAGAAGCGCTCCCAGGTGAGCGGGCAAGAGTCTCTGGAATAGCTGGTGGTCACCGCACGTGACAACGGGACCTCCGGGCTGGCAAGCAGGCAGGTAACGGAGATGCGCTCCCAGGTGAGCGGGCAAGCTGGTCCATAGACAGACTGACCGGAGTGGTAAGGCAGACCGTCGGACCTCAGGCAAGCAGGCAGGTAGCTGATATGCGCTCCCAGGTGAGCGGGCAGGCTGGTCCTTAGACAGACTGACAGGAGTAGTAAGGCAGACCGTCGGACCTCAGACTGGCAGACAGGTAACAAGTATTCAGGCAGGAATCAGGCAGGTAACTGGCAGGAATCAGGCAGGTAACTGGCAGGTAACTGGCAGGTAACTGGCAACGGGACCTGAGGGCTGAAGCACAGGTGAGACACAGGTGCAAACAACATTGCTCGGGCACCTCCATTTTGGAGGAGGTGCCTTATATATGATGAAGTCCTCCGGCCATTGGCCGGGGACTCTTTAGGGCGGCGCGCGCGGCCCCTTTAAGAGGAGGGGAGCGCGCGCGCGCGCCCTAAGCACAGGGGCCGGGAAGGAGCGCGCGCTGAGAGCAGAGCAGGAGGAGGACGCCGGGACGGAGCGCGCGCTGACAGCAGAGCGGGGGGAGGATGCTGGGCACGGAGCAGAGCGGTGAGAGGAGCAGCGTCCCTGCCTAACAGAGGGCAGGGACGCCGGCACTACAGTACCCCCCCCTTTAGGCCCCCCCTTTTTTAGGCCAGACAGAAATTTAGCTAGGATGAGAGGGGCATGGATGTTCTCCCGGGGCTCCCACGTTCTCTCCTCAGGACCAAACCCCTTCCAATCTACCAGGAAAAAGGTCTTTCCTCTTACCCTTTTGGTGGCAAGAATGTTCTCTACCTCAAACTCGTCCTCAGCAGAAACCGGAGCAGGAGGCGTACCTGTAGACTTGGAAAAAGAGTTAAGCACCACAGGTTTGAGGAGAGATACATGGAAGGAGTTAGGGATCCGTAAGTTGGCCGGGAGTTTCAATTTATAGGCCACCGGGTTGATCTGACTGATGACCTCCAGTGGGCCGATGAACCGAGGCCCTAACTTATAGGAAGGGATCTTGAGCCGGACATATTTGGACGAGAGCCAGACTTTATCCCCAGGGCGGAATTGAGGAGGGTCCAGACGTTTTTTGTCAGCGTGTCTTTTCATACGCTCGGATGACAGAAGGAGTGCGGACCGGGTACTCTCCCATATGGAGGAAAATTTGTTAACAAGAGATTCCGCAGCCGGATTGTCCACCGAGGTGGAGACGGGAAACGGGATCCGAGGATGCTGACCGTAGACTACAAAAAACGGGGATTTGGAGGAAGACTCGCTCTCGTGATTGTTGTACGAGAATTCGGCCCATGGCAGGAGATCCACCCAGTCAGAATGGTGGGCATTAACGAAGTGCCGAAGGTAACTGGTCAGGTTCTGATTGATCCGCTCCACTTGACCATTAGACTGTGGGTGGTAAGCGGAGGAGAAGTCCAGGGTGACGTCCAGCAATTTACAAGTGGCTCTCCAGAAACGGGAAGTGAACTGTACTCCTCGATCCGACACGATGTGACGGGGCAGGCCATGAAGACGGAAGATGTGGCGAATAAAGTCTTTAGCCAGCTCGGGTGCAGACGGAAGACCTGGCAGTGGAATGAAGTGAGCCATCTTGGAAAAGCGGTCAGCGACCACCCAAATGACCGTACAACCGGCAGAGACGGGCAGATCAGTTATGAAGTCCATCGCTATATGCTGCCAGGGGGCAGCAGGTACTGGCAGAGGTAGGAGGCGGCCGGCCGGCAGGTGTCTCGGAACTTTGTTGCGGGCGCAGGACACACAGGCAGAAACAAAGTCAATTACATCCTTGTGCAGGTTAGGCCACCAGTAGTGCCGGGTAATAAGCTGGAGGGTCTTTTTCTGACCGGCGTGGCCAGCTAGTTTAGACGAATGACCCCAGTGTAGGATCTTCTCCCGATCAGGTACTGGTACGAACGTCTTACCAGGAGGAAGACGATTTAGACTCACGGGAGCCACCTGCATTACTCTGGCGGGATCGATGATGTGTTTCGGATCCTCCTCGAGATCAGACACCAGAAAGGATCGAGACAAGGCGTCCGCCTTGACGTTTTTGTCAGCCGGGCGAAAATGAAGGACAAAATCAAAACGAGCAAAAAACAAGGACCACCGGGCTTGGCGCGGGTTAAGTCTCTGGGCATGCTGGAGGTAAGCCAAGTTCTTGTGGTCAGTGTAAATTATTACCGGGTGAAGAGCCCCCTCGAGCAGGTAACGCCACTCCTCCAATGCCAGTTTGATGGCCAATAACTCTCGGTCTCCTATGGAATAGTTGCGCTCAGAGGAGGAGAAGAGTTTTGAGAAGAAGCCACAAGTTACCATCCTCCCGGAAGATGATTTTTGAGTAAGTACCGCTCCGGCTCCAGAGGAGGAGGCGTCAACTTCCAGGAAGAACTGCTTGTTGCCATCTGGGCGATGCAGCACCGGGGCGGAAGAGAAGGCCTGTTTAAGGGAAAGAAAGGCCTCCTCTGCTTCGGGTGGCCACTCTTTGGGATTAGTACCTTTACGGGTGAGCGCAGAAATTGGGGCCGTCCGGGAAGAGAAGTGTGGTATGAAGAGGCGGTAGTAGTTGGCGAAGCCCAGGAATCGCTGAATGGCCTTCAACCCCTCCGGTCGGGGCCATTTCTCGATGGCAGACAGTTTCTCAGGATCCATTTGTAGGCCAGTCTGAGAGATAATGTAGCCCAGAAACGGAAGCGAGGTCTGCTCAAAGAGGCACTTCTCAAATTTAGCGTAGAGATGGTTCTGCCTTAGCCTGAGCAGGACCTGACGAACGTCCCTCCGGTGAGTCTGGAGATCCGGAGAGAAAACCAAGATGTCGTCCAGGTACACCACTACGCAGGAGTAGAGAAGGTCCCGGAAGATGTCATTGACCAACTCTTGAAAGACGGCAGGAGCGTTACAGAGACCAAAGGGCATTACCAGGTATTCATAGTGGCCGTCCCGGGTGTTGAATGCCGTCTTCCATTCATCCCCCTGACGAATACGAACCAGGTTGTACGCCCCACGAAGGTCCAGTTTGGTGAAGATCTTAGCCCCCCTCAGACGATCAAATAATTCTGGAATGAGCGGAAGGGGGTACTTATTCTTCACCGTGATCAGGTTTAGGCCTCTATAGTCTATACAGGGACGGAGAGAGCCGTCCTTCTTTTTGACGAAAAAGAAGCCTGCTCCCGCCGGGGAGGTAGATTTCCGGATGAATCCTCTGGCCAGATTCTCCTCAATATATTCGGACATTGACCGGGTCTCAGCAGCGGATAAAGGATAGATACGCCCACGGGGAGGAGTAGTACCGGGTAGCAGATCGATGGGACAGTCGTATGGTCTATGTGGTGGTAATGTCTCTGCCTCCTTTTTATTAAAGACATCTGCATAAGACCAATAAGGAATCGGAAGTCCAGGTAGATTAGCTGGGGTAGGAGAGGGACGGACGGGATGGACGGGAACCAGGCAGGTTTTATGACAGTCTTGTCCCCAGCGAAGGACCTCTCCGGTTTGCCAGTCTAGCACGGGTGCATGTCTCTGGAGCCAGGGCAGACCTAGCAAGAGGGCGTGAGAGAGTCCAGGCAGAACATGAAAGGAGATACTTTCAGAATGCAGCATTCCCACCTGCAGGGTAATGGATTCGGTGATGAGTTGAATGGGGCGAGGTAAGAGGCCCCCATCCACGGCAGCGACAGACAAGGGTTCAGCCAGAGGTTTGGTGGGGATGCGGTATTTCTCAACCAGGGACTGTGAAATAAGGTTCCCGGCTGCTCCAGAGTCAAGTTGGGCTAGTTCGAAATAACGGTTCTCCCCGTAGATGATCGAAACAGACAACAGCAGGGATGGAGAGGATTTATTCTTGTCTAGGTGGACCTCTCTGAGCGAACCTAGACACAGGCGTTTCCCGACCTCTCCGGGCAGGCACAGATCCGGTGCTCCTTACTGCCACAGTAGAAGCAGCTCCCCTCGGCACGGCGTGAGTCCTGACGGGTTTTGACCATCTTGGTCTGGTCGACCTGCATAGGCTCAGGAGAGTGTACCTGGGGAGAAACGGAGGGAATGACGGGTTTCTGGAAAGTAGGAGCTAAACGTGGAATCCTTCTCTCACGGGTGACCTCTTTGGCACGCTCCTGGAACCGTAGGTCAATCCGAGTGGCAAGGGTTATTAGATCATCGAGAGAGGTAGGAATGTCCCGACCAGCAAGTTCATCTTTAATACGACCGGACAGACCCTCCCAGAAGACGGAAACCAGAGCGTCGTTATCCCAGGCCAGCTCCGAGGCAAGGGTGCGGAATCGTATGGCATATTGGCCCACGGTGAGACCCTCCTGACGGAGGCGTAGCAGAGAGGATGCGGATGAGGTCTTCCGTCCGGGTTCGTCGAAGACTTTCCGGAAAGCTGAGAGAAAAGCAGGCAAGTTGGTCCATAGACAGACTGACCGGAGTGGTAAGGCAGACCGTCGGACCTCAGGCAAGCAGGCAGGTAGCTGATATGCGCTCCCAGGTGAGCGGGCAGGCTGGTCCTTAGACAGACTGACAGGAGTAGTAAGGCAGACCGTCGGACCTCAGACTGGCAGACAGGTAACAAGTATTGAGGCAGGAATCAGGCAGGTAACTGGCAGGAATCAGGCAGGTAACTGGCAGGTAACTGGCAGGTAACTGGCAACGGGACCTGAGGGCTGAAGCACAGGTGAGACACAGGTGCAAACAACATTGCTCGGGCACCTCCATTTTGGAGGAGGTGCCTTATATATGATGAAGTCCTCCGGCCATTGGCCGGGGACTCTTTAGGGCGGCGCGCGCGGCCCCTTTAAGAGGAGGGGAGCGCGCGCGCGCGCCCTAAGCACAGGGGCCGGGAAGGAGCGCGCGCTGAGAGCAGAGCAGGAGGAGGACGCCGGGACGGAGCGCGCGCTGACAGCAGAGCGGGGGGAGGATGCTGGGCACGGAGCAGAGCGGTGAGAGGAGCAGCGTCCCTGCCTAACAGAGGGCAGGGACGCCGGCACTACAATTATTAATGTATTTGTCCTTATTCATGAGTCAATTCCTTGTTTTTTGTTTAAGGTTCCCAAGAGTCAAGGAGAGGAAAGTGTGAAATTGGCCCTCGATGTTGGTTACTGTCACATTGACTGTGCATCGATATACGGCAACGAGGTGGAAGTCGGCCGAGCCATCAGGGCAAAGATTGCAGACGGCACCCGGAAGAGGGAAGATGTCTTCTACACCAGCAAGGTGACAATATATTAGGAGTATCTACTGGGTGGATAATCCGAGACACAATCAAGACTTTATAATTGTTGATTACATTGTTAGCAGAGATTGACAAATGCATAATATGTGACTTTTTTAGTTGTGGCTGACTGACCAAAGTTCAGAGCGGGTCCGTCCTGCCCTCGAGAAATCCCTGAGAGATCTAGGGTTGGACTACGTTGACCTGTTCCTCATTCACAACCCTATGGAGCTCAAGGTGGGCATGTCTGAAAAATCAATATGGTTTCACAACAAATTTATGTGTTGTGTTTGTTTTACACTCTTCTGTTCTTAAATACCACTTTTGCCCATTTTCGACCCATTACTTCAAACAGTCACATCTACTAAACGGAGATTTGTTCATGACCGAATCGTTGTTTTAGCTTGTCAGAAGTAGAAGGTGATTTCTACCATGTAGCTGATTAGCTGACTGTATTAAGCCATTTAGTGCTGGGATTTCTTTCTAAGATAGAGGCAGAAAGAGCTGAATTATTCCCACTCTAGGAACAGCGTAGTGCAAATGATTTCTGTAAAGACCAGAAACTTAAATATTAGAGATGAGCGCACTGAATTTGTGTATACGCTTTGTGAATTCATTGGACCTGATTTCAAACAATTTGTGATTCGCCTCTCACAAATCACCTAAAATGGATGTTGGGAAATCACAGAGAAAGCTCAAATGACCGCAAGTGTAGCCAACAGGCTTCCTCTTAACGCTTGGCATCTATCACATCATATGATATAACACAGACAATCACGAAGGACTATCATAGCCAGTATCAAAGCAGAAGCAGGAAATGCAGCAGCCAATCTGTGAATCTGGATAGTTAGAGGACGTCACAGCTGAGCAAAAAAGATAGGAAGAAAAAGCCATAGAATACTGAAGAAACTGAACAGATAAGTGAAGAACAATTACCATCTGTTTACCGATAGTCATATATGTGGAGGTCAGTTTGACATTACAAAGTATGTGTTTGCATTAAAAAACTTGAAAGGAGTTGGATACAGTCCAAGGAGATCTCAGAGTGTTACACATAAGTTTTCAGGGCAATTTGGATCCTTTTCTCATTTATTTTCTAAAAACTGAGCGAAGTTGACAAATAAGAATTTAAAAACATTCATCGTTATTTAATACTGATTAATTAAAAGAAAACTGGATGATTGTCCTCGACAGTAAGATAAATGGTAAGGATGAGAGAATCTGACCATTCAAATTCGGCAGATTCGCTTAAATTAAACCATGAAATTTGATTAGCGTCAAATGTATTCGATGTGAACCAAATATACATTATTATGCTCTGAAGTCTCTCGAGACTCCAGAGCACCATAAACATAGGTAAAAAAAAGATAAAAAAATTATACTCATCCCGGTCCTTATCTGTTTCGCCATGAGGCCTCGTTCCGGTTTGGTCACCTTCTTCTCTCCAGTCACAGATACAACCTCCAGCTTAGACTAAGCTACGCAATGTTATGACTCCACATGAAGCCTTGTCATCATGCTCTTCAAGAAACCAAATAGATGACTGGGCAGATTTAGATGACCAAATTGGAGTGGGGTTCCTTGGCCGAACAGGTCAAAGGCTAGGCGAGTACAATTATTTTTTTTTTAAACCCTTCCCAGCCCTTTGCCGAACAGCAAAATTATGGTGGCTTCACGGTATTCGAATCATAAAAAAAAAATCAGATCCTTCAAATCCAAATTATTTTGTAAAATTCGAGAAGAATTTGACTTGCTTCGAACCGACTCTCTCATCTCTTGTAAATGGCATAAAAATTAATTCCAAAAGTTTCTTTTCTGATGATGATAATTTCATAATACAGATGCATTTTTCAGCATTCGCGTTTCTATCCTATTCTAGTTACATTTTTGGGCAATTTTTTGACAATTTTATTTTCCAATTTCCAATATACTAAATATTTATTTTCTAATAACTGAAAAGCCAGGTGATGATCGATATCCGACAGATGAAAATGGAAAAGTGATTTATCACAACACGGACATCCGGGATACGTGGAAGGTAGAATGTTTCATACTATATTCACTTACCATTTAGAAAAAAAATTGACAAATTTGCCAAAATCTTTGAAAATAATTAAAAGTGTCAACCTATGGTGTGTCTGTATGTGAGTAGGTCAACTTCAGGGTAGGGCTTGGACAGAGGATTGAAAGGAACTAGATTTGTGCCTAAATAGTCAATTGGTCTTGAAATCTGATTGACTTTCCTCAATGGAAAACTTACCCTAAACCCTAAAGGGCAGTAGAATAAGTTCCACAAGGAAGGGGCATACTTGATATTGAACCTGGGATTTTGTAGTTTTGGGGATCCAAAGGGACCCTCCTTTCTGTATGAGAAGACCAATGCCATGAAGGATGTGCATTAGCCGGAGAACTTGTTACACATTTTTCATTCTTCCCTTTTTCTGAAAGTTATTGACTATTGACGAAGATATTTCAGACAATTGACCAACTTTTTATCCAACATTTTTATTAGTATTGGATTAATAGTTTGAAACCATTAATTTCCCAATAAACTTAGAAGCATGTTGTGTACCTACGACTCACAGGCAATGGAGGGGTGCAAAGATTCCGGGTTGGCCAAATCAATTGGAGTTTCGAGTTTCAACCGGCAGCAGCTAGAACTAATCCTGAACATGGAAGGATTGAAATACAAACCAGTCTGCAACCAGGTAATCTATATTAATGACAGATGAAATTGATGTTCCCTGTTGTCATCTTTGCCCATTTTTCTTAAAACATCAGAGATAACATTTTTGTGCAACCTTTCATAGTTCTAATCTGGGAACTTTTGTTTTTTCCTTAGGTGGAATGTCACATCTACCTCAATCAGAGTAAATTGTTGGGGTTCTGTAAGTCTCATGACATTGTTTTGGTGGCGTTTGGAGTTTTGGGATCCAGTCGAGATGCCAGTTGGTAAATGAAAGCAATGATATACTATAGGTGAAAGAATTATTCCGTTGGGGTCATGGAGAATTTAGAACTATCTACAACTTTATATAATATATGGAGATGGCATCTCTAATCCAAATCTTCTCCTCCAGGATAGATCAGGACAGTCCCTATGTCCTTCAAGATCCAGTCTTGATTGAAGTTGCTAAAAAATATGGACGAACGCCTGCTCAGGTGGCAACGAGGCATCATCTGCAACGAGACATTGTGGTGCTTGCAAAAAGTTTCACACCAGAAAGGATCAAGGAGAACTTCCAGGTAGATGCAAGAAACTTCTCTCCCATTTAAGTCAATGATTAATAATCAAGAGTTTAAAACATTTTTCAAATTTTAATTATTTTACTTGTTCTCTTGCAAAACTAACAGGTTTAAACACTTTCCTTCGTGGTTGTCCTCTTGTCTGAAGTCTTTTAATATTTTAGTCAGCCATGTCTCTTGGTCACCTACAGATCGCAAGCTTTGCGGTAATCCCAAGTGGCAGTCATTCCGGTGGCCGTAGGTTTCCAAATACTTAATTCTGAAAAACATAAATCTGGCAAGTTTATGATACATCTTCTTCCTGGAATCCCCCCAAAATGTGTCCGTTCGACTCGGCCTAATGGGCACATTTTTTTCAATAGGGAACTGAGATAAGTAATTTCAGATGCCTCTGTTGCTTGTTATTTAATTGGCAATAAAACTTTGAACGGGTTAAAATCTGCTCCATCCAACCTTTTTTGGGGACTTCAAGGAGCAGATGTGCTGTCCTCTTGCACATGGTATCAGAATTCCCAAATATCTACTTCTAAGGTCACCTGACATAAACCTCCCTTGTAGATCGGAATACAGTATTATAGGAACTATCGAAATTGTGGAAAAATTATGTAAATTTTTTGATATAACACTTTAAAATGTTCCCTTTTTTTACTTATATTTTAGGTTTTTGACTTTCAGCTAAGTGATGAAGATATGGACACGCTGAATAAACTTGATAGAAATCTGCGCTATACAAATGGAAGCCGGTAAGCTTTTTTTCATTTAGGCTGTGTTGCCAACTTTTGGCGTAGTAGGTATCTTTGTCTTGAGTATTTTAATAATTTTTGGAGGTCCCTTCATAAGACAATTTCCTCAAAAAGAAAAATGTTTCTAAATGTCATTGGCATGGCTTCCTTGTAATTCATCGCTCCACTCCAGAAGGAGTCTTAAGGCGAAACTTGGATTTAACTTTCCTTACTTACCCCTTAACTTACATAGTCTTACTTACCAAGCACTGTGTGCACAGATCATCTCCAGATGTTTTTCCGCATAAAGGTGCCTTGCTTAATAGTCACAACAGGACTTCCTTTAATTGTAATGTCTTCCTCAGGAGTTACAGTAGGACTTCCATACCTTCCCCAGTTGTCACAGCAGGGTCTTCTTTCCAAAATAGTCACAACAGTTTCTGCCTACCACCAGTATTATTAGAAGTGTGTTTCACCCAATAGTCATGGCAGTGCCCTTGTAGACTTAAGGGGTAGTCTGATCTATTCATAGAGTAGGTTATTAATATACATTAATCGGCTGATACCTGCTGGGATAGGGACTGAAAGTAAGCAATGTACAGAGCTTAACGCCACAACTCCGTAAATTTATATTTTTGCAGTTTTTTTAAGTCAATGCCTGAGCTAAGAGTTGGAGGATATCTACATGAGGTCTTGACAAATGGGATGTTTTTTTTTTCATTAATGAGTTATTATTTCCAATCTTTAATTATGACATTGAATGCTTTGTGTCTCTTCCCATAGATGGCCCGACCATCCAAAATGTCCTTACCATGATGAATATTAAAATGAAATTCTTAACAAAGATTCAGGGGCTAGAAATACCAGTTCGTATGGTCTAACTATCAAGCGAAGCTCCACCAACGTCAATATTATTGAATGGACATCTTCTACTGTTACCACTAGACTTACAGAGTAAAGGTCTAAATGTGACCTCCACAATCCAGATAACCTTTACAAATATGTGGATATGGCAAAAAACTGAGAAAGAGCCCATTAAGTTGGACCATTGATCTTAACGTCCGTCCTTACAGAATAGAACCATTGGATACACGACACACTTAACCGGCCATCAAAATACATCAACTCAGGCTAAAAAGTTGGTTGCAAAAAGTGCCAACTGCCTCTCATTAACTTTCCGTCAATGTGGATATATGGAGTACCAGGATAATTTGTCTCATACTTCAACGATTCTCTTATTCTACCAATTCATCCAAGTTCCTCTTGGGTTTTCTAATGGGCCGACAAGTCTTGATGACAATCAAGGCTTGTTCTTTGAAGTTTGGGAGGAGACCACCTGGAGAGCCAGTGTTGACTTGATCATTTCAGCCAAAGTGTGGTTTTTGTTTGTTAACATGTTGTTAGAATTGGATTGATTGTTAATGTTAGAAAGGGTTACCTTAATTTTGATGTATGAAGCCCATTAAGGAAGATTTACCATTGTATTACAGGTTAAGCAAGGCTCCACCAATAAATCATCTTTCCAAACTGAGATCTACTGGTGATACTCTCACTGGTACAATTAGACATGTTGTGTAAAGGTCCAAATGTGATCTCCACAATCCAGATAACCTTCAGAAATGGTGTGTTATGGCATAAGCTGAAAAAGCTCCTGTTATTGGACCATTGACCTCAACATTCGTCCTTATATCGTAGAGCCGTTGGGTTCATAATCACTTAAGTAACCATCCATCAAAATGCAAATCTTAGGCCAAAAATTTGTAAGCGCACTGAATGCAAATAGCGTGAGCTGCCTCCGATTGATCACGTTTGGTCAATGTGCTATGACTGGTTAAATTGTGTCATACCTCATTCACTTGTTCAAAGGAAATCTATGATATGGTGAAAACCCTTCTTAGGACTTCTGTTGGACCATTAAGGCTTGAGCCAGTGTTGCCTTGTTGATCATTTTAGGTAAGGGTATCGAGTCTGAACAGGCGCCAAAGCTCAGGTGAAGAGTGAAGAGAAGACAGACTGGAGTGTTTTAGGAGGACTGGAAGCGGAAGTCACTGGTGAGGAGTAAGGTTAGTGGAATATCTTGTTGTTGATTACCCCCTTGCCTGCTCATATATCCAGAACAATGGCCACTGTTTTGCTGGATTCATACAAACTGAATTCCCAAAATATTTGGAATCCACAAATTTGGGGAAATTCTAAACAAATTTGTTTAATGCCAAATTGATTTACTCATCTTTAGTACACACCTATTTCCTGAGATATTGATGAATTTAGAGGTCTCAATGACAACACGGGACATGGCAGTAGCCAGAAGAGGGCACATCGGCATCAATATCTCAAGCTTTAGGCTTGGAAAGTCAAGTTGTTCAAGGGGATAAATCTCAACGTAAAAGTAACATTTTTATAAAAGTAGGTATTCATTAAGAGTTAATAAACAGTGTCTGCAACATTGTACTTCGGGGTGGGGGATGTGAACATAACGCACATTCCAATGAAAGACTCCGAAGTGCGAGGACAGAGACCTCATTGTGGGGGTTTATCGACACTTGGAAGCACAATTCTCACTGTAATAATGAAGGCACCTTGTGCAAGAATGGAAGGATCCAGATATACAGTCTGTACATAAATGTGAATATGTAAAATTTTTTATCCATCAGTAGCAGCTTTAAATTTAGTACCATGTAGCAGGAGCTATATAGAAAAGTGGGAGAAGAGAGCAGGAACTGTGCAGCTCTATAATGTCTGGGTGACTCCGTGACCATGTAAATCGTCATATAGAAACACAATAAAAAATATGATATCCAGATCTACAAAATTGGATTAACCTAACTAATATCTGCTCGATTTTGACCAAAAAAACACCACTTATGACCACCTATCCAGTTGCCGACAAATTTTGGGTGTTTTTAATTGTGATTTATGTGTTGTATTATATATTTTTTAATTACCGTATATGAACTTATATGAACGATTTGCAGGACTATTGTCCAGTGGTCACGACAGTCCTCCACGGCAGCCGGAACGGGTCATTGAGATCTTCCTTCTTCCTATCGGCATGCTCGGCACCTCCGTGATGCCATGACGTGACTCTCACCTTGATGTTGCGACATCGCATGGCCTGTTGGCCAGATGAGGAGCCAAGGATGCCGATAGGTAGTAGGAAGTTCACAGGGTTCTGGACTACTGACGTGGCAATTGGACAATGGTCCTTCGAATCATTTTGCTTATGCCTAGCATGGAGCCATCCCTACTTTATAATTCATTTTTAACATGTCTGTACCTTGTGTTTTGCAAAACGTCCTGATAGCCATATTGGTTTGGGATTTTAAGTGCATTTTATGTGTTTTTTTCGGTTGTGATGGATTTTGGATGAATAAAGTTATTTGACTATTTATTTGGATGCTTCGTGTATTATATTTGTGTATTCTCTTTTGCACTTTATGGTGGGGATCGGGAAATTGTGCTGTTTGCAGCAAACACTGATTTTTCTCAAAAAAGAAAAATGTAACAAAAATTGTCAGTTCTTATCATGTGGAATACAGATTTGTTATGTACTCATGACAGGTGGAGGTGGGGGGAGTATGTTACCATATAAAAAGTTTCTAACCCACCAAGGACATTCACATCTCGGTCAGAAGATACAAGAAGGATGGATCTTTGTGCGCAGTCCTACATTATCATGAATGATGGACACAAAATTCCCGTAATTGGATTTGGCACCTATGCCCCAGAAAAAGTAATAACAAAAATACAATATTATTATTTTTACTATTATGCTACTATTAATATTATTACTATTATTATTTTATTATTATTATTATTATTATTAGTAGTAGTAGTAGTATCATTATTTTTACTACTATAATAATAATTATTACTGTTGTTGCTATTATTATTAATAATATTATCATTAGTTTTACTACTGTTATTATTAATAATAATAACAACATCACCATTGTTACTATTATTACTGACATTGTTATTCATATTAATATTTTTATTATTACTATTGTTAGTATTATGATATATAATATTATTTTACTATTAATGTTATTAACCTTGAATTATTATGATTATTTTTTTTTACTGCTATTATTATTAGTAGTAGTTTTATTATTATTATTATTATTATTGTTATTATTATTTTTGCTACTATTTTACTACTATTGTTACTAATACTATTACTATTATTTTTATTATTATTAGTAGTAGTAGTAGTAGTTCTACTAATATTATTATTATTATTATTTTTAATGTTGTTATGATTATTAAGTTATTAGTATTATTATCAATATTTTACTGCTATAATAATTAATATTACCGTTGTTGTTATTATTAGTAGTATTAATAATAATATTATTTTACTACTGATATTATTAATAATAACAATATTGTGATTATTTTTATTATTATCGCCATTAATGTTGATATTTTATTAGTAGTATTGTTGTTAATATTATTATAGATAATCTTATTTGATTATTAATATTGTATTATTATTAATATTTGTATTATAATTATTACTATTTTTACTACTAAGATTTTTACTACTACTGCTATAATTTATGTTATTACTATTGTTTTAATTATTATTATTTTTATTTTTTTTTACTGCTGTTATTAGTAGTAGTAGTAGTTTTACTATTATTATTATTTTTATTGTTACCACTAATATTATTTTTACTATTACTGTTATTATTATTTTTATTATTATTATTACTACTATTATTATTATTATTATTACCACTAATATTATTTTTACTATTACTGTTATTATTATTTTTATTATTATTATTACTACTACTATTATTATTATTATTACTACTTTTATTATTATTATTATTATCATTATTATTATTACTACTGTTATATTACACTTTTATTCATTGTAAAGGCGTATTATCGTTTCAGACATTTATGAAATATCCATACGATATGCCATAAATATTATTTTTAAAAATGCAAATAATATCGCTCAGCTGAATAAAAGTTCAAAGTTTTTTCTTTTCATTTTTGTCTTAAAAAATAAATTCCAAAAATCACAGAAATATTATTTAAAAAATCTATTACATTTCTCATTACATTTAAGGTTTTTTTTTATATGAAGTGTCAGACAGTAAATCAGCTATATCAGACCTAAATAAAACATATTACATCTTTGGGGTTTTCTTGATTCAGTTCACACATTGCATATTTGGTGTGGATTTTCCCACCTAAAATCTGCAGCATTTTACAGCACCAAGAAAGCATTTGTTAGTGTGGAATACATGTGAAAATTGGCTTTTTTATTATTATTTTTTTTTAATAATCAGCACCAAATACACAACGTGTGAGCTTGGCATAAAGGAGTTATCCGGGGTTTATATATGAAAAAGACAATAATGTCGGATCAGTGAGGGTCCAACACCCGACGCCCCCATCAATTAGTTGCTAGCAGATAGCATCAGTGTATGTTGCAGGCTCAGTACAGCTCCATATAGTGACCATTCTCAGTACTGCACCTCAGACGCATTCACTTCAATACCTGTAGTACCTGAGAATGGCCACTACACGATGTATGGAGCAGTGCTGTTCCAGCACTGTACACTGTTTCCCTCCACCATTGTGGAGATTGAGTGGTGTAACTACTGCACGACAGATCTTTAACGGACTTCTTCTTTTTCCTGTATTGAGTTTCCTAAGATTCTGGCTGAGGAGGCGACCAAGGTGGCTATAGAGGTGGGATATCGGCACATTGACTGCGCCTATGTTTATGGTAATGAGGCAGATGTCGGCTGCGCGATGCGAGAGAAAATTGCAGACGGGACGGTGAGAAGAGAAGATTTATTTTACACTGGAAAGGTAAATGATAAATATGGATTCAATTATTACTCACTCAGATTTGCGCTATAATTTACCATGGTCGACCATGACAATTCCCAATACATCCCTCCACCTTCTCTAAACACTCTTAAAAAGGAACAAGATAAAAGATATAAAAAGTGAGCACAAATGTGCAATATGTTTTTAATCAAAAAAGTGCCAGAACCCTTGAAATATTCCCTCTAAAGAGGTACTGTATATCTACTTGCAACCACCACTAGGGGGAGCTCCCTGTATATAGAGATACATGATAAGATTCTATCTGCAGCCACCACTAGGGGGAGCTCCCGATATACAGAGATACATGATATGATTCTGTTTGCAGCCACCACTAGGGGGAGCTCCCTATATACAGAGATACATGATAAGATTCTGTCTACAGCCACCACTAGGGGGAGCTCCATGTATAGAGAGATACATGATAAGATCCTGTCTGCAGCCACCACTAGGGGGAGCTCCCTGTATACAGAGATACATGATAACATTCTGTCTGCAGTCACCACTAGGGGGAGCTCCCTGTATACAGAGATACATGATAAGATCCTGTCTGCAGTCACCACAAGGGGGAGCTACCTGTATACAGAGATACATGATAAGATTCTGTCTGCAGCCACCACTAGGGGGAGCTCCCTGTATACAGAGATACATGATAAGATCCTGTCTGCAGCCACCACTAGGGGGAGCTCCCTGTATACAGAGATACATGATAAGATTCTGTCTGCAGCCACCACTAGGGGCAGCTCCCTGTATACAGAGATACATGATAAGATCCTGTCTGCAGCCACCACAAGGGGGAGCTCCCTGTATACAGAGATACATGATAAGATCCTGTCTGCAGCCACCACTAGGGGGAGCTCACTATATACAGAGATACATGATAAGATCATGTCTGCAGCCACCACTAGGGGGAGCTCCCTGTATACAGAGATACATGATAAGATTCTGTCTGCAGCCACCACTAGGGGCAGCTCCCTGTATACAGAGATACATGATAAGATCCTGTCTGCAGCCACCACTAGGGGGAGCTCACTATATACAGAGATACATGATAAGATCATGTCTGCAGCCACTACTAGGGAGAGCTCCCTGTATACAGAGATACATGATAAGATCCTGTCTGCAGCCACCACTAGGGGGAGCTTCCTGTATACAGATACATGATAAGATCCTGTCTGCAGCCACCACTAGGGGGAGCTCCCTATATACAGAGATACATGATAAGATTCTGTCTGCAGCCACCACTAGGGGGAGCTTCCTGTATGCAGAGATACATGATAAGATCCTGTCTGCAGTCACCACTAGGGGGAGCTTCCTGTATGCAGAGATACATGATAAGATCCTGTCTGCAGCCACCACTAGGGGGATCTTCCTGTATACAGAGATACATGATACGATCCTGTCTGCAGTCACAACTAGGGGGAGCTCCCTGTATACAGAGATACATGATAAGATTCTGTCTGCAGCCACAACTAGGGGAAGCTCCCTGTATACAGAGATACATGATAAGATTATGTCTGCTGCCACCACTAGGGGGAGCTCCCTGTATACAGAGATACATGATAAGATCCTGTCTGCATTCTCCACTAGGGGGAGCTCCCTGTATAGAGAGATACATGATAAGATCCTGTCTGCAGCCACCACTAGGGGGAGCTCCCTGTATACAGAGATACATGATAAGATCCTGTCTGCAGCCACCACTAGGGGGAGCTCCCTGTATACAGAGATACATGATAAGATCCTGTCTACAGCCACCGCTAGGGGGAGCTCCCTGTATACAGAGATACATGATAAGATTCTGTCTGCAGCCACCACTAGGGGGAGCTCCCTGTATACAGAGATACATGATAAGATCCTGTCTGCAGCCACCACTAGGGGGAGCTCCCTGTATACAGAGATACATGATAAGATCATGTCTGCAGTCACCACTAGGGGGAGCTCCCTGTATACAGATATAAATGATAATATTCTGTCTGCAGTCACCACAAGGGGGAGCTCCCTGTATACAGAGATACATGATAAGATCCTGTCTGCAGCCCCCACTAGGGGGAGCTCCCTGTATACAGAGATACATGATAAGATCCTGTCTGCAGCCACCGCTAGGGGGAGCTCCCTGTATACAGAGATACATGATAAGATTCTGTCTGCAGCCACCAGTAGGGGGAGCTCCCTGTATACAGAGATACATGATAAGATCCTGTCTGCAGCCACCACTAGGGGGAGCTCCCTGTATACAGAGATACATGATAAGATCATGTCTGCAGTCACCACTAGGGGGAGCTCCCTGTATACAGATATAAATGATAATATTCTGTCTGCAGTCACCACAAGGGGGAGCTCCCTGTATACAGAGATACATGATAAGATCCTGTCTGCAGCCACCACTAGGGGGAGCTCCCTGTATACAGAGATT
Source organism: Phyllobates terribilis (assembly GCF_046119375.1). Taxonomy (NCBI): domain Eukaryota; kingdom Metazoa; phylum Chordata; class Amphibia; order Anura; family Dendrobatidae; genus Phyllobates; species Phyllobates terribilis. The sequence goes on from NW_027362770.1 coordinate 179,127,362, forward strand.
CATGATAAGATCCTGTCTGCAGCCACCGCTAGGGGGAGCTCCCTGTATACAGAGATACATGATAAGATTCTGTCTGCAGCCACCAGTAGGGGGAGCTCCCTGTATACAGAGATACATGATAAGATCCTGTCTGCAGCCACCATTAGGGGGAGCTCCCTGCATACAGATATACATGATAATATTCTGTCTGCAGTAACCACTAGGGGAAGCTCCCTGTATACAGAGATACATGATAAGATCCTGTCTGCAGCCACCACTAGGGGGAGCTCCCTATATACAGAGATACATGATAAGATTCTGTCTGCAGCCACCACTAGGGGGAGCTCCCTGTATACAGAGATACATGATAAGATCCTGTCTGCAGTCACCACTAGGGGGAGCTTCCTGTATGCAGAGATACATGATAAGATCGTGTCTGCAGCCACCACTAGGGGGAGCTCCCTGTATACAGAGATACATGATAAGATCCTGTCTGTAGCCACCACTAGGGGGACCTTCCTGTATACAGAGATACATGATAAGATCCTGTCTGCAGTCACCACTAGGGGGAGCTCTCTGTATACAGAGATACATGATAAGATTCTGTCTGCAGCCACCACTAGGGGGAGCTCCCTGTATACAGAGATACATGATAAGATCCTGTCTGCAGCCACCACTAGGGGGAGCTCCCTGTATACAGAGATACATGATAAGATCCTGTCTGCAGCCACCACTATGGGGAGCTCCCTGTATACAGAGATACATGATAAGATCCTGTCTGCATTCTCCACTAGGGGGAGCTCCCTGTATACAGAGATACATGATAAGACCCTGTCTGCAGCCACCACTAGGGGGAGTTCCCTGTATACAGAGATACATGATAAGATTCTGTCTGCAGCCACCACTAGGGGGAGCTCCCTGTATACAGAGATACATGATAAGATTCTGTCTGCAGCCACCACTAGGGGGAGCTCCCTGTATACAGAGATACATGATAAGATCCTGTCTGCAGCCACCACTAGGGGGAGCTCCCTGTATACAGAGATACATGATAAGATCCTGTCTGCATTCTCCACTAGGGGGAGCTCCCTGTATACAGAGATACATGATAAGATCCTGTCTGCAGCCACCACTAGGGGGAGCTCCCTGTATACAGAGATACATGATAAGATCCTGTCTGCATTCTCCACTAGGGGGAGCTCCCTGTATGCAGAGATACAAGATAAGATCCTCTCTGCAGCCACCACTAGGGGGAGCTTCCTGTATACAGAGATACATGATAAGATTCTGTCTGCAGCCACCACTAGGGGGAGCTACCTGTATACAGAGATACATGATAAGATCCTGTCTGCAGCCAACACTAGGGGAAGCTCCCTGTATACAGAGATACATGATAAGATCCTGTCTGCAGCCACCACTAGGGGGAGCTCCCTGTATTCAGAGATACATGATAAGATCCTGTCTGCAGCCACCACTAGGGGGAGCTCCCTGTATACAGAGATACATGATAAGATCCTGTCTGCAGCCACCACTAGGGGGAGCTCCCTGTATACAGAGATACAAGATAAGATCCTGACTGCAGCCACCACTAGGAGGAGCTCCCTGTATACAGAGATACATGATACGATCCTGTCTGCAGCCACCACTAGGGGGAGCTCCCTGTATACAGAGATACATGATAAGATCCTGTCTGCAGCCACCACTAGGGGGAGCTCCCTGTAGACAGAGATACATGATAAGATCCTGTCTGCAGCCACCACTAGGGGGAGCTCCCTGTATACAGAGATACATGATAAGATCCTGTCTGCAGCCACCACTAGGGGGAGCTCCCTGTAGACAGAGATACATGATAAGATCCTGTCTGCAGCCACCACTAGGGGGAGCTCCCTGTATACAGAGATACATGATAAGATTCTGTCTGCAGCCACCACTAGGGGGAGCTACCTGTATACAGAGATACATGATAAGATCCTGTCTGCAGCCACCACTAGGGGGAGCTCCCTATATACAGAGATACATGATAAGATTCTGTCTGCAGCCACCACTAGGGGGAGCTCCCTGTATACAGAGATACATAATAAGATTCTGTCTGCAGCCACCAGTAGGGGGAGCTCCCTGTATACAGAGATACATGATAAGATTCTGTCTGCAGCCACCACTAGGGGGAGCTACCTGTATACAGAGATACATGATAAGATCCTGTCTGCAGCCACCACTAGGGGAAGCTCCCTGTATACAGAGATACATGATAAGATCCTGTCTGCAGCCACCACTAGGGGGAGCTCCCTGTATTCAGAGATACATGATAAGATCCTGTCTGCAGCCACCACTAGGGGAGCTCCCTGTATACAGAGATACATGATAAGATCCTGTCTGCAGCCACCACTAGGAGGAGCTCCCTGTATACAGAGATACATGATACGATCCTGTCTGCAGCCACCACTAGGGGGAGCTCCCTGTATACAGAGATACATGATAAGATCCTGTCTGCAGCCACCACTAGGGGGAGCTCCCTGTATACAGAGATACATGATAAGATCCTGTCTGCAGTCACCACTAGGGGGAGCTCCCTGTATACAGAGATACATGATAAGATCCTGTCTGCAGCCACCACTAGGGGGAGCTCCCTGTATACAGAGATACATGATAAGATCCTGTCTGCAGCCACCACTAGGGGGAGCTCCCTGTAGACAGAGATACATGATAAGATCCTGTCTGCAGCCACCACTAGGGGGAGCTCCCTGTATACAGAAATACTTGATAAGATCCTGTCTGCAGCCACCACTAGGGGGAGCTCCCTGTAGACAGAGATACATGATAAGATCCTGTCTGCAGCCACCACTAGGGGGAGCTCACTGTATACAGAGATACATGATAAGATTCTGTCTGCAGCCACCACTAGGGGGAGCTACCTGTATACAGAGATACATGATAAGATCCTGTCTGTAGTCACCACTAGGAGGAGCTCCCTGTATACAGAGATACATGATAAGATCCTGTCTGCAGCCACCACTAGGGGGAGCTCCCTGTATACAAAGATACATGATAAGATCCTGTCTGCAGTCACCACTAGGGGGAGCTCCCTGTATACAGAGATACATGATAAGATCCTGTCTGCAGCCACCACTAGGGGGAGCTCCCTGTATACAGAGATACATGATAAGATTCTGTCTGCAGCCACCACTAGGGGGAGCTCCCTGTATACAGAGATACATGATACGATCCTGTCTGCAGCCACCACTAGGTGGAGCTCCCTGTATACAGAGATACATGATAAGATCCTGTCTGCAGCCACCACTAGGGGGAGCTCCCTGTAGACAGAGATACATGATAAGATCCTGTCTGCAGCCACCACTAGGGGGAGCTCCCTGTATACAGAGATACATGATAAGATCCTGTCTGCAGCCACCACTAGGGGGAGCTCCCTGTAGACAGAGATACATGATAAGATCCTGTCTGCAGCCACCACTAGGGGGAGCTCCCTGTATACAGAGATACATGATAAGATTCTGTCTGCAGCCACCACTAGTGGGAGCTACCTGTATACAGAGATACATGATAAGATCCTGTCTGCAGCCACCACTAGGGGGAGCTACCTGTATACAGAGATACATGATAAGATCCTGTCTGTAGTCACCACTAGGAGGAGCTCCCTGTATACAGAGATACATGATAAGATCCTGTCTGCAGCCACCACTAGGTGGAGCTCCCTGTATACAGAGATACATGATAAGATCCTGTCTGCAGTCACCACTAGGGGGAGCTCCCTGTATACAGAGATACATGATAAGATCCTGTCTGCAGCCACCACTAGGGGGAGCTCCCTGTATACAGAGATACATGATAAGATCCTGTCTGCAGCCACCACTAGGGGGAGCTCCCTGTATACAGAGATACATGATAAGATCCTGTCTGCAGTCACCACTAGGGGGAGCTCCCTGTATACAGAGATACATGATAAGATCCTGTCTGCAGCCACCACTAGGGGGAGCTCCCTGTATACAGAGATACATGATAAGATCCTGTCTGCAGCCACCACTAGGGGGAGCTCCCTGTAGACAGAGATACATGATAAGATCCTGTCTGCAGCCACCACTAGGGGGAGCTCCCTGTATACAGAGATACATGATAAGATCCTGTCTGCAGCCACCACTAGGGGGAGCTCCCTGTAGACAGAGATACATGATAAGATCCTGTCTGCAGCCACCACTAGGGGGAGCTCCCTGTATACAGAGATACATGATAAGATTCTGTCTGCAGCCACCACTAGGGGGAGCTACCTGTATACAGAGATACATGATAAGATCCTGTCTGTAGTCACCACTAGGAGGAGCTCCCTGTATACAGAGATACATGATAAGATTCTGTCTGCAGCCACCAGTAGGGGGAGCTCCCTGTATACAGAGATACATGATAAGATCCTGTCTGCAGTCACCACTAGGGGGAGCTCCCTGTATACAGAGATACATGATAAGATCCTGTCTGCAGCCACCACTAGGGGGAGCTCCCTGTATACAGAGATACATGATAAGATCCTGTCTGCAGCCACCACTAGGGGGAGCTCCATGTAGACAGAGATACATGATAAGATCCTGTCTGCAGCCACCACTAGGGGGAGCTCCCTGTATACAGAGATACATGATAAGATCCTGTCTGCAGCCACCACTAGGGGGAGCTCCCTGTAGACAGAGATACATGATAAGATCCTGTCTGCAGCCACCACTAGGGGGAGCTCCCTGTATACAGAGATACATGATAAGATTCTGTCTGCAGCCACCTCTAGGGGGAGCTACCTGTATACAGAGATACATGATAAGATCCTGTCTGTAGTCACCACTAGGAGGAGCTCCCTGTATACAGAGATACATGATAAGATCCTGTCTGCAGCCACCACTTGGGGGAGCTCCCTGTATACAGAGATACATGATAAGATCCTGTCTGCAGTCACCACTAGGGGGAGCTCCCTGTATACAGAGATACATGATAAGATCCTGTCTGCAGCCACCACTAGGGGGAGCTCCCTGTATACAGAGATACATGATAAGATTCTGTCTGCAGCCACCACTAGGGGGAGTTCCCTGTATACAGAGATACATGATAAGATCCTGTCTGCAGCCACCGCTAGGGGGAGCTCCCTGTATACAGAGATACATGATAAGATTCTGTCTGCAGCCACCACTAGGGGGAGCTCCCTGTATACAGAGATACATGATAAGATCCTGTCTGCAGCCACCACTAGGGGGAGCTCCCTGTATACAGAGATACATGATAAGATCCTGTCTGCAGTCACCACTAGGGGGAGCTCCCTGTATACAGATATAAATGATAATATTCTGTCTGCAGTCACCACAAGGGGGAGCTCCCTGTATACAGAGATACATGATAAGATCCTGTCTGCAGCCACCACTAGGGGGAGCTCCCTGTATACAGAGATACATGATAAGATCCTGTCTGCAGCCACCGCTAGGGGGAGCTCCCTGTATACAGAGATACATAATAAGATTCTGTCTGCAGCCACCAGTAGGGGGAGCTCCCTGTATACAGAGATACATGATAAGATTCTGTCTGCAGCCACCACTAGGGGGAGCTCCCTGTATACAGAGATACATGATAAGATCCTGTCTGCAGCCACCACTAGGGGGAGCTCCCTGTATACAGAGATACATGATAAGATCATGTCTGCAGTCACCACTAGGGGGAGCTCCCTGTATACAGATATAAATGATAATATTCTGTCTGCAGTCACCACAAGGGGGAGCTCCCTGTATACAGAGATACATGATAAGATCCTGTCTGCAGCCACCACTAGGGGGAGCTCCCTGTATACAGAGATTCATGATAAGATCCTGTCTGCAGCGACCGCTAGGGGGAGCTCCCTGTATACAGAGATACATGATAAGATTCTGTCTGCAGCCACCAGTAGGGGGAGCTCCCTGTATACAGAGATACATGATAAGATCCTGTCTGCAGCCACCATTAGGGGGAGCTCCCTGCATACAGATATACATGATAATATTCTGTCTGCAGTAACCACTAGGGGAAGCTCCCTGTATACAGAGATACATGATAAGATCCTGTCTGCAGCCACCACTAGGGGGAGCTCCCTGTATACAGATATACATGATAAGATTCTGTCTGCAGCCACCACTAGGGGGAGCTCCCTGTATACAGATATACATGATAAGATCCTGTCTGCAGCCACCACTAGGGGGAGATCCCTGTATACAGAGATACATGATAAGATCCTGTCTGCAGCCACCACTAGGGGGAGCTCCCTGTATACAGAGATACATGATAAGATTCTGTCTGCATTCTCCACTAGGGGGAGCTCCCTGTATACAGAGATACATGATAAGATCCTGTCTGCAGCCACCACTAGGGGGAGCTCCCTGTATACAGAGATACATGATAAGATCCTGTCTGCATTCTCCACTAGGGGGAGCTCCCTGTATGCAGAGATACATGATAAGATCCTCTCTGCAGCCACCACTAGGGGGAGCTCCCTGTATGTAGAGATACATGATAAGATTCTGTCTGCAGCCACCACTAGGGGGAGCTACCTGTATACAGAGATACATGATAAGATCCTGTCTGCAGCCACCACTAGGGGAAGCTCCCTGTATACAGAGATACATGATAAGATCCTGTCTGCAGCCACCACTAGGGGGAGCTCCCTGTATTCAGAGATACATGATAAGATCCTGTCTGCAGCCACCACTAGGGGGAGCTCCCTGTATACAGAGATACATGATAAGATCCTGTCTGCAGCCACCACTAGGAGGAGCTCCCTGTATACAGAGATACATGATACGATCCTGTCTGCAGCCACCACTAGGGGGAGCTCCCTGTATACAGAGATACATGATAAGATCCTGTCTGCAGCCACCACTAGGGGGAGCTCCCTGTATACAGAGATACATGATAAGATCCTGTCTGCAGTCACCACTAGGGGGAGCTCCCTGTATACAGAGATACATGATAAGATCCTGTCTGCAGCCACCACTAGGGGGAGCTCCCTGTATACAGAGATACATGATAAGATCCTGTCTGCAGCCACCACTAGGGGGAGCTCCCTGTAGACAGAGATACATGATAAGATCCTGTCTGCAGCCACCACTAGGGGGAGCTCCCTGTATACAGAGATACTTGATAAGATCCTGTCTGCAGCCACCACTAGGGGGAGCTCCCTGTAGACAGAGATACATGATAAGATCCTGTCTGCAGCCACCACTAGGGGGAGCTCCCTGTATACAGAGATACATGATAAGATTCTGTCTGCAGCCACCACTAGGGGGAGCTACCTGTATACAGAGATACATGATAAGATCCTGTCTGTAGTCACCACTAGGAGGAGCTCCCTGTATACAGAGATACATGATAAGATCCTGTCTGCAGCCACCACTAGGGGGAGCTCCCTGTATACAAAGATACATGATAAGATCCTGTCTGCAGTCACCACTAGGGGGAGCTCCCTGTATACAGAGATACATGATAAGATCCTGTCTGCAGCCACCACTAGGGGGAGCTCCCTGTATACAGAGATACATGATAAGATTCTGTCTGCAGCCACCACTAGGGGGAGCTCCCTGTATACAGAGATACATGATAAGATCCTGTCTGCAGCCACCGCTAGGGGGAGCTCCCTGTATACAGAGATACATGATAAGATTCTGTCTGCAGCCACCACTAGGGGGAGCTCCCTGTATACAGAGATACATGATAAGATCCTGTCTGCAGCCACCACTAGGGGGAGCTCCCTGTATACAGAGATACATGATAAGATCATGTCTGCAGTCACCACTAGGGGGAGCTCCCTGTATACAGATATAAATGATAATATTCTGTCTGCAGTCACCACAAGGGGGAGCTCCCTGTATACAGAGATACATGATAAGATCCTGTCTGCAGCCACCACTAGGGGGAGCTCCCTGTATACAGAGATACATGATAAGATCCTGTCTGCAGCCACCGCTAGGGGGAGCTCCCTGTATACAGAGATACATGATAAGATTCTGTCTGCAGCCACCAGTAGGGGGAGCTCCCTGTATACAGAGATACATGATAAGATTCTGTATGCAGCCACCACTAGGGGGAGCTCCCTGTATACAGAGATACATGATAAGATCCTGTCTGCAGCCACCACTAGGGGGAGCTCCCTGTATACAGAGATACATGATAAGATCATGTCTGCAGTCACCACTAGGGGGAGCTCCCTGTATACAGATATAAATGATAATATTCTGTCTGCAGTCACCACAAGGGGGAGCTCCCTGTATACAGAGATACATGATAAGATCCTGTCTGCAGTCACCACTAGGGGGAGCTCCCTGTATACAGAGATACATGATAAGATCCTGTCTGCAGCCACCGCTAGGGGGAGCTCCCTGTATACAGAGATACATAATAAGATTCTGTCTGCAGCCACCAGTAGGGGGAGCTCCCTGTATACAGAGATACATGATAAGATTCTGTCTGCAGCCACCACTAGGGGGAGCTCCCTGTATACAGAGATACATGATAAGATCCTGTCTGCAGCCACCACTAGGGGGAGCTCCCTGTATACAGAGATACATGATAAGATCATGTCTGCAGTCACCACTAGGGGGAGCTCCCTGTATACAGATATAAATGATAATATTCTGTCTGCAGTCACCACAAGGGGGAGCTCCCTGTATACAGAGATACATGATAAGATCCTGTCTGCAGCCACCACTAGGGGGAGCTCCCTGTATACAGAGATTCATGATAAGATCCTGTCTGCAGCGACCGCTAGGGGGAGCTCCCTGTATACAGAGATACATGATAAGATTCTGTCTGCAGCCACCAGTAGGGGGAGCTCCCTGTATACAGAGATACATGATAAGATCCTGTCTGCAGCCACCATTAGGGGGAGCTCCCTGCATACAGATATACATGATAATATTCTGTCTGCAGTAACCACTAGGGGAAGCTCCCTGTATACAGAGATACATGATAAGATCCTGTCTGCAGCCACCACTAGGGGGAGCTCCCTGTATACAGACATACATGATAAGATTCTGTCTGCAGCCACCACTAGGGGGAGCTCCCTGTATACAGAGATACATGATAAGATCCTGTCTGCAGCCACCACTAGGGGGAGATCCCTGTATACAGAGATACATGATAAGATCCTGTCTGCAGCCACCACTAGGGGGAGCTCCCTGTATACAGAGATACATGATAAGATCCTGTCTGCATTCTCCACTAGGGGGAGCTCCCTGTATACAGAGATACATGATAAGATCCTGTCTGCAGCCACCACTAGGGGGAGCTCCCTGTATACAGAGATACATGATAAGATCCTGTCTGCATTCTCCACTAGGGGGAGCTCCCTGTATGCAGAGATACATGATAAGATCCTCTCTGCAGCCACCACTAGGGGGAGCTCCCTGTATACAGAGATACATGATAAGATTCTGTCTGCAGCCACCACTAGGGGGAGCTCCCTGTATACAGAGATACATGATAAGATCCTGTCTGCAGCCACCACTAGGGGGAGCTCCCTGTATACAGAGATACATGATAAGATCATGTCTGCAGTCACCACTAGGGGGAGCTCCCTGTATACAGATATAAATGATAATATTCTGTCTGCAGTCACCACAAGGGGGAGCTCCCTGTATACAGAGATACATGATAAGATCCTGTCTGCAGCCACCACTAGGGGGAGCTCCCTGTATACAGAGATTCATGATAAGATCCTGTCTGCAGCCACCGCTAGGGGGAGCTCCCTGTATACAGAGATACATGATAAGATTCTGTCTGCAGCCACCAGTAGGGGGAGCTCCCTGTATACAGAGATACATGATAAGATCCTGTCTGCAGCCACCATTAGGGGGAGCTCCCTGCATACAGATATACATGATAATATTCTGTCTGCAGTAACCACTAGGGGAAGCTCCCTGTATACAGAGATACATGATAAGATCCTGTCTGCAGCCACCACTAGGGGGAGCTCCCTGTATACAGACATACATGGTAAGATTCTGTCTGCAGCCACCACTAGGGGGAGCTCCCTGTATACAGAGATACATGATAAGATCCTGTCTGCAGCCACCACTAGGGGGAGATCCCTGTATACAGAGATACATGATAAGATCCTGTCTGCAGCCACCACTAGGGGGAGCTCCCTATATACAGAGATACATGATAAGATTCTGTCTGCAGCCACCACTAGGGGGAGCTCCCTGTATACAGAGATACATGATAAGATCCTGTCTGCAGTCACCACTAGGGGGAGCTTCCTGTATGCAGAGATACATGATAAGATCGTGTCTGCAGCCACCACTAGGGGGAGCTCCCTGTATACAGAGATACATGATAAGATCCTGTCTGCAGCCACCACTAGGGGGACCTTCCTGTATACAGAGATACATGATACGATCCTGTCTGCAGTCACCACTAGGGGGAGCTCCCTGTATACAGAGATACATGATAAGATTCTGTCTGCAGCCACCACTAGGGGAAGCTCCCTGTATACAGAGATACATGATAAGATTCTGTCTGCTGCCACCACTAGGGGGAGCTCCCTGTATACAGAGATACATGATAAGATCCTGTCTGCAGCCACCACTAGGGGGAGCTCCCTGTATACAGAGATACATGATAAGATCCTGTCTGCAGCCACCACTATGGGGAGCTCCCTGTATACAGAGATACATGATAAGATCCTGTCTGCATTCTCCACTAGGGGGAGCTCCCTGTATACAGAGATACATGATAAGACCCTGTCTGCAGCCACCACTAGGGGGAGTTCCCTGTATACAGAGATACATGATAAGATTCTGTCTGCAGCCACCACTAGGGGGAGCTCCCTGTATACAGAGATACATGATAAGATTCTGTCTGCAGCCACCACTAGTGGGAGCTCCCTGTATACAGAGATACATGATAAGATCCTGTCTGCAGCCACCACTAGGGGGAGCTCCCTGTATACAGAGATACATGATAAGATCCTGTCTGCATTCTCCACTAGGGGGAGCTCCCTGTATACAGAGATACATGATAAGATCCTGTCTGCAGCCACCACTAGGGGGAGCTCCCTGTATACAGAGATACATGATAAGATCCTGTCTGCATTCTCCACTAGGGGGAGCTCCCTGTATGCAGAGATACATGATAAGATCCTCTCTGCAGCCACCACTAGGGGGAGCTCCCTGTATACAGAGATACATGATAATATTCAGTCTGCAGCCACCACTAGGGGGAGCTACCTGTATACAGAGATACATGATAAGATCCTGTCTGCAGCCACCACTAGGGGAAGCTCCCTGTATACAGAGATACATGATAAGATCCTGTCTGCAGCCACCACTAGGGGGAGCTCCCTGTATTCAGAGATACATGATAAGATCCTGTCTGCAGCCACCACTAGGGGGAGCTCCCTGTATACAGAGATACATGATAAGATCCTGTCTGCAGCCACCACTAGGGGGAGCTCCCTGTATACAGAGATACAAGATAAGATCCTGTCTGCAGCCACCACTAGGAGGAGCTCCCTGTATACAGAGATACATGATACGATCCTGTCTGCAGCCACCACTAGGGGGAGCTCCCTGTATACAGAGATACATGATAAGATCCTGTCTGCAGCCACCACTAGGGGGAGCTCCCTGTAGACAGAGATACATGATAAGATCCTGTCTGCAGCCACCACTAGGGGGAGCTCCCTGTATACAGAGATACATGATAAGATCCTGTCTGCAGCCACCACTAGGGGGAGCTCCCTGTATACAGAGATACATGATAAGATCCTGTCTACAGCCACCACTAGGGGGAGCTCCCTGTATACAGAGATACATGATAAGATTCTGTCTGCAGCCACCACTAGGGGGAGCTACCTGTATACAGAGATACATGATAAGATCCTGTCTGCAGCCACCACTAGGGGGAGCTACCTGTATACAGAGATACATGATAAGATCCTGTCTGTAGTCACCACTAGGAGGAGCTCCCTGTATACAGAGATACATGATAAGATCCTGTCTGCAGCCACCACTAGGTGGAGCTCCCTGTATACAGAGATACATGATAAGATCCTGTCTGCAGTCACCACTAGGGGGAGCTCCCTGTATACAGAGATACATGATAAGATTCTGTCTGCAACCACCACTAGGGGGAGCTCCCTGTATACTGAGATACATGATAAGATTCTGACTGCAGCCACCACTAGGGGGAGCTCCCTGTATACAGAGATACATGATAAGATCCTGTCTGCAGCCACCACTAGGGGGAGCTCCCTGTATACAGAGATACATGATAAGATCATGTCTGCAGTCACCACTAGGGGGAGCTCCCTGTATACAGATATAAATGATAATATTCTGTCTGCAGTCACCACAAGGGGGAGCTCCCTGTATACAGAGATACATGATAAGATCCTGTATGCAGCCACCACTAGGGGGAGTTCCCTGTATACAGAGATACATGATAAGATCCTGTCTGCAGCCACCGCTAGGGGGAGCTCCCTGTATACAGAGATACATGATAAGATCCTGTCTGCAGCCACCGCTAGGGGGAGCTCCCTGTATACAGAGATACATGATAAGATTCTGTCTGCAGCCACCAGTAGGGGGAGCTCCCTGTATACAGAGATACATGATAAGATCCTGTCTGCAGCCACCATTAGGGGGAGCTCCCTGCATACAGATATACATGATAATATTCTGTCTGCAGTAACCACTAGGGGAAGCTCCCTGTATACAGAGATACATGATAAGATCCTGTCTGCAGCCACCACTAGGGGGAGCTCCCTGTATACAGACATACATGGTAAGATTCTGTCTGCAGCCACCACTAGGGGGAGCTCCCTGTATACAGAGATACATGATAAGATCCTGTCTGCAGCCACCACTAGGGGGAGATCCCTGTATACAGAGATACATGATAAGATCCTGTCTGCAGCCACCACTAGGGGGAGCTCCCTATATACAGAGATACATGATAAGATTCTGTCTGCAGCCACCACTAGGGGGAGCTCCCTGTATACAGAGATACATGATAAGATCCTGTCTGCAGTCACCACTAGGGGGAGCTTCCTGTATGCAGAGATACATGATAAGATCGTGTCTGCAGCCACCACTAGGGGGAGCTCCCTGTATACAGAGATACATGATAAGATCCTGTCTGCAGCCACCACTAGGGGGACCTTCCTGTATACAGAGATACATGATACGATCCTGTCTGCAGTCACCACTAGGGGGAGCTCTCTGTATACAGAGATACATGATAAGATTCTGTCTGCAGCCACCACTAGGGGAAGCTCCCTGTATACAGAGATACATGATAAGATTCTGTCTGCTGCCACCACTAGGGGGAGCTCCCTGTATACAGAGATACATGATAAGATCCTGTCTGCAGCCACCACTAGGGGGAGCTCCCTGTATACAGAGATACATGATAAGATCCTGTCTGCAGCCACCACTATGGGGAGCTCCCTGTATACAGAGATACATGATAAGATCCTGTCTGCATTCTCCACTAGGGGGAGCTCCCTGTATACAGAGATACATGATAAGACCCTGTCTGCAGCCACCACTAGGGGGAGTTCCCTGTATACAGAGATACATGATAAGATTCTGTCTGCAGCCGCCACTAGGGGGAGCTCCCTGTATACAGAGATACATGATAAGATTCTGTCTGCAGCCACCACTAGTGGGAGCTCCCTGTATACAGAGATACATGATAAGATCCTGTCTGCAGCCACCACTAGGGGGAGCTCCCTGTATACAGATATACATGATAAGATCCTGTCTGCATTCTCCACTAGGGGGAGCTCCCTGTATACAGAGATACATGATAAGATCCTGTCTGCAGCCACCACTAGGGGGAGCTCCCTGTATACAGAGATACATGATAAGATCCTGTCTGCATTCTCCACTAGGGGGAGCTCCCTGTATGCAGAGATACATGATAAGATTCTCTCTGCAGCCACCACTAGGGGGAGCTCCCTGTATACAGAGATACATGATAAGATCCTGTCTGCAGCCACCACTAGGGGGAGCTCCCTGTATACAGAGATACATGATAAGATCCTGTCTGCAGCCACCACTAGGGGGAGCTCCCTGTATACAGAGATACATGATAATATTCAGTCTGCAGCCACCACTAGGGGGAGCTACCTGTATACAGAGATACATGATAAGATCCTGTCTGCAGCCACCACTAGGGGAAGCTCCCTGTATACAGAGATACATGATAAGATCCTGTCTGCAGCCACCACTAGGGGGAGCTCCCTGTATACAGAGATACATGATAAGATTCTGTCTGCAGCCACCACTAGGGGGAGCTCCCTGTATACAGATGTGTACAGAATGAGAGATTGATTATCGGCCTTTGTAAAAAGGCCTTAAGATGCAGCTAAATAAAATGTTTAAAAGTTTGCAAGGATTTTGGATTTAGTAAGTAATGGCCTTTAAGACATTGGCTAAAGATTTTTCTTCATTTTTTCCAGCTCTGGAGCACGTTCCAAACCCCTGATCTTGTCCGTCCGGCCCTGGAAAGTTCTCTGCAGAATCTACAGCTGGAGTACATGGACATGTTCCTTATTCACAACCCTCTGGAAATGAAGGTGTTAATGGAAAAAAGGTTATATCCCTCACAATATAGAAGGCGTAAAGTAAGAGAGCTGCCCCTATATGTGTCACCATGTGACCTTATGTGGTCAAAAGTGTTGGTCCCCCTCGTTTAATGAAAGAAAAACCCACAATCATCACAGAAATAACTTGAATCTGACAAAAGTAATAATAAATTAATAATCTATGAAAATGAACAAATGACGTCAGACATTGCTTTTCTGCTTCCACAGAATTAAAAAAAAAATTAACCTCAATGTTATGGGGCAGGCTCTGGTTGGTACTGATATGGGGACACTTTCTACTGTTCATATGGCCATGCTTAAACTGGTACTGTTATTGTTCACTTTCTGGCTGTCACTGTATATAGGGCATGCTCCAGCTGGCACTGTTTTGGGACACTTTCTGTCAAGTACTGTGTATGGGGAACGCTCTGGTTGACACTGTTATGGGACACTTTCTGGCTGTCACTGTATATACGGCATGCTCCGGCTGGCACTGTTTAAGGACACTTTTTGTATAGTACTGTGTATGGGGAACGCTCTGGTTGACACTGTTATGGGACACTTTCTGTCTGTCACTGTATATGGGGCATGCTCCAGCTTGCACTGTTTTGGGACACTTTCTGTCAAGTACTGTGTATGGGGAACGCTCTGGTGGACACTGTTATGGGACACTTTCTGGCTGTCACTGTATATAGGGCATGCTCCGGCTGGCACTGTTTAAGGACACTTTTTGTATAGTACTGTGTATGAGGAACGCTCTGGTTGACACTGTTATGGGTCACTTTCTGTCTGTCACTGTATATAGGGCATGCTCCAACTTGCACTGTTTTGGGACACTTTTTGTATAGTACTGTGTATGGGGAACGCTCTGGTTGACACTGTTATGGGTCACTTTCTGTCTGTCACTGTATATAGGGCATGCTCCAGCTGGCACTGTTTTGGGACACTTTTTGTATAGTACTGTGTATGGGGAAAGCTCTGGTTGACACTGTTATGGGTCACTTTCTGTCTGTCACTGTGTATAGGGCATGCTCCAGCTTGCACTGTTTTGGGACACTTTCTGTCAAGTACTGTGTATGGGGAACGCTCTGGTTGACACTGTTATGGGACACTTTCTGTCTGTCACTGTATATAGGGCATGCTCCGGCTGGCACTGTTTTTGGACACCATGTGGCCATGCTTCAACTGGCATTGTTATTGTTCACTTTCTGGCTGTCACCGTGTATAGGGCATGCTCCGGCTGGCACTGTTTTGGGACACTTTCTGTCAGGTACTGTGTATGGGGAACGCTGTGGCTTACACTGTTATGAAGGCAATTTCAGGCAGGCAATGATTATGAGGCATTCCTCAGCTGGCACCGTTATTCAGTCACTTTCTGCCAGGCACTGTGTATGGGGCACTCTCCTGCTGACACTTTTAAAGGATAGTTTTTGATAGTCACTGTGGATGGGACATGATCCAGCACTATTATAGAGACACTTTCTGGATGGCACTGTGTATGGAGTAAACTCTGGAAGTCCCTGATATGCAGATACTTTCTGACAGGCACTGTTTTTGGGGAATGCTTCGTCTGGCACTGTTATGGACACTTTTTGCTAGGGACTGGTCATGTGGCCATACTCAGGCTGGTACTGTTATTGTTCACTTTCTGGCTGATACTGTGTATGGGATATGACCCCAGCTGGCACTATTATGTGACACTTTCTGTCAGGCACTGTTTATGGGGGCATTTTCAGGGTAGAACTATCATGGAAGTAGTAATTGACTGGCATTGTTAATAATTAGCTAACCCAGACCATTACGCTGAATATGAGAACAGGTTTATACTGGTCATGGGGGCAGATCAGCCATTGTTATGACCATGTGACTAATATTTTATGGTGGGGGTTACCTGCTATATTTCATATCTAGTAGAAAGCTATTCCTGGATGCAGCGTTGCTTTCTTTTTTTTATTTTGTAGCCAGGGGACGATCCATTTCCAGTGGACCAAAATGGCCAACTCATTTTTCACAATACAGACATCCGAGACACATGGGAGGTGAGTATCAGGTATATTATTTGCCTTTTCTTCATCTCATTCTTTTTATTAGATTCTTGGGCTTCGATGATGTAGATGTCCTGATAGTAATATGGCGTCTCCTGATCAGGCCCTACGTCTAGTAACTGATAAAGAGGAGTGGAGGACACCCGTGTCCATTACTTACATGGTCCTCCTGCTGTGTAATACTCTGTTTCTCCTGCGGGAGTGCTGCAGACTAATTGAGCAGTTGCTGCCACTTTTCCCTGGAGGTTACAGCTAATCACTTGTGATGGGCTAATCAACAAGGGAGGAAAAATAGATTGTCCATCCCCTTTAAATAACCATAAATACATTAAAATGTTTGCTATCCACTTTTCAGGCCATGGAGAGGTGTAAGGACGCTGGACTGGTGAAGTCGATTGGGGTCTCCAATTTTAATCGTAGACAAATTGAGCTTATTCTTAATAAGCCGGGACTGAAGTATAAACCAGTGTGCAACCAGGTAAAATGAACAATATGGTCACCTTCATAAGCTTAATGTGAATTTTCAGAAGAATCATCCCTTTATTATACATTAATAATGTGAAAACCGTTTCTTAATATCTTAATTCTGAACTGAGATATGATCTCTTGAAGTTACAGGCCTGAAGCCTGAGGCTGCACTACTGAGATACTCTGATTTCATTCAGATACAGTGTTGTCATCGAGGCCATATGTGTTTCGCACAAGGTCTCCACCATGACAACACTACACGTAACAGAAGTCAGAAGAGTCATTGTCAGTAGTGCAGTCTCATAGATGACACAATTATTCTTTTTCACTGGAAAATGTCTGCCCCCTACAGGTGGAATGTCATATTTATCTAAATCAAAGAAAGCTCTTGGACTTCTGCATCTCTCAAGGTATTGTTCTTGTTGGATACAGCGTTTTGGGGTCCAGCCGGGATGAAAAATGGTAAATAATGACCCATTTATCTATATTTTTCTATAAACAAATATGAAAATGCATCTACCTTAAAGAGGTCTTTTCATAAGTTCAAAAGAGGCCAGTTTGGGCGTTTATTTTATTCCAGATGTTCCCCTGAGTATTCTGTTTTTCGTTTTTTTGAAATCTGCCCTACGGTTCCAGAGATATGAGCTTTTTATTTTGTGCTAAGACACGCCCCAGAGGATCTGTGGGCCACGCCTCCTTGTAAAGAATATGCAAATTAACACTAAATAAAAATGCCCGTATCTCTGGAACCGTATGGCGGATTTTAAAAAAATAAAGTCGAGAATACTCGGGGGAACAACGGGAATAAAATTATAGAAAAAAAAATATCCACTTTACCTGGTGACAGGTCCCCTTTAAAGGGTGTCTAGATTTTGATACTAATTAATTTTATTGCGCCTTAAAGAATAAAAAGTTGAAGCATTTTTCCCAAAATAGCTTTGTGTTTCCATGGTTAGAGATGTCATTTGTCACTCCTTCTTGAGAACCTATGAACAATAGTAAAAGATCACAGAATAAAACGTCACAGGTTTTTTTTATTTTTAACCATAGAGACATTCAGGTCCACATAGGAGCTGCATACACAAAACGAGTGGAGATTTTACATCAAGACTATTTTTCAAAATTGGTTTATTTTTTTATTTATCATACATTAAAATGATAAATGGTTGGGAACATAAACAGATAAGAAAAATCAAGAAGTTTATAACCGAAGATGGACTTTCCCTTTAATACTCTGCTATTTCTCCATTAGAGGGCAGTAGAAATCTTAAAACAATAGATCAAGAATAATGAGTAAATATATTGGGACTATATGGGACTGACCTTATTTTTTCTTAGGATTGACCAAAATTCACCATTCGTCCTCGAGGATCCCGTTTTGGTCACAATTGCCAAAAAACACAATAAGACCCCGGCTCAGGTGGCCATAAGATATTTTCTGCAGCTTGGAGTCGTAGTCTTGGCAAAGAGCTTCAACCCCAAGAGAATTAAAGAAAACTTTCAGGTTTGGATGGGAATGCAAAAAAAAAAAAAACATTTGGTGTCCTCAATTTTGTCTGATATGGTAGTATTTGTTCTGCCTTCTGCCACCACTAGGGGGAGCATTTTAAGTAGGTATTTCTAAAGCTAGTTTTGAGTTCTTGTATGCACTGTGCTCCCTCTAGTGGTGGCAGATGGCTTCTTTTGGTTCTATGTATTAGATTGGAAAGCTTGAATAGACAGCAGAGCTAAAACACCTATCCAGTACTTTTTATGTTATACTTGTTACATGTATAGTATGACGGTATTATTTATATGCATTGTACGGGATATTATTTAATCACTATACATATTTACTTTGTTATTTTTCAGGTCTTTGATTTTCTCTTACCACCTGAAGACATGGCAGAGCTTGGAGCTCTCAACAGAAATTATCGCTATGTAGAAGCCAAATTGTGAGAGAAATTAAGATTCTCTGGTTTGTTCTAGAATAGTAACCATCACAGCTGCTATTGGGTTGTCACTAAGACTTCTCTAGTTAGTCTGGCAAAGATTGGGGGACATTGACCCTGCTATGGCTGCTTCCCTATCAGTCACTTGAGGGGAGTTCTATTTATACAGTCACCACTAGAGGGAGCTCACTAGATACAGATTTATACAGACAAAACAAGGGGAAGCTCACTACATACAGATTTATACATCCACTATTAGAGGGAGCTCACTACATATCTACTATATAATTGTCTTATCCCGTCTGTCTGTCTGTCTTTCTGTCTGTCTATCTGTCTGTCTATCTGTCTGTCTTTCTGTCTGTCTGTCTGTCTGTCTGTCTGTCCAGGAAATCTCGCGTCGCTCATTGGTCCGGCAGCGGCCAATCAGCGCCGCGGGATTTCTGAAAAAAAGATGGCGGGCGTTAGCGGCTCATCTGCGGGACGGAGCTCAGCGGCGATGAAGCCGGGAGATGACCGGTGCGAGGCGCTCATCTCCCGGCCGGTACCAGCAGAAGGACCTCGACCGCCGGACCCATCTGCGGGACGGAGATGCAGCCGGGAGATGAGCGGTGCGAGGCGCTCATCTCCCGGCCGGTAGCAGCGGAAGGACCGCCGGCGTCGCTGACCTCCATGCGGAAGGGAGACCGGGACCAATCAGCGAGCTTGGCGCCAAATTTAAACAACGCTCTGCTGATTGGTCGTGGACGCCAGACGCGTCCAATCAGCGAGATTGGCGCCAAATTTAACCAACACTCTGCTGATTGGTCGAGGCTGCCGGCCGCGACCAATCAGCGATTTTGGCGCCAAATTTAAACACCGCTCTGCTGATTGATCGCGGTCGCTGGCCGAGATCAATCAGCAGTATTGGCGCAAAATTTAAACACCGCTCTGCTGATTGGTTGCAGTTGTCGGCCGTGACCAATCAGCAGTATTGGCGCCAAATTTAAACCTCACTCTGCTGATTGGTCGCAACCACCGGCCGCGACCAATCTACGTTTTTTGTGCCAAATTTAAACAACGCTCTGCTGATTGGTCGCGGTCGCCGGCCGCGACCAATCAGCAGTATTGGGGCCAAATTTAAACCCCGCTCTGTTGATTGGTCGCGTCCGCCGGGTGAGAACAATCAACAATTTTGGCCCCAAATGTAAACCCCGCTCTGCTGATTGGTCGCGGTCGCCGGCCGCAACCAATCAGCAGTATTGGCGCAAAATTTAAACCCCGCTCTGCTGATTGGTCGCGGTGGCCGGCCACTACCAATCAGCAGCATTGGCGCCAAATTTAAACCCCGCTCTGCTGATTAGTCGCGGTCGCCGGCCGCGACCAATCAGCAATATTGGCGCCAAATTTAAACACCGCTCTGCTGATTAGTCGCAAGCACCGGCCGCGACCAAGCAGCGAAATTGGCGCCAAATTTAAACACCGCTCTGCTGATTGGTCGTGGCCGTGACCAATCACCATTATTGGCGCCAAATTTAAATACCGCTCTGCTGATTGGTCATGTTCGCCGGCCGTGACCAATCTGCGATATAGGCGCCAAATTTTAACACCACTTTGCTGATTGGTCGCAGTTGCCGGCCTCGACCAATCAGCGATTTTGGCGCAAAATTTAAACACAGCTCTGCTGATTGCGCCCGGTCGGCCGCATACCTATTCTAGAATACCCGATACATTAGAATCGGGCCACCATCTAGTAGATTATATAGTCACCACTAGAGGGAGCTCACTACATACAGATTTATACAGTCACCACTAGAGGGAGCTCACTATATATACAGATTTATACAGTCACCACTAGGGGGAGCTCACAACATACAGATTTATACAGTCACCACTAGAGGGAACTCACTAGATACAGATTTATACAGCCACCACTAGGGGGAGCTCACTGCATACAGATTTATACAGCCACCACTAGAGGGAGATCACTACATACAGATTTATACAGCCACCACTAGAGGGAGCTCACTACATACAGATTTATACAGCCACCACTAGGGGGAGCTCACAACATACAGATTTATGCAGCCACTACTAGAGGGAGCTCACTACATACAGATTTATAAAGCCACCAGTAGAGGGAGCTCACTATGTACAGATTTATACAGACACCACTAGGGGGAGCTCACTGAATGCAGATTTATACAGTCACTATTAGAAGATGCTCATTACATGCAGATTTATACATCCACCACTAGGGAAAGCTTACTACAAAGAGATTTATATAACCTCCATTAAAAGGAGCTCACGAAATGTAGATTTATACAGCCACCACTAGAGGAAGCTCACTACATATAGATTTATACAGCCACCACTAGAGGGAGCTCACTGCATACAGATTTATACAGCCACCACTAGAGGGAGCTCACTACATACAGATTTATACAGCCACCACTAGAGGGAGCTCACTGCATACAGATTTATACAGCCACCACGAGAGGGAGCTCACTGCATACAGATTTATACAGCCACCACTAGAGGGAGCTCACTGCATACAGATTTATACAGACACCACTAAAGGGAGCTCACTCCATACAGATTTATACAGACACCACTAGAGGGAGCTCACTGCATACAGATTTATACAGACACCACTAGAGGGAGCTCACTGCATACAGATTTAGACAGACGCCACTAGGGGGAGCTCACTCCATACAGATTTATACGGTCACCACCAGAGGTCATTCACTACATACAGATTTATGTACAGCCTCCACTGCTACAGGCAGAATTAAAACAAGTTGGGGGTTTCGAGCTCGGTATCAGTTCTGACCAGTAAAGTCCAATATATTCCAGTATAGTGTTGCTGCAGCTTGTGGAGGTGTTTGTGGATCTTCACCATGTCACAAGTCAACATGTCCTGATATATTTTTTTGTTTGAACTATGTTTTCTTTCAGATGGAAGGATCACCCCAAGTTTCCTTTTGCCGATGAATACTGATTACAGATTATTACGGAATCCGCTGTAGATCAGATATTGTTTATTCTAAAAAAAATCTGTCTTGATTAATTTTCATTTCATATTTATAGCAGTTGGGCCTCCATTTATGTGATACAGAGCTAAATATCCCATAGTGATATAGATAATTCATAAAATTGAGGCTATCCACAGCCACCACTAGAGGGAGCTCACCACATACTGTATTGTATTTTGAATGCAATTTTATAATTTAGGTAGAAGGTAATACTGTAGTCATACTGTACATAAGATAAATCCTAAAATTTTATACTTTTTGCTAAAAAGTATTGATTTTTTTCTCAAGTCAACACATTGAAATTCGAAAAAACCCTAAATTAATACAGAAAAAGACATTCAAAATCTGAACGCTCCATTGAGAAAATAACATGGAATTAAACATGAAAAGTTATTATTTCTGCCACAAGGGGGAGATCACTGCATTCTGAGTTCTTATTCTTGTTCACGCCTAGAGCTCCCTCTAGTGGTGGATGCAGGCAGCCTGGATTTTAGCATGTATCTCTATGCCATTGTGAAGGAAATCTGTGGATTTGGGCCTCTGCGTTAGTCAACTAAATCAGATTGCCACTATTAACCCTTTCACTAACCTAAGTCATGTAATAATTAACTATGCAATAGTATAATGATAAAATATTAAGTATTCCTATAAGAACAGTAGGAGCCACTGGAGGACTATCAGTGTGTGATGAAATGCAGGTATAAAGCTGCCAAAGTGAGTACATTCAGAAAGGATTTTTTTCATCTCTATCATGGGCACCAACCCACTTGGAAACCCCATTTAAAACTGGGTCAGTCCCAGCCCATGAAGTGTTTTGAAATTTACTATGAACCTGCAGTACCACAAGTGTCCACCAGGTGTCACTTACATTTCAACTTTTTATATACTGTAATAAAATTTTGAATTATATATAACGTATACTATATAATAGATTTACTTTTCACTTCCTATTAAAAAAATATATATATATTATAATTATTATAATAATAATCATAATAATAAATAATAATAATAATAAATTAAATTTACAATTCGGTTTTCCATATTCTCTCTGATGTGATTCCACAAAATAAAATTAAGAAAAAAGAATAGTTTTGTTTTATTGTTTGTGTTAATGTTTGTGTTATCGCTGTAGGCCGTAGCTTCTAAATTACAGAAATTTTTGTATGTAATACTACCGGTAGGAGCAGATGTTGGCTCCTCAGTACTCGTCTTGGAATGGCTATTTAGGGTTTTCCTTCATTTTGAAAAAAAATAAAATAAAAAAAAGCAGTTAAAAAAATCATCATCATCATGTGTCTTACCGTTTTACTAGCTGTAGGTCGGTCATGGAATAATTGTCCTGTTCTCTGGGACTCTCTTAAGGACAACTTACTCCTTAAAAGGTCCATAACATAGGTTTTCATCCAGCTCTTCCAGAGTTTTCATGTCTTCAGACGTCAGTTCAAAATCGAAAACCTGATAAAGAGAAGACGTCCATTTAGGAGGGACATTGGGGTGGGAGGTAAAGGAGAGAAACATGTCCATAGACTAATACAGTGTTTAGATAATTAGATGACTCTGCTGACCCTATCCTCTAGAGATGAGATAACTCTGCTGAGCTTGTCCTCTAGAGATTAGATGACTCTGCTGACTCTGTCCACTAGGGATTAGATGACTCTGCTGACCCTCTCCACTAGAGATTAGAAAACTCTGCTGACCCTGTCCTCTAGAGATGAGATGACTCTGCTGACCCTGTCCTCTAGAGATGAGATGACTCTGCTGACCCTGTCCTCTAGAGATGAGATAACTCTGCTGGGCCTATCGTCTAGAGATTAGATGACTCTGCTGACCCTGTCAACTAGAGATGAGAATACTCTTCTGACCCTGTCCTCTAGAAATTAGATGACTCTGCTGACCCTGTCCACTAGAGATGAGATGACTCTTCTGACCCTGTTCTCTAGAAATTAGATGACTCTGCTGACCCTGTCCACTAGAGATCAGATGACTCTACTGACCCTGTTCTCTAGAGATTAGATGACTCTGCTGGCCCTGTCCTCTAGAGATTAGATGACTCTGCTGACCTTGTCCTCTAGAGATGAGATGACTCAGTAGACTCTGTCCTCTAGAGATAAGTTGACTCTGCTGACCCTGCCCTGAAATGATGATGAGATGACCCTGGTAAACCTGCAATCTTCTTAAAAATGAAATAATGAGATAACTTTGCTAAAGCTGATCTGTAATGATAATGAGGTGACTCTGCTTACTGCATCCACTAATAATTATAAAAAGTTTATTTTGACCCTTGTATTTTAAAAACAATAAGATGATGTTGACTGCTTAGTCCACCTTCTAATAATAATGACATTATTCTACTCACCCAACTCTCCAATATTAATGAGATGACTCTTAACCGCATCCTTTTATGATCATGAGATGATGACGCCGACCCCATCTTACAATGATTATGACATTAATCTGATGAAATCGCTTTATAATTAAAATAAGATGACTCTGCTGACTTCATCCTCCAATGATAATGGGATGACTTATCTGACCTCGCCCTCTAATGAAAATGACTTTTCTGACCCTGTACGTTTTAAATCTCTCTACTTCTAAATGACTCTGATGTCCTCATCCACTAATAATAATAAAATGACTCTGCAAGTTCTCTTTGTTAATGCTAATGGAGTGATGATGACTGCTAATCCCAACCCTCTAATAATAATGAGATGACTGCTCAATCTGCCCTTCAATAACAAGGAGATGACTCTGTAGACCCTGCCCCTAATAATGATGAGATTACTGTATAAGATTTATAGAGTCTTGAGGAAAAAAATTGAGTCCCATCAGTCTGTTCCCCACGAGATCTAGGAAAGGTGAGATGACTCTAATGACCCTACCCTCTCATGATAATGACTCTACTGACCCTACACTTTAATGATGATGAGATGATTCTGCTGACTTTGTCCCCAATAAAAATAAGATGACTCTACTGACCCTGTTCTCTAATGATAACAAGATGACTGTGCTCTGTCTTCTTAAGAAAAGGAGATATCTCTACTGACCCCATCCTCTAATGATAATGAAATGACTCTGCTGACCCCATCCTCTAATAATAATGAGATGACTCGACTGACCCCATCCTCTTATGATAATGAGATGCTTTTACAGACCTTTCCATCTAATAGTCTAAGGGCCACATTTTTATACAAAACCAATCCCAAGGGCCGCAAAAAAAATGTAAAGTTGTACTTACATGAATACATCACTGGAATCACCATCAGTACATGAATATATCACCAGAAACAAGTTTTGACCAGTTCTGAGATCATGAGGATGATTTGGAGAGCTTCTGCTCAGTTTCTGCTCCAAAATCTCACTGTGAACATGCCCTAACTTTCACTAAGTTTTTGGAGCAAAAACTGTGCAGAAACTCTCCAAATCCTCATCACAGTCTCAACACTCCAAGTTTTGAGTTTTAACATAGCCAAGTTACAAATGCTGACAATTTCTCCCCCCACTTGCTCATAATGTGATACCCCCTCCCCTCTACAATAATAATCCATACACTGAATATTTGGCTCCTATATGGTGCACTTACTATCCCCTACCATGACCTCGCCACCTCTGCAATGACAGCTGCAGTGTGATGAGGTCAGCAGCATGATGACATCATCGCACTGCTGTACATTGGGGTGGGGAGCTTACGAGTGTTCAAGTGTATTCACATCTGAAAGGCGCAAATGCAATTGAGTACAGAAAGAAGGGAGGCAGAGTCAATCAATTCTCCACGGGCCGGAAGAAACCCTTTGGTGGGCCGTATGTTATGCAGGCCTGCACTAATGATGATGAGATGACTCTACTGATCACACCATCTTATGATAATGAGATGTCTGCTGTCTCCGCCCTCTAATGATCTTCAGATGGTACTACAGGCAAGATGTTTTAGAGATAATTAGATGACTCTAAAGCCCAACTCTCTAATGATGATAAGGAGACGACTCTGCTGATTCTGCCTCAGTCTACGCAGTAAAGCTTAAAAGTTAACTGCAGTAAACTGCTCAAGTCAGCTTACTGCGTGTGCCTAACTGGTCAAATAAAAGCAGGAATAAGTCAAGATTTTTCCATAGATATAGTCACAAAAAAACATCAAAACTTTTTTCTCTAGATACATACCCTACTATTAACAATATGGCAGATAATGAACATATCAGAGATCATCGTTTACCCAAGGTTTTGCTTCAGGCGTTCTGCAGTGAAACTTTTGACCAATATCACAATCCCTTTTTGGAGGATGAAGCGCATAGCGACCTCTGCTGGAGAACGGTTGTACTTCACAGCCACATTGGCCAGGACTGGATCTTCCAGCAGCATAGGAGCGCTCAGGTCCTCCCTATAGAGGACACCAATGTCAGTAATGATACAAGCTACAGGGATGATGCGCGTGCCATGACACCTACCAGTTCTTGTCTCTCTGACTGGTTTGTGCTTCAGTCCCGGTTTGCTCAGGAGACGTTCCAGTTGCCTCTTGTTGAAGTTGGACACCCCGATGGACTTCACCAGTCCGGCCTCCTTGCACGTCTCCAGGACCTACGGTCAGATCAGAATGTGGATTGTCATGTGGATGTGGTGCAGGGGTATGTCCATGGTGCACACATAAATGCAAGCAGACCCCCCCTCCCCCACATAAATTATACTGGTTAAATTAACATGTATATTACATTTTAGGTGATTTTTCAGAAAAGGCTGTCGTATGTGTACAAGAGGACTAAAACCATTTCTGGCCATTATTTCACTTGTTTTCTGCATTTTTCACCTGTTTCCCCTCTGTAACCTCTAGCTCTAATTTTTCAGTTATCTTTGAGCTCACACATCATACACAGTCACACAGCCATGAGGGATCCCTGCTCTCCTGCCTATATGTATCAAATGTTATAAAGAAGCAGCAGCATGGAGGACATTATACAGCAGTACTGAGCATTGTGGCTGTGAATCCAGCTCTGGAGGACATTATACAGCAGTACTGAGCATTGTGACTGTGAATCCAGCTCTGGAGGACATTATACAGCAGTACTGAGCATTGTGACTGTGAATCCAGCTCTGGAGGACATTATACAGCAGTACTGAGCATTGTGGCTGTGAATCCAGCTCTGGAGGACATTATACAGCAGTACTGAGCAGTGTGGCTGTGAATCCAGCTCTGGAGGACATTATACAGCAGTACTGAGCATTGTGGCTGTGAATCCAGCTCTGGAGGACATTATACAGCAGTACTGAGCATTGTGGCTGTGAATCCAGCTCTGGAGGACATTATACAGCAGTACTGAGCATTGTGACTGTGAATCCAGCTCTGGAGGACATTATACAGCAGTACTGAGCATTGTGGCTGTGAATCCAGCTCTGGAGGACATTATACAGCAGTACTGAGCATTGTGGCTGTGAATCCAGCTCTGGAGGACATTATACAGCAGTACTGAGCATTGTGACTGTGAATCCAGCTCTGGAGGACATTATACAGCAGTACTGAGCAGTGTAGCTGTGAATCCAGATAGCAGCAGCATGGAAATCATTGTACAGGAGTACTGAGCAGTGTAGCTGTGAATCCAGTACAGAGGTGAGATACAACACATACAATCTATCTATCTCTGTATCTATTATCTATCTATCATCTATCTATCATCTATTATCTATCATCTATCTATCATCTATTATCTATCTATTATCTCTCTATTATCTATTATCTATCTATTATCTATTATCTATTATCTATCTATCATCTATCTATTATCCATCTATTATCTATCTATTATCTATATTATCTATCATCTATTATCTATCTATCTATTATCTATCTATTATCTATCATCTATATATCATATATCTATTACCTATCTATCATACAGTATATCTAATATCTATCTATTATCTATCTATTATCTATCTATTATCTATCTATCTATCTATTATCTATCTATCTATTATCTATCATCTATCTATTATCTATCTATTATCTATCTATCATTTATCTATTATCTAATAGTTGATCGCTTTATCTTTAGTGACCCTTTGCTCTTTCTCCTCTCTTATAGTAACTCACATATCCTGGAGACTATAAGCTCTTTGCACAGATCCTACTTTATGTTTCCTTTTTATGTAACATAAGAGCAGAATAAAGGGTTTCCACCATATCTGCCATATTTGAATGATATTGTGCTGCAATACCCGACACAACCACATTGACAAGGGGGGCGCTGTTCTAATAAATAACTGAAATAAAGGCATAAATCAGCCATTCTGAAACACGCCTCCAAAATAATATAGGTGTGACTTATCCTTTCATTAACGCACCTCCCAAGTAGCCCAGAAGTCCACATCATCATAGACATAAGGTTTATCTCGGTTGCTGGGGTCCTCGGCTCCTGTGGGCTAAAGAGCAAAAACGTCCAATCATTTCCCTTTCTTCTAGTCAGTACTTAATTTTACCTGTTTTTCCACATATAACCTGTAGGTGTCACTATTCTCAATTCTGTCAGTAAATGGGGATTTGACCCCTTACCTTCAGGGAGAAAGGAAAGTGCATGATGAACAGGTCCAGGTAATCCAGCTGGAGATCTTGCAAAGATTTTTCTAGACCCTTGCGGACGAGTTCAGGTGAAAAGAAAGTACACCAGAGCTATAGAAAAAAAAAAAAGTAATTAATTAATTATTAGAAAGATGAACGAATACATAAATATACGGAAAAGAAACACAAATGAATGAATGAAGCAATAAAAAGATAAAAATAAATCAAATAATTCTGCAATAAATAAATAAATGATAAAACATGAATGAATGAACTAACGAATGAATGCATGATTTATTTAAAAGATAAATGAGTGATCGCATGAGTAAAGGAACAAACGAAAAATAACAATAAATAACTAAATTGAAAAAAAGCAGGAATGTATGAAATGAATGAATGAATGATTTAATTATGAGAGGAATGATTTAATACATCAATGTATGAACGAGAAAAATTAGTAAATGAAAAGGACATGAATGAATGAATATAAGAATGAATTAATAAGCATTGTTTAAGTAAAAGATAAATGAATAATTAAATAAATAGAGGATCCAAAAAAAAAGGTAAAAACAAAGGAATTGATGAAATGAATGAGAAAATGAAAGATTAAATGAATGAATGTTTGACTTTACTAAAAGATAAATGACTGATTGTGATTACATAAATATAGAGGCAAAGAAAAAAATGAATAGTGAAATGAAAGAGACATAAATGAATAAATGAATGAATCAATAAATAAATGAAGCCATTAATGTAAATTATCATTAAATTTATGAAAAAATGAATGAATGAATGAATGAATGAATAAATAAATAAATCAAATAAAATATTTAAAGGCAACGTATTATCAGATTCAGCCATGAATCCAGGAGGCACAGAGTTAAGCCTGAGAACTCAGCTTACCACCGATCAGAGCCGGTGTTTCCAGCCCTGTCACCCAGATGACACGTGGGAAACGCCGGATGTTAAGGCCCCCCATTCATTTGAATAGGGTCCAAGTTCGAATTCGAATTTGGGTGCCACTCTGGTATTTGAACAAAACTTTTTTCAATTTTTGGCCAAACATGACGAGCCCAAACATCCACGGGACAGCTCATCATTATTAACCATGCATCAATGGAACATGCAAATAATCAGTGGCATACCCACCATAAAAGCAGACATAAAGGCATACAACTGCATTTACATAGTATTAAAATTCTGTTTACTCTCAGCCATCACTAGGGGGAGCTCACTGTATACAGAGATGCATGATAAGATTCAGTCTGCATCCGCCACTAGGGGGAAATCCCTGTATACGGAGATACATGATAAGATTCTGTCTGCAGCCACCACTAGGGGGAGCTCCCAGTATACAGAGATACATGATATGATTCTGTCTGCAGCCACCACTAGGGGGAGCGCCCTGTATACAGAGATACATGATAAGATCCTGTCTGCAGTCACCACTAGGGGGAGCTCCCTGTATACAGAGATACATGATAAGATCCTGTCTGCAGCCACCACTAGGGGGAGCTCCCTGTATACAGAGATACATGATAAGATCCTGTCTGCAGTCACCACTAGGGGGAGCTCCCTGTATACAGAGATACATGATAATATTTTTTCTGCAGCCACCACTAGGGGGAGCTCCCTGTAAACAGAGATGCATGATAAGATCCCATCAGCAGCCACCACTAGGGGGAGCTCCCTGTATACAGAGATACATGATATGATTCTGTCTGTAGCCACCACTAGGGGGAGCTCCCTGTATACAGAGATACATGATATGATTCTGTCTGTAGCCACCACTAGGGGGAGCTCCCTGTATACAGAGGTACATGAAAATATTTTTTCTGCAGCCACCACTAGGGGGAGCTCTGTATACAGAGATATTGTACATGGGAAGGTTCTGTTTACTTTCATTCACTACTATGGGGAGCTCAAATCAGCTATGTTTTTCTAGTTCTGGAAATTCTTATAAAAATCCAGTATTTTTGGCAGACCATAATGGCATAGTCACATGCTACGCTATCCCCCAATCTCTACTATTACTATTATGACTAAGAGTCATCACATGAGAAAACATCATACAAAGTGACTTATTCAGTAATAAAACCATAAAGTGATGGACTCTGCACACAACAGGCGACAGTACGGTATGTATGGGAGCAAGAATATCTGTCCTGCAGAGCAATGATAACAGAGAAATGTGCAAGGTCACATTCACAGATATTTCGAGAAATTCTGTAATCTACATAAACACTGGATGATCTGATTCGGTCGACAGGGTAGGGGTACTCTGATACCGGGATGGATGGGCTACTTCGGTGGGGATCACGGTTGGTCGGTTCCCGGTTCCGTGCCCTGGACCCTCAGTGAAGTGATGGGGGTGAGGATGATGGGAGTATTGTGTCCTGACGCCTCCTGTGGTCACTGGTAAAATCGGTTACCAGCGCTGTGAATGGTCACTGAGGTGATCGGCATACGGCTTGTATGAACACTATAGGTAATAATCACAAAGTAGGCACACACACACATTAAGTCTTTGTTTCAGTACCTTTCTTTTACTGATGTCCGGTAACAGGTACAATTCAGGAGGGTAACCAGGTTTTCGGTGCAGGTAGAGTTGGGGATTTGTGAGGCCTCCTCTAACACTGTGTGCGTTGTTTGGGGTCAGTCCTGCCTTAAGCTGAACCTGCCACCTTGACTTTCTTTGGGGTCCTTCTCCACAACTGACAATGAGGACCTTTCCTTGGGGCTACCAATTCTCTTTCTGGGAATATATTTGGTCTAGTTTGGCGACTCTTTCCCCTTCTTCTTCAGGGGGAGTAGATCCTCCTGATCTGTCCGGGTTTTCTATGCTATTCCTGAATTAATAGCAATCTCGGACTCCGGTGTCCGGGTGAGATAAAGGGATAATCGTTTTATCTCTTTCTTTCTCCTTCTAGTCTCCGTCCCTCTCTCTAGGGCACTTTCACAACACAGACCTGTTTCCTAGTTCAGGGCTTAACTGCTCCCCGGCCAACAGCTCTCTTCTTCATCCTTCCTTCACCCCGTTTTCCAGACTAACTGCCGCTTTGCTGTCTCCCTGGAAACTGCCTCCTCCCCTCAGACCTATGGTGGAAGGTGTTGTGTGTGCCCAAGCGTACATCTCCCCCTGCACCTATGGATCCTGTGGTAATCCCCCGCAGGGGTGCCACATTCCCCCCTAGTTAACTTTAGTCCTCCGGGACTGAAACATTTTTTTTTTTTTAACAAAGATAACATAACATTAACATTTGTAATTTGAACAGAGTCTCAAAAATAAAATTTACAATAACCAAGGAAAATGGGAAAAACGGATAACCAGTCCATACAACGCTAGTCGATCTGCTGCCGGCTGTTAAAGGGAAAGTGTTTATGCCACCACCAGTCCTGTGGCTTCGGTCCATTCTTAAAAATTTGCAAAAAGTTTCAGACGTCCAAACAGGTAAAGTCTCTTTAGGCTTAAAGATTCAAATAGACTTAATAATTCGCAATACTCAATAAAATATTTACTACGTGTGCCTCGGCGCAAGAGTCCTAGGTACTGCAGGGGCCTCTACTGGTCATAAGCACTGCAGGCCTTTTGGCCCTGGGGTCGCCTATTGGCCAAGATTTTGCTCTCCCTAGACAGCTTCTTACACCCACTCTACTCACCCCTTTTTTTATGTTGTGTACCAGTGTGTAACCTGTTTTGGTCTACTCGTCACCCTTCTATATACTGACTTTAACCACATATTTACATTTTTGAACCTATTTACATTTCCCACTTGTTATGGTTTACCCCCTGTATCTGAGTGGTGGGTGTCCAAAATTAATATGTGATGACCTGCGTAAAACTGGTATCCCACTGGTGCGTAAGCCTGGTGTGGAGTGAACACTACTTACTGACTCATGTGTTGGTCTACGTTGCACAGGTATGCCGGAGTGCCTTCCCACTCCCCTAGTGGGAATGGCAGGTACTCCGATTGCAGGATTCCCTAGCTCGGCTGCAGCAGGTGATTCTTCTGCTCTTGATCCTTCTACTGGTTGTGGGAATGTCAACATGGGAATTAAATATGCTCTTTCTATTTGAGGCCAATCTGCAGGTAACTCTCCTAAGATTGTCTTAATTATCCTTGGCGTCTCTTCTACTGGTATGGGACAAGGGATATATTCTTTTTGTTGTAAGGGTTGAGGACACTGTTGCTGTTGTTTTTCCGTTATCCTTGCTGATTAGACAGGTTTTCTGGTTGTCAAAATTGGCTGGTATTACAGTGTATGGTTCTTCTTCCCACTGATTATCTAGCTTATGAAGTCTCTTTTTCCTTTTCAAAACCAATTCTCTGGGGGTTAACTGGATTCCTTGTGCGTTTTTATTGAAATTGGTTTCTTGTCTTTCTCTGGATTTTGCTAGACTTTTCTCAACATACTCCTGTATTTTCTTGTATTGTTCTGTTCTTCTAGTATCCCAATCTGCACTTGAGGGTTCTTCCTCAGGACATACAATGCCCATTTCAAAGTCCACTGGCAATTTTCCTGGTCTCGCTCTCATCAAGTATGCCGGGGTACAATTAGTTGAGCTTATAGATGTCAATAAGATGTGGTAATTTCTCTGGCCATCTGTTTCTGTCTTCCAAGGGTAGAGTCTTCAGCAGTTCTATTACCACGTGATTCATTTTTTCGCACATTCCGTTAGTTTGGGGATGGTAAGGCGTGGTACGAATTTTCTTGCATCCATACAGGCTACAGAACTCTTGAAATATTTCCGCTTCAAAGGCAGGACCCTGATCTGTCAATACCTGTTCTGGATATCCATGTGGCCTGCAGAAATAAGCTTGAAAGGTTCTTGCAGCTGTCTTAGCTGTCAAATCCTTCACAGGAGCTACCACTAGGAATCTGGAATAGTGGTCCACCATGGTAAGAGCATAAGTATAGCCTGATCTACTGGGTGTGAGTTTGACATGATCCAAGGCTACTAGTTCCAAGGGCTGTTTGGTTATGATAGGCTGGAGTGGTGCTTTCTGGTTGTTACGATCTCCTCTTCTTAATGAGCATGGGCCACAATTTTTACACCATTTTTCTATGGAAGACCTTATGCCAATCCAATAAAATCTCTCACGTAACAGTATTTCCAGTTTTCTCCATCCAAAGTGTCCTGCTCCATTATGGTACACTTCCAATACCATTTGGACGTCTCTCTTTGGAACCACAACTTGCCATACCATTTCATGTGTCCTTGGATTGATATACCGTCTGCACAATTGGTTTTTATAGATAAATAACCTGCTTCTTTCTTTCCACAGGTATTGGGCCTCTGGGGGAGCATCCTTCTCAAGTTTGGAATCCGGTTGGGTTACCAGCCTCTTCACTAGACTCACTGCCAGATCACTATCTTGGGTCTCTTTCCATCCATAATGAGGCAGCGGGTTTAGTGCAACATCCTGACGGTTCTGGTAGATATGGGTTTCTGTCATTTTCCATTTTCTACTTTTATGGAAAGCTGGAAGCTCTATTTCCTCCAAGTCATCTGCTTCTTCTTCAAACCCTTGCAAATGTACTTGAGGGTTTCTGGAGAGGGCATCAGCATTTGCATTTCCACGGCCTGCTCGGTACTTGATGGTAAAGTCGTAATTCGATAGCCGGGCCATCCAGCGCTGCTCCAATGCACTAAATTTTGCAGTATCCAAGTGTGTTAGCGGATTGTTGTCGGTAAAGATGGTAACTTTTGAAGCTGCTAAGCAATGCTTGAACCTCTCTGTGACTGCCCAGACCAAGGCCAGAAACTCCAACTTAAAAGAGCTGTAATTTTCCCGGTTCCTCTCGGTAGGTCGAAGTCTTCTACTGGCATAGGCAATTACTCTTTCCTTGCCTTCTTGTATTTGGGACAGTACTGCTCCCAGGTCTACATTACTTGCATCCGTGTAGAGGACAAATGGTAGGTTATAATCTGGGTACGCCAAGATTCCTCACCGGTCAGGGCCTCTTGTTTCTTTCCCCTTTCCAACGGCGGCTCTGAAGACCTTCTCTTCTTAGCTTGACCTACTAGAAGATCTTGTAGGGGCGCTGCCATCTTCGTGTAGCCCTTAATAAATCTTCTGTAATACCCGACCAAACCTAAGAACTGATGTAACTCTCTGACGGTGGTCGGCCTCTGCCAGTCCTGGATAGCTGTCACTTTTTCCGGATCTGGCGCTACGCCATCCGCGCTGACCACATGCCCTAGGTATTGGACTTTTGGCTTCAGCAGGTAACATTTAGATGGTTTGAGTTTCATTCCATACTTTGTTAGAGCTGTAAATACCTCTACCAGGTGTTCCAGATGTTCTTCATAGGTTTTGGAATACACAATGACGTCATCCAGGTATAAAAGTACCGTCTCAAAATTCCGGTGTCCCAGGCAGCACTCCATGAGTCTCTGAAACGTCCCCGGTGCATTGCATAACCCAAATGGCATGCTATTGAATTCGCATAGACCCATTGGTGTTGTGAATGCTGTTTTCTCCTGGTCTTCTTCTGCAATGGAGACCTGCCAATACCCACTAGTGAGATCTAATGTGGAGAAATACTTAGCAGTCTTTAATGCAGGAAGAGACTCCTCTATCCGGGGTAATGGGTAAGCATCTTTGTGAGTGATCTTATTGACCTCCCTGTAATCCACACACATCCTCATAGTGCCATCTTTTTTTCTGACTAAGACTAAGGGGGCTGCCCAGGGACTACAGCTATATCTTATAAACCCGGCCTCCTTCATGTCCTGCAGCATCTCTTTAGCACACTGGTAGGGGTTTGGTGGGATGGGTCTATGTCTCATTTTAATCGGGGGATGATCTCCTGTGGGTATGTGATGGCGTACCCCTTTTATCCTCCCAAAATCTAATGGATGCTTACTGAATACTTGGCTAAACTCTTGTACCACCCAGTAAACTCCTTGCTTCTGGTGGTCGGGAGTGGCATCCATACCTATGTGCAACTGCTGACACCACTCCTCCAGCTGTCCCTTGGGGTTGTTGTCCTCCGCCTGACTTGACGGGGGCAAGGGCTCTAGTGTCTGTATGTTGTTATTACTGACAGTTTACAGCTTTGCTACAGTAGCATACCGGGGTAGTTTCACTTCTTCCTCACCACAATTCAACACACGGATTGGTACTCTTCCCCTGCGTACATCCACCACCCCTCTAGCTGTCAGCAGTGTAGGTCTATGCTCTGAATATATTGGTTCTACAACTGCCTGATATTCCTTTCTTCTGATACCCATAGCTGCTCGACACCATATCATCATTTCACTGTTTGGTGGTAATACAATGGGAAACGGGTCTGTTACCCGCGCACTGCTAATCTCCACCCCAGACAGATTTACCTGTTGCTTGTGAATTAAGGCACGGATTTCTCTTTGAAAGACTCTCCTCCGCCCAATGCCAGCAGTCTCTGTAATCTGTTGGAGTAAAAACATCACTTCTTCAAGGCAGTTTTCAATCACATTAGTACCAAGCACCATGTAAGGATATTTGTTATTGGGGTCATCTTCTACCACACATAACCCTTGGTCCCTCAACTCCACCCTCCCCAGCTTTATTGTCACTTCTCTAAACCCCACCTGATTCAGTGGTCGACCATTAGCTGCTAAAATGACAAGACTAGAGTCTGGGGGGCTAAGATCAGCATCAGACCAAAATTGCTTGTAAAGGATATGTGGGATAGTGATGACTTGTGACCCAGTGTCCAATAGGGCCGATGTGGGGATTCCTTCTAGCGTAATGTTGAGGTATGGGCGGCCTCCCACATACCGACTACGCCAGTCATATGGGCCCTGCCGTTTTATTCCTGGGGGTTGGCCCTGGGACCCAGGAATCTCGGGTTTAAACGACATCCTCTTGCAAAGTGGCCCGGTTTGTTGCAACAAAGGCAAACGGGTTGGCCTGAAGAATCCGTGTGGTCGGTGGCTCTGCGTCGGAATGGTGCGTTGGTCCTCTGAACGGGCGACTTGTTGATCTCCCCCACGGACGACATGGCTCTGCGTCGGAATGGTGCGTTGGTCCCCTGCACAGGCGACATGAGCTTTCTCCTCATCCACAGAACATCCTCAGGGGATTCAGCTAACTGGATTTTGCTTGGTGGCTGTGCCTCCGGTCTGGCTTGCAAGAGTTTTAACACGTAGTCCATGTTTTTAGTTGTAACACCTGATTATGTAGGTCATCAGCAGATTCGGGTGCGACAGCTTGTCCTACCGCTTCTACAGAGTTTTTAAGGGTAGGCTCTAAGTTCATGTGAGAGGTATTAACCTGCCAGGCTGGGAATGCAGGTTTTGCAGGTAACGGGTCTCGTAGTACAGTTATAGCACGGTCCTTTAAGGTATTAAAATCCACATCTGGATGATCTAGGACCCACATGTGCACCTGCTGACGGTGAAAGTCTGATCTCAACCCATTCATAAACTGTTCTGCAAGCAATTTATCTTCATCTTGCACACTTGCTGGATCTACCTGTTTTATGGACCGGAGTGCCGCTTGTAACCATAGGGCAAAGTCTCTGATGGTATCTTGCTGTCTCTGCTTGCATTGGTAGAATAGTATCCTTAGTTCAGACTGTGTGTGTTTTTCAAAAGCGTCTTTGAGCTTATCAAACACATTTTACATAGAGTCTCCATCAGCATCGCTCCAAGTCTCAGCTTCTAGCTCCGCTGCACCTATTAATTGTCCCTGCAAAACGGAGGCTCGCTGCTTTCCTGTCATCGCATACATGTCCAGCACCGCACACATTTTACGTTTGAAAGCTGCTAAGGTACCGGGTTTACCTTCATACGTCTGTAATCACTTGGCTCCCGGTACATAGGGCGAGGCAATTGGTATTATCGTGGCCATTGCTCCAGATGCTGCGGCTCCCTCACCAGCTGAGGAACTGGCTGCTGCTGCGTCTTGGGCATCCCCTCCCTCAAGGTCTCGGATATTGTTAGCTTCACTCATGACGGTGCCCCCCAGTTAACCGTTGCCGGCCGCTACGATCAACTCCTTCGGTAACCGGTGACTCTAAAAACGGCGGGGCTATCCTCGTGCTCCTTTAGCCATGCCCCGGCGACTCTCCCCGCTCTGTGACGCAGTTTAATTTCTCTATGGCGCAGTAATGACGGCCCTTTTTTTTTTTACAGTACACAAATGTAGCACCCCGAGGGCTCGGCTGCTACAGGGGTAATGCACCTCAAACCAGAGGTGTGATATTCCACTCCCGGGTAAGGATGGAG
The DNA here is from genome assembly GCF_046119375.1 of Phyllobates terribilis. Lineage (NCBI taxonomy): Eukaryota > Metazoa > Chordata > Amphibia > Anura > Dendrobatidae > Phyllobates > Phyllobates terribilis. The sequence continues at coordinate 179,165,159 of NW_027362770.1, forward strand.
TGTGGACCAGGACTCGTTAGGCTGCATGCACCAAACACACCACACACACCCCATTTCCGAGGGACAGCTCAACGGTGCTCCCACAAGAATAGAAGTGCAGGCACGACAGCATCTGTCCCTGGCTGGAGTGGGGAGGGGAAAGTACACCCAGTGGTGTAGGAGCAGATAGGGGTGGGTCTCTGGGCATAGGTAGGAGCCCATTGGTTGCTAGTCACCTGGGCTCGGGTGTTAGAAGGAGGTATAAAAGGGGGGCACCATCTTAGATCAGGGTTCAGTTCAGAGAGGAGTTCAGCCAGAGAGGGCTGACAGGGAGCTGTGGCTCAGTCTGGGCCCAGCTCCAGAGGCAGGCCTGGACTGGAGGCCAGAAACAGCAGAAAGAGAGAGGAGAAGGAACAGAAAGGAAAGTAAGAAAGGAACTGGAACAGAGGAGAAAGGAAGCAAGGAACACAGAGAAAGGCCCAGAGACACGAGGACAGAAGGAACCCCATATGCCCAGGAGATACAGGGTGAAGGGTTGGCAGAGCATGGTACCGGAACCCAAATTGGTGGAGGCAACTAATCCTCAGCCAAAACCGGAGGTTGTGACCACATCTTGGTGCGACCCCTCACTACATCCACCAGGAAAGCATACCACATAGGGTCAGGGAAACCGGAGAGAGGTTTCGCCAACAGAAGGCCCGAGGAAGCTGGACAAAGGTGGGTCACTGGTGGGGACGGCCAGAGAAAGGAAAGGAAGGGAGCCCTGTGCCACGCTCTGGAATTGCCTGGGAGTTGGTCGAGCCCCTTGCCTGGTGAACGCAGCACGGCTCAGGCGGTCCTTCATGTGCACAAGTGACCTGGATGAGAACTGTGAGTAAAGCATTGGAAACTGCACCACACGTCTCTGTGTTTCATCGCTGCACCAGCACCATTAGTACTGGGACTCTCACACCATCACTACCATCTTCCACATTAGCTGCCCTGAGGCAATACTTCTCCCGTGGGGAGTTATCCCATTCTTGGCTGCGCATATAACATCAGCCTCAGCGGTCTGCAGCGCAGCGGCGGTCCCCACTGACCGCAATCCACGGGTGGCGTAGTCGGACAATTACAATACAAATAGACTGCCACTGGTTTAACCACCCTGGGCACGGACCGGGTCACTGCCACACGGAGACTACAACCCCCAGCGATCCGGCTCCGGGTATCCCCTGCACAGCACAGGCCCAGGGGCCGCGTCACAAGCATTCAATAAAGTCCAATTTAAGCACACAGTACCCGGTTCTTCTGGGCCCGGTATCCTGTTCGTGACGCCACTCTGATTCGGTCGACAGGGTAGGGGTACTCGGATACCGGGATGGATGGGCTACTTCGGTGGGGATTACGGTTGGTCGGTTCCCAGTTCCGTGCCCTGGACCCTCAGTGAAGTGATGGGGGTGAGGTGGTAACTGGTAAAATCGGTTACCAGCGCTGTGAATGGTCGCTGAGGTGATCGGCATACGGCTTGTCCTGCCACCTTGACTTTCTTTGGGGTCCTTCTCCACAACTGACAATGAGGAGCTTTCCTTGGGGCTACCAATTCTCTTTCTGGGCCCCTGGTCCTATACTTGGTCTAGTTTGGCGACTCTTTCCCCTTCTTCTTCAGGGGGAGTAGATCCTCCTGATCTGTCCGGGTTTTCTATGCTATTCCTGAATTAATAGCAATCTCGGACTCCGGTGTCCGGGTGAGATAAAGGGATAATCGTTATATCTCTTTCTTTCTCCTTCTAGTCTCCGTCCCTCTCTCTAGGGCACTTTCACAACACAGACCTGTTTCCTAATTCAGGGCTTAACTGCTCCCCGGCCAACAGCTCTCTCTCTGTTTCTCTCCTCCTTCACCCGTCTCTAGACTAACTGCCGCTGTGCTGTCTCCTTGGAAACTGACTCCTCCCCTCAGACCTGTGGTGGAAGGTGTTGTGTGTGCCCAAGCGTACATCTCCCCCTGCACCTATGGATCCTGTGGTAATCCCCCGCAGGGGTGCCACAGAACCCTTAATCCCTCTATACAAGATGGGCATCAGCCGAACTAATGCCTCTCTGGGTTTCTATATCGGAGAGCCGCTGCCTCATGTTTGGGAGACAATATGATTGGCAGTCCAGAGCTGCACTCATTATTCTGCTGGTGGAGTCACTGTATACATACATTACATTACTGATCCTGAGTTACATCCTGTATTATACTCCAGAGCTGCACTCACTATTCTGCTGGTGTAGTCACTGTGTACATACATTACATTACTGATCCTGAGTTACATCCTGTATTATACTCCAGAGCTGCACTCACTATTCTGCTGGAGCAGTCACTGTGTACATACATTACATTACTGATCCTGGGTTACATCCTGTATTATACTCCAGAGCTGCACTCACTATTCTGCTGGTGCAGTCACTGTGTACATACATTACATTACTGATCCTGAGTTACATCCTGTATTATACTCCAGAGCTGCACTCATTATTCTGCTGGTGGAGTCACTGTGTACATACATTACATTACTGATCCTGAGTTACATCCTGTATTATACTCCAGAGCTGCACTCACTATTCTGCTGGTGCAGTCACTGTATACATACATTACATTACTAATCCTGAGTTACATCCTGTATTATACCCCAGAGCTGCACTCACTATTCTGCTGGTGCAGTCACTGTGTACATACATTACATTACTGATCCTGAGTTACATCCAGTATTATACTCCAGAGCTTCACTCACTATTCTGCTGGTGCAGTCACTGTGTACATACATTACATTACTGATCCTGAGTTACATCCTGTATTATCCTCCAGAGCTGCACTCACTATTCTGCTGGTGCAGTTACTGTGTACATACATTACATTACTGATCCTGAGTTACCTCCTGTATTATACTCCAGAGCTGCGCTCACTATTCTGCTGGTGCAGTCACTGTGTACATACATTACATTACTGATCCTGAGTTACATCCTGTATTATCCTCCAGAGCTGCACTCACTATTCTGCTGGTGCAGTTACTGTGTACATACATTACATTACTGATCCTGAGTTACATCCTGTATTATACTCCAGAGCTGCACTCACTATTCTGCTGGTGCAGTCACTGTGTACATACATTACATTACTGATCCTGAGTTACATCCTGTATTATGCTCCAGAGCTGCACTCACTATTCTGCTGGTGCAGTCACTGTGTACATACATTACATTACTGATCCTGAGTTACATCCTGTATTATACCCCAGAGCTGCACTCACTATTCTGCTGGTGCAGTCACTGTGTACATACATTACATTACTGATCCTGAGTTACATCCTGTATTATACTCCAGAGCTGCACTCACTATTCTGCTGGTGCAGTCACTGTGTACATACATTACATTACTGATCCTGAGTTACATCCTGTATTATACTCCAGAGCTGCACTCACTATTCTGCTGGTGCAGTCACTGTGTACATACTTTACATTACTGATCCTGAGTTACATCCTGTATTATACTCCAGAGCTGCACTCACTATTCTGCTGGTGCAGTCACTGTGTACAGACATTACATTACTGATCCTCTACTGATCCTGAGTTACATCCTGTATTATACTCCAGAGCTGCACTCAATATTCTGCTGGTGCAGTCACTGTGTACATACATTACATTACTGATCCTGAATTACCTCCTGTATTTTACTCCAGAGATGCAATCACTATTCTGCTGGTGCAGTCACTGTGTACATACATTGCATTACTGATCCTGAGTTACATCCTGTATTATACTCCAGAGCTGCTCTCAATATTCTGCTGGTGCAGTCACTGTGTACATACATTACATTACTGATCCTGAGTTACATCCTGTATTATACCCCAGAGCTGCACTCACTATTCTGCTGGAGCAGTCACTGTGTACATACATTACATTACTGATCCTGGGTTACATCCTGTATTATACTCCAGAGCTGCACTCACTATTCTGCTGGTGCAGTCACTGTGTACATACATTACATTACTGATCCTGAGTTACATCCTGTATTATACTCCAGAGCTGCACTCACTATTGTGCTGGTGCAGTCACTGTGTACATACATTACATTACTGATCCTGAGTTACATCCTGTATTATACCCCAGAGCTGCACTCACTATTCTGCTGGTGCAGTCACTGTGTACATACATTACATTACTGATCCTGAGTTACCTCCTGTATTATACTCCAGAGCTGCACTCACTATTCTGCTGGTGCAGTCACTGTGTACATACATTACATTACTGATCCTGAGTTACCTCCTGTATTTTACTCCAGAGCTGCAATCACTATTCTGCTGGTGCAGTCACTGTGTACATACATTACATTACTGATCCTGAGTTACATCCTGTATTATACTCCAGAGCTGCAATCACTATTCTGCTGGTGCAGTCACTGTGTACATACATTACATTATTCATCCTGTGTTATATCCTGTATTATACTCCAGAGCTGCACTCACTATTCTGCTGGTGCAGTCACTGTGTACATACATTACATTACTGATCCTGAGTTACCTCCTGTATTATACCCCAGAGCTGCACTCACTATTCTGCTGGTGCAGTCACTGTGTACATACATTACATTACTGATCCTGAGTTACATCCTGTATTATACTCCAGAGCTGCACTCACTATTCTGCTGCTGCAGTCACTGTGTACATACATTACATTACTGATCCTGAGTTACATCCTGTATTATACTCCAGAGCTGCACTCACTATTCTGCTGGTGCAGTCACTGTGTACATACATTACATTACTGATCCTGAGTTACATCCTGTATTATACTCCAGAGCTGCAATCACTATTCTGCTGGTGCAGTCACTGTGTACATACATTACATTATTCATCCTGTGTTATATCCTGTATTATACTCCAGAGCTGCACTCACTATTCTGCTGGTGCAGTCACTGTGTACATACATTACATTACTGATCCTGAGTTACATCCTGTATTATACTCCAGAGCTGCAATCACTATTCTGCTGGTGCAGTCACTGTGTACATACATTACATTATTCATCCTGTGTTATATCCTGTATTATACTCCAGAGCTGCACTCACTATTCTGCTGGTGCAGTCACTGTGTACATACATTACTGATCCGGAGTTACATCCTGTATTATACTCCAGAGCTGCACTCACTATTCTGCTGGTGCAGTCACTGTGTACATACATTACATTACTGATCCTGAGTTACATCCTGTATTATACTCCAGAGCTGCACTCACTATTCTGCTGCTGCAGTCACTGTGTACATACATTACATCACTGTCAATCGTGTTCAGTTGAAAGTTGAAACAAAAGTCAGTTTTCCTGACAATAAAACATTAAAGTGTGTTTTGCTGGTAGAGGATATGTTCCTATATAAATGTGTAAAAAATGAATAAAAAATTATAATTATTAGTAATATTGTAATATTAATAAATTAAATTTAAAGTTCTGTATTCCATATTCCTCTGGTATGATGCCGCAAAACAAAAATAGGAAAATGAGATTTTTTTCATTTATTTTTTTATTAATTTATTAGTCTTATCTTAGAAGCTATGAGTTTGAATTTAATATACAGCATAGAATTGGTTAAAAAAACTGCTGTTGTAACCAGACACTCGCTCCTCAGTATTCGTCATGGAATGGATATTCAGGGTGTTCCTTCATTCTGGAGAAATAAAAAACAACGTAAAATAAATAAATAAAAAACATAAATCATCATTATAAAAATAATCTAGTTCTGCCTTCCAATAGTTTTGTTAGTTGCAGTCTGTCATGGAAGATTTGTCCTGTTCTCTAGGACCCCCTAAGGGACCACTTACTCTTTAAAAAGTCCATAACGTAGGTTTTTATCCAGCTCTTCTAGTGTTTTCATGTCTTCAGACGTCAGTTCAAAATCAAAAACCTGAAGAAGAGAAGACGTCCGGTTAGTGTACAGGCGGGACAGTGGGGGAAAGGTGCTTTATGGCAGCTGCAATGAATTGGAAATAATGGACTGAAAAATGCCCATAGATTTATAGGAAAAAATAGAGCCCCATTATGCTGGGAAAGGTGAGATGACTCTAGTGACCCTACCATCTCATGATAATGACTTGATGATGATATGACTCTGCTGATCTTGTCCACTAATGATAGCAAGATGTCTCTGCTGATCCTGTCCTCTAATGATAACGAGATAACTCTGCTGACCTCACTCTCTAATAATAATGAGAAGACTGCTGAACTCACCATCTAACAATAATGAGATGACTCCGCTGAGCCCGTCCTCTAATAATAATGAGATGACCCTGCTGACCCCACCCTCTAACAATAACGAGATGACTCTGGTTATGACACCCTCTAATAATAATGAGAAGACTTTGCTGATGTCACCCTCTAATAATAATGAGATGACCCTGCTGACGTCACCCTCTAATAATAATGAGATGACTCTGCTTACCCCACCCTCTGATAATAATGAGATGACTCTGCTGAGCTTACCCTCTAATAATAATAATGAGATGACTCTGCTGACCCCACACTCTAATAATAATGAGATGACTCTGATGACCCCAATCTCTGTTAATAATGAGATGACTCTGCTTATTCTGCCCCCAATAATAAGATAACTTGACTGACCCCACCCTCTAATAATAATGAGATGACTCTGCTGACCCCACCCTCTAATAATAATGAGATGACTCTGCTGACCACACCCTCTAATAATAATGAGAAGACTTTGCTGTCATCACCCTCTAATAATAATGAGATGACTCTACTGATGACTCTACTGACCCCACCCTCTAATAATAATGAGATTACTCTGCTGACTCCACCCCCTGTAATAATGAGATGACTCTGCTGACTGTGCCCCCAATAATAAGATAACCCTACTGACCCCACCCTCTAAGATTTCCACCTGTTAACTTCCTCTGCAGCATTATTCTATCTACAGCTACCGGCTCTCTGCCCGTCGCTTCCACCGGAGAGGAAATTGCATTGGACCCTCACTTGGAGTTGTCTTTCCAATACCGTCCTTACTGAATGCTCCACATTGCCGTATTCTCCTCAGGTAGGACCCATTCCTTCGAATTAGTAGCCACACTGTAGCACAACCCATTATCAGTTTTTAGACTACTAGCCCTGTCTATAAATAATGACATGACTCTACTGAACCCATCTCTCTAATGATAAAGAAAGAAATCCCTTGACAACACCCTCTAATAGTAAGATCACTCTGCTGACCCCCCACCCACCCCCACATCAAAAAATTATCAGAAGTATTGATCTACCCTGCCCTTTGATAGAGATGACCTTTGTTTTTCAGTGACATTGAAATGACCGTGATAGTTTTTGCTTTTAAAGATAGAGATGAATCTGCTGACTCTGTCCCATTCTACACAGCAAAGCTGAACATTTTGTTTTTAAAGATAGAGATGAATCTGCTGACTCTGTCCCATTCTACACAGCAAAGCTGAACATTTTGTTTTTAAAGATAGAGATGAATCTGCTGACTCTGTCCCATTCTACACAGCAAAGATGAAAATTTTGCTTTTAAAGATAGAGATGAATCTGCTGACTCTGTCCCATTCTACACAGCAAAGCTGAAAATTCTGCTTTTAAAGATAGAGATGAATCTGCTGACTCTGTCCCATTCTACAGAGCAAAGCTGAAAATTTTGCTTTTAAAGATAGAGATGAATCTGCTGACTCTGTCCCATTCTACACAGCAAAGCTGAAAATTTTGCTTTTAAAGATAGAGATGAATCTGCTGACTCTGTCCCATTCTACACAGCAAAGCTGAAAATTTTGCTTTTAAAGATAGAGATGAATCTGCTGACTCTGGCACATTCTACACAGCAAAACTGAAAATTTTGTTTTTAAAGATAGAGATGAATCTGCTGACTCTGTCCCATTCTACACAGCAAAGCTGACAATTAAACCACCTGCGCTGTACTAATAGTACAGGTTATGTTATTTTGTGTGCTCCACTGGTTAAGTTAAAATTGGAATATTTCAGTATTTTTCTTAAGATTTAGTCACATAAAAAAACAATGAAATAAAATAAACACCAAAATATACTTTTTTGATCATACATTTCCTATAGGTTTCCTGACAATATAGCGGGATATTGAGTATATAGGATGTGGTAGTTACCCCAAGGTTTTGCTTTAGGCGGGCTGCAGTGAAACTTTTGGCCAATACCACAATGCCCTTCTGGAGGATGAAGCGCATAGCGACCTCTGCTGGAGAACGGTTGTACTTTGCTGCCACATTGGCCAGGACTGGGTCTTCAAGCAGCACAGGGGAGCTCAGGTCCACCCTATAGAGGACACCAATGTCAGCAATGATACAAGGTGAAAGGATGATATGTACGCCATGACACTTACCAGTTCTTGTCTCGGTGGGACCCTAGCACACTGTACCCCACCAGGACGATATCTTTGGATTTACAGTACGCCAGCAGCTTGCTCTGACTCAAATATACGTGACACTCCACCTGTCATCCACAGGACAATATTATAAGTACTGGTCCTAATTATCAGTCCAATTCCTGCACCCCTCTCTATATGTAGCATGCATGGAGGTGATTATATAGCAGTACTGAGCAGTGTAGTTGTGAATCCAGCACGTGGGTGAAATAAAACACCTACTAGAAAGCAGCATCACTTTTTCATTTTGTGTTTGTGCCTCTGTTTTTGACACTCTTCTATCTGTTTATAATTCTGGGAGATGCAGTGAGCTGAGAACTATGATAACAGATAGTGATTAAGTAATGCATGATAAAGAATATATCATATATATAATGTGTGAGGCTGCGGATATCAGTCACAGCTATGGTTATGGCTGCACAGGGGATCTCAGTGCTGGCACATTTAAAAGAAAAGATTGTATAAAACAAACAGTCTGGTTACTTATGAGTAATTATTAGCATTAATCATTAAGCTGCAAAGTTATCAAATGTTCTAAGTGCAAAAATACACAAAAGGCAACGTGTGGCTATAGAGAGCAGAGCGTATATGTATACAGAGCAGAGCGTATATGTATACAGAGCAGAGCGTATATGTATACAGAGCAGAGTGTATATGTATATGACGCACCCCCTGGGCCATGTGCAAGGGATACCCGGAGCCGGATCTGGATAGGGGTAGTAGTCCTTGTGGCGGTGACCCGGTCCGTGCCCAGGGTGTCAAACTAAGTGGCAGTCTATGGCAGTAGATGTTAACTTGATTGTCGACTACGCCACCCGTTGAGTGCGGCTTTGACGCCGCCGCTGCAGAGCAGTCCGCTGAGGCCGGTGGTATATGTGCAGCAGTGATGGTATAACCCCCAACGGGAGGGGTATGGCCTCAGGGCAGCAGGTGTGGATGATGGGGGTTGTGATGATGCAGAAAGAAGACTCAGAGTCAGGAGATGCAGTTCAGGGTTTTTACTTACTGGTGTTCTTTTGGTCACTCTGGCCTTGAGTGACCACCCGAGCCGTGCTGCGTCCACCAGGTCCTGGACTCGGCTAACCCCCAGGCGATTCCGGAGCGTGGTCCTGAGCTCCCTTCTGACTCTCTCTCTCTCTCTGGCCGTTCCCACCAGGGATCCACCTGTGTCCGGCTCTCTCGGGTCTCTTGTTGGTTGAACCTTCCCTGGCTTCCCTGACCCTATGCTCGGTGTGCCATTCTGGTGGATTTGGTGAGGGTCGTGGCAGATCCTGCCCACGACCTCCGGTTCCTGGCTAAGGTTTGTTTTGGCCTCTGCCAGCTTGGGATCCGGTACCCTTGTCCGCCAACCCTTCACCCTTTTGTCTTTATTCTGGGGTCTTGGGGTTCCCTTCTTGTCTTTCTCTCTGGGTCCTTCTTTTCTCCTCTCTCCCTCTGCAGGCTTGGCTCTGGAGCTGGGCCCAGCCGGAGCCACAGCTCCCTGTCAGCCCTCCTGGCTGAGCTCCTCTGCTCTGCTCCTCAGGCTAAAAAGACTGAACTCACCCTGTTCTAAGATGGTGCCCACCTTATATACTCCCTCTATGTGTGAGCTCAGGTGACCAGCACCCAATGAGCTCCTATCTTTACCCAGACTACTCCCCCTATCTGCCCCTACACTACTGGGATGTTCCACCCCCCTCCCACTCCAGCCAGGGACAGACGCTGTCGTACCTGCACATATACTGGTGGGAGTACCGTTGATCTGTCCCCCGGAAATGGGATGTATGTAGTGCATGCAGCCTACTGAGCTCAGTTCCACACTCCATCCTTACCCGGGAGTGGAATACCACACCTCTGGCTCGAGGTGTAATACCCCTGTAGCAGCCGAATCCTCAGGGTGCTACATATACAGAGCAGAGCGTATATGTATACAGAGCAGAGTGTATATGTATACAGAGAAGAGCGTATATGTATACAGAGCAGAGCGTATATGTATACAGAGCAGAGTGTATATGTATACAGAGCAGAGTGTATATGTATACAGATCAGAGCGTATATGTATACAGAGCAGAGTGTATATGTATACAGAGCAGAGCGTATATGTATACAGAGCAGAGTGTATATGTATACAGAGCAGAGCGTATATGTATATGTAGCACCCCGAGGACTCGGCTGCTACAGGGGTATTGCACCTCGAACCAGAGGTGTGATATTCCACTCCCGGGTAAGGATGGAGTGTGGGACTGAGCTCAGCTAGCTGCATGCACTACACTCATCCCATTTCCGGGGGACAGAACAACGGTACTCCCACCAGATAGATGTGCAGGTACGACAGCGTCTGTCCCTGGCTGGAGTGGGAGGGGGGGAGGAACATCCCAGTAGTGTAGGGGCAGATAGGGGAGGGACTCTGGGCATAGAGGTAGGAGCCCATTGGGTGCTAGTCACCTGGGCTCACACATAGAGGGAGTATATATGGTGGGCACCATCGAGAGACAGGGTTGAGTTCAGAGGAGGAGCAGAGCAGAGGAGCTCAGCCAGGAGGGCTGACAGGGAGCTGTGGCTCCGGCTGGGCCCAGCTCCAGGGCCAGGCCTGTAGTGGAGAGGAGGAGGAAGAAAGGCCCAGAGACGCAGGACAAGAGGGAACCCTGAGATCCCACAAGTTAACGGGTGAAGGGTTGGCAGATCAGGGTACCGGATCCCAAACTGGTGGAGGCTAATGATCCTCAACCAGGAACCGGAGGTCGTGGTCAAGCTTTGTCACGACCCTCACCACATCCACCAGGAAGGCATACCACGAATAGGGTCAGGAAAGCCAGAGAAGGTTTTACCACCAAGAGGCCCGAGGGAGCCGGACAAAGGTGGATCCCTGGTGGGAATGGCCAGTAGAAAGGAAGAGAGGGGAGCTCAGGACCACGCTCTGGACTGCCTGGGAGTTGGCCGAGTCCCACACCTGGTGGATGCAGCACGGCTCGGGTGGTCACTCAAGGCCGGAGTGACCGGAGCAACACCTGTGAGTAAAAACCCTGAAACTGCATCACCTGTCTCTGAGCTTCCTTGCTGCACCATCACAACCACCATCTTCCACATCTGCTGCCCTGAGGCCATACCCCTCCCGTTGGGGGTTATACCATCCTTGCTGTACAATCCTACCACCGGCCTCAGCGGTCTGCTCTGCAGCGGCGGCCTCATAGCCGCAATCAACGGGTGGCGTAGTCGACACTTAAACAACATCTACAAAGACTGCCACGCACTTAGTTTGACCACCCTGGGCACGGACCGGGTCACCGCCACAAGGACTACTACCCCTATCCAGATCCGGCTCCGGGTATCCCTTGAACATGGCCCAGGGGGCGCGTCAACTTTGGCGTAGACGGCAGGATTACGTGCCCGCAACCACCGGGTACTGCGTGCCTGAAGAAAAGTTCACATTTACCGTAAGAAGAAGTCTCCCGCCAGTTCCGGAGGGTCCCCGCCATCGGACGTCGTCCGGAGTCGTTTCCCGCCGTTTGCCCGCCATCTGCAGCCTTTTCCCGCCATCCACGGAGTTTCCCGCCATAAAGAGACAATTCCCGCCATCTGAGACGATTTCCCGCCCTGGCAGAGCGGACGCCATTGTGGGCGTGCCAGAGGGTGGCAAGAGGCCACCTCCCATCGTGGGCCAGGTCCAAGAATGGCGCCAAAAGCGGAAACCGCCCCCACCAGCAGAGACTGCAATGATAGAGATGTCCATCAGAGTGGGGGGTCTGCCCCTGGAACTGACAATCACCAAGTTGCCCCAGGACCGCCCTCAGTATGGGCGGATCAAGAACAAAAGAGAGAGGATGGGTGCAGCCTGGAGGAGTCTGGAAAGATCGCACCCGGAGATGGAGGGAGAGTCAGGCAGCACCGACCCTATGGTCAGGAGCCTGTTGCAGGCCGCCACCCCAGAAGGCCTGGTGGAGATCCTGGCACAGCTCCCCAGAGATCGGGAGCATGCACAGACCGCGCTGGAGGGCCTGGCTCGGAAGATGGCCCGAGTGCAGCAAGAAGTGCTGGCCGAGTGGAGCAGAGAAATGGCCCTGCAGGCTGGAACCCGCCAGCAAAGGACGCCACCCGGGACGAGGAGTCTGTCCGCCTCTGAGGATGGTGCAGGAGGGATGAAGGCCGGAGACGACGCCGTGAAAGGAGCTGAAGAGATGGAAGCAGGTAAAGGGGACGTCACCACCCCAAGCCTAGTAGCCGTAAGCCTGCCCCAGCTCCCCGTCGCAGAGCCCGAAATCCCACCGACCGTGCCCGTTGCTGCACCGCCACCGCTCCAAACTAGGCCTCAAGCGGCAGGAGCCGCGACCACGCCCCCTGTGACGTCACGCGCCTTAACCCTGAGCGCGGCCAAGCAGGAAACGCCACCGGCCTGGTCGCAGGGCCGAGTACCCCCGGGCGCCGCCGTCTCCACAGTGCCCTTCACCTTTAAAGTGCCACCGGCCTGGTCGCAAGGCCTGGTGAATCCAGGCGCCGCTACCACCACCGCGCCCTCAACCTCCACAGTGCTGCCCCTAGGCGAAGACCTATTTGCGCAACATACTTGCCCGGATGGGCAGCCCTTTGAGTGGCCACCGGAATACCTCAATCCCCGATTCCGGAAGGAATGGCCCCTGTGTGAGCCCCTGATCCCGGCTCCGGCACCCGCCAAGATCACCCCACTCCCGTTGGAGGAGGCGCAGTTCGCATGGGACCCCACCGGTGAAAACCTCATGGGGTTCACCCAAGAGACCCGGGCGGCCGCAGCCCAGCGTGCGGAGTGCTGCCGACAACAACTGGAGGTCTTCAACAAAGAACGGCGAGAGAGGCGGATCCGCGAGGAGCGGCTGCAGGTCCAGAGTGCGGAGCAGAAAAGCCGGACCCGGAGAAACCCCCGTGCAGCCCACGGTCCCCGCGCCACCGGGACTGTAATCAAGTTCCAACTGGAGCACGGTTGGGGCTTTATCAGGGATCACAAAACCCCCGGCGACGTCTTCGTTACCCGCAGGGATGTCGAGTCCCACTTGCCAGAGGGACACCGTGGACGTGACCTTTACCTGGGTGATGAGGTCACCTTCACCCGGCATCAGTGTGCCAAAGGACCGTACGCCCTTCATGTGCACCGGCTGACGGAGGAAGAGCTGCGGTATGAGGAGGAACAAGAGGACCCGGACGGGTTTGAAGATTACCCTCAGGAAGGAGCAGGAGGGCATCGTTATCACTGAACGGTAAAGAGAACTGTATAAAGTTACCCGTCGGGGTACAAGAACTGTTGCCAATTTAAGAGTGGTCCCCGTTGGGACTAGTGTGAACTGTTACCTGTGTGCCCCTATCCCTGACCAGGCTGAGGACTGTGAGCAGCCATCCCTTATCCCCACAGGCTGAGGACTGTGAACAGCCATTCCCCTATTCCCACTGACCGAGGACTGAGAGCGGTCGTTCTTTCCCTTTACCTGGCCGAGGACTGAGAGCGGCCATACCCTGTACATAGTTGCGCTTGCTAAGGCGCCCCCTACCGGTTTTATAGGAAAACTGCTGTTTTCTTCCAGTGACTGTGGCACTTTACCTGGTCACAATTTGCACCGTGGCCAGAAGATTAAGAACATTTTATATGAAAAAGTTTTATATCAAAAGTTATACTGATAGAATAATATATAAGAAGTTACCTGTCATATTATATTTTCTGATAATGTTTATGATGTTTTACCTGTTAGTGTATGTTTTAAAAAGTTTGTATGTTTTAGTATGTTTTATTCTTTTACAGCCCGAGGACGTGCTGTGATTTACCAGGGGGGAATGTAGCACCCCGAGGACTCGGCTGCTACAGGGGTATTGCACCTCGAACCAGAGGTGTGGTATTCCACTCCCGGGTAAGGATGGAGTGTGGGACTGAGCTCAGCTAGCTGCATGCACTACACTCATCCCATTTCCGGGGGACAGAACAACGGTACTCCCACCAGATAGATGTTCAGGTACGACAGCGTCTGTCCCTGGCTGGAGTGGGAGGGGGGGAGGAACATCCCAGTAGTGTAGGGGCAGATAGGGGAGGGACTCTGGGCATAGAGGTAGGAGCCCATTGGGTGCTAGTCACCTGGGCTCACACATAGAGGGAGTATATATGGTGGGCACCATCGAGAGACAGGGTCGAGTTCAGAGGAGGAGCAGAGCAGAGGAGCTCAGCCAGGAGGGATGACAGGGAGCTGTGGCTCCGGCTGGGCCCAGCTCCAGGGCCAGGCCTGTAGTGGAGAGGAGGAGGAAGAAAGGCCCAGAGACGCAGGACAAGAGGGAACCCTGAGATCCCACAAGTTAACGGGTGAAGGGTTGGCAGATCAGGGTACCGGATCCCAAACTGGTGGAGGCTAATGATCCTCAGCCAGGAACCGGAGGTCGTGGTCAAGCTTTGTCACGACCCTCACCACATCCACCAGGAAGGCATACCACGAATAGGGTCAGGAAAGCCAGAGAAGGTTTTACCACCAAGAGGCCCGAGGGAGCCGGACAAAGGTGGATCCCTGGTGGGAACGGCCAGTAGAAAGGAAGAGAGGGGAGCTCAGGACCACGCTCTGGACTGCCTGGGAGTTGGCCGAGTCCCACACCTGGTGGACGCAGCACGGCTCGGGTGGTCACTCAAGGCCGGAGTGACCGGAGCAACACCTGTGAGTAAAAACCCTGAAACTGCATCACCTGTCTCTGAGCTTCCTTGCTGCACCATCACAACCACCATCTTCCACATCTGCTGCCCTGAGGCCATACCCCTCCCGTTGGGGGTTATACCATCCTTGCTGTACAATCCTACCACCGGCCTCAGCGGTCTGCTCTGCAGCGGCGGCCTCATAGCCGCAATCAACGGGTGGCGTAGTCGACACTTAAACAACATCTACAAAGACTGCCACGCACTTAGTTTGACCACCCTGGGCACGGACCGGGTCACCGCCACAAGGACTACTACCCCTATCCAGATCCGGCTCCGGGTATCCCTTGAACATGGCCCAGGGGGCGCGTCATATACAGAGCAGAGCGTATATGTATACAGAGAAGAGCGTATATGTATACAGAGCAGAGCGTATATGTATACAGAGCAGAGTGTATATGTATACAGAGCAGAGTGTATATGTATACGGAGCGGACCGTATATGTATACAGAGAAGAGCGTATATGTATACAGAATATACAGGATTATGTCTTTATCCTGTACCCCGAGTGTCAGCGTCATCATCCTGTACCCCAGTGTCATTATCCTGTACCCCGAGTGTCAGGGTCATTATCCTGTACCCCAAGTGTCATTATCCTGTACCCCAGTGTCAGTGTCATTATCCTGCAACCCCAAGTGTCATTATCCTGTACCCCGAGTGTCAGTGTCATTATCCTGTACCCCAAGTGTCAGTGTCATTATCCTGTACCCCGAGTGTCAGTGTCATTATCCTGTACCCCAAGTGTCAGTGTCATTACCTTGTACCCCAAGTGTCAGTGTTATTATCCTGTACCCCGAGTGTCATTATCCTGTACCCCGAGTGTCAGTGTCATTATCCTGTACCCCAAGTGTCAGTGTCATTATCCTGTACCCCGAGTGTCAGTGTCATTATCCTGTACCCCAAGTGTCAGTGTCATTACCTTGTACCCCAAGTGTCAGTGTCATTATCCTGTACCCCAAGTGTCAGCGTCATTATCCTGTACCCCGAGTGTCAGTGTCATTATCCTGTACCCCGAGTGTCAGTGTCATTATCCTGTACCCCGAGTATTAGTGTCATTATCCTGTACCCCAGTGTTATTATCCTGTACCCCGAGTGTCAGTGTCATTATCCTGTACCTCCAGTGTCAGTGTCATTATCCTGTACCCCGAGTGTCAGTGTCATTATCCTGTACCCCGAGTGTCAGTGTCATTATCCTGTACCCCGAGTGTCATTATCTTTTACCTCCAGTGTCAGTGTCATTATCCTGTACTCCGAGTGTCAGTGTCATTATCCTGTACCCCGAGTGTCATTATCCTGTACCTCCAGTGTCAGTGTCATTATCCTGTACCCCGAGTGTCAGGGTCATTATCCTGTACCCCGAGTGTCATTATCCTCTACCCCGAGTGTCATTATCTTTTACCTCCAGTGTCAGTGTCATTATCCTGTACCCCGAGTGTCATTATCCTGTACCCCGAGTGTCATTATCCTGTACCCCCAGTGTCAGTGTCCTTCTTCTTTGCATCTTACCTGGTTACAGACTGGTTTGTGCTTCAGTCCCGGTTTGCTCAGGAGACGTTCCAGTTGCCTCTTGTTGAAGTTGGACACCCCGATGGACTTCACCAGACCGGCCTCCTTGCATGTCTCCAGGACCTACGGTCAGATCAGAATTAATTGGGGTAAGTGTCGTCTGTCATATGGATGCTGCTTTCTTTACTATATTAAATATGTTGCCACATAGGGGCAGGACGCACTACAAACATACTGTCACACAAGGTGTGGGAAACACAAGTAGTGCAACACAAAGGGAAGAGGGAAAGGGAGCCCAGACACTAGGGAAAGGGGGGAAGTGGAGACCTCCTAGGTTGATCTATCATCACTGTGTCTCCCCTAACATCCCTATATTGGCTCTTCACCAATTGCCGCATGCGTAACTCGCCCTGACTTACCCTGGAATTTGGCTCAGGTTAGGGAAGGGAGAAGATGAACACTAGTCGACCTTCACTAAACACTATAGACAACAAGGAAGGACAAACAGAGCGAAATAGCTTAGCTGTAGATGACTCCAGACAAATGTGCACACGTCCTCAAGCTCCAGAGTGGACAAAGTACTGCTCTTGTTAAAGCCTTCACAAGTAGTAATGAATATCACCGGCACCTCCCTCTAGAACACACAGCAGGTATTTATACACCCAGGCCAGGGAGTTAATTAGTCAGAGGAAGGTAGCCGCTGGGTCCTAGAGAATGCCTCTAATAAGTTGTCTGTGATGCCAAATGTAGAGATCTCCTGCAACCAACTGCAGGGCAACTGTCTGTCACTTCTGACACACCCGTGACACATACAATACAGAACAAAAGTTTGGACACACCTTCTCATTTAAATATTTTTCTGTTTTTTCATGACTATGAAAATTGTACATTCACACTGAAGGCATCAAAACTATGAATTAACACATGTGGAATTATATACTTAACAAAAAAGTGTGAAACAACTGAAAATATGTCTTATATTCTAGGTTTCTCAAAGTAGCCACCTTTGATGACTGCTTTGCACACTCTTGGCATTCTCTTGATGAGCTTCAAGAGGTAGTCACCGGAAATGGTCTTCCAACAATCTTGAAGGTGTTCCCAGAGATGCTTAGTGTAGCGTCGGCGTCCCTGCCTCCTGCTAGGCAGAGACGCCGTTCCCCTCACCTCTCCGCTCTGTGCCCGGCGTCTTCCTCCCGCTCTGCTGGCAGCGCGCGCTGCTTCCCGGCCACTGTGTTTAGGGCGCGCGCGCTCCCCTCCTCTTAAAGGGGCCGCGCGCGCCGTCCTAAGGAGTCCCCGGCCAATGGCCAGAGGACCTCACCATATATAAGGCACCTCCTCCAAAATGGAGGTGCCCGAGCAATGTTGTTGCAAAGCCTGTCAACTCTGCTTCAGCCCTCAGGTCCCGTTACCAGATACCTGTCAGTTTCCTGCCAGATTCCTGCTTGATACCTGCCTGATACCTGTCTATCTGCTTGCATTCCTGTGGTCCGACAGTCTGCCTACCAGCACCTGCCAGTCTGTCTATGGATCAGTCTGCCCGCTCACCTGGGAGCGTTCACCTGCTACCTGCCTGCTAGCCTACCTGGAGGCTCGGCCGTCACTTGCCGTGACCACCTGCCTGTCCAGAGACTCTTGCCCGCTCACCTGGGAGCGCTCACCTGCTACCTGCCTACTAGCCTACCTGGAGGCTCGGCCGTCACTTGCCGTGACCACCTGCCTGTCCAGAGACTCTTGCCCGCTCACCTGGGAGCGCTCACCTGCTACCTGCCTGCTAGTCTACCTGGAGGCTCTGCCGTCACTTGCCGTGACCACCTGCCTGTGACGCGCCCCTGGGCCTGCTGTGCCGTGCGGCATCGCGCACACGGGGGCTTACCCGGAGCCGGATCAGATGGGGGTAGTAGTCTCGTGGCGGTGACCCGGTCCGTGCCCAGGGAGTCAGACTAAGTGGCGGGAAAATAGCAGTGGATGTTGGATGACTACGCCACCCGTTGAATGCAGCTTTGGAGCTGCCGCTGCAGGGCAGACCGCTGAGGCCGGTGGAAGGATGGTGCAGCGGGGATGGTATAACCCCCAACGGGAGGGGTATGGCCTCAGGGCAGCCGACGTGGATGATGGGGGTAGCAGGAACCACTCAGAGACGATGCGTGTAGTTCAGGGTCTTTACTGGTGACAAAGATAGACCCTCCCGGAGTACTTGCTAGCGATCGGGGCCTGGTCAGTCCTTGAGCAGATGGGATCTCCCCTGGCCAGGCGGAGTTGTAGGCCTTCCCAGCTAACTGTACTCTTCTGGCTACCTTGCTAGAGGCGGGTAAAAGTAGCCCACGTCCCTGAGTGTACCGTGTGGTGCTCACCCGTATGGCCGGTGACTCGGGGCCTTCTAATGGCTTCCGCTCCACGATGGCGGTGCTGGTCCCACGCGTGTGACCGTGCCTTCGGGTTTCTGGGCCAGAGGACCTGCAATCCCCTGCCGGTCGGTTTCTGCTGCTGGGTAAGGATTAGTCCCCACAGCCTCGGACTCCGGGTCCGGTGATAACTTCTCAGTCAGGGCGAGCTCTGCAGCTGCCAGCCCCTGACTCCTTGTAGCACTGCTCCCACAGAGCTCCTGTTGTTTCTTCCTATGCTGCTTCTCTTCTCTACTCTTGTTCTCTCTCTCTCTTCTCACTAACCCTGCCTCAGCTCCAGGTTTATATAGGGGAAGTTCTCCCAGGACTGGGCAGGAGGTGTGGCATGCATAAGATCCCTGACCAAGAGACCTCCCACCTGCTCTCAGACATAATATTGCTATTATTGTGGAGACCAGACCCCTGGGGTGCCACATTCCCCCCTAGTGAAATTTAGTACTCCGGGACTAAACATATTTTACAAAAACATAACAGGGTGTAACAACAACAATAAAATACAATAAGGAAACACATAAAGTTGGTCACGGTGTGTCCGCAACCGGGTGCAGTCTTTGAAGAAAACAAAGGTGTCCATTTCACCAAAACAGGGAGACGTAACCAGGTAGGGGTCTGTCCTGCCCCGAGTCCTTAACAGTCTTTTAGTCCGTCCTGGGTTACGCTCCAACTATACACAAAGGATTCCCGGTAAATCCACCAAAGACTCCTGTAAATAACTAGAAACACAAAATTATACACAAGCAACAATAACAGATAAACATTAATAAAATAACTTAAACACTTAGATCCTCCACCGTACGGGCAACTGGCCTCTAGTGACCCTAGTGGACCTACGAAGCTGGTTGACTGGTCCTGAGCTACAGGGTATAGGAGCTGTCAAGGGTAAACTGGGTAGCCGTCTACGGACCCTTTGGCTCACTAGGGGTATGGCAGGCTCACTATAAGCAGAGGGTTGATCCTCCTGATCTGCTTGTGTGGAGTCTTCTGCCTCCTGGACCGGCTGTTCTTCCAGCTCTACCGGTTGCTCTGTAAGTACTCGGGATGCTGGTTGGAGGAACGTGAGGACGGGTACCACAACTGCACCATTGACTTGAGTCCAGGACCGAGGGAAGTCTCCGAGCACAGTACTAACCATATCTTTCCCTTCCTCTACGGGTCGAGGGTCTTCTTGTTCCTCTTCAGGGTTCCGTAGCTGTTCGGGACACTTCTTCAGGTGATCCCGGGATACAATGGTTGTGGTTTCCCCTCCGTCTTTGCTGATGGTACAGACCTTCGGGTTGTCGTGGCTCGAGGGCAGTACGGTGTACGGGTCCTTCTCCCACTGGTCGTCCAACTTATGGAGCCGTCTTTTCCTCTTCAAGACCGGGCACCAGGGGAACAGCGGGAGCATACTGGTTGTAAGTTTTCTCTTGTCTTTCCCTAGCTTGACAGAGACTACGCTCCACGCTCTCCTGTACTTTCCGGTACTGCTGCTGCCTCTCTGTGTCCCAGTCTGCTTCTGGTGAAGTGTCCTCGGGTGTCAGGACTCCCATCTCCAGGTCAACAGGTAGCTTACCAGGTCTTGCCCTCATCAGGTAAGCCGGGGTACAGTTAGTGGAACCTACCGGGATGTGGTTGTATAGGTCCACTAGGTCGGGCAGCCTCTCGGGCCACAGACTGCGTTCTTCCAGGGGCAATGTTTTTAGAAGATCTATCACCACCTGGTTCATTTTCTCACAAAGTCCATTAGTTTGCGGATGATAGGGTGTCGTCCTTATTTTCCGGCAACCATACAGAGTGCAGAATTCTTGGAAGACCTCCGCTTCAAAGGCAGGTCCCTGATCCGTCAACACTTGGTCCGGGTACCCGTGTGGACGGCAGAAATGCTGCTGGAAGGCTCTAGCTGCTGTTCGAGCTGTTAAGTCCTTGACGGGGACGACAACCAAGAACCGGGAGTAGTGATCCACGATGGTTAGTGCGTAGACGTAGCCACTTCTGCTTGGGGTCAGTTTTACATGATCCAAGGCTACCAGTTCCAACGGCTGCCGGGTGACGATGGACTGCAGGGGAGTCTTCTGGCTGGCACGGTCCTTCCTTCTTAAGTTGCACGGGCCACAGTCTCTGCACCACCTCTCGATGGTTCCTCTCATGCCCACCCAATGGAACCGCCCGCGCAGCAGGAACTCCAGCTTCTTCCATCTGAAGTGCCCAGCTCCGTCGTGGTATGCCTCCATCACCATAGCTGCGTCTCTTCTTGGCACCACTACTTGCCAGATTAGTTCATGCGTCCGGGAGTTAACCATTCTGCGGCACAACTTCCCCTTGTAAAGGAACAGTCGACTCTTCTCAGCCCACAGTTGTTTGGCTTCCTCCGGAGCGTCTGGGTCAAGGCGTGCATCTGGCCGAGTCAGCATCTCCTTTACCAGTCGGACGGCAGGGTCACTGTCTTGCGTCTCTGCCCAGTTGTAATGAGGTAAAGGGTTGAACGTAGCGGATTTACTCCTTACACGGTGGGAATACTGGATAGTCCCATGACGGTGGAATGCGGGGAGTTCCACTTCTTCCAGTCCCTCTGAGTCTTCCCCTACGTCCGGTAGGTTTGGCATCCTGGACAGGGCGTCTGCGTTGGTGTTGGAGCGTCCTGCCCGGTATTTGATTGTGAACTCATAGTTGGACAAGCGGGCCATCCATCTCTGCTCTAGGGCACCGAGTCTTGCTGTGTCCAGGTGTGTCAACGGGTTGTTATCCGTGTACACGGTGAACCGGGAAGAAGCGAGGTAGTGCTCAAAGCGTTCGGTGACTGCCCACACCACTGCCAGGAACTCTAGCTTAAATGAGCTGTAATTTTCAGGGTTTCTTTCGGTGGGTCGCAGTTTTCGGCTGGCGTGAGCAATTACCCGTTCTTTCCCCTGCTGAATCTGGGACAGTACGGCTCCTAGCCCGATGTTACTGGCATCGGTGTAGAGGATAAAGGGTTGGCTATAATCAGGGTATGCCAGGATTTCATCCCCCGTGAGGGCCATCTTCAGCTGGCGGAAGGACTCTTCTTCCAGCTTCTCCCATCTGAAGGGCGGCTTCTGGTTCTTGGCCTTCCGGGACTGGCCTATCAGGAGGTCCTGCATAGGAGCTGCCTTTTTGGTGAAACCGGGTATGAACCTTCGGTAGTAGCCTACCAACCCGAGGAACTGCCTCACTTCCTTTACGCTGGAGGGGCTTGGCCATTCCTTAATTGCGGTGATCTTATCAGGGTCGGGAGCCACTCCGTCAGCACTCACCACGTGTCCCAGGTACTGCACCTTTGGCTTCAGGAGGTGACACTTAGAGGGTTTCACCTTCAGGCCATAACTTGCCAGGGCTTCGAACACTTCCGCCAGGTGTTTCAGGTGGTCCTCATAAGTCTTGGAATATACGATGACATCGTCCAGGTACAGCAGGACCGTCTCGAAGTTTCTGTGTCCCAGACAGCACTCCATTAATCGTTGGAAGGTTCCTGGTGCATTGCAGAGTCCGAACGGCATACAAGTAAACTCGCTAAGTCCCATCGGGGTAGTGAATGCGGTCTTCTCCTGGTCCGCCTCTGCTACAGGAACCTGCCAGTACCCGCTAGTGAGATCCAAGGTAGAGAAGAAGTTAGCAGATTTTAAAGCAGCCAAAGACTCCTCTATCCTTGGTAAGGGGTACGCATCCTTGTGTGTGATTCGGTTGATTTTCCGGTAATCTACACACATTCTCATGGTGTTGTCTTTCTTTTTGACTAAGACTAGTGGGGCTGCCCAGGGGCTACAGCTATCCTTGATTACCCCAGCATCCTTCATGTCTATAAGCATCCCCTTGGCGTGTTGGTAGTGTGCAGGGGGTACGGGTCGATACCTCTCTTTTATGGGAGGATGGTCTCCCGTGGGGATGTGGTGTTCCACCCCCTTGACTCGCCCGAAGTCTAACGGGTGTTTACTAAACACTCTCTCATACTCTTGAACCACCCGATAGACTCCCTGTTTCTGATGGGAGGGAGTGGAGTCAGTACCCAAATGTAGTTGCTGACACCAATCCTCCATTATCTTCTTAGAGCCGTTACCTTCCTCCGGGTGAGATGGAGGCAAGGGTTCCACAGACTGTATAGAATTTTGGTTGATGGTGTATAATTTGGCTAGCGTGGCATACCGGGGTAGGTACACTTCCCTCTTCCCGATATTTATTATGCGAACGGGCACCCTCCCATGGCGTACATCAACCACCCCCCGGGCTGTCAAAATGGTGGGCCTACTGTCTGAATAGGCTGGTTCTACCATTGCTTGGTAATCTCTACCTCTCAGACCAATAGCTGCCCGGCACCAAATCATCATTTCACTTTTCGGGGGTATGGCAATAGGGAAAGGGTCACACATTCTTACGCTACCAATCTCACCGCCGGAGAGTTCCACTTGTTGCCGTCGCATCAGTGCCCGGATCTCTTTCTGGAGCACTCGCAGCTGGCCGGTGCTGGCGTTCTTGGCAACCTGCTGTAAAATGAAAATCACCTCTGCAAGACAATTTTCAATCACATTAGTTCCTAGAGTTATCTTTGGGTGACTCTCACGCTTGTCAATGTCTACAATGATCAGTCCCTGTGCTGCCAGTTCGACTCTACCGATTTTAATGGTCATTTCTTTAAATCCGATCTGCGGCACGGGTTGACCATTGCTGGCAATGATACTCAAGTCGTCGTCAGGGTAGCGGGTTATATCCGAGTCATTCCAGTACTGCTTGAAGAGCACGTACGGGATGGTGGTGACCTGTGACCCGGTGTCCAGTAGGGCACTCATGGGAATGCCATCCAGTACCACAGGCAAGACTGGACGTCCTCCCACATATTTGTCGCGCCAGCTCGATGGGCCTGGTGATCTTTTTCCTGGGGGTTGGCCCTCTACCCCAGGTTGTGCCAGTTTAAAGGACAGTACCTTGCCATATGTCCGGGTTGATTGCAGCGGCGGCAGATGGGTTGTCCGTCCTCGTTGTATCGGTCGCTGGGTCTTCCTCTGGCCGGTGGGGTCCTCCTTGGTCGGCGCCACGGGATGTCCTCCGGTCCGGATGCCAGCTGGATCTTCCCTGGAGTGGAAACCTGTAAAGACTGCACAGTTCGGGTTAGCGCAGCAACGCTTTTAGCTAGCTCTTGGACCTGATGGTGCAGGTCTGGAGCCGGGTCGTTGTTCAAAGCCTGCGCATCAGCCCCCACAGGCCCTGCCGACAAGGGCGCCGCCTCCTGGTGGTAAGTGATAGCTGGGCGCCTGTGGGTCACAACGCCACCCGGTGCCGGTTCTCGGAGCACCCGGATAGCTCTGTCCTTGAACTGTGCAAAGTCCAGATGAGGATCCTGTAAGGCTATGGCCCGCAACTGGGTTCGGTGGTCATTGCAATATAGTCCCTCTATAAATTGTTCAGTTAACAGCCTGTCCTCGTTTCCCACGCTGTCGGGGTCGGTCTGCTTAATGGCTCTCAGGGCCTCTTGTAGGTTTAGTGCATAGTCCCTTATACTCTCATGTGCTCGCTGCTTGCACCCGTAGAATCTAAGCTTGATCTCGGCTGAGGTATGGGTATCAAAGGTGTCCCTCAGCCGGGTTAGTATCCCTGCGACAGTCCTCCTCCCAGGTGGCCAGGACTTTACCTCCCTTTGGGCTACCCCAGTTAGTTGGGCCACCAGGATGCTCACTTTTTGCTCTTCTGTGAGGGGGTACACCTGGAAGAGGCTATCCAGCTTTTCTCTAAAGTCATTCAGGGTATGTGACTCCCCTGAGTATTGGGGTAGCCAGGCTGCTCCCGGGATATAGGGCATGGTAAAAGGCATGACTGCAGCAGCGCTGGCGCTGGCGGGGGTTGAGGCAGTGAAGCTCTCCTCCGTATCCGACATCTTCCTCCCCCCTAGTGGACCGTGGCCTACCTTGCGATGATCCTCTTCTGTAGGCCGCGGCTCCGCAGTGGATCGTCAGGGTCGAGGACCTTCCGTCGCGCTCCTGTAACGTCAGCGTCTGCTGGGCTCCTTCCAGGACCTTACGCGACGTCTGGACGTGAGGCGGGGCTTCAGTTCTCGCGCGCTTTTGGAGTCCACGCCCCTCTTCTTCCCCCGCGGCGTCTTCAAGATGGCGTCCAACGGCGGGAAAACTCCACGGAAGGCGGGAAGAAGGCTGAAAATGGCGCCGGATGGCGGGAATCTTCACCGATGGCGGGAAGAAGGCTGAAGATGGCGCCGGATGGCGGGAATCTTCACCACAGGTAAGTTTGAACAGTCTTTTTCAGGCACGCAGTACCCGGTGGTTGCGGGCACGAAATCCTGCCGACTACGCCAAAATTTGACGCGCCCCTGGGCCTGCTGTGCCGTGCGGCATCGCGCGCACGGGGGCTTACCCGGAGCCGGATCAGATGGGGGTAGTAGTCTCGTGGCGGTGACCCGGTCCGTGCCCAGGGAGTCAGACTAAGTGGCGGGAAAATAGCAGTGGATGTTGGATGACTACGCCACCCGTTGAATGCAGCTTTGGAGCTGCCGCTGCAGGGCAGACCGCTGAGGCCGGTGGAAGGATGGTGCAGCGGGGATGGTATAACCCCCAACGGGAGGGGTATGGCCTCAGGGCAGCCGACGTGGATGATGGGGGTAGCAGGAACCACTCAGAGACGATGCGTGTAGTTCAGGGTCTTTACTGGTGACAAAGATAGACCCTCCCGGAGTACTTGCTAGCGATCGGGGCCTGGTCAGTCCTTGAGCAGATGGGATCTCCCCTGGCCAGGCGGAGTTGTAGGCCTTCCCAGCTAACTGTACTCTTCTGGCTACCTTGCTAGAGGCGGGTAAAAGTAGCCCACGTCCCTGAGTGTACCGTGTGGTGCTCACCCGTATGGCCGGTGACTCGGGGCCTTCTAATGGCTTCCGCTCCACGATGGCGGTGCTGGTCCCACGCGTGTGACCGTGCCTTCGGGTTTCTGGGCCAGAGGACCTGCAATCCCCTGCCGGTCGGTTTCTGCTGCTGGGTAAGGATTAGTCCCCACAGCCTCGGACTCCGGGTCCGGTGATAACTTCTCAGTCAGGGCGAGCTCTGCAGCTGCCAGCCCCTGACTCCTTGTAGCACTGCTCCCACAGAGCTCCTGTTGTTTCTTCCTATGCTGCTTCTCTTCTCTACTCTTGTTTTCTCTCTCTCTTCTCACTAACCCTGCCTCAGCTCCAGGTTTATATAGGGGAAGTTCTTCCCCTCCCAGGACTGGGCAGGAGGTGTGGCATGCATAAGATCCCTGACCAAGAGACCTCCCACCTGCTCTCAGACATAATATTGCTATTATTGTGGAGACCAGACCCCTGGGGTGCCACACCTGTCCAGAGACTCCTGCCCGCTCACCTGGGAGCGCCCACCTGCTACCTACCTGCTAGTCTACCTGGAGGCTCTGCTGTCACTTGCCGTGACCACCTGCCTGTCTAGAGACTCTTATCCTGCTGTCACTTGCCGTGACCACCTGCCTGTCTAGAGACTCTTACCCTGCTGTCACTTGCCGTGACCACCCGCCTGTCAAGAGACTGTCCCCGTCACTTGCCGTGACCTCCTGCCCTTCTACCCAGAGACTGTCCCTGTCACTTGCCGTGACTACCTGCCCGCCTTACCTGGGAGCCACCCGCTTCCTTACAAGGACTGCCCCTTTGTATAGTTGCTCAGAGATTCCACCTCCCAGACCCGTTACAGTTTGCTCGGGCCATGGAACCCGGTGGCACCCAAGCTCCCTCGCTCTCGGACCTATGTCATGAACTTTCCCGTCAGAGGTCCCAACAGGACTCCATCCTGAGTCACCTGCGTAGTGTTAACTCCCGCCTGGACACATTGACTGCCTCATCGGGAGCGGCATCCACTCGCACACTTACTACCCCGGCACTGCCGCTGCCCATCAATACCATGGCATCTCTTCCCGGTCCCCGCCTCTCCTCCCCGCCTCGTTTTGGCGGAGATCCCGGCCAGGCACGGGGCTTCATTAACCAGTGCACTCTGCACTTCGAACTGTTGGCACACCAGTTTTCCACCGACCGAGCTAAAGTAGCCTTCAACATGTCCCATCTCACGGGGGAGGCGCTGGCTTGGCTAAATCCTCTATGGGAGAGAGGAGACCCCCTGATGTCCAACCTGTCAGCCTTTTTCACGGCTTTCCGGAAAGTCTTCGACGAACCAGGACGGAAGACCTCATCCGCCTCATCTCGGCTACGCCTCCGTCAAGGAAATCTCACCGTGGGCCAATATGCCATACGGTTCCGTACCCTTGCTTCGGAGCTTGCCTGGGATAACGACGCCCTGGTGTCCGTCTTCTGGGAAGGTCTATCCGGTCGTATTAAAGATGAACTCGCCGGTCGGGACATTCCTACCACTCTCGACGACTTAATAACACTTGCCACCCGGATTGACATCCGGTTCCAGGAGCGCACCAAAGAGGTCACCCGTGAGAGGAGGTTTCCACGCCTTGCCCCTACCTTCCAGAAACCCGTCACTTCCTCCGTTACTCCCCAGGCGCACTCACCCGAGCCTATGCAGGTCGACCAGACCAAGATGGTCAAAACCCGTCAAGAATTACGCCGTGCCGAGGGGAGCTGCTTCTACTGTGGCAATAAGGAGCACCGGATCCGTTCCTGCCCGGAGAGGTCGGGAAACGCCTGTGTCTAGGATCGCTCAGAGAGGTCACCCTAGACAAGAGTAAACCCTCTCCATCTCTGATGCTGTCGGTCTCTATCATCTGCGGGGAGAACCGTTATTTTGAACTGGCTCAACTTGACTCTGGAGCTGCCGGAAATCTCATTTCTCAGTCCCTGGTAGAGAAATACCGCATTCCCACCAAACCTCTAGCTGTACCCTTATCTGTCGCCGCCGTGGATGGGGGCCTCTTACCACATCCCATCCAACTCATTACCGAATCCATAACTCTGCAGGTGGGAATGCTGCACTCTGAGAGCATCTTCTTTCATGTTCTGCCTGGACTCTCTCACGCCCTCTTGCTAGGCCTACCTTGGCTTCAGAAACATGCACCCGTGCTTGATTGGCAGACCGGAGAAGTCCTTCGCTGGGGACAGGACTGCCATAAGACTTGTTTAACTCCCGTTCATCCTGCCCGTCCTTCTCCTACCCCAGCCAATCTACCCGGTCTACCGGTTCCCTATTGGTCTTATGCGGACGTCTTTAATAAAAAAGAAGCAGAGACATTACCCTCTCATAGACCATACGACTGCCCAATCGACCTGATACCCGGCGCTACTCCTCCCCGTGGGCGTATTTACCCTTTGTCCGCTGCTGAGACCCGGTCCATGTCTGAATATATTGCGGAAAATCTGGCACGGGGATTTATCCGGAAATCTACCTCCCCGGTGGGAGCAGGCTTCTTCTTCGTCAAAAAGAAGGACGGCTCACTCCGTCCCTGTATAGACTATAGAGGCCTTAACCAGATCACGGTGAAAAATAAATACCCCCTCCCGCTCATTCCTGAATTATTTGACCGTCTGAGGGGGGCTAGAATCTTCACCAAGCTGGACCTCCGTGGGGCGTATAACCTGGTCCGTATCCGTCAGGGGGATGAATGGAAGACGGCATTCAACACCCGGGACGGCCACTATGAATACCTTGTAATGCCCTTCGGTCTCTGTAACGCTCCCGCCGTCTTTCAAGAGTTGGTCAATGACATCTTCCGTGACCTTCTCTACTCCTGCGTGGTGGTGTACCTGGACGACATCTTGGTCTTCTCTCTGGATCTTCTCACTCACCGGAAGGATGTTCGTCAGGTCCTGCTCAGGCTCAGGCAGAACCACCTCTACACTAAATATGAGAAGTGCCTCTTTGAGCAGACCTAGCTTCCGTTTCTGGGCTACATAATCTCTCAGACCGGCCTACGAATGGATCCTGAGAAACTGTCTGCCATCCAGAAATGGCCCCGACCAGAGGGGTTGAAGGCTATTCAGCGGTTCCTGGGCTTCGCCAACTACTACCGCCTCTTCATTCTGCACTTCTCTTCCCGGACTGCCCCTATCTCGGCGCTCACCCGTAAGGTCGCTAATCCCAGAGAATGGCCGCCCGAAGCAGAGGAGGCCTTCCTTTCCTTAAAACAAGCTTTCTCCTCCGCCCCTGTGCTGCATCGTCCGGACGGCAACAAACAATTCTTCCTGGAAGTTGACGCCTCCTCCTCTGGAGCCGGAGCGGTACTTACCCAAAAGTCGTCTTCCAGAAGAATGGTAACCTGCGGCTTCTTCTCCAAACTCTTCTCCTCTTCTGAGCGCAACTATTCTATAGGAGACCGAGAGTTATTGGCCATTAAGCTGGCACTGGAGGAGTGGCGTTACCTGCTCGAGGGGGGTCTTCACCCGGTAATAATTTACACGGACCACAAGAACTTGGCTTACCTCCAGAGTGCCCAGAGACTTAACCCGCGCCAAGCCCGGTGGTCCTTGTTCTTCGCCCGCTTTGATTTCATTCTTCATTTTTGCCCGGCTGACAAAAACATCAAAGCTGATGCCTTGTCCCGATCCTTTTTGGTCTCTAATCTTGAGGAGAAGCCTAAACACATCATCGACCCCGCCAAAGTAATGCAGGTGGCCCCCGTGAATCTAAATCGTCTTCCACCCGGTAAGACGTTCGTAACTGTACCTGATCGTGAGAAGGTCCTACACTGGTGACACTCGTCCAAGCTAGCTGGCCACGCTGGTCAGAAAAAGACCCTCCAGCTTATTACCCGGCATTACTACCCTGCACAAGGACGTAATAGACTTTCATTCAGCCTGTGTGTCCTGCGCCCGCAACAAGGTTCCAAGACACCTGCCAGCCGGCCGTCTCCTTCCTCTTCTTGTACCTGCTGCCCCGTGGCAGCATATAGCTATGGACTTTATAACGGACCTCCCTGTCTCAGCCGGTTGTACGGTCATTTGGGTGGTCGCTGACCACTTTTCCAAGATGGCCCACTTCATTCCCCTACCGGGTCTCCCGTCTGCATCTGAGTTAGCTAAATACTTTATCCATCATGTTTTCCGTCTTCATGGTCTTCCTCTCCACATTGTATCTGACCGAGGGGTTCAGGTCACCTTGGATTTTTCTTCTGCTTATCACCCACAGTCCAATGGCCAAGTAGAGCGGATCAACGAAATTTTAACCAGTTTCCTCCGACACTTTGTTAATGCTCACCATTCCGACTGGGTGGATCTCTTACCGTGGGCCGAATTTTCCTACAATAATCAAGAGAGCGAATCTTCCTCCAAATCCCTGTTTTTTGTAGTCTTCGGTCAGCATCCTCGGATCCCGTTTCCCGTCTCCACCTCGGTGGACAATCCAGCTGCGGAATCTCTCGTTAGCGAATTTTCCTCCATTTGGGAGAGTACCAGATCCGCACTTCTTCGCTCATCCGAGCGGATGAAAAAACAGGCTGACAAAAGACGTCTGGATCCACCACAATTCCATCCTGGAGATAAGGTCTGGCTCTCGTCCAAATATGTCCGGCTCAAGATTCCTTCCTACAAGTTAGGGCCTCGGTTCATCGGTCCACTGGAAGTTATCAAACAAATCAACCCAGTGGCCTATAAATTGAAACTCCCGGCTAACTTGCGGATTCCTAACTCCTTCCATGTATCTCTACTCAAACCCGTGGTACTTAATTCTTTTTCCAAGTCTACAGGTACGCCTCCTGCTCTGGTTTCCGCTGAAAACGAGTTTGAGGTAGAGAACATTCTGGGCACCAAAAGGGTAAGAGGAAAGTCCTTTTTTCTAGTCTGGTCCTGAGGAGAGAACGTGGGAGCCCCGGGAGAACATCCATGCCCCTCTCATCCTTGATAAATTTCTCTCTGGCCTAAAAAAAGGGGGGGCCTAAAGGGGGGGGTACTGTAGCGTCGGCGTCCCTGCCTCCTGCTAGGCAGAGACGCCGTTCCCCTCACCTCTCCGCTCTGTGCCCGGCGTCTTCTTCCCGCTCTGCTGGCAGCGCGCGCTGCTTCCCGGCCACTGTGCTTAGGGCGCGCGCGCGCTCCCCTCCTCTTAAAGGGGCCGCGCGCGCCGTCCTAAGGAGTCCCCGGCCAATGGCCGGAGGACCTCACCATATATAAGGCACCTCCTCCAAAATGGAGGTGCCCGAGCAATGTTGTTGCAAAGCCTGTCAACTCTGCTTCAGCCCTCAGGTCCCGTTACCAGATACCTGTCAGTTTCCTGTCAGATTCCTGCTTGATACCTGCCTGATACCTGTCTATCTGCTTGCATTCCTGTGGTCCGACAGGCAGCCTACCAGCACCTGCCAGTCTGTCTATGGATCAGTCTGCCTGCTCACCTGGGAGCGCTCACCTGCTACCTGCCTGCTAGCCTACCTGGAGGCTCGGCCGTCACTTGCCGTGACCACCTGCCTGTCCAGAGACTCTTGCCCGCTCACCTGGGAGCGCTCACCTGCTACCTGCTTGCTAGTCTACCTGGAGGCTCTGCCGTCATTTGCCGTGACCACCTGCCTGTCTAGAGAATCTTATCCTGCTGTCACTTGCCGTGACCACCTGCCTGTCTAGAGACTCTTACCCTGCTATCACTTGCCGTGACCACCCGCCTGTCAAGAGACTGTACCCGTCACTTGCCGTGACCTCCTGCCCTTCTACCCAGAGACTGTCCCTGTCACTTGCCGTGACAACCTGCCCACCTTCCCTGGGAGCCACCCGCTTCCTTACAAGGACTGCCCCTTTGTATAGTTGCTCAGACGTCCCACCTCCCAGACCCGTTACACTTAGCACTTGTTAGCCCTTTTGCCTTCACTCTGCGGTCCAGCTCACCCCAAACCATCTCGATTGGGTTCAGGTCTGGTGACTGTGGAGGCCAGGTCATCTGACGTAGCACCCCATCACTCTCCTTCTTGGTCAAATAGCCCTTACACAGCCTGGAGGTGTGTTTGGGGTCATTGTCCTGTTGAAAAATAAATGATGGTCTAACTAAAAGCAAACCGGATGGAATAGCATGCCGCTGCAAGATGCTGTGGTAGCCATGCTGGTTCAGTATGCCTTCAATTTTGAATAAATCCCCAACAGTGTCACCAGCAAAGCACCCCCACACCATCACACCTCCTCCTCCATGCTTCACGGTGGGAACCAGGCATGTAGAGTCCATCCGTTCACCTTTTCTGCGTCGCACAAAGACACGGTGGTTGGAACCAAAGATCTCAAATTTGGACTCATCAGACCAAAGCACAGATTTCCACTGGTCTAATGTCCATTCCTTGTGTTCTTTAGCCCAAACAAGTCTCTTCTGCTTGTTGCCTGTCCTTAGCAGTGGTTTCCTAGCAGCTATTTTACCATGAAGGCCTGCTGCACAAAGTCTCCTCTTAAGAGTTGTTGTAGAGATGTGTCTGCTGCTAGAACTCTGTGTGGCATTGACCTGGTCTCTAATCTGAGCTGCTGTTAACCTGCGATTTCTGAGGCTGGTGACTCAGATAAACTTATCCTCAGAAGCAGAGGTGACTCTTGGTCTTCCTTTCCTGGGGCGGTCCTCATGTGAGCCAGTTTCTTTGTAGTGCTTGATGGTTTTTTGCAACTGCACTTGGGGACACTTTCAAAGTTTGCCCAATTTTTCGGACTGACTGACCTTCATTTCTTAAAGTAATGATGGGCACTCGTTTTTCTTTACTTAGCTGCTTTTTTCTTGCCATAATACAAATTCTAACAGTCTATTCGTTAGGACTATCAGCTGTGTATCCTCCAGACTTCTGCACAACACAACTGATGGTCCCAACCCCATTTATAAGGCAAGAAACCCCACTTATTAAACCTGACAGGGCACACCTGTGAAGTGAAAACCATTTCCGGTGACTACCTCTTGAAGCTCATCAAGAGAATGCCAAGAGTGTGCAAAGCAGTCATCAAAGCAAAAGGTGGCTACTTTGAAGAACCTAGAATATAAGACATATTTTCAGTTGTTTCACACTTTTTTGTTAAGTATATAATTCCACATGTGTTAATTCATAGTTTTGATGCCTTCAGTGTGAATGTACAATTTTCATAGTCATGAAAATACAGAAAAATCTTTAAATGAGGTGTGTCCAAACTTTTGGTCTGTACTGTACATCTAAGTAACAATAATAAATCTATACAGTGACATTTCAGAATAAGCTGTCATGTGTGTGTACATTAGGAGTATCACTATTTTTGACCATTTTTCACCATTTTTCCTCTCTGCAGGGTCTGTCTCTAATTTTCAGTTGTCTCTGAGCTGGTGGGTAGAGACTAACCGCTATGATATCTCTCATATGCAGCGCACACACAGACATAAGAGATTTCTGCTGTCCTGGGTCTATCTAGCACATGCTCAGAAGCAGCAGCTGTATGAAGGACAATACATAGCAGTACTGAGCAGTGTAGCCGTGAATCCAGTTCTGAAGTGCGACGAAACACTTACTAGAAAGCAGCGGCACCTTTTCTGTTTGTGCTTGTACCTCCCTTTTTCTCACTCTTAAGTTTGAAAATCTACGAGTTAATAAGAAATCTTTGACTCTTACTTCCTATTTTCTCATATATATTATGCGCTTTGTCTGTAGGCTTTAATAGTTAATCATTTAACTTAAGTGACCCTTGGCCTTTCTCTTCACACATAGTAACTCACTTATCATGTAGACTTTAAGCTCTTCCACCCTATGTCTGAATGATATTGTGCTGCAATACCCGACTCAATCATACATACAGGGGTGGCGCTGTCCTAAATAATATGTGATATAAAGGTTTCAATCAATGCAGCACCTCCCAAGTAGCCCAGAAGTCCACATCATCATAGGCAAAAGGTGTATCCTGGTTGCTGGGGTCCTCGGCTCCTGTGGGCTGAAGAGCAAAAACGTCCAATCATTTCCCTTTCTTCTAGTCATTACTTGATTTTACCTGTTTTTCCACATATAACCTGTAGGTGTCACTATTCTCAATTCTGTCAATAAATGAGGATTTGACCCCTTACCTTCAGGGAGAAAGGAAAGTGCATGATGAACAGGTCCAGGTAATCCAGCTGGAGATCTTGCAAAGATTTTTCTAGACCCTTGCAGACGAGTTCAGGTGAAAAGAAAGTACACCAGAGCTATAGAAAAAAAATTAAAAAAATATTAATATACAAATAAAAAACACTAATGAATTAAAGATGAAAAATACAACATAAATACATAAAATAAATATAATATACATAAAAATACATAAATAAATAAAAAGAAATAATTCAGCAATAAATACATGGTAACGAATATATAAATGAATGAATGAATGTATAATTTAATTAAAAGCTGAATGATTTATTATGTGAATATACAAAAAAGTAGCAAAAAAGTAAAAGTGAAAAAAATATAAAAAAAGTTAAAATAAATAAGTAAAAAAGTAAAGAAAAAGACACTATGAATGAAGGAGTGAATGAAACAGTTAATGAAAGAACTAATTATTGAATATGTGATTTAAAAAATGAATAATGAATTAAACAAAAATAGAAACAAAATAAAAAAATATTAATATATGGATAAAAAACATGAATGAAGTAAAGATGAGAAATACAACATAATTACATAAAATAAATAAATAAATATAAAATACATAAATAAAGAATACAATTAAATTCAGTAATAAATAAATGGTAACGCATATTTAAATGAATGAATGTATAATTTAATTAAAAGCTGAATGATTGATTATGTGAATATACGAGCATAGTAAAAAAAAAAAAGTAAAAGTAAAAAATAAATAAATAAATAAATAAAAGTAAAAAAAAAAATAAGTAAAAAAGTAACGGAAAAGACACTATGAATGAAGGAGTGAATGAATCAGTAAATGAAAGAACTAATGAATGAATATGAGATTTTAAAAATGAATAATAAATTAAATAGAAATAGAAACAAAATTAAAAAAAATAATATATAGATAAAAAACACGAATGAAGTAAAGATGAAAATACAACATAAATACATAAAATGAATAAATCTAAAAAATACATAAATAAAAAATAAAACTAAATAATTTAGAAATAACTAAATGGTAGCAAATATATAAATCAATGAATGAATGCATAATTTAATTAAAAGCTGAATGACTGATTACATGAATAAATGAGCATAGTAAAAAAAAATATAAACGTAAAAAATGAAGTAAAAAAAATGAAAAAATAAAGTAAAAAGGTAAAGGAAAAGACACTATGAATGAAGGAATGAATGAGTGAATGAAAGAAATTAATGAATGAATATGTGATTTTAAAAATGAATAATGAATTAATAATATAAACAAAGGAAGAACAATAACTTGCTGAATGAATAAACAAATGAGCAAATGAATGAATGAATGAATGAATACATTAATGTATAAATGTATAAATATATGTATGATTAAAAATAAATATGAAAAAAAATAATGAATAAATGATTCATTTAAATAAATGATTGAAGTACGAATGAACGATTACATGAATAGGAACAAAGAAACATGAAAAAAAGAAAAAGGTAAAAGTAAAAATGAACGGCTAAATAAAAAGATAGGAATGAAAGAATTAATGAATGAATGAAAGAGTGATTTCATTAGAAGATACATGTTAATCTCATATAAGACAATTAGGTGATTATATGAATAAAAGGAACAAAAGAAAAAGTAGAAATGAATAATTTACTGAAAAAAAAGTAAGAAAATAAAAAGTAAAGAAAAGTAGAACAATTATAAATTATAAACAGATATATATATATATGTAAATGATCTGATGTCTCATTCCTTCACCTTCCCGGTATAGAACACGTCCTCCCTCCTGATGGCTCCGTCAGCTATTTTGGCACGAATGGCATTCCCGATCTGAACTTCATTTCCGTAGAGGTAAGCGCAATCAATGTGCCGGTAGCCAAGATCGATGGCGGCTTTTGTGGCCTCTTCCCCGAGACTTTTTGGGACCTAAACAAAAAAAAACATGAAAAAATAAAATAATTGAAAAAAAGTAAAAAAAATAAGAAAAAATAAATAAAAAATAATTAAATTAAAAATTAACAATAAATTAATTATAAATAAATAAACAAAAAAATGAAAAAATAAATAAATCAAATATCAGAGCGCAGCCATATTGGTACTGCTGGGGACAATCCTAGAAGTTGTCATATAAAGTTACACATCTCAGACTTGTCACCTTCTTCTGCTTTCACTTAACTTCCCCTTTAATTTTTACATAAAATAAGCTGCCAAATCGTTCCACACATACAGACGCCACCCTCCGATCAGATACAAACTGTGATAGGAAGTAACTTACATCCGGAGCAGCGTAGGTGCCCAGTCCTATGATGGGCATGGTGTTGCCATCATTCAGGGGGACGCGGGTGTCCTTTGTCAGGGCCATGCTGTCAGTGACGGGAAGCCTCACCTCACCTGGATTTATAGGAACGGCTGTGTGTACTGTCAACTGTGGGAGTGGATTGCATATGATACGCTGAACCCTGACTGACCGAGAAGAAAAATGTACTGAAACTGCAAAATCAACTAGAAGTACATAGGTAAAGAGGAGAAACCAGCGCCATAAAAAGAGCAGATTATCAGAGATCCAATGTATACATCAATGGGACTGATTCAATAACATAAAATTATCATTGTCATACCTACCAGCACTAAACAGCTTTCTTATATGATTAAAATTCTATTTACCTGCAGCC
This sequence comes from Phyllobates terribilis, assembly GCF_046119375.1. Lineage (NCBI taxonomy): Eukaryota > Metazoa > Chordata > Amphibia > Anura > Dendrobatidae > Phyllobates > Phyllobates terribilis. The sequence goes on from NW_027362770.1 coordinate 179,201,732, forward strand.
ACCACTAGGGGGAGCTCCCTGTATACAGAGATACATGATAAGATCCTGTCTGCAGCCACCACTAGGGGGAGCTCCCTGTATACAGAGATGCATGATAAGATTCTGTCTGCAGCCACCACTAGGGGGAGCTCCCTGTATACAGAGATACATGATAAGATCCTGTCTGCAGTCACCACTAGGGAGAGCTCCCTGTATATAGAGATACATGATAAGATCCTGTCTGCAGCCACCACTAGGGGGAGCTCCTTGTATACAGAGATACATGATAAGATTCTGTCTGCAGCCACCACTGGGGGGCGCTCCCTGTATACAGAGATGAATGGTAAGATTGTGTCTGCAGTCACCACTAGGGGGAGCTCTCTGTATATTGTAATACATGATTAGATTCTGTCTGCAGCCACCACTAGGGGGAGCTCCCTGTATACAGAGATACATGATAAGATCCTGTCTCCAGACACCACTAGGGTGATCTGTATTTTTACAGGGATACTCCAGAGCTGCACTCACTATTCTGCTGGTGCAGTCACTGTGTACATACATTACATTACTGATCATGAGCTACCTCCTGTATTATAATCCAAGAGCTGCACTCACTATTCTGCTGGTGCAGTCTCTGTGCACATACATTACATTACTGATCCTTCCTGAGTTACATCCTGTATTATGCCCCAGAGCTGCACTCACTATTCTGCTGGTGCAATCACTGTGTACATACATTACATTACTGATCCTGAGTTACATCCTGTATTATACTCCAGAGCTGCACTCACTATTCTGCTGGTGCAGTCACTGTGTACATACATTACATTACTGATCCTGAGTTATATCCTGTATTATACTCCAGAGCTGCACTCACTATTCTGCTGGTGCAGTCACTGTGTACATAGATTACATTACTGATCCTGATTTACAACCTATATTACACTCCAGAGCTGCACTCACTATTCTGCTGGTGCAGTCACTGTGTACATACATTACATTACTGATCTTGAGTTACATCCTTTATTATACTCCAGAGCTGCACTCACTATTCTGCTGGTGCAGTCACTGTGTACATACATTACATTACTGATCCTGAGTTACATCCTGTATTATACTCCAGAGCTGCACTCACTATTCTGCTGGTGCAGTCACTGTGTACATACATTACATTACTGATCCTGAGTTACATCCTGTATTACACTCCAGAGCTGCACTCACTATTCTGCTAGTGCAGTCACTGTGTACATACATTACATTACTGATCCTGAGTTATATCCTGTATTATACTCCAGAGCTGCACTCACTATTCTGCTGGTGCAGTCACTGTGTACATAGATTACATTACTGATCCTGATTTACAACCTATATTACACTCCAGAGCTGCACTCACTATTCTGCTGGTGCAGTCACTGTGTACATACATTACATTACTGATCTTGAGTTACATCCTTTATTATACTCCAGAGCTGCACTCACTATTCTGCTGGTGCAGTCACTGTGTACATACATTACATTACTGATCCTGAGTTACATCCTGTATTATACTCCAGAGCTGCACTCACTATTCTGCTGGTGCAGTCACTGTGTACATACATTACATTACTGATACTGAGTTACATCCTGTATTATACCCCAGAGCTGCACTCACTATTCTGCTGGTGCAGTCACTGTGTACATACATTACATTACTGATCCTGAGTTACATCCTGTATTATACCCCAGAGCTGCACTCACTATTCTGCTTGTGCAGTCACTGTGTACATACATTACATTACTGATCCTGAGTTACATCCTGTATTATACCCCAGAGCTGCACTCACTATTCTGCTGGTGTAGTCACTGTGTATATACATTACATTACTGATCCTGAGTTACATCCTGTATTATACTCCAGAGCTGCACTCATTATTCTGCTTGTGCAGTCACTGTGTACATACATTACATTACTGATCCTGAGTTACATCCTGTATTATACTCCAGAGCTGCGCTCACTATTCTGCTGGTGCAGTCACTGTGTACATACATTACATTACTGATCCTGAGTTACATCCTGTATTATACTCCAGAGCTGCACTCACTATTCTGCTGGTGCAGTCACTGTGTACATACATTACATTACTGATCCTGAGTTACATCCTGTATTACACTCCAGAGCTGCACTCACTATTCTGCTGGTGCAGTCACTGTGTACATACATTACATTACTGATCCTGAGTTACATCCTGTATTATACTCCAGAGCTGCACTCACTATTCTGCTGGTGCAGTCACTGTGTACATACATTACATTACTGATCCTGAGTCACATCCTGTATTATACTCCAGAGCTGCACTCACTATTCTGCTGGTACAGTCACTGTGTACATACATTACATTACTGATCCTGAGTTACATCCTGTATTACACTCCAGAGCTGCACTCACTATTCTGCTGGTGTAGTCACTGTGTACATACATTACATTACTGATCCTGAGTTACATCCTGTATTATACTCCAGAGCTGCACTCACTATTCTGCTGGTGCAGTCACTGTGTACATACATTACTGATCCTGAGTTACATCCTGTATTATACTCCAGAGCTGCACTCACTATTCTGCTGGTGCAGTCACTGTGTACATACATTACATTACTGATCCTGAGTTACATCCTGTATTATACCCCAGAGCTGCACTCACTATTCTGCTGGTACAGTCACTGTGTACATACATTACATTACTGATCCTGAGTTACATCCTGTATTATACTCCAGAGCTGCACTCACTATTCTGCTGGTGCAGTCACTGTGTACATACATTACATTACTGATCCTGAGTTACATCCTGTATTATACTCCAGAGCTGCACTCACTATTCTGCTGGTGCAGTCACTGTGTACATACATTACATTACTGATCCTGAGTTACATCCTGTATTATACCCCAGAGCTGCACTCACTATTCTGCTGGTACAGTCACTGGGTACATACATTACATTACTGATCCTGTACAGATCCTGAGTTACATCCTGTATTACACTCCAGAGCTGCACTCACTATTCTGCTAGTGCAGTCACTGTGTACATACATTACATTACTGATCCTGAGTTATATCCTGTATTATACTCCAGAGCTGCACTCACTATTCTGCTGGTGCAGTCACTGTGTACATAGATTACATTACTGATCCTGATTTACATCCTATATTACACTCCAGAGCTGCACTCACTATTCTGCTGGTGCAGTCACTGTGTACATACATTACATTACTGATCTTGAGTTACATCCTGTATTATACTCCAGAGCTGCACTCACTATTCTGCTGGTGCAGTCACTGTGTACATACATTACATTACTGATCCTGAGTTACATCCTGTATTATACTCCAGAGCTGCGCTCACTATTCTGATGTGCAGTCACTGTGTACATACATTACATTACTGATCCTGAGTTACATCCTGTATTATACTCCAGAGCTGCACTCACTATTCTGCTGGTGCAGTCACTGTGTACATACATTACATTACTGATCCTGAGTTACATCCTGTATTATACCCCAGAGCTGCACTCACTATTCTGCTGGTGCAGTCACTGTGTACATACATTACATTACTGATCCTGAGTTACATCCTGTATTATACCCCAGAGCTGCACTCACTATTCTGCTTGTGCAGTCACTGTGTACATACATTACATTACTGATCCTGAGTTACATCCTGTATTATACTCCAGAGCTGCACTCACTATTCTGCTGGTGTAGTCACTGTGTATATACATTACATTACTGATCCTGAGTTACATCCTGTATTATACTCCAGAGCTGCACTCATTATTCTGCTTGTGCAGTCACTGTGTACATACATTACATTACTGATCCTGAGTTACATCCTGTATTATACTCCAGAGCTGCGCTCACTATTCTGCTGGTGCAGTCACTGTGTACATACATTACATTACTGATCCTGAGTTACATCCTGTATTATACTCCAGAGCTGCACTCACTATTCTGCTGGTGCAGTCACTGTGTACATACATTACATTACTGATCCTGAGTTACATCCTGTATTACACTCCAGAGCTGCACTCACTATTCTGCTGGTGCAGTCACTGTGTACATACATTACATTACTGATCCTGAGTTACATCCTGTATTATACTCCAGAGCTGCACTCACTATTCTGCTGGTGCAGTCACTGTGTACATACATTACTGATCCTGAGTTACATCCTGTATTATACTCCAGAGCTGCACTCACTATTCTGCTGGTGCAGTCACTGTGTACATACATTACATTACTGATCCTGAGTTACATCCTGTATTATACTCCAGAGCTGCACTCACTATTCTGCTGGTGCAGTCACTGTGTACATACATTACATTACTGATCCTGAGTCACATCCTGTATTATACTCCAGAGCTGCACTCACTATTCTGCTGGTACAGTCACTGTGTACATACATTACATTACTGATCCTGAGTTACATCCTGTATTACACTCCAGAGCTGCACTCACTATTCTGCTGGTGTAGTCACTGTGTACATACATTACATTACTGATCCTGAGTTACATCCTGTATTATACTCCAGAGCTGCACTCACTATTCTGCTGGTGCAGTCACTGTGTATATACATTACATTACTGATCCTGAGTTACATCCTGTATTATACCCCAGAGCTGCACTCACTATTCTGCTGGTGCAGTCACTGTGTACATACATTACATTACTGATCCTGAGTTACCTCCTGTATTATACTCCAGAGCTGCACTCACTATTCTGCTGGTGCAGTCACTGTGTACATACATTACATTACTGATCCTGAGTTACATCCTGTATTATACTCCAGAGCTGCACTCACTATTCTGCTGGTGCAGTCACTGTGTATATACATTACATTACTGATCCTGAGTTACATCCTGTATTATACCCCAGAGCTGCACTCACTATTCTGCTGGTGTAGTCACTGTGTACATACATTACATTACTGATCCTGAGTTACATCCTGTATTATACTCCAGAGCTGCACTCACTATTCTGCTGGTGCAGTCACTGTGTACATACATTACATTACTGATCCTGTACTGATCCTGAGATACATCCTGTATTATACTCCAGAGCTGCACTCACTATTCTGCTGGTGCAGTCACTGTGTACATACATTACATTACTGATCCTGAGTTACATCCTGTATTATACTCCAGAGCTGCACTCACTATTCTGCTGGTGCAGTCACTGTGTACATACATTACATTACTGATCCTGAGTTACATCCTGTATTATACTCCAGAGCTGCACTCACTATTCTGCTGGTGCAGTCACTGTGTACATACATTACATTACTGATCCTGAGTTACATCCTGTATTATACTCCAGAGCTGCACTCACTATTCTGCTGGTGCAGTCACTGTGTACATACATTACATTACTGATCCTGAGTTACATCCTGTATTATACTCCAGAGCTGCACTCACTATTCTGCTGGTGCAGTCACTGTGTACATACATTACATTACTGATCCTGAGTTACATCCTGTATTATCCTCCAGAGCTGCACTCACTATTCTGCTTCACAGTGACTCCACCAGCCGAATTATGATTGCAGCTTTGGAGTATAATATAGTATGTTTTCAGCATTAGATTAGTGAGGTGCTGTAGGAGATGGCAGCGGCGGCTGCTCTGGGGGCTGCAGTATAGCGGGGGAGGGGTTGTCTCCTGTATATCCTTTATCCATATCTTGCCCTTTCCATCTATATGATCAGAGATATAAAGGCTGCAGCTCCGGAGATAAGAAATGTGCTGATCGCACTGCACTTACTTCTAGAATCAAGAGGAGGCCGTAGAGTGAGTAGAAGTATTAATTTTCCCCAGCAGCACAGAGCATTTCAGGAGAGAAGTGCGCTGATTTTGACCTGTGCACTCACGTGTGTGAGGACAGAGCTTTGTGATAATGTGATTTTGAGTTTATGAATTTAATGGAGACGAATGCAAAGCCTCCAGCAGCACAGAGTATTTCAGCAGAGGATGTTATTTTCCTTCTTAAAGAGTGCTGTCCCCTTTAAAATGTTGAATGTAGGGTTTGTGATGGTCCATTTGCCTTATGGAGAGTGAGATGATATGACAGCAGGCTGTAAATGTGACAGGTATATCTCGATACGATCTTCTATATGGGAAAACAGCAGCAAAAAAACTAAACCTGTCCTGTCCTTTTTTTTGACCCTATTGATTTGGTGCGAAATAAAAATATATTGTGCCTCGATCATGATCGAGATCATCATGGAAAATTAAAAAAAAGAGCTAATAATGCAAAGCGCGCCACCTGGTGGCTCCTATTGTAAACAGCATTTACACACATTTGCGCTGTCGAAAATAATTAATACACTATCACAATACAGTTCGAGAGCTGCATCCAAGTCATCTCATCCTGGAGTGAGTATCCTGTACCCGGTATAAGATAACGATTCTGCTCCCTCTTTCCCATAAACCAGTAGCACCCCCTTCACCCTTTCCACCAATTCAGAATTGATCCCCTCAGTCCCCAAACCCATATATTGTATTTTAAGAAAATACTGATATATTTTTTCTACTTTGTTCTCATACGTTGTTGTCATTCTTTATGCACTGGATTTTTTTTTTACTACTTTTTTATGTGATTATTTTTTTACGCTAACTCTATCCCTTACCCTAAAGGAAGCCTTGAGTATAGCCTTAGCCCTAAACCTAGCTCTAACCCATACATTGTAAAAAAAAAAAGCTTAGTAATGAACGAAGACCACCTTGAATCAAGAGCAGATGATGATGAGTTTGTCATCGGTTGTAGGCGTGATGGGTTCACGTGGTGAGGTGGATTCTCTAAGCCAGTGTTGTCCAACTCTGCTCCTCAAGAGCCACCAACAGGTCATGTTTTCAGGACTATGCAGGAGATGGAATTTTTGCCTGTCTAGGTTATGCAATTATCACCTGGACAATACTGAGGAGATCCTGAAAACATGACCTCTTGGTGGCTCTGGAGGATTGAAGTTGGGGAACACTGGTCTAAGCCATAGGAAAAAAAATGTACAATGCTTACAAAGTTATAAAAGGACTAGATGGTGGCCCGATTCTAACGCATCGGGTATTCTAGAATATGTATGCGGCAGACCGGGCGCAATCAGCAGAGCGGTGTTTAAATTTGGGGCCAATCTCGCTGATTGCGGCCGATATTTAAATTTGGCGACCAAATAGGTGATTGGTCGCGGGCACCGCCAGCGACCAATCAGCGATTTTTAACACAAATGTCCGGACCTTTGTAACACCATGCTGATACTGTGAGGACATCAGCGGCTAGGGTGTGAAGGGTGGACCGGGGAGCGGCGCTGCGGGTCGGGATACTTCTGCTGCGAGCGCCCGCTCATATCCCGGTTTCTCGCAGCGGAAGTAGCCGCACAGGCAGCGCCACTGACATCCATGCAGCTAGGGTGTGAAGGGAGGACCGGGGAGCGGCGCTGACATCCAATTGGTCGCGGCCGCTATTTAAATGTACCGCACAAATCGGTGATTGGTCGCGGTCTTGGCCCGCGACCAATCATTGATCTTGCGGCCAAAGTTAAACACTACTGTGCTGATTGGTCGCGGACGCTGCCCGCGACCAATCACCGATTTGGGCGCCAAATTTAAATATCGGCCGCGACCAATCACCGATCTTGGCTCCACATTTAAACACCGCTGTGCCGATATTTAAATGTGGCGCCCAAATCGGTGATTGGTCGCGGGCAGCGTCCGCGACCAATCAGCACAGCGGTGTTTAACTTTTGCGCTAAGATCAGTGAATGGTCGGGTCCGAAGACCGCGACCAATCATCGAATCGTCTTGGTGAGGACCGGGGAGCGGCGCTGCCTGTGCGGGTACTTCCGCTGCGAGAACCCGGGACATAGCGGGCGCTCGCAGCAGAAGTATCCCAACCCGCAGCGCCGCTCCCCGGTCCTCCCTTCCGCATGGAGGTCAGCGACGCCGGCGGTCCTTCTGCTGCTAACGGCCGGGAGATGAGCGCCTCGCGCCTATCATCTCCCGGCTGCATCGCCGCTGAGCTCCGTCCCGCAGATGAGCCGCTAACGGCCGCCATCTTTTTTCAGAAATCCCGCGGCGCTGATTCACCGCTGCCGGTCCAATGAGCGACACGGGATTTCCTGGACAGACAGACAGACAGAAAGACAGACAGAAAGACGGGATAAGACGATTATATATATAGATGAAATAACAAAAACAAACATACATAAAAGGCAAAAATAAAAGGGTTGAATACAGAATCGTCTTACAGGTGGAGCGTCTGGTGGTCACGCATGTTGCATTTCCTTGGTCTGACCATGGGTTCTTCTGGATGATCTACTATATAATTGTCTTATCCCGTCTGTCTGTCTGTCTGTCTGTCTGTCCAGGAAATCCCGCGTCGCTCATTGGTCCGGCAGCGGCCAATCAGCGCCGTGGGATTTCTGAAAAAAGATGGCAGCTGTTAGCGGCTCATCTGCGGGACGGAGCTCAGCGGCGATGCAGCCGGGAGATGAGCGCCGCGAGGCGCTCATCTCCCAGCCGGTACCAGCAGAAGGACCTCGACCGCCGGACCCATCTGCGGGACGGAGATGCAGTCGGGAGATGACCGGCGCGAGGCGCTCATCTCCCGGCCGGTAGCAGCGGAAGGACCGCCGGCGTCGCTGACCTCCATACGGAAGGGAGGACCGGGGAGCGGCGCTGCGGGTCAGGATACTTCTGCTGCGAGCGCCCGCTCATGTCCCGGGTTCTCGCAGCGGAAGTACCCGCACAGGCAGCGCCCCTCCCCGGTCCTCACCAAGACGATTCGATGATTGGTCGCGGTCTTCGGACCCGACCAATCACTGATCTTAGCGCAAAAGTTAAACACCGCTGTGCTGATTGGTCGCGGACGCTGCCCGCGACCAATCACCGATTTGGGCGCCACATTTAAATATCGGCCGCGACCAATCAGCACAGCGGTGTTTAAATGTGGCGCCAATCACCGATTTGTGCAGCACACTTAAATAGTGGCCGCGACCAATTGGATGTCAGCGCCGCTCGCCGGTCCTCCCTTCACACCCTAGCCGCATGGATGTCAGTGGCGCTGCCTGTGCGGATACTTCTGCTGCGAGAACCACGGACATGAGCGGGCGCTCGCAGCAGAAGTATCCCGAGCCGCAGCGCCGCTCCCCGGTCCTCCCTTCACACCCTAGCCGCTGATGTCCCCACAGTATCCGCATGGTGTTACAAAGGTCCGGACATTTGTGTTAAAAATCGCTGATTGGTCGCTGGCGCTGCCTGCGACCAATCACCGGTTTGGGCGCCAAATTTAAATATCGGCTGCGACCAATCACCGATCTTGGCTCCACATTTAAACACCACTGTGCTGATTGGTCGCGGACGCTATTTAAATGTGGCGCCAAAATCGGTGATTGGTCGCGCCCAGCGTCGGCGACCAATCAGCACAGCGGTGTTTAAATGTGGAGCCAAGATCGGTGATTGTTCGCGGCCGAAATTTAAATTTGGCGCCCAAATCGGTGATTGGTTGTAACACCATGCAGATATTGTGGGGACATCAGCGGCTAGGGTGTGAAGGGAGGACCGGGGAGCGGCGCTGCGGGTCGGGATACTTCTGCTGCGAGCAGTCGCTCATCTCCCGGCTTATCGCAGGGGAAGTAGCCGCACAGGCAGCGGCGCTCCCCGGTCCTAACTAATACGATTCCGCTCCCCGCTCCTCACCAATACGATTCGCTCTCCGCACGCAACCAATCAGTGATCTTGGCGCTAAAGTTAAACACCGCTCTGCTGATTGGTCGCGGCCGCTGCCCGCAACCAATCACCGATTTGGGCGCCACATTTAAATAGCGGCCGCGACCAATCACCTATCTTGCCGCCACATTTAAACACTGCTGTGCCAATCCAGCCGCGACCAATCAGCGAGATTGGCGCCAAATTTAAGCAACACTCTGCTGATTGGTCACGGTCGCCGACCGCGACCAATCAGCAGTATTGTCGCCAAATTTAAACACCTCTTTGTTGATTGGTCGCGGTCGCGCAAAATTTAAACACCGCTCCCCTGATTAGTCGCGGCTGACGGCCGCGACCAATCAACAGAGCGTTGTTTAAATTTTGCGCCAAAATCGCTGATTGGTCGCGGCCGGCGGCCTCGACCAATCAGCGACATTGGCGCCAATTTTAAACCCCGCTCTGCATCGCTTTGCTGATTGGTCGCGACTAATCAGCGATTTTGGTGCCAAATTTAAACACGAGGTATAGCAATAGGGGTTCAAAAAAACCACACAAGGAAAATAAGTATTTAAAGCGAGTGTAGTACTACAAAGAGTTAAAACTTAACATTTATTGCAACTAAATAAAAAAGTAATATACAAGTCCGAAGGACCTAAAAACAAGTATAAGCCTGTCTGTGATAGTGAGTGACCCTAACAATCAATAGCTCATTATGTCCAGGAATATAGCCGTATGTGATACCCACATAGTCTACCTGTAACATCACACAGAGAATGGCGGGAATATAGTAACGGAGCTCTCAAGACAGTGTCTCAAACATATCATGTCTCAAGCCACAAGAACCTTAATACATTTACACAATTGATGGTGAGCCTTTAAACACCTATAAAATATGTGATGGAACGACCTCACCGGATAGAATGTTGGTTCTTGCTCTCTGGCTTTAAAACAGCTCCATGTGATGGGGCATCCAAAACCTTATTCAGCCTCCAGCAACTCACAGCACACCGCTCCCAACGCGTTTCATTGCCTCAGCTAATCATCAGGGGAGAAGAGGGTGTCATGCAGTATAGAAGCTGGCATCAAACGCTCAGCTTATCCATTAGACAGTGCCGATAACAGGCAGATAGGTCCTCCTTTTTGATATGCCCGGGCTGACAAACGGGCGCGTCATTTCCGGTTCCAGCCTGACGGCTTCCGGTATGTGGGACGCAGGAGCCGGCCGTGACATACAAACGTCACTTCCGGCCAGGCGGCATCCGGTATGTGGAACGCAGGAGCCGGCCGTGACACGCAAACGTCACTTCCGGCCCGCGCGTCCCACAGGAAGCCAGTGCACAGACCAGGAGAAGACGAAATAGGGGGAATAAACACAGTGTGCCCACACATAGCACACCGCGGTGGGTGGTAAAAAGAACTCCCACCCACCCAGAATCCCCCCCACACACAAGGAGGAGTGTCAGATAAAAAGAGACAACAATATAATATATGACACTCCTCCAATCACATACCATATGCCGCGCAGTCTACAATGACCACTCTAGACATACCCCAATGGTAAAGAGACTGGAGATACTTCACGGGTCAAGTCAGATCAGTGGTAATGAAACAGAGGACAAACTCGCACACATAAAGCCCAAAAAGGAGAGAGAGGTAATTTGTACAAATAGGGAGAAAACTGGGGAGGACCGCACCTCCAGAACAAGAAAGACAAGAAGAGGGAGAGTGGATGAAGGGGCATAACACCGGGGCAGATATTGAGCAAAAAATCAACATCAACCCAGTGAATACACCAAGGGGAGTAGAGACAGCAAAGGGGACTACATAGCCCTATTGATGAACTAAACAGGACTGTCCCTACCTGTCAGTGGAGGTTGGCACCCTAAAACCTGCGCAAGTGGCGCCCCCACTCCGCGGCGGCTGTCCCTACTCTCCTTGCCCTAGTTCGCCCTTTACTCATAAGAAGGACCGGTAGGACAACTGTTCATTTAGGCCCTGAGGGGCCATTGTTTGCAATCTAAAGATCCACTTGGTCTCCCTTTGGAGAATCAATTTGTCCCAGTCACCCCCTCTTGGCGGGGCAATCACTTTATCAATTCCCATGAATCGTATCACGTTTGTGTCGTTAGGATGCACATTGTTCACATGTCTCGCCAGGGGGGTGTCTCTTTTCAAGGCTATGTCCCGTAGGTGTTCCCCCACTCTTCTTCTTAGTTCTCTCCTAGTTTTCCCCACATATTCCACCCCGCACACACAAATGGCCATATAGATTATCCCCTTAGATCTGCAATTGATAAAATGTTTGACGACAAAGGTTTCTCCGGTGACATTGCTTCTAAAGTCCTTTCCTTGTATCATAACCTTACATGATACACATCCACTACATCTGAAACTACCGCTGATAGAACTTCTTAACCAATTGTTTCCCAGATGACCCGTGTAGTGGCTGTGGACCAGTCTGTCCCTAAGGGATCTGCCCCTTTTATAGGTAATCATGGGTCTTGAATCGACCACATCACCAATGTCTTCATCCATTTGGAGGATCGGCCAATGTTTGTGTAATATCTCACGAACTGTATGTGCCTGATTAGAAAAGGTAGTAATAAGTCTACATGGAGCACTATCTTTGCTCGGTTTGGGGGGTGGGTGTAGTAGGGAGGTGCGGTCACTAGCCAGAACTTCACCATAAGCCTCGGCCACCACCCTCCTAGGGTAACCCCTCTCGTAAAAACGCCGACAGAGGTCACTGGCCTGATTTCTAAAAGTGACCTCATCCGAGCAGTTTCTACGGATCCTCATGAACTGCCCCTTTGGTATACCCTTCTTAAGGAGGACAGGGTGGTTGCTTTCCCACCTAAGAAGGGAATTCGAAGCAGTTGTCTTCCTATAAGTACTTGTTACTATCTCACCATCCATACCTATCCGGATGAGGATATCGAGGAAGGGCAGCTCATGAGGACCCAACTCAAAAGTAAAATGTAGGTTGAGATCGTTGTGGTTTAATCTATCGACGAGATCCCCGAAGGATTTTTTGTCCCCTTTCCACAACACTAGGACGTCGTCAATGTATCGAACCCACAACAGGATGTTTTCACCACCCACCATAGGAATATCACTAAACACGACAGTTTCTTCCCACCAGCCCAGGTACAGATTAGCATACGATGGGGCACAGGGGCTCCCCATCGCAGTGCCCCTGAGCTGGTGGAAATACTTCCCGCCGAAGAGGAACACATTTTTTGTCAGGCAGAACTGAAGGGCCTCCATCACAAAGTGGTTATGTCTCTCAAATTGCTTGCCCCTCCCACTGAGGAAGAACCGTATCGCTTCCAAACCCCTGTCGTGAGGTATTGAGGAGTACAATGACTCAACATCAATACTAGCTAAGGTCACGTCCTTGTCCACAGTTATACTTTCTAATTTACGGAGCAAGTCATTGGTGTCGCCAATAAATGAATTAAGGCTTAGGACAAAAGGTTTGAGTACCTTCTCAAGGTATATTCCCAGATTTTGGGTTAGATTATTCACCCCAGATACGATTGGGCGTCCTTTGAGTGGATTCAGGCCCTTATGCACCTTTGGCAAGCTATAAAAAGTAGCCATTACTGGATGGACCGGGCAAATGAAATCCCTCTCTTGTTTATTCAGGACACCGTCATTTAGAGCCCCGTTAGCCACTTCCTCCAGCTGTTGGGAAAATCCCTTAGTGGGATCCCTGTTTAACATGTGGTAGCATTCAGTGGCGTTCAATATTACACTGCACATCGAGTGATAGTCACCGGTGTCCATGATTACCACATTACCGCCTTTGTCTGACGGTTTAATGGTAGTAGAATGATCATTTTCCAAAGACACCAGTGCCTGTATCTCGCGACGCGTAAGGTTATGCCTGGTCCCTCCTGCATGGTTCTCAAGGCCTCTCAAATCCTTGGTTACCATACTCAGAAACACATCAATTGGCCCCAGATCAGTCTGTGGGGGTGGCATTTTTGTACTCTTCAATTTGAGCTCAGTAAACGGGCCCTTGCCTTCCAAATTGGGGTCGGGATCACTAAGGTGAAAGAGGGTCCTAATATCGGGCAAGAGTTCATCACGTACCCCCAGTTCAGCACAGGCATATCTATCGTTCTTAATGAAGTGCTTTCGCCACTTCAGCTTGCGCACAAAAAGATTTCCATCCTTGATGGCATCAAAAGAGTTGAAGTCTGTTGTCGGTACAAAGGTCAGACCCTTACTCAAGACCTCCAATTCTGGAGAGCTGAGGCTTCTAGCGGATAAGTTAATAATCTGGGGGTTCATTATGTCAGTGTGGGGTTGCCCAGGTTGAGGCGGTTGCGCAATGGGTAACCCTCCTCTAAAAAATGAGTCCTAGGGGGGGATCTCCTGTTGCTATTGTTACTACCGCGACCCCGTCCACCCCCTCTCCCCTTCTGTCAACCTCGGTGTGATTTAGATCTGACCTCCGACTCCGATAAATCAGTGTCGGTGGACGAAAGGTCTGTGTCTGGGTATCTCGGACCCCTGCTGGAAAGAAAATTATAGGCCTTATTGTCCTATAAGCGACCAATCACCGATATTGCCGCCAAATTTAAACACCGCTTTGCTGATTGGTCGCGGTTGCCGAACGCGACCAATCAGCGATTTTGGCGCCAAATTTAAACACCGCTCTGCTAATTGCGCCCGGTCGGCCGCATACCTATTCTAGAATACCCGATGCGTTAGAATCGGGCCACCATCTAGTATATTATAAAGAGTCTCATCCAACCTCATGGTCAGGTGAGAGGAGAATGGATGATTGAATGCAAGGAAAGATGGGTGCAGGACAAAATTTTACTTTTCCCACAGTGGAATAATATGACCACCATATTTCCGAGCATACTTTTACCACCCAAGACACACTAAACGCGACTATGATATATCCATAATTTGGGTGGATTTCACATTTCTGTGGTTTCGTAAGACTGAAGATCTTGCGTCTTGGAACCACAGAAGCGATTATGTCCTCAACCACAGTTACGTCCATGGCTGGTGTTATTTAGGTTTGGCATGGAAATAATGCATTTCAATTGTGCCATGTGATGCTAGAAACGTAATGACTACCTTAGGGGCAATTACATTCTCACCTCTTTGCTAGTGATAAAAATACAAAGAGAAAGTTTGTTTTTCCTGGAACTGTCGACTCTTTGCTAATTTAATAACCTACTCGCGGAGGAGATGCTGCCAAGTGTCCCGTGATATCAGTTTTTATTTTTATCTGATCCATATCGCCTCCGTAACACTGGTCAAGGAGTACCTGCAGTGTCGGACTGGGGTGCCGAGGGTCCACCAGTAACCAACTCCAGGGCCAAGTACCGCGGATGGTGGTCCACTCCTGCACAGGGGCCCACCGGAAGATTCTCCAGACGGGGGCTGGAAGCAAGGGAACCTAGGTGGAAGCCCCACATGACCGGGATGGGCCAGGAGGGTGCAATTTTGAATTCCAAAGATAGGGATTGGGTGTATGTTGGAGGGGCGGGCATTTGGGGGAAGGGGGGGGTATAACAGGGAAAAGTGCGGGAAAACGGTCAGTCCAGAAGAGGAAGTCATTGGGGAAAGTTCCCACCCACCCCTCTTTTCTGTTGGTTTCTTTTGAATTTAATGGTGAAAGGGTGGTTTTTTATAGAGGAGGAAATAAAGGTGTAATCGATACGGGTATTATGATGGGTTATAGTAAAAATATATATAAAGTTTTAAGAGGTTTTGTCACAGTGGCTTGGCGGGGGGTGGGGTTCTTGGAGTTGGCACAGAAGTGTCGGTGGAAAGAATATTGGAAAATTACAGGCAGTGGCTTGATTAAGAGGGGTGATCTGGCATTTGGTTTTTGGGCTCTGGACGGGGTTTTACCCCGGGAGCTTTTGGTGCCTTTGAGCTGGTGATGAACGGCTGAGGGTAACATGGTGGTTCGAGTTCTGTATAGTTTATGCCAGATCTATTTTAACTCCAAGAACCCTCTCTTCTTACTTAATTTATAATAATGTTTATATGTTAATGTTGTTGTTTGTTAATAAAATGGCCGCTGTGGCCAAATTTATCCAAAGAGAAATTACTGGTGCAGTGTGTTTATTTGTTAAGGAACGTGAATGCGTGGAAAAGGGAAGGGGGCATGATGAATGAAGGAACCCGGGTTGGCCGTACACAGTCATGTTCTCCTATGGGCTAGTCCAAGCCTGAGTACCTGGGTATGACACATATATCAGCAAGACAACGACCAAGTCCAGAAGTGCATGATGGAAGCAATCCAATAAATGTAATGGCAGATGATATTCACTTCTTAAATATGGGATGACTATGGGAAGAAGTCTACCCAAGATAGTAACATATGCTGCTATATTCCGCACAATGGAAAAATATTGGCCCTGATTCATCAAAACTTTTTCGCCTAACAAATATGTTAGGAATGTTCCAAAAATATCAGATTCTGGCAAATTTTTGGGATTCAATTCTTTAATTTCTTTTGTAGGCAAGGAAGGAGTTAGATGAATAAAATACATTACACTCACCTGTCCTCGACACTCAACTATCCTTACAACGCTTCTGCACATCACCCTGGGACCTCCACGCCGATCTTTGGTTCTTCCGAGGCTTGTGTTTGGCCTCACGCGGCCACATGATGGTTCTGGGGAATCTTAGAGAATGATAAACTTTTCACTTTTGATTCGGTCAGATTTTATTATTATTTACTATTTGATTTATTATTTGGTTTTACCAAATCTGTCTTGGTTTGCACTTTCAACATAAAAAGATCACCAGGTGCAAGGTCACACCCAGTGTCTTTCCCTTTTTGGCACCCATAGAGCAACTTCAAGCCTCCAGCTATGGGAAGAGCTCATGATATATCACGCACGCTGCACTCCACCCTCACATACATTGCTCTCCAGGCCTCCGACTATGGCAGCAGAATCACTCTTCATGAATGATGGAAACCGGATCCCAATGCTTGGGTTCGGGACCTATGCACCTGAATATGTGAGTATTATAGGACGTCACAAAGACATAAATGGGAATGGGTTTAATGGGAATCTCCCAATTACAGGTGTTTATGGAATTGCTCATGTAGCTACGGGACAGATCTACATGTGATGTGGGTACATTTACTTTTCGCAGCTGTATACTTCTCCCACCTTTATCCCCTGGGTCTTCTGGTACTGTAGACTCTCAGATGTCTGGGGCACTTTGGACTATAGGGTATTTGACATTTTAATGCTGTTGTAACGTCTTTGACGTGTTCCCATTATCCCATTAATGGCATGGATTGTGTTGTGTTATGGGGGCATGGTGGCTGGCTCTGTTTTGGGGGTACTCTCTCTTTCTGTTAATTGTTAGTTATGTTATGGAGGCAATAGGACTGTTTTTGCTACAAGGACATTAGGGCTGGTACTGTTATGGGGTACTCTGTTTTTGTTATTCATTGGGTATGTTATGGAAGCACTATGGTAATTCTACGCGGGCACTGCAGATAGTGCTGCTATGGGGGCACTGTGGCTCTGGTTCTGGTATAGGCTTACTAAGATTGGTTCTGTTATGGAGGCACTCTGTCTCTTTTTGTTTATTGGCTACATTATGGAGGAACTATGACTGGCTTTGTTTTAGGGGTACTGTGGCTGGTTCTGATATGGGGGCAACATAGCTGTCTCTATTTTCAATAATCTACTATATAATTGTCCTATCCCGTCTGTCTTTCTGTCTGTCTGTCTGTCTGTCTGTCCTGGAAATCCCGCGTCGCTCATTGATCCGTCAGCGGCCAATCAGCGCCGCGGGATTTCTGAAAAAAGATGGCGGCCGTTAGCGGCTCATCTGCGGAACGGAGCTCAGCGGCGATGCAGCCGGGAGATGAACGCCGCGAGGCGCTCATCTCCCGGCCAGTACCAGCAGAAGGACCTCGACCGCCGGACCCATCTGCGGGACGGAGATGCAGCCGGGAGATAACCGGTGCGAGGCGCTCATCTCCCGGCCAGTAGCAGCGGAAGGACCGCCGGCGTCGCTGACCTCGCTGCGGAAGTACCCGCACAGGCAGCGCCGCTCCCCGGTCCTCACCAAGACGATTCGATGATTGGTCGCGGTCTTCGGACCCGACCAATCACTGATCTTACCGCAAAAGTTAAACGCTACTGTGCTGATCGGTCGCGGACGCTGCCCGCGACCAATCACCGATTTGGGCGCCAAATTTAAATATCGGCCGCGACCAATCACCGATCTTGGCTCCACATTTAAACCCCGCTGTGCTGATTGGTCGCCGACGCTGGCCGCGACCAATCACCGATTTTGTCGCCACATTTAAATAGCGTCCGCGACCAATCAGTACAGCGGTGTTTAAATGTGGAGCCAAGATCGGTGATTGACGCGGCCGATATTTAAATTTGGCGCCCAAATCGGTGATTGGTCGCGGGCAGCGTCCGCGACCAATCAGCACAGTAGTGTTTAACTTTTGCGGCAAGATCAGTGATTGGTCGCGGGCCAACACCGCGACCAATCACCGATTTGTGCGGCACATTTAAATAGCGTCCGTGACCAATTGGATGTCAGCGCCGCTCCCCGGTCCTCCCTTCACACCCTAGCCGCATGGAGGTCAGCGGCGCTGCCTGTGCGGATACTTCCGCTGCGAGAACCCGGGACATGAGCGGGCGCTCCCAGCAGAAGTATCCCGACCCACAGCGCCGCTCCCCGGCTCTCCCTTCACACCCTAGCCGCTGATGTCCCCACAGTATCCGCATGGTGTTACAAAGGTCCGGACATTTGTGTTAAAAATCGCTGATTGGTCGCCGACGCTATTTAAATGTGGCGCCAAAATCGGTGATTTTGTCGCGCCCAGCGTTGGCGACCAATCAGCGATTTTTAACACAAATGTCCGGACCTTTGTAACACCATGCGGATACTGTGGGGACATCAGTGGCTAGGGTGTGAAGGGAGGACCGGGGAGCGGCGCTGACATCCATGCGGCTAGCGTGTGAAGGGAGGACCGGGGAGCGGCGCTGACATCCAATTGGTCGCGGCCGCTATTTAAATGTGCCACACAAATCGGTGATTGGTCGCGGTCTTGGCCCGCGAGCAATCACTGATCTTGCCGCAAAAGTTTAACACTATTGTGCTGATTGGTCGCGGACTATGCCCGCGACCAATCACCGATTTGGGTGCCAAATTTAAATATCGGCCGCGACCAATCACCGATCTTGGCTCCACATTTAAACACCGCTGTACTGATTGGTCGCGGATGCTATTTAAATGCGGCGCCAAAATCGGTGATTGGTCGCGCCCAGCGTCGGCGACCAATCAGCACAGCGGTGTTTAAAAGTGGAGCCAAGATCGGTGATTGGTCGCGGCCGATATTTAAATTTGGCACCCAAATCGGTGATTGGTCGCGGGCAGCGCCTGCGACCAATCAGCGATTTTTAACACAAATGTCCGGACCTTAGTAACACCATGCGGATACTGTGGGGACATCAGCGGCTAGGGTGTCAAGGGAGGACCGGGGAGCGGCGCTGCGGGTCGGGATACTTCTGCTGGGAGCGCCCGCTCATCTCCCGGGTTCTCGCAGCGGAAGTAGCCGCACAGGCAGCCGCGCTCCCCGGTCCTCACTAATACGATTCCGCTCCCCGCTCCTCACCAATACGATTCGCTGATTGGTCGCGCTCTCCGCACACGACCAATCAGTGTTCTTGGCGCTAAAGTTAAACACCGCTCTGCTGATTGGTCGCGGCCGCTGCCCGCGACCAATCACCGATTTGGGCGCCACATTTAAATAGCAGCCGCGACCAATCACCGATCTTGCCGCCACATTTAAACACTGCTGTGCTGATTGGTCGCGGACGCCAGACGCGTCCATTCAGCGAGATTGGTGCCAAATTTAAACAACGCTCTGCTGACTGGTCGCGGTTGCCGGCTGTGACCAATCAGCAGTATTGGCGCCAAATTTAAACCCCGCTCTGCTGATTGGTCGCGGTTGCCAACCGTGACTAATCAACATTATTGGCGCCAAATTTAAACACCGCTCTGCTGATTAGTCGCGGTTGCCAGCCGCGACCAATCAGCAGTATTGGCGCCAAATTTAAACTCCGCTCTGCTGATTGGTCACGACCGCCGGCCGCCACCAATCAGCGATTTTGGCGCCAAATTTAAACCCCGCTCTGCTGATTGGTCGTGGTTGCCGGCCGCGACTAATCAGCATTGTTGGCGTCAAATTGCCGGCCGCGACTAATCAGCATTATTGCCGCCAAATTTAAACACCGCTCTGCTGAATGGTCGCGGCTGTGACCAATCACCATTATTGGCGCCAAATTTAAACACCGCTTTGCTGATTGGTCGCGACCGCCGGCCGCAACCAATCAGCATTATTGGCGCAAAATTTAAACCCCGCTCTGCTGATTGGTCACGTTCGCTGGCCGCGACCAATCAGCATTATTGGCGCAAAATTTAAACCCCGCTCTGCTGATTAGTCGCGACTGCCGGCCGTGACCAATCAGCGATATAGTCGCCAAATTTCAACACCGCTTTGCTGATTGGTCGCGATTGCCGGCCGCGACCAATCAGTGATTTTGGCGCCAAATTTAAACACAGCTCTGCTGATTGCGCCTGGTCTGCCGCATACATATTTTAGAATACCCGATGCGTTAGAATCGGGCCACCATCTAGTCTATCTATATAATTGTCTTATCCCGTCTGTCTGTCTGTCTGTCTGTCTGTCTTTCTGTCTGTCTGTCTGTCTTTCTGTCGGTCTGTCCTAGAAATCCCAGGTCGCTGATTGGTCCGGCCGCGGCCAATCAGCGATGCGGCATTTCAGAAAAACATGGCGGCCATTAGCCGCTCATGTGTGGCACAGAGGTCAGCGGCGATGCAGCCGGGAGATGCAGCCGGCTGCTCGCAGCATAAGTCCTCCGACCGCAGGCGCCGCTGACCTACATGCGGCTATCGTCGGAAGATCAGCGGCTACGGCAGCTTATTTCCCGAGGACAAGTGTGACTCCCCTCCCCTCCTTTCCCCTCCTCTCCTCTCCCCTCCCCTCTCCTCCTGTCCCTCCCCCCGCTCGATCAGGACCCCGGCACCCGGCGTCATACTTACCCCTCCCCGTGCCTGCGCAGCAGCTCCTGTGTCTTCCGCTGCAGCTCTGTGACGTCTCAGGTCAGAGGGTGACGTCTTTACACCACGCTCTCTCCTGAGCGGTCACAGCGCACAGCGAGAATATGCCGGCTATGCTGGAGTCCAGAGAAGCAGTGAGGTGAGTATTGGATTTTTTTTTTTTTTTTTATGGGGCCATAGGGGACCTGCATGGGGGGGATGTGACATCCTGCATGGGGTATTATATGCATGAGGTATTATATACGGGGGATGTGACATCCTGCATGGGGTATTATATGCATGGGGTATTATATAGGGGGGATGTGACTTCCTGCATGGGGCATTATAAGGGAGGGTCGGGAGACATATGCTAGAATACCCGATGAGTTAGAATCGGGCCACCATCTAGTCTATATATATAATCGTCTTATCTCGTCTGTCTGTCTGTCTTTCTGTCCAGGAAATTCCGCGTCGCTGATTGGTCCGGCCGCGGTCAATCAGCGACGCAGGATTTGAGAAAAAGATGGCGGCCGTTAGCGGCTCATCTGCAGGACGGAGGTCAGCGGCGATGCAGCCGGGAGATGAGCGGCGCTAGCCATTCATCTCCCCGCTGCTGGCAGCACAAGTACCCCGACGGGCGGCACCGCTGATCTCCCGACGGCAAGTGTGAAGGGAGGGACGGCGCCGCTGCCCGGTCCTCAGTAATACGGTTCACTGATTGGTCGCGCCAAATTTAAGCACCGCTCTGCTGTATGGTCGCGGTCGCCGGCCGGCTGCGACCAATCAGCAAGATTGGGGCCAAATTTAAACAACGCCCTGCTGATTGGTCGCGGCTGCCAGCCGCAACCAATCACCGATATTGCCGCCAAATTTAAACCACGCTCTGCTGATTGCTCCCGGTCGGCCGCATACATATTCTAGAATACCCGATGCGTTAGAATCGGGCCACCATCTAGTCAGCATTAATAATTAACAATTATCTTACATTAAACATCTGGATGACTCCAATAAAAGTAAATCTAATGCCACAAATTCCAACCAGTGCTGTGAACTTTATTTAATCTGGCATTTATGAAATCTAACAGATTGTATGAGGATCTGGGGGTCCTGGTTTTTAAGTGTCCTGTATGAATATAATATACATTATCCTGTGTGAAGATGACACAGTCTGGGGAAATAATTTATCTTTAATCCAGATGGAACAAAAAACGTACTGGTTACAGTCTTTGGCACCTAGTTTGGAGGTTACATGAGAGGCACTTAGCTGGGAGGTCCTCTTTAAGGTCCTCTTTTAATCTACACTGCCAATCATGAGTTAACAGGTTTCTTGTGGCATGGAAAGGGTTTAGAGTTCCTCATGGTCTATTAGCTGAGCTGCTTATTGGAACCACACCCTTCCATTATATAAACCTGTATCTGGCTTTCCTCCATGTCAGCAACAAAATCCTCACTCTGTTCTTGGTGTCATTGGAGAAAGTGTTCTGGAGAAGTCACTCTTGTCTTGAGATTGTTGTCTGTGGTTTGTTGTGAACACCTCTACATTCCCCTTTTGGCGTTCTTTCGTGTTGCTTTTCTACCTCTTTACTGTGCACCCTTTTTCCCTTTATATTTTAACCTGTGTGTCTGTCGTTTGATTGTGCCTTGGATTTCCCCTGTCTGTCCAGCCGGTGTTACCCTATTTTACTCCTTTCTCTTTCCTCCCTGAGGGAAGGGTGGGAGCAGCATAGGATTTCGTGAGAGCACAGAGTGGTAGAAGACCCAGGCATCTCCACCTTCAGGGGTAACGCTGGGGTTAGGGATTGACTAGGGCTGTGAAGATCTGAGGTTGTGGGTTGTAATAATCACCTAGGCAGGTTAACAATGCAACTATTTTTATTCCTTAAATCCATGGTCTTACAGGAATTCCAGGTAGAAGGTCACAATGGAATGTCCCCAGTTCACAAGATCCCATCCAGGGACCAATAATTCACTGCTCCCGTACCAGGCGATACCCACTGTCTCTCAACTTTTGGTTGGCCCACAGCTTTTGTATCTACCACCAGTATAGTCTTTATTCACAGTCCATGCTCCATATCAGAACTGTAGCACATGCCTCCCACTCCAGCTGGCACCAACAATCATTAAGATAGTTCCTCACATCCAGACGATTGATATCACGAAGGTAGCACATGTATCAAGCTCTAGCTGGCAACAACAGTCCTTAAGATAGTTCGTCACATCCAAACAATAGATATCACGACCATAGCACGTGTATCAAGATCCAGCCGGCAACCGATCTCCAATCTCCATAGGTCATCCATACAGGGGCACCAGGACCTCACCAACAGATTCTTGCACCTCTCGTCACTGCACCAACTGCCTCACTAAACATGTGGCTTATTGTTCTCCCTTTCCTGGAATCAGCCCCCTGGATTGGGCAGAAGTATTCACACCCTCCCCTTAAAACATTTGCTTTTAGTTCAAAGAATGAAGAAGGTTCCAGAAGCCCAGTCTCCAGCCTGTCAGCAGGCTTGTGTATTAAGGATGCCTCCTGCAGAGAGGAACAAAGACACACATGCCCCCACCAGATGCAGGACAGAAATGCTAATGTAGGTCTTATGTATACATGAGATCCAGCCCGCACGTCTTCTGTCTTCCTCTGCTTACTGTCACTGAATGGAAACATTGTTCCTGAAGCTGAACACTTTCCAGGTGAAATTAATGCACTTAACTGAAAAGCAAGCAAATCTCTAATAAACATAACAATAAGATCGACGTACCGGTGCTCCGTGCTGGAAAAAGTCTGTGGCGCGCTCCTCACAAGGGCTTCACTAGATTAAGGGACAGCATAGGGTCCCTACTCCCTGGCATTCTTAAGGTCACAGTGTGACACCCATCCTGGTATATACAACCCCCATCCTGGTATATATAACCTCCATTCTGGTATATATAACCCCCATCCTGGTATATATAACCCCCATCCTGGTATATATAACCTCCATCCTGGTATATATAACCCCCATCCTGGTATATATAACCTCCATCCTGGTATATATAACCCCCATCCTGGTATATATAATCCCCATCCTGGTAAATATGTTCCACATCCTGGTGTATGTCCCCCGTTCTGCCGCTGTTCTTTAATGCATAGAAAAAAATAAACCATTATACTCACCTTCCCTCGGCTCACCCGCCGCGCAGCGTCCTCTTCTGAAGCTGCTGACTTCAGCGTGCAAGCGACGGGAGCTTATGATGTCACTGCCATGTGCCCCAGTCACGTGCACGCCGATGTCAGCTGCTGGCCTCTGATTGGCCGGCAGCGTGTATTGTCGTTCACAGACCTGATGGGTCTCTGCGCTGCAAAGCATTTCAGCTGAATGTTCGTCCACCGAAGCACATCCAGTTGAAGCTTGTCCTGGTGTCGGCGGCCCCTCACCTGCATGGGCCCGGTCGCGGTCACGACCTCTCCCACCGTGGCTGTCTAACTTGATGACTGGATAGTAATGATCAGTACAAGTTCACTAATGTGCCGTCATCACTCTCAGTACAAAGTCCCAGATTATCAGATGCTCTAAACTATAAGACTTGCGCTGCTGTAGGGGGCGTCTTTTATTTCTCCTTCTTTGTTAATATTGCTCACTGTGCTCCTTATATTGTATTCTCCACCTGTATGCCCCATATATACTCCGCGTATGGACACAATTCATGAAAAATTTCTAATGGATTTCAAGTCAAAAAATCCCATACCTGCTGCATCTTTCATATTTTTACTAATTAATTACAATCTAACACCAGGAGCGACTGAACCTTCAGCATAAATATCACCAAATATAAGATGTTTCTAAAAAGTACAAACACTTTATACCAATTGGTTTCTTCATGGTTGTACGGGTGCTCATAGTTGAGGTACACCAAGTCTGACACTAGATGGCGATAACATTCCAAAGAATTTTATAATGCTATGAATTAAGTCCACCATTCAACCTCATTTTATATAAAATCCACAAAGACAGCGGAGTCACTGTGCACATACATTACATTACTGATCCTGAGTTACATCCTGTATTATACCCCAGAGCTGCGCTCACTATTCTGCTGGTGCAGTCACTGTGTACATACATTACATTACTGATCCTGAGATACATCCTGTATTATACTCCAGAGCAGCACTCACTATTCTGCTGGTGCAGTCACTGTGCACATACATTACATTACTGATCCTGAGATACATCCTGTATTATACTCCAGAGCAGCACTCACTATTCTGCTGGTGCAGTCACTGTGTATATACATTACATTACTGATCCTGAGATACATCCTGTATTATACTCCAGAGCAGCACTCACTATTCTGCTGGTGCAGTCACTGTGCACATACATTACATTACTGATCCTGAGATACATCCTGTATTATACTCCAGAGCAGCACTCACTATTCTGCTGGTGCAGTCACTCTGCACATACATTACATTACTGATCCTGAGATACATCCTGTATTATACTCCAGAGCAGCACTCACTATTCTGCTGGTGCAGTCACTGTGCACATACATTACATTACTGATCCTGAGATACATCCTGTATTATACTCCAGAGCTGCACTCACTATTCTGCTGGTGCAGTCACTGTGTACATACATTACATTACTGATCCTGAGTTACATCCTGTATTATACTCCAGAGCTGCACTCACTATTCTGCTGGTGCAGTCACTGTATACATACATTACATTACTGATCCTGAGTTACATCCTGTATTATACTCCAGAGCTGCACTCACAATTCTGCTGGTGCAGTCACTGTGTACATAGATTACATTACTGATCCTGAGTTACATCCTGTATTATACTCCAGAGCTGCACTCACTATTCTGCTGGTGCAGTCACTGTGAACATACATTACATTACTGATCCTGAGTTACATCCTGTATTATACTCCAGAGCTGCACTCACTATTCTGCTGGTGCAGTCACTGTGTACATACATTACATTACTGATCCTGAGTTACATCCTGTATTATACTCCAGAGCTGCACTCACTATTCTGCTGGTGTAGTCACTGTGTACATACATTACATTACTGATCCTGAGTTACATCCTGTATTATACTCCAGAGCTGCACTCACTATTCTGCTGGTGCAGTCACTGTGTACATACATTACATTACTAATCCTGAGTTACATCCTGTATTATACTCCAGAGCTGCACTCACTATTCTGCTGGTGCAGTCACTGTGTACATACATTACATTACTGATCCTGAGTTACATCCTGTATTATATTCCAGAGCTGCACTCACTATTCTGCTGGTGCAGTCACTGTGTACATACATTACATTACTGATCCTGAGTTACATCCTGTATTATACTCCAGAGCAGCACTCACTATTCTGCTGGTGCAGTCACTGTGCACATACATTACATTACTGATCCTGAGATACATCCTGTATTATACTCCAGAGCTGCACTCACTATTCTGCTGGTGCAGTCACTGTGTACATACATTACATTACTGATCCTGAGTTACATCCTGTATTATACTCCAGAGCTGCACTCACTATTCTGCTGGTGCAGTCACTGTATACATACATTACATTACTGATCCTGAGTTACATCCTGTATTATACTCCAGAGCTGCACTCACAATTCTGCTGGTGCAGTCACTGTGTACATAGATTACATTACTGATCCTGAGTTACATCCTGTATTATACTCCAGAGCTGCACTCACTATTCTGCTGGTGCAGTCACTGTGAACATACATTACATTACTGATCCTGAGTTACATCCTGTATTATACTCCAGAGCTGCACTCACTATTCTGCTGGTGCAGTCACTGTGTACATACATTACATTACTGATCCTGAGTTACATCCTGTATTATACTCCAGAGCTGCACTCACTATTCTGCTGGTGTAGTCACTGTGTACATACATTACATTACTGATCCTGAGTTACATCCTGTATTATACTCCAGAGCTGCACTCACTATTCTGCTGGTGCAGTCACTGTGTACATACATTACATTACTAATCCTGAGTTACATCCTGTATTATACTCCAGAGCTGCACTCACTATTCTGCTGGTGCAGTCACTGTGTACATACATTACATTACTGATCCTGAGTTACATCCTGTATTATATTCCAGAGCTGCACTCACTATTCTGCTGGTGCAGTCACTGTGTACATACATTACATTACTGATCCTGAGTTACATCCTGTATTATACTCCAGAGCTGCACTCACTATTCTGCTGGTGCAGTCACTGTGTACATACATTACATTACTGATCCTGAGTTACATCCTGTATTATACTCCAGAGCTGCACTCACTATTCTGCTGGTGCAGTCACTGTGTACATACATTACATTACTGATCCTGAGTTACATCCTGTATTATACTCCAGAGCTGCACTCACTATTCTGCTGGTGCAGTCACTGTGTACATACATTACATTACTGATCCTGAGTTACATCCTGTATTATACTCCAGAGCTGCACTCACTATTCTGCTGGTGCAGTCACTATGTACATACATTACATTACTGATCCTGAGTTACATCCTGTATTATACTCCAGAGCTGCACTCACTATTCTGCTGGTGCAGTCACTGTGTACATACATTACATTACTGATCCTGAGTTATATCCTGTATTATACTCCAGAGCTGCACTCACTATTCTGCTGGTGCAGTCACTGTGTACATACATTACATTACTGATCCTGTACTGATCCTGTACTGATCCTGTATTATACTGTATAATGCAGCCACCATTAGAGGGAGCTCTTGGCAGTCAGTTTTACACAGCTCCCACTCAGGTTACTTCCTGCTGTGAGGCTCCCTCTAGTGACAGCCTCAGGTAACCATTATTATATAATTTATCACATCAGGTATACTTTGACCCTTCTACAAATATATTATGAAGTTATTCATCTGAATTTGATCTTTATTGATTGCAGAAGGTTTGGGCACACATACTTGCACATCTGCATACTTTGGGTTGGACATTGTCTCCTTGTTCCCCGCTCTCACATTTTGCACCTTTTTATATGTTTTCCCTTTTGCTCCTCTACTCCTAAATTTTTTTCATCTTTACTTCCAGTTCCCAGTCGCTGAGAGTGAATCGGCCACGGAAGTCGCCATAGAAGTTGGTTTTCGACACATAGACGGGGCTTATTACTACGCCAATGAAAAAGAAGTCGGGCGGGCGATTAAGAAGAAGATCGACGATGGGACCGTAAAGAGAGAAGAGCTGTTCTACACTGGAAAAGTGAGTGCTCCCATTTACTATATAACTTTATAGTTGCTCATCCTTATCTACCTGATACATGAATAGAATGTCAGCGGGTATATATAGATCTATAAGGAGCTGAAGCATATACTGCAGTGTGATACCAAGATTTGTTTCATTGCAACTCTCTCTATAAACCTAACAGTGCCATCATAGCAGGCACCAGACCCCCCAAGATAGTTAGAATTACCCCCAAAACAGCCAAAATGACCCCCATGCTAATTTGACAAGAACAATGTAACACAACTAACAAATAATATATCATGAGGTTTCTCAAAATATAAACAAAATAACACCTTTACTGACTACTAGTGTTGAGCCACCCCCGTAGTGTTCGAGTTCGGTTCGGTTCGTCGAACACCTTCGAACACCGTTAAAACCAATGGCAGGCAAACAAAACACATAGAAACACATAGAAAACACCTTCAAAGGTGTCCAAAAGCTGACAAACTGCTCAGAAGACATAACTAACACATGGAAAAGTGACAAGTACATATAGTCATGAGAAAAGAAAAGAGGTGGAGGAGTAAAAGGAGGGGGAGACACAGATATAGGCATGTCATGCCCTTCTAAAATCCAAAAAGTGAGAAGCCGACACGGCCAGTCCGTTCCTGCCCGTGCCACCTCCGTGTCGCCGGGTTTGTGCCAGAGCCGCGGTGGACCCTGACGGCCAGCCCCCCTCTCCCAATACTGGTGCCTGTCCGCTGGTGGGTCGAGCGAGCCCCCCTGTGGTGGAGGCAGCTCTAAGCTTTTTAATTTAAATTGTCTCTCTAATTTGAATGAATACACTTTAAATCCTTTTACAAGGATCTATTGGAGGGCAAGTCTCATGCCAGCAGACGCGTAATTCCAGCTCCAGTAGCGTCCACTAAAGCTGCTGCAGTTAAAAAGCTTTTATAAGGATCGAGCTCGGCTGTCCACCGCAAGGCATCCTACCGCCAGTCCCAGCCCCTATGCCTTGGGATGCCTCCTGATGCTCTTCACTGAGTGTCCCGGGGGCCCGAACCATTAGCTTTGAAAAAATTAAGTGTCCAAACTACAGGTGGTGTAGCTTGCTTAACAGCCGGGATAATCCGCTGACTAGCAGACACTGCTACTAGGCACAAAGTATTTCCTGGGCTAGATGCAGTTAAAAATTTGTAATTAGATACTCTCGTTGGATGCTGAGAAAGCACTCCATGGAGTCTCCTGGCACGCCATATATTATTCCCTTAAAAAGCTTGGGGTAGGGGTCTAGGGGACCCTTTTATAGGCAAAATCACGGCCCTGTATCGCAATACGTCACCTAGGCTGAAGATAAATGGAACATTTTCATCACCTTTCATAATCACCAATGGGACAAGGCAGGGATGTCCTCTGTCCCCTCTCTTATACATCCTAGTGACGGAGCACCTGCTCTCATCAATTCGCCATAACCCCAATATTAGGTGGATTGAGGTGGGAGGCACCGAGTACAAGTGCTCTGCATTTGCTGATGATGTCCTAGTATATATCACTCAATCACATATATCCATCCCTGCTGTTATGGCTGAAATAGATCACTTTGTTACATGGTCGAATTTTAAAATCAATGCAGCAAAGTCTGAGGCCCTCGATGTCTCCCTCCCCAAATCCATACAGGATTCCATCCAGTCCAACTTTCCCTTTGCCTGGCCCTCACAGGGTATCAAATACTTAGGAATTCCTATTCATAGAGACCTCTCCCGTCTATGTTATCTTAATTTTGGGCCCTTTATTGAACAACTCCATACAGACCACGGTTGGCAAGTTAGAACTGTAAGATTCACTACGTGAACCACTGGTGTTTTGTAGAAAAGCACATGTACACTGTGTTCCAAATTATTATGCAAAAAGTGTTTAGGAGTGATAAGGTAAGAATTTGTTTGTTTGTCAGTTAACCTCATTGATGGTGATGTGTGTCAGGGCTCTTTATATCACTGTAAGCAATTGCAGACACCTGTGCTAATTAGTTTGGCAGGTGTGTCCAATGAAAGGCAAGACTACTTAAGAAGGCTGTCCCACATTATTAAGCAGCCTACATTTTCTGCCAAAATGGGAAAGAAAAAGGATGTGTCGGCTGCTGAGAAGCAACAAATTGTGGAGTGTTTAGGTCAAGGCATGACTACAATCAACATTGCCAGGACACTTCATCCTGATCATCGCACAATCAAAAAGTATGTAGCTGATTCACAGTACACACGTGTGAGTGCTGATAAGGGAAAATGGAGGACTCTTTCTTCCAGGCAATTACGTCAGGTTAAAAGAGCAGCGGCAAAAAAGCCTTGTCATAGCAGCAGACAAGTTTTTGAAGCTGCTGGTGCCTCGAACGTCCCCCGAACAACAAGATGCAGAGTCCTTCAGAGGTTTGCAGCTGTGCGTAAGCCATCCTGTCGACCTCCTCTATCCACTGCACACAAGCAGAAACGGCTCCACTGGGCCAAACAATACATGAAGACTGACTTCAAAACTGTTTTGTTCACCGATGAGTGCAGTGCAACGCTCGATGGTCCAGATGGATGGAGTGGAGGATGGCTGGTTGATGGACACCCCACGCAAACACGGCTACAGCGCCAACAAGGAGGAGGTGGAGTAATGTTTTGGGCTGGAATCATGGGGAGAGAGATTGTCGGCCCCTTTAGGATGCCTGAAGGGGTAAAGATGAACTCCTTAATGTATGTGGATTTTCTCAAACAACACTTCCTGCCATGGTTCAAGAAGAAGAACCGTGTATTCCACAGCAACATCATTTTCATGCATGATAATGCCCCGTCTCATGCTGCACATAACACAGCTGCACCTCTGGCTGCTATGGGCATAAAAGGGGACAAACTTATGGTGTGACCCCCATGCTCACCTGACCTCAACCCCATTCAGAACCTCTGGAGCATCATCAAAAGGAGTGTCTATGATGGCGGGAGGCAGTTCACATCTAAGTAACAGCTCTGGGAGGATATTCTGTCCTCATGGAAAACAATTGAAGCAGAAACCATCCAAAACCTGACAAATTCAATGGACGAGAGAGTTCAGAAGCTCCTTTCGAACAATGGGTCCTATGTGCAAATGTGACATCACCTAGAATAAAGTTTTGAGTTGAAAACTGTTTGATTTCAGTTTCTAATAACCAGCTAATGCTTATAATTTCAAAAATTACCATTTTTTTGTTCTTTATTAAAATGAAAAGGTTGATCGAAGAGTGTGGTGGATCTAAGAGTGTGGCAACCCAGTAGTCAGGATTACTTCGAATTCTGACAATCTGAGGGTCATGTTGCAGGTAGTGCAGCAAGAAGGCACTCATGTGTCTTGCGCATCTAGGAGACCCAAAATTATTTTCCGGGCTAGATGCAGCTAAAAATGATTATTAATTTGAAAGCTGGTGGAGCTTAGTATAGATGGCCTAATATAATCAGTACTGCAAACTGCTACAAAGCCCAAATTATTTTCTAGCCAAGATACAGATAAACATGATTCGTAATTTTAAATTTGGTGGAGTTTAGTATAGATGGAATAATAGAATCAGTACTGCACACTGCTACAAAGCCCAAATTATTTTCCAGCCAATATACAGATAAACATGATTAGTAATTTTAAATCTGGTGGAGCTTAGTATAGATGGCCTAATAGAATCAGTACTGCAAACTGCTACAAAGCCCAAATTATTTTCCAGCCAAGATACAGATAAACATGATTAGTAATTTTAAATTTGGTGGAGTTTAGTATAGATGGAATAATAGAATCAGTACTGCACACTGCTACAAGGCCCAAATTATTTTCCAGCCAAGATACAGATAAACATGATTAGTAATTTTAAAGCTTAAAACGGTTGGTAGGGTGATTTTAACCAATCATCAAGCTTTTACTCTCCCCAGGATGACACAGGGGTAGAAAAGTAGCTTCGGATCCATGATTTGTTCATCTTTATGAACGTGAGTCTGTCTACATTATCAGTGGAGAGCCGCGTGCGCTTATCTGTCAGCACACGACCAGCAGCGCTGAACACACGTTCAGACAGAACGCTGGCTGCAGGGCATGACAAGATCTCCAAGGCGTAAGTGGCGAGCTCCGGCCATTTATCCAGATTGAAAGCCCAAAAAGAGCAAGGGTCCAGTGACACAGTCATGGCTTCAATGTTTACTTGGAGATACTCCTGTACCATCGTCTCTAGGCGTTGACTATGTGTCAGACTTCTTGTCTCCTGTGGCCTTGCAAAGGATGGGCTAAAAAAGTGGTGAAATGATTCTGCAAAATTGATGTTACCAGCAGATACTGTGGTTCTGTTACGGTTTGAGTGCTGAACACTTGACGGTCCCACGGTTGGCAAGTTGGAACTGTGAGATTCACTACGTGCACCACTGGTGTTTTGTGGAAAAGCACATGTAAGATTCTGCAACAGTCTCTGCTGATACTCCTGCATGCGTGCATCCCTTTCTATGGCAGGAATAATTTCTGCAAATTTACTTTTGTACCGGGGATCTAACAGTGTGGCAACCCAGTTGTCAGGATTATTTCTAATTCTCACAATTCGAGGGTCATGTTGCAGGTAGTGCAGCAAGAAGGCACTCATGTGTGTTGCGCATCCAGGAGCACCAAGTCCCTGTTGTGTTGGTGGCGAAGTAACAATCATGCTTCCTTCCTCTGTCCTCTGACCACGCACAACAGAAATGTGATCAAGGTCTCCCTCATCTGATGAGTCTTCCATCAGTTCGTCCTCCACTTCTTCCTGGGCTCCTGCACCTTCCTCACTAGTTTGGCTGCTACCATGCGCCCTGGTAAAACCATCTCCCCCACCCTCACATGCCTGCCGCCTTGGTGCTGCCGACCGTCTGGACCTTGCAGATGTTATCCCTTCCGCATACAACTCCTCCTCCTCTATTTCCTCCACCTCCTCTTGTCGCACCACCTGACTCCGAATTCTGTTTAACATGTGCTCCAGCATGTAAATCACTGGAATAGTCATGCTGATAATGGCATCGTCAGCACTAAACATCTTCATCGCCATTTAAAAACTGTGCAGAAGGGTGCATAGGTCCCTGATCTGAGTCCACTCCTCCAGCGTGATTTGCCCCACCTCTGGATCTCGTTGGCCCAGGCTATACGTCAGAACGTATTGCACCAGGGCTTGTCGGTGCTGTCACAGTCGCTGCAACATGTGCAGAGTTGAATTCCACTGGGTAGGCACATCGCATTTTAGCCGGTGAAGTGGCAGGCCCAACGACTTCTGTAGAGATGTAAGTCGCTGAGCTGCGGGATGCGAACGGCGGAAGTGAGCACACAGCGACCGTGCCCTCTGCAGAAGGCCATCTAGTCCGGGATAGTGGGCTAAAAATTGCTGGACAACCAGGTTCAACACGTGAGCCATACAAGGCACGTGTGTGACATTGCCCCGGCGAAGGGCCGCACCCAGGTTTGCAGCATTGTCGCACACGGCCTTCCCTGGTTTCAGGTCCAGTGGAGACAACCATTCATGAAATTGGTTCTCCAGAGCTGACCACAACTCCTCAGCTGTGTGACTCACATTTCCCAGACATTTCAAAGTAAAAACCGCCTGATGACGTTGAGCCCTGCTGCCAGCATAGTAAGGAGGTGTGCAGGATCCCTTCTGTGCAGTTAGAAAGCTTGTGGCATGACCAGACAGGCTTTG
Organism: Phyllobates terribilis; assembly: GCF_046119375.1. Taxonomy (NCBI): domain Eukaryota; kingdom Metazoa; phylum Chordata; class Amphibia; order Anura; family Dendrobatidae; genus Phyllobates; species Phyllobates terribilis. The sequence goes on from NW_027362770.1 coordinate 179,235,423, forward strand.
GGTGCAGGTGGAGGACCGAGAGGAGGTTGAGGAGGCAGAAGCAGTGGAGGAACTTTGAGATAAAGAGGATTGACGCACAACTCGTGGGGACGGCAAGACTTGGACAGCAGCCCCTTGTCCTGCTGTCACCATAGTTACCCAGTGCCCAGTCAGCGACATGTAACGCCCCTGTCCATGCCTACTCGTCCAAGTGTCTGTGGTGAAATGCACCCTGTCACACACAGAGTTTCTCAAAGAAGCGGTGATGTTGTGTGCAACATGCTGGTGGAGCGCAGGCACACCTTTCTTTGAGAAGTAGTGCCGACTGGGCATCTGGTACTGGGGCACTGCGACGGACATAAGGTCTTGAAAATCCTCTTTGTCCACCAGGCGGAAAGGCAGCATTTCTGTAGCCAAGAGCTTGCAGATGGTGAAATTCAACCTCTTAGCTTTCTCATGGCTAGGAGGAAATGGTCTTTTACTTGTCCACATCTGAGGGACCGAGGGCTGGCTGTTGAGGGACCGGGGTTGAGAAAGGTGTCCCCGGCAAACTGCCGGTCTGTGAGGAAGATGCAGGCGGACATGTTAGGTTGCCTTGATTCAAAGGTGGTGCTATCGATGTCGGACAGCGCTGAACACCAGCTGGTGGTTCCACCTCCAAAGAAAATGATGACCTGCCAATCACGCTGGCTGTTGCGGGTAAAGAGGTGGCAGGTCTGCGTCCCAAAACAGGTGTGACTGCTGTCCCCCCAGTCACAGAGGATGAAGAGGCCGCGGATGCACAAGATATGGCAGACGGTGGTTGGCCCGGCCGGCTAGGCCGCATTGTAGCACAGTGAGCTTCCCACTGCAACTTATGCTTCATGTCCATGTGCCGGTTCATGCATGAAGTACTCAAACTATGTATTTTTTGGCCTCTACTTAGCTTTTGCTGACAAATGTTACAGATAACACGAGTTGGGTCATCTTTATCGATCTGAAACAATGCCCAGGCTATGCAAGGCTTAGCACCCATGCGACCTGAAGAGCCACAACGACTTGTGGTGAGAGGCAGAGTTGTGTTTGAGGATGCAGTTGTTGACGTGCTTCCAGTACTACGTCTCTGTCCAGGAAGGCGCAACCTGACCTCGTCGTCACTAGCATCCTCCTCTACCCCCTCTGCTGACCTCGTCGACTGGCTGACTGTGGGTTGACAGTAAGTGGGATCTCCAACCTCGTCATCATCACCCTGTGTGTTATCACACCCGTCGTCCTCAGAGCCAACCTGTTCCTGCCCTGACAAAAAACTAAAGTTGTCACTCCAATCAGGTATTTGAGTCTCATCATCGTCTTCCTCATTGTCTCCACCAACAGGAGTTACAGTTTGGGAACGAGGGTCTACATTATGGTCAGAACCTTCTGCGTCTGGTCCTGGATCCGACTCATAAAGATTCTGGGCATCAGTGCAGATCATTTCCTCGTCTGGATTCACAGAAGCGCTGGAGTCGACCTCTGATTCCCAGACTATAGTATGAGTAAACAGCTCTGCAGACTCAACCATCTGTTCTACCTCATACTCAGACGGGCAGCTGGAGACTTGGGAGCTGTGAGGAAGCAAGTGCGATTGGGGTGACACCTCTGAGGACTATAGTATTTGTGATGTTGAAGTTGATGTGGAGGAGAGCCCACTTAAAGGAGCACTTGATATCCGTTGAAGCACCTGCTGTTTTTGTGCCTCATCTGGAATTTGTAGCGATTGGCGTGGCCGTAAGAAAGGAATCTTATCACATTGTCCGCTAAAACAAGTAGACATTTTAGTTTGGCTGGAAGATGGTCTTTCTTCTGCAGATGTTACTGTTGCTTTAACACCTACCCAACGGACACAACCTTTTTTTCCCTTCCCAACACGCCTATTCCCCTTTCCACCAGCAGCAGGCCTTTTTCCACTCATTTTGGTGGTTAACTAATTCACAACTCTGGAGTTGTTTGCACAAAAAACAATGGATGGGAACCGAGCAGAGCTGAGTGGCCAAATTGTGGTATTAGGCCAAAACTATTGGCTGGGTTAGATGCAGATAAAAATTATATTGAATTTGCAACCTGATGGAGGTCAGTATAGATGGACTAATAGACCAAGTCCCACACACTGCTAGAAGCCCAAATATTTTTTTAGAGCTAGATGCAGAAAAAAATTATATTGAATTTGCAACCTGGTGGAGGTCAGTATAGATGGACTAATAGAATGATGCTATTCCCAAAAGGTTTTACTTCACTAGGTGCAGTAAAAAAATTGGTATTCTATGCACAGGTGGTATATCTTGCAACACAGATAGGCTACTCCACTGACTAACACACTCTGCAAGAGGCCAAAAAGGATTAGCTTTGCTAGATTTAGCCAAATGCTGTGAAAAAAACGCACTGGCACAGACCTGCCTGGCAAAAAGTGATAGGAACTGATGTAACCTAGCCCTCAAAAGGACTGCAATTACAATTAGTCTTTACTCCCAACCTATCTATTTTAGAGCACAGACCTGCCTGATAAAAGTCGTAGGAACTGATGTAACCTAGTCCTTAAAAGGACTGCAATCACAACTATTCCCTACTCCCAAGCTATCTGTAGATTTGTGCGAAAATTGGCTTGAAATTAACAAGGTATAGCGCACACAGCAACAGCGGTGCCGTCTAACACGCAGCTGCAGCAGTGAGAAAATGGTGGCGACGGGGAAAATGGCTTGGTCTTATAGGGCAAGGACGTGTGACATACACTGCCAATGACACATGCCCTTGCTTGTGTGAAAAAAAGCACTTCGCTCCGTGTGTGCGCTGCTGATAGGCTGACAGATTGCACCTCCCCACTGTAAATGCGGGAAAGAGAAAAAAAAATGGAGATCTTCATTGTTCCTGCAGAGATCCATCCCCTGCCCCTCCCCCCGCTGTACACTCAAATTGCGTATTAACATTGATTATCAGCATTACTGAGAAAAAATCCAGTTATGATTTTGGTGCACGAACAGTTATCGAACATAACCTCGAACTGCCGAATTTTTTTCAAATCGTTCGTGTTCGCCGAACGGCTCGAACACCGCCCAAAACAGCTCGAATTTGAGATTGGCGAACAGTTCGAGTCGAACACCGCTCATCTCTACTGACTACTGCAGGATCAAGATTATTCACCCCTTCATGACAAGTATTTTTAACACATAGTAGATTTCCTCTGGCTGTTATGACCTGCTGCCCCTCTGGCTGTAATGACCTGCTGCCCCTCTGGCTGTTATGACCTGCTACCTTCTGGCTGTTATGACCTGCTGCAGACTTGATTCATTACCAGATACCAGCTTCTGGCAGCATTCCTGAGTAATCTTAGCCCATTCCACATGAGTAATGGGCACATGGACAATTGGTCCAAAAAGAAAGATTATTGCACAAACAAGGAGGAGGATTCAAAGAGATACAAAGGCAATGAATGTTCCTGGAGATACAGATGAAAACAGATATCACAAAATCAAAGTTACAGGAGCACTGCCTACACTACCTGAACATGGTAGAAATCGGATGCTGTCACCGACTGCCACCAGATTACTACATTGGCAGGTGGTCAGAAATCCTCCTGTGGCTCCACAAACCTGCAGCAAGATCTGGTGGAAACAGCAGTGAGCTTTCAGCTTGTACAGTGAGATATATGAAACGCTGAAGGTCTCCATGCCCAAACTCCAAGGTGTCACTTCTATTTACCCACAAGCAGAAGAATGGTTGTCTTCAAAGTGATCAAAATCATATAAATAACCACAGAAGTTTGGGAATTCTGTTTTGTGGAGCATTGAAATAAAACTTGAACTTTTAGGGCCTCTGGATCAGCAATATTTATGGAGGAGAAGAATGAAGTATATGGTCAAAAAAACACTGCCTAAAGTGAAGCATGACAGTGGCTTGGGGATGCCTACAGTGAAGTATGGTGGTGGCTCACTGTTGTCTAGAGTGAAGCATGGCAGTGATTTTGTGATCTATACAGTGAAGCATGGTGATGGCTCAGTGATGCCTACAGTGTAGTGTAGCGTCGGCGTCCCTGCCTCCTGCTAGGAGGCATGGACGCCGTTCCCCTCACCTCTCCGCTCCGTGCCCGGCGTCTTCCTCCCGCTCTGCTGGCAGCGCGCGCTCCTTCCCGGCCACCGTGCTTAGGGCGCGCGCGCGCTCCCCCTCTCTTAAAGGGGCCGCGCGCGCCGTCCTAAGGAGTCCCCGGCCAATGGCCGGAGGATCTCTCCATATATAAGGCACCTCCTCCAAAATGGAGGTGCCCGAGCAATGTTGTAGCATAGTTCATCACTCTGCTTCAGCCCTCAGGTCCCGTTACCAGTTTCCAGCCAGTTACCTGCCAGTTACCTGCCAGTTTCCTGTTTGATACCTGCCTGATTCGTGTCCATCTGCTGTTATTCCTGCGGTCCGACAGTCTGCCTACCAGCCCTGCCAGTCTGTCTATGGATCCGTCTGCCTGCTCACCTGGGAGCGCTCACCTGCTACCTGCCTGCTAGCCTACCTGGAGGCTCTGCCATCACGTGCTGTGACCACCTGCCCATCCAGAGACTCTTGCCCGCACTCCTGGGAGATTCCACCAGCTACCTGCCTGTTAGCCTACCTGGAGGCTTAGCCGTCACTTGCTGTGACCACCCGCTTGTCCAGAGACTCTCGCCCGCTCACCTGGGAGCGCCCACCCGCTACCTGCCTGCTTGCCTACCTGGAGGCTCAGCCGTCACTTGCTGTGACCACCTGCCTGTCCAGATACTCTCGCCCGCTCACCTGGGAGCGTCCGCCTGCTACCTGCCTGTTAGCCTACCTGGAGGCTCTGCCGTCACGTGCTGTGACCACCTGCCCGTCCAGAGACTCTTGCCCGCACTCCTGGGAGAGTCCACCAGCTACCTGCCTGTTAGCCTACCTGGAGGCTTAGCCGTCACTTGCTGTGACCACCCGCTTGTCCAGAGACTCTCGCCCGCTCACCTGGGAGCGCCCACCCGCTACCTGCCTGCTTGCCTACCTGGAGGCTCAGCCGTCACTTGCTGTGACCACCTGCCTGTCCAGAGACTCTCGCCCGCTCACCTGGGAGCGTCCGCCTGCTACCTGCCTGCTAGCCTACCTGGAGGCTTAGCCGTCACTTGCCGTGACCACCCGTCTGTCTAGAGACTGTCCCCGTCACTTGCCGTGACCACCCGCCTGTCAAGAGACTGTCCCCGTCACTTGCCGTGACCTCCTGCCCTCTTACCCAGAGACTGTCCCCGTCACTAGCCGTGACTGCCTGCCCGCCTTCCCTGGGTGTCACCCGCTTCCTTACAAGGACTGTCCCTTTGTATAGTTGCTCTGTGGTTCCACCTCCCAGACCCGTTACATGTAGCATGGCGGTGGCTCAGTGATACGTACAGTGAAGCATTGCGGTGACTTGGTGATGCCTACAGTGAAGCATGGTGGTGTCTCGATAACTTCTACAGTGAAACATAGTGCTGACTCGGTGATGAAAACAAAATGCCTTCTGTGAGGAGCTGAAGCTTAGTAGTCGTTGGACGTTTGAACAGGAAAATTATTGCAAGCCTCAAAGTCCACCAAGGCCTGGTTTCCAAAGAAGTCCTGAAAAATTCTGACATAGTTGTCACAGTCTCCCGACTTGGACCATATAAAAAAATCTTTGGTGGGATGTTAATAAGGCAGCTGCCGCAGCAAACTCAAAAATGTTAGAAATATGGAGGCCATTGACCATGAAGAATGGGCTAAGATTGCTCAGAAACACTGGCAAAAGCTGGTGTCTGGCTACCCATCACATCTGCGGCAAGTCATAACGTCGAGAAGGGCAGTGGGTCACAACAGCCAGAGAGGCTCTACTATGTACTAAAGATGCTGGTAATGAAGGGGTGAATAATCCTAAAACTGCAGTAGTCAGTGAAGGTGTCATTTTGTACTGAATTTGGAGACACCACTTGATATATTAGTTTTGTTCAGCTATTTACATTGTTTTGCCAGTAAACCAAATTTACAGTTTTGATTGCAGCTGTAAGAGGACTGTGAATTTCCATTCCTTCTCCCGTAGCGCTTCCCTCTTCAGGTGGCCTCTTCCTGACCAAGGAACTTCAGCAGTAAATGTGTTTTTGGACACGGTCTCAAGCACATGTGGATGGATTAAGCCATCTATTCCTTGAGGAGTGGAAGTTTCTTGCTATTAGAAATGGAGGAGAGCCAACGTACTCCAGGCAGGGGTCAAATATCTGCATGTAAAACACATTACGAAGCCTCTGTGTCTTAACTTGAGCTGTTAGCTGTGGAAAGGATTTGCTGTTCATTCTCTGCCAAACATCTGCAGGTCAAAGAGTTTCTTCCACTAAATAGGCCCCATCAGATCAAGAGGACCTCTATAAGATGCCCCTCTTCCCCTATCCCCTCACAAATCCATGGAGGTTTAAGACTGAGCACTCTTGGGCCAACATGGACAACCCGTTTAAAGCTACCCTATGGCTTCCTGTCTAGATAACCACCATCTCGATACATGGAACTCTCGGTACTAAAGTGGTCACAGGAAGTTGTAAAGCAGAACATATTTCTCTTCTATTCTCAGGGTACTGCATTTCTAATATGTATATATATTTTTTTTAGTTATGGTCGACATTTCACAAATCGGAACTGGTGGAACCAAATGTGAGACAATCTCTGGAGACTCTTCAGATGGACTACATGGACCTTTTAATCATACACTGGCCCTTTTCTCTCCAGGTGGGATATTGTGACCATGCAAGAAGCATTTGTAGTATAAAATTCTATCAGGAGTGGCCTTTCGCTATATTTCTGGATAATGATGATCTGGAAAGGGTTACAAAAAACAATAAAATGCATATTCACCTCTTCTTGGTTTTCCCCAAACCTGTCCCACCAGCACAGCTCCCCACCAGGTCCTTCAATCAACTCCTTGTACTTTTTTCCCTCTGAGTTTTCTGGTGGTCAACATCGTTGACTAAGCTCTACACATCCACAAGGGACACCTGTTGATGATGTTCTTCCATTCCCGCATGACCACTTAGTGTCCAGGTGGCATGACAGGTACGGGATGAGACATGGAGAGGGGAAAATAAGTTTTAGGGTTTTCTTAAACCCCTTCCCAACAGGTTTGATTCACACTAAATTTATTTGATGGAAATTGAATCTTCTCCTAAATTGAGCAAATTGAATTTCGGGAGATTCAATGAGCTCTAATATTAATCTATTCGAAGCCTCTGATGTCACGTAACATGACTTTGAGATGAACGTCTTGCTCCAGTGCCTCGGGGTAGGGATTTCTCCACTTGGAGCTGTCTGGTTTGATGAATTGCTCTTATTTCTTAGGCAGGAGGAGATTTGATCCCTATAGATGAAAATGGGAAACTTCTTTTTGATACAAGTACAGACCTGTGCACGATTTGGGAGGTAAGTGATAGCTTTGGATGGAAACGTTGAATCACATCCTTGGTTCTGGCTTGTACGATGTAGAAAAAAAACATTGGGGGGCCAAGGGGAAGAACCATAGTAGGGTGTTATCAACAAATGGGTCAGAAAGGTACATCTTTGTAGGATAGATTTAAATGTTTCTTTTTTTTAGATTTAACTCAATATTAGATCAGTTAGGGTCATGTTATCTCCCTTGATCAGCTGATTGAACAGGTCACAGTACAGGGAAAGTGTCACAGCGCCATACATTGTGCAGTGGGAGTAAATGGTACTGCAAGCTGTCTCTCATAGAAGGGAATGGAGAGAGCTGCAATGCCATTTACTGCCACTACAAAATGCATAGCGCTGTGCCTCATTCAATAACACAACCTCTTCAATCAGCAGATCAGTGAGTCAGACACCAAGCCATCTGGTATTGATAACCTATCTAAAAGATATGCCAACAGTATCAAAGCCCCAACCTCCCAAAAAAAAGAATACTAATGTTAAATTGTAGAATTCTAGAAGTCACCACTAGAGGGAGCTTACTGTATCATTTTAATGTATATAGCGTATGTAATGAGTTCTAAAGCTCCCCCTTGTGGTGGCTGCAGACATCAAATAATTCTCCGGTTATGAAGGGGGTTTGGCTCTTTATATACATACAAAGAAATCAAGAAATAATTGCCAGTTTACCCATCAGATGTCATAAATGCATTGTAAAAGAGGAGTTGGCTAAACATCATACGTTATCCAATGAGTGTCCTTTATTCACAGGCCATGGAGAAATGTAAAGATGCCGGACTGGTGAAATCTATTGGAGTGTCCAATTTTAATCGTCGTCAGCTGGAACTAATTCTCAATAAACCCGGACTCAAGTATAAACCAGTCTTGAACCAGGTAATAAAAAAAATTAAGAATTGGATAGATCCAAAATTCTGTGTTCATGAATTTCTTATTATATCTCTATAAGGATCAAAGCTCCAAATCCTCTGCAGAGAGATGAAATAGAGAGGGACGTTAAAATTCTAACTTCCTTCAGTCACCACTAGAGTGAGCTTAGGAGCTTATCGTAGACTGCTTTACTATTGAGTTACATGTATAAACAGTCTGCAGTAAGCTCCTGAGCTCCCCCTTGTGGCGGCTGAAGGAAGTTACATCATATAATTTTAAATCTCATTTATGTTGTTTTACAGATTGAATGTCACCCATACCTGAACCAGAACAAACTGCTGGAATACTGCAAGTCCAAGGACATCTTGGTTTCTGGGTACAGTGTTCTGGGGTCACACAGACACAAGGACTGGTACGTGGTGTGTCGAGGCTTCTTTTTGGCTCTAGTTGGTTTTGTGTTAGCGTACATATGCCTTTTGGATCACTTCTCAATCCATCGTTTAGATGCTGCGGTCACTATTGACTGCAGCATCTAAGGGGGTTAAACTGTCGGAATCTGAGTTTCCCCTGTAACTAGCATGTGCTACTGGGGTCTTATGTGTCAGAGGGGCTTCAGACTCCCTCAAGCTCTGTGTCCAAAAGTGGCTGTGGCTTCTGCAATATATCTACAGCCGTGCTTCAAGATCAATATGAATTGGTGTTCGGATCACGTTGCCCTGGACTTAAAGTATATGCACAAATCATAGGATCAAAAAAACTTGGAATTTATAATCTGTCTGTTTAGTGGTGTTCTGGGTTTTTGATTTGATCAGTTAAATGTGTATAATTCTGGCTGCTTGCAACCACCACTAGGAGGAGCTCACTGCATATGGATTAATGCAGTCTGTATTCAATGGAATCTGTACAAATTTGTATGCAGAGAGCTCCCTCTAGTGGTGACAAGAGAAAGCTGCTGTAGTTGTTACTGCAATTCAGTGTCAGCCCCTCTCCTATGCTGCGTCCCATTGCAGTCAGGGACAGCTGCCTCTCTTGCCCATTCTCTGGTTGCCTGTAATGAGACACATATAACTAACTTTTATTTGTGAATTAAAAAAAAAATAATAATTTACAACCACTTCTCAGGGTGGATCAGAACTCCCCCGCTGTTCTAGAAGACCAGGTATTAGCAGAAATTGGGAAGAAATATGGTAAAACTTCGGCACACGTTGCCATTCGCTACCAAATCCAGCGTGGAGTGGTGGCCATCACAAAAAGTTATAATCCAGCAAGAATCAGAGAAAACTTCAAGGTAAAAAAATAAACCAAATTAAAAAAAAAAATATATTATTATTATTATTTATTATAGCGCCATTGGAGTCGGGAAGGAATTTTTTTCCCCAATGTGGAGCTTAGTGTTTGCCACATGGTTTTTTTTTGCCTTCCTCTGGATCAACAAGTTAGGCTATGGGTTGAACTAGATGGACTTAGTCTTCCTTCAACCTTAAAAAAAAACCTATGTTTATTTATTCCATGGCGCTTTACTTGTGATAGCTGGTATACATAATAAAAAACAAGTATAATAATCATGAACAATACAAGTCAGCAACTGGTCCAGGAGGAGAGAAGACCCTGCCCGCCAGGGCTCACAGTCTACAAGGGATGGGTGAGGATACAGTAGGTGAGAGCACAGCTGGTCGTGGAGCGGTGTGGTGGAGCGATGGTTACTGCAGGTTGTAGGCTTGTCAGAAGAGATGGGTCTTCAGGTTCCTTTTGAAGGTTTCCACGGTCGGCGAGAGCCTGATATGTTGGGGTAGAGAGTTCCAGAGTAGGGGGGATGCACGGGAGAAATCTTGCATGCGATTGTGGGAAGAGGAGATAAGAGGGGAGTAGAGCAGGAGATCTTGTGAGGATCGGAGGTTGCGTGCAGGTATGTATCGGGAGACTACAGTGCATTGTGAAAGTATTTGGCCCCCTTGAACTTTTCTACCTTTTGCCACATTTCTGGCTTCAAACATAAAGCTATAAAATTCTAATTTTTTTGGGAAGAATCAACAACAAGTGGGACACAATCGTGAAGTGGAACGAAATTTATTGGATATTTTAAACTTTTTTAACAAATTAAAAACGGAAAAGTGGGGCGTGCAATATTATTCGGCCCCCTTGAGTTAATACTTTGTAGCGCCACCTTTTGCTGCGATTACAGCTGCAAGTCGCTTGGGGTATGTCTATCAGTTTTGCACATCGAGAGGCTGAAATTCTTGCCCATTCTTCCCTGCAAAACAGCTCGAGCTCATTAAGGTTGGATGGAGGGCGTTTGTGAACAGCAGTTTTCAGCTCTTTCCACAGATTCTCGATTGGATTCAGGTCTGGACTTTGACTTGGCCATTCTAACACCTGGATACGTTTATTTTTGAACCATTCCATTGTAGATTTTGCTTTATGTTGGGGATCATTGTCTTGTTGGAAGATAAATCTCCATCCCAGTCTCAGGTCTTTTGCAGACTCCAACAGGTTTTCTTCCAGAATGGTCCTATATTTGGCACCATCCATCTTCCCATCAATTTTAACCATCTTCCCGGTCCCTGCTGAAGAAAATCAGGCCCAAACCATGATGCTGCCACCACCATGTTTGACAGTGGGGATAGTGTTTTGAGGGTGATGAGCTGTGTTGCTTTTACGCCAAACATATCGTTTTGCACTGTGGCCAAAAAGTTCGATTTTGGTTTCATCTGACCAGAGCACCTTATTCCACATGTTTCATGTGTCTCCCAGGTGGCTTGTGGCAAACTTCAAACAAGAATTTTTATGGATATCTTTGAGAAATGGCTTTCTTCTTGCCACTCTTCCATAAAGGCCAGATTTGTGCAGTGTAGGACTGATTGTTGTCCTATGGACAGACTCTCCCACCTCAGCTGTAGATCTCTGCAGTTCATCCAGAGTGATCATGGGCCTTTTGGCTGCATCTCTGATCAGTCTTCTCCTTGTTCGAGATGAAAGTTTAGAGGGACGGCCGGGCCTTGGTAGATTTGCAGTGGTCTGATACTCCTTCCATTTCAATATGATCACTTGCACAGTGCTCCTTGAGATGTTTAAAACTTGGGAAATATTTTTGTATCCAAATCCGGCTTTAAACTTCGCCACAACAGTATCTCGGAGCTGCCTGGTGTGCTCCTTGGTCTTCATGATGCTCTCTGCACCTGAAACAGAACCCTGAGACTATCACAGAGCAGGTGCATTTATACGGGGACTGGATTACACACAGGTGGATTCTATTTATCATTACCAGTCATTTAGGACAACATTGGATCATTCAGAGATCCTCACTGAACTTCTGGAGTGAGTTTGCTGCACTGAAAGTAAAGGGACCGAATAATATTGCACGCCCCACTTTTCAGTTTTTAATTTATTAAAAAAGTTTAAAATATCCAATAAATTTCATTCCACTTCACGATTGTGTCCCACTTGTTGTTGATTCTTCCCAAAAAAATTAGAATTTTATATCTTTATCTTTGAAGCCAGAAATGTGGCAAAAGGTAGAAAAGTTCAAGGGGGCCAAATACTTTCACAATGCACTGTATATCACAGATGGAGTACACAGGTTTTGGATGGCTTTGTATGCCACGGTTAGGGTGTTGAACTGGAGTCTCTGGGTAAAAGGGAGCCAGTGAAGGGATTGACAGAGAGGAGAGGCCGGGGAATAGCGGGGGGACAGGTGGATTATTCAGGCAGCAGAGTTTTGGATAGATTGGAGGGGTGCGAGAGTGTTAGAGGGGAGGCCACAGAGCAGGAGGTTGCAGTAGTCGAGGCGGGAGATGATGAGGGCGTGCACTAGTGTTTTTGCAGATTCATGGTTGAGGAATGTGCGGATCCGGGAGATATTTTTGAGTTGGAGTCGGCAGGAAGTGGAAAGGGCTTGGATATGTGGTTTGAAGGAGAGTTCAGAGTCCAGGGTTACCCCAAGGCAGCGAGCTTGCGGGACTGGGGAGAGTGAACAGCCATTGACGTTGATAGATAGGTTAGTTGGGGGGGGTGAATGAGATGGTGGAAAGATGATGAATTCAGTTTTATCCATGTTAAGTTTTAGAACTCTAACAGAGAAGAAAGATGAAATAGCGGGCAGACATTGTGGGATTCTGGTTAGTAGGGAGGAGATATCAGATCCAGAGAGGTAGATCTGTGTGTCATCAGCATAGAGGTGATACTGAAAGCCGTGAGACTCTATGAGCTGTCCCAGGCCGAGGGTGTAGATGGAGAAGAGCAGAGGTCCTAGAACTGAACCTTGGGGGACACCGACAGATAGGGGGTGAGATCATAGAATCATAGAATCATAGAATGGTAGAGTTGGAAGGGACCTCCTGGGTCATCTGGTCCAACCCCCTGCTCAAAGCAGGATTCACTAAATCATCTCAGACAGATGTCTGTCCAGCCTCTGTTTGAAGACGTCCATTGAAGGGGAACTCACCACCTCTCGTGGCAGCCTGTTCCACTCATTAATCACCCTAACTGTCAAAAAGTTTTTTCTAATATCTAATCTGTGTCTCCTCCCATTTAGTTTCATCCCGTTGCTTCTAGTCTTTCCCTGTGCAAATGAGAATAAAGATGATCCTTCTACAATGTGACAGCCCTTGACATATTTGTAGACAGCTATTAAGTCTCCTCTCAGTCTTCTTTTTTGCAAGCTAAACATTCCCAAATCCTGCAACCGTTCCTCATAGGACATGGTTTGCAGACCAGTCACCATTCTGGTCGCTCTTCTCTGAACTTGTTCCAGTTTGTCTATGTCTTTTTTAAAATGTGGTGCCCAAAACTGTACACAGTATTCCAGATGAGGTCTGACCAAAGAGGAGTAAAGACCGATAATGACTTCACGTGATCTAGACTGTATGCTTCTGTTAATACATCCCAGAATTATATTTGCCTTTATTGCTGCTGCATCACACTGTTGACTCATGTTCAGTCTATGATCTATTAGTATACCTAAGTCTTTTTCACATGTACTGTTGCTTAGCTCTATTCCTCCCATTCTGTATATGCTTTTTTCATTTTTATTGCCCAGATGTAGTACTTTGCATTTTTCCCTGTTAAAAACCATTCTGTTGGTTGCTGCCCACTGCTCCAGTTTATTTAGGTCTTTTTGAATCCTCTCTCTCTCTTCTCTAGTATTAGCTATCCCTCCTAGCTTTGTGTCATCAGCAAATTTAATCAGTTTACCCTCAGTTCCTTCATCTAAATCATTGATGAAGATGTTGAACAATACAGGTCCCAGTACAGAGCCCTGTGGTATCCCACTTGAGACATTCATCCAGCTGGATGTGAAGCCATTTACAACCACCCTTTGAGTCCGATCACTAAGCCAGTTATGAATCCACCTAACAGTTGCCTGGTCCATTGCATACTTGGTCATTTTTTCAATAAGGATGGTGTGAGATACTTTGTCAAATGCTTTGCTGAAGTCAAGATATACTATATCTACAGCATTTCCCTGATCCACCCAGTCAGTGATTCTGTCATAGAAGGAAATTAAGTTAGTCTGACATGACTTGTTAGTTACAAACCCATGCTGACTCTGGTTAATCACTTCATTCTTATCCAGGTACTTACATACATGATGTTTAATAATTTGTTCAAAGATCTTTCCTGGTATAGAAGTCAGACTCACCGGCCTATAGTTCCCTGGGTCCACCTTCTTCCCCTTTTTGAAGATAGGAACAACATTTGCTCTTCTCCAGTCTTCTGGGACTTCTCCTGTTCTCCAAGAATTTTCAAAGATTATGGAGAGTGGTTCTAAAATTTCTTCTACGATCTCCTTCAGTACTCTGGGGTGTAATTCATCTGGACCTGGAGACTTGAACTCATTTATGTTAGCTAAATATTCCCTCACAATCTTTCTGTTTACAGATAACTTGGATTCTTCTATTCCTTTAAAAGGACAGTGAAAATCAGTTGATGTTACATTTTCTTTCTGAGAGAAAACAGATGCAAAATAGGAATTAAAAAGTTCGGCCTTCTCAACATCCTCTCTTACCATTTCTCCATTTTCATCCTGTAAAAATCCTATAGCATCTTTGACTTTTCTTTTACTTTTGACATACCCCCAAAATCCTTTTTTATTGCTTTTGACATCTCTTGCAAGCCTTAATTCATTGTCAGCTTTAGCTAACCTGATACGTGCCCTGCAGGATCTGCAGACTGCATTATAATCTTCTTTAGATATGCCTCCCTCTTTCCATTTAATAAACATTTCTTTCTTTCTTTTTAGCATGTGTTTAAGTTCTGTGTTCATCCATCCTGGTTTCCTTAAATGCTTCCCATTCTTCCTCCTTTTCGGGATTGTTAACGATTGTGCTTTGAGAATCTCATTTTTAAAAATTTCCCATCCTTCCTGGACATTTTTGTCCTTAAGGACATCCAGCCATTGGATCCCTCCTATGCTCTTTCTGAGTCTCTTAAAATCTGCCTTTCTAAAATCTAACCTTGAAGTTTGAGTCTTCACATGTCTTCCTCCTCTAGTTATCCAAAATTCTATAATAGCATGATCGCTGCCTCCTAGGGTCCCAGCCACCTTTACCTCCTCAACCATTTCCTCCCTGTTTATAAGGATTAGATCCAAAGTAGCAGATCCCCTTGTTTTCTCCCCTACCTTTTGGAAGATAAAGTTGTCAGCAAGAGAGGATAAGAATTTGCTTGACCTGTTAGTTTTACTTGAGAGAGATTCCCAACAAATGTCTGGATAGTTGAAATCTCCCATGACCACTACGTCATATTTTTTGGAGAACTTGGTCATTTGATACATAAAGAGTTCATCCATATCTTCAGCTTGCCCAGGTGGCCTGTAGTAAATGCCTACAATGGTGTCCTTTCCGTTGTTCTCTCCTTGTATTCTTACCCAAACAGTTTCCACAGAACTCCCAGTCTCTGAAGCTTCAATCTCTGTGCAGATATACGCTTTTCTAACATACAATGCAACACCTCCTCCTCGTTTATCAAGTCTGTTTCTTGCAAATAAGTTGTATCCTTTTAGCCTTTTATTCCAATCATGTGTATCGTCCCACCAAGTTTCAGTGATTCCAATGACATCATATTCCTTTTCCTGCATTAGTAGTTCCAATTCTCCTTGTTTGTTGCCCATGCTTTGTGCATTTGTATAAAAACATTTTAGTTTGTGATTGGTTTCTCTTCCTCCCATATTTTTATTTAGATTTTTTTGTCTTTGTTCTTTCTTTCCACTTCCAGTAGCAGAGATCTCAATAGTATTTGTCAGCTGTATGGCTTTTTCTGGCCTTTTGCTTCCCTTCCCACATTGTTCTAGTTTAAAGCTCTTCTGATGAGTGTAGCAAGGCGACTTCCAAATACATGTTTTCCAGTCTTCGTAAGGTGCACCCCATCTCTAGCAAGTAGTCCATCGTATAGGTAATTCATCCCGTGATCCATAAATCCAAATCCTTGTTGACGGCACCATCGACGTAGCCAGTTGTTCACCTGTAGAATCTTATTCCACCTCATTGTTCCATGGTCATCCACTGGGAGGATGGATGAGAAGACCACCTGCGCTCCCAATTCTTTCACTTTCTTGCCTAAGTCTTCAAAGTCACTGCAGATGGTTTCCAGGTCCTTTCTTGCGGTGTCATTTGTCCCCACATGTATTAGCAGGAATGGGTAGTGATCTGTAGGTCTGAAGAGTCTTGATATCCTGTCAGACACATCTTTAATTTTTGCTCCAGGAAGACAGGTGTGAGGAGGTGGTGTGAGGAGGTGGTGTGTGAGTGGGAGACACTGAATGTCCGGTCTGTTAGGTATGAGGAGATCCAAGATAGGACCAAGTTTGTGATGCCGAGAGATGAGAGAATCTGTAGTAAGAGGGAATGGTCCACTGTGTCAAAGGCAGATGACAGGTCCAGGAGGAGATGGACAGAGTAGTGTCGCTTGGATTTGGAGGCTAGTAGGTCATTGATGATATTTTTTTTAAATATGGGCTCTATTTATGACCTGTTCTTGGAAATGATTGTTGGGGCATCTGCTGATTGAAGGGCATCTTTTTCATGTGTACTAGACACAGCGCCATGCTATCAATAGTGGCTGTGTTTGGTATTACAGCTCAGGGTCATTCACTTGGGACAGAGTTGCAGTGAGTAGTAATACCAGGCGCAAAAGTGTGGCGCTGTGCGTGGTATACATGAAGGAGATGCGACATCTCTGCTCAACTCAATAAAACTTTTCTTTATGGGAACCAACTTCTCTCTGCAGGTTTTTGACTTTGAGCTGACATCCGAGGACATGAAAACCATTGATAGGCTCAACAGGAACCTGCGCTACATGGAGATACCACAGTACGTAATCTTATATTTATTTTATATCATCCAGCAAATTATAAAGAAAGCGAAATCACTGCACAACAAAACTAAATGCAGACAATTTTAGTTTTTGTGTTCTTTCTTTTTCGTGCAAGGGTTTCATTTTTGAATGAGAAAAATGTAATCCCAGCATTGTTTGTTTTAGGTTTTATTTTTTGTTATTTATTGTGGTCTGTTATGGAAAAAAACATATGGAAATATGTTAAAAAAAAATAGTCGTGACCCCATTTTTTTTTTGCATCGAAACTGAAAAACATCAATTCCAGGATTTCAATTTCTTAATTTCTTTTTATGTTGTTTTTTTTTTTCATTGGTGTAATAATTTTATATTGTCATCGCTCAGACTAGTATGATATATTTTATTTTGTTTATTTTTATTTATTTAATTTATTTATTTTTATTTTGACATTTATTTATTTTTATTTATTTTATTTTGTTTATTTGCATTTATTTCATTTCTTTTATAATTTTGTTGTTTAGTTGTATTTTATTTTGTTCATTTATTTATTTTTATTTACATTTTAATTTTGTTATTTATTTGTAATATTTTTTTAATTCCGTAATTTATTTATTTATTTTTATTAATTTATTTTATTTATTTTTATTTTCTGTTACATTTTTGAACAGTGATTGAGCAGAACGGACATCTGCCAATTATCATGCGCCCTCAGCTCCTGAGCCCGCTCCATAAAATGAAAACCCGATCTACACTTGGTGTTAGAATTTGTTTCTTTGGGGCCATCCACCATTTTGTTGTTGGTTTCTGGCTGTTGGTCTTTTTCCCTTGGTGTTGGTTTGACTAAGGTCAGGTGATTGTATCACCCTTTATTACCCAGCACCTGCCTCCTAGTCCTTGCCAGACAACAGTGTTAATCCGCTAGAGTTCTGGCTAGGAGGTTTAGTAGTAGTGGTTTCTGTCTTTATTTTGTGCAGTTCTGGGATCCTCTAGTTCTGCCTGCTGAGATTCCTGTATTCCCTTTTCGTTTCTGCAGCATCCTCTAGTTTTCTGCTAGGAGGTCACCTGTTTGTTTTTTCCCAGTCCTTAGTTCTTTCGGGGTCTCCTTTCCCTCTTCCTTTAGGTCTTCTTTTGAGTTTAGTCTAGGAAACGTCGGTGGGTCTATTCGCTAGGAATAGGTTGCCCACTCCACCGTAGGGCTTCAGTCTAGTCCTAGTGCAGGGGCAGCTTTTCCCTCTCCTGCCCTAGTTCTGAGTTGCAGTTCCGTAACAATTGGGTCCTACGTCGACAAGGGATTTATAAAATTTCTGTTCTCGTTCAGTGATATATCTTCTTGCTGTCACTGAATTGAAATGACATATCTGTGAATTTAACCCAGCGGGACTTTAGGATGAAGTTTTCAGCCCCTAGAAAGTTTTCTATTTCCTTAGAGTAAGCAGAAATTGGGGAAAAGGATTGTAGAAATATAAATTAAAAAGTTTCCAAACTTTGAAAAAAAGTTTTCTGAGTCACTATTAAAAGTTTTTTTTAAGGCAGAGAAAATATAAAATATTAGATTGAATCTAAACTTTAAAACTTTATATTTTTTTTATAAGAAATGTTTAGATCTTGTGAGGATTTTTGAGCCGCGTCGATCCCTTCGGGTCTCATTGTTAACATAAATCTGTACAAGTTAAAACATTCATTTCCTTCTTGGCTGGAGGACAACCAGAGACGCAGTGCAATCACATCCCCAGATATAAACAGTTTATGAGCCGCGTCCATTAGCGCTGAGGTGTGCGGGGGAAGGAGGCGAAGAAAAGTTGCCAACAATAGATTTTGGCAACGAAAATAAAACCCCCCTTAACATTGAAAGTAATGAAAAAAAAACTCTCCGTAATCACTATCAACCTCTAACAATGAGGCTTTGTGGAATGTTCTGACTCCAAAAATCCAAACTTTTCCCCGAAAATCGAAAACGTTTATATTCCCAAAAATATCCATCTACTGATTACAACACCACAAAAGTAACATTATCCAGAGCCAGACTGACGAGTTAAAAAAATGAATTAAAAGTAATAATAAGGTCTAAGAAAAAAATAAAAAGTCATATTGTTTAAAAAAAAAAAAAAAAAAAATTAAAAAAGAGAATGAAAATAAATAAAAAAATAAAAAGTCATGTTGTTTTAAAAAAAATAAAAATGAAAAAAAAAAAAGAATGAAAATAAATTAAAAAAACTCTAAAAAATTCTATAAAGTGACGGGAAGAAAAATGTCGGATTCTAAATAATGAAGTTTACGCTCCTCCCAAAATCATAAAATAAATAATCGTACGTCTAGCGCCACCTATAAGTGACACCAGGTAAAGCATTACCCTAAAATCTAAATTTTAGCAACAAAGAATTGCAATTTTAGGGTAATACCAAAAAATTGAAAAATGAAAAATTGCAACAGCTAAGATGCCCGAACCACAATTTTTCTTTTTGAAAATTAAAAAAAATCAAAAAAAATCTGAGAATTACAACATTGATTACGTAATTCTGATTCATTTAGTATTTATTAATCAGAATCCTCACATAATCGGGTTTTCTGAGATTTTTATCCATCAGATAATAAGACGTGATGGTCTCACTTTCCTTTCTATATTTTACAGATTTGGTGCTCATCCGGAGTACCCCTTTCATGAAGAATACTAAAGAAAGCGGACTAAGCATTGCGGTTGTGCATCCTGGGAATGCCGCCATATTCAGCACATGTAATTAATCTGCTATAATCTGTTACTTTTGTTATACAGGATGATATTTCATTTTTAATGTGTAATATCTGTAATAAAAACCTAAAAGTCAACCTGTATTCGGGAAGAAACTCAACAAATCTGCATTAATCCTGGGCTGAGTGCTGCTCCCTACGGCAAAAGCGTAATTTGAGGTTGAACCCCCAATGAATCTGTAATAGACCACCGCCACTATGCCTCATAAAAAATACGGCTACATGGACCTCCTTAGGCATCAGAGCCTGGATGTAATTGCCACCTCTCTACCCCATTTAGCAATGTCCTCCCCTATTGTGTTTTTGTGAGACTGATATGCTCTACCGCATCTCGATAAGTATCTGTGCTAATAATGTCCATCCGTCTATGGTTAACTAATCCCTGACTGCTTTTAAGATGGATCTGACCTTAGATCCAAGGGAGTGACAAATTAAAACCACAGGGCACCATGGCAAACACAGTGATGTCACAGTATAGAAATAATGCACACAGTGATGTCACAGTACAGGGATAATGCACACAGCGATGTCACAGTACAGGGATAATACACACAGTGATGTCACAGTACAGGGATAATGCACACAGCGATGTCACAGTACAGGGATAATGCACACAGTGATGTCATAGTACAGGGATAATACACACAGTGATGTTACAGTACCAATAAGGATAATGCACACAGTGATGTAATAGTACAGGGATAATGCACACAGTGTTGTCAGAGAACAAGGATAATACACACAGTGATGTCACAGTACAGGGATAATGCACACAGCGATGTCACAGTGCAGTGATAATGCACACAGCGATGTCACAGTACAGGGATAATACACAGTGATGTTATAGTATTTGGATAATACACACAGTGATGTTACAGTACCAATAAGGATAATGCATGCAGTGATGTAACAGTACAGGGATAATGCACACAGTGTTGTCAGACAGCAAAGATAATACACACAGTGATGTCACAGTACAGGGATAATGCACACAGCGATGTCACAGTACAGGGATAATGCACAGTGATGTCATAGTGCTTGGATAATACACACAGTGATGTTACAGTACCAATAAGGATAATGCATGCAGTGATGTAACAGTACAGGGATAATACACACAGTGATGTCACAGTACAGGGATAATGCACACAGTGTTGTCAGAGAACAAGGATAATACACACAGTGATGTCACAGTACAGGAATAATGCACACAGCGATGTCACAGTACAGGGATAATGCACACAGCGATTTCACAGTACAGGGATAATGCACACAGTGATGTCACAGTACAGAGATAATGCACACAGTGATGTCACATTACAGGGATAATACACACAGTGATGTCACAGTACAGGGATAATGCACACAGCGATGTCACAGTACAGGGATAATACACACTGTGATGTTACAGAAGAGGGATAAAAGATACAATAATGTCACAGTACCGGGATAATGCACACAGTAATGTCACAGCACAGGGATAATGCACACAGTGATGTCACAGTACAGGGATAATACACACAGTGATGTCACAGTACAGGGATAATACACACAGTGATGTCACAGTACAGGGATAATGCACACAGTGATGTCACAGTACAGGGATAATGCACACAGTGATGTCACAGTACAGGGATAATGCACACAGTGATGTCACAGTACAGGGATAATACACACAGTGATGTCACAATACAGGGATAATACACACAGTGATGTCAAAGTGCAGGAAAAATACACACAGTGATGTCACAGTACAGGGATAATACACACAGTGATGTCACAGTTTCGGGATAATACACACAGTGATGTAACAGTACAGGGATAATACACATAGTAATGTCACAGTACAGGGATAATGCACACAGTGATGTCACAGTACAGGGATAATGCACACAGTGATGTTACAGTACAGGGATAATACACATAGTGATGTCACAGTGCAGGGATAATGCACACAGTGATGTCACAGTACAGGGATAATACACACAATATTGTCACAGTACAGGGATAATACACATAGCAGTAGCGTAGCTACCGGGGGGCCGAGGGGGCGGTGGCTCCGGGCCCCGCGCTTTGAGGGGGCACACCTGGAACTATGCTGTGCAACTGTATCTGGCATGCGCAGCACGCCAGATACGTTTATACTCCGGGCAGAGCAGGGAGACTCTGTCCCTGCACTGCCCGGGGCCGCTATGCAGGAGGGTGGGGGGGCCCTGGTGCCATCAGCAGGCCCCCCCACTCGTCACCGCCGCAAATTCACTGATAAGAGAGAGGGAGTGCGACGCTCCCTCTCTTCCATCAGTCCCCTCTGAGTCTGACGTCAGTGACGTCATCACTTGGCGCCCGGCCCGCTGTGCTGAGATGTGCGGGCCGGGTGCGGAACTCAGAGCAGCGAGGGAACGAGGAGGAGAGGTATCATGCTTATTCATTTTTTTGCTGGGATCGGGGGAGCCGACATTATACTACAGACTCTGGCTATGGGGGAAGGGCACATTATACTACAGACTCTGCTTCTGAGGTGGGGGGCACATTATACTACAGACTCTGCATGTGAGGGGGGGGATACACATTATACTACAGACTCTGCCTATGAGCAGGGGGGGGAGTTATACTACAGACTCTGCCTATGAGGGGGGGGCACATTATACTACAGACTCTGCCTATGAGGGGGGGGCACATTATACTACAGACTCTGCTTATGAAGTGGGGAGCATTATACTACAGACTCTGCCTATGAGGGGGGACACATTATACTACAGACTCTGCCTATGAGCAGGGGGGGGGGAGAGTTATACTACAGACCCTGCCTATGAGCAGGGGGGGGAGTTATACTACAGACTCTGCCTATGAGGGGGGGGGCACATTATACTACAGACTCTGCTTATGAAGTGGGGAGCATTATACTACAGACTCTGCCTATGAGGGGGGACACATTATACTACAGACTCTGCCTATGGGGGCATTATACTACAGACTCTGCCTATGGGGGGAGCATTATACTACAGACTCTGCCTATGGGGGGCATTATACTACAGACTCTGCCTATGGGGGGGGCATTATACTACAGACTCTGCCTATGAGGGGGGACACATTATACTACAGACTCTGCCTATGAGCAGGGGGGGGGGAGAGTTATACTACAGACCCTGCCTATGAGCAGGGGGGGGAGTTATACTACAGACTCTGCCTATGAGGGGGGGGGCACATTATACTACAGACTCTGCTTATGAAGTGGGGAGCATTATACTACAGACTCTGCCTATGAGGGGGGACACATTATACTACAGACTCTGCCTATGGGGGCATTATACTACAGACTCTGCCTATGGGGGGAGCATTATACTACAGACTCTGCCTATGGGGGGCATTATACTACAGACTCTGCCTATGGGGGGGGCATTATACTACAGACTATGCCTATGAGGGGGGACACATTATACTACAGACTCTGCCTATAAAGGGGGGGAGCATTATACTACAGACTCTGCCTATGGGGGGGAGCATTATACTACAGACTCTGCCTATGGAGGACGACGACATTATATTACAAACTCTGCCTATGGGGGTCAACATTATACTACAGACTCTGCCTATGGGAAGGGGGGAGCATTATACTACAGACTCTGCCTATTGGGGGAGCATTATACTGCAGACTCTGCCTATGGGAGGGAAACATTATACTACAGACTCTGCCTATGAGGGGGGGGGGGCATTATGCTACAGACTCTGTCTATGGGGGGAGATAATTATACTACAGACTCTGCCTATGAGGGGGAGGGGGCATTACTACAGACTTTGCCTATGGGAGGGGAAACATTATACTACAGACTCTGCCAATGGGAAGGGGGGAACATTATACTAAAGACTGTGCCTATGGGAAGGGGGGAACATTATACTAAAGACTGTGCCTATGGGAAGGGGGGAGCATTATACTACAGACTCTGCCTATGGGAAGGGGGGAGCATTATACTACAGACTCTGCCTATGGGGGGGCATTATACTACAGACTCTGCCTATGGGGGGAACATTATACTACAGACTCTGCCTATGGGAAGGGGGGAGCATTTTACTGCAGACTCTGCCTATGGGAAGGGGGGAGCATTATACTACAGATTGTGCCTATGGGAAGGGGGGAGCATTATACTACAGACTCTGCCTATGGGAAGGGGGGAGCATTATACTACAGACTCTGCCTATGGGAAGGGGGGAGCATTATACTAGAGACCCTGCCTATGGGGGGGCATTATACTGCAGATTCTGCCTATTGAGGGGAAACATTATACTACAGACTCTGCCTATGAAGGGAGGGGGGCATTATACTACAGACTCTGCCTATAGGGGCAGCATTATACTACAGATTCTGCCTATGGGGGGGTAATTATACTACAGACTCTGCCTATGAGGGGGGGAAGCATTATACTACAGACGTTGCCTATGGGAAAGAAACATTATACTACAGACTCTGACTATGGGAAGGGGGGGGAGCATTATACTACAGACTGTGCCTATGGGGGGGTAATTATACTACATACTCTGCCTATGGGAAGGGCGGGAGCATTATAGTACAGACTCTGCCTATGGGGGGGCATTATACTACAGACTCTGCCTATGGGGGGGATTATATTGCAGACTCTGCCTTGGGGGGCATTATACTATAAATAGGCTATTTGTACAGTGTGGGGATTACAGTTAGTGGCATACAGTGTGCGAGATAATGTGGGGTCTTTGCACAGTGTGGGGGCCATAATACAGTGTGGAAGATAATATGGGGTCTTTGTACAGTGTGGGGGCCATCATACAGTGTGGGAGATATCGTGCGGTCTTTGTATAGTGTGGGGGCCATAATACAGTGTGGAAGACAATATGGGGTCTTCGTATAGTGTGGGGGCCATCATACAGTGTGGGAGATAATGTGGGGTCTTTGTATAGTGTGGGGGCCATCATACAGCATCGGCGATAATGTGGGGTCTTTGTATAGTGTGGGGGCCATCATACAGCGTTGGCGATAATGTGGGGTCTTTGTATAGTGTGGGGGCCATCATACAGTGTGGGAGATTATGTGGGGTCTTTGCACAGTGTGGGGACCATCATACAGTGTGGGAGATAATGTGGGGTCTTTGCACAGTGTGGGGGCCATCATACAGTGTGGGAGATAATGTGGGGTCTTTGCACAGTGCGGGGGCCATCATACAGTGTGGGAGATTATGTGGGGTCTTTGTATAGTGTGGGGGCCATCATACAGTGTGGGAGATTATGTGGGGTCTTTGTGTGACACCCCAGGGGTCTGGTTGCCACAGTGATAGAGATATTACGTCTGAGAGCAGGTGGGAGGTCCTTTGGTCAGGGATCCTGTGCATGCCACACCTCCTGCCCAGTCTTGGGAGGGGAAGGACTTCCCCTATATAAACCTGGGGCTGAGGCAGGGTAGGGAGTTCTGAGAGGAGAAGACAGGGAGCAGAGCTGCTCTATGGGCTCTGCTCCACAGGCAGGCCCTGTCCAGGGGCCTGAGCCTGGAGTCAAGGAGAGTAGAGACAGAGAAGCAGCATAGGAAGAAACAGCAGAAGCTCATTGGGAGCAATATTACTACGAGTCAGGGGCTGGCAGCTGCAGAGCTCGCCCTGACTGAGAAGCTTTCTTACCGGACCCGGCGTCCGAGGCTGTGGGGACTAACTCTTACCCAGCAGCAGAAGCCGACCGGCAGGGGATTTCAGGTCCTCAGGCCCAGAAACCCGAAGGCACGGTCACACGCGTGGGACCAGCACCGCCATCGTGGAGCGGAAGCCATTAGAAGGCCCCGAGTCACCGGCCATACGGGTGAGCACCACACGGTACACTCAGGGACGTGGGCTACTTATATCCGCTTCTAGCAAGGTAGCCAGAAGAGTACAGTCAGTTTGGGAGGCCTACAACTCCGCCTGGCCAGGGGAGATCCCATCTGCTCAAGGACTGACCAGGCCCCGTTCACTAGCAAGTACTCCGGGAGGGTCTATCGTTGTTACCAGTAAAGACCCTGAATTACACCGCACCGTCTCTGAGTGGTTCCTGCTACCCCCATCATCCACATCTGCTGCCCTGAGGCCATACCCCTCCCGTTGGGGGTTATACCATCTACGCTGCACCATCCATCCACCGGCCTCAGCGGACTGTCCTGCAGCGGCAGCTCCATAGCTGCATTCAACGGGTGGCGTAGTCGTCCTACATCTACCGCTGTTACATCGCCGCTCAGTTTCACTCCCTGGGCACGGACCGGGTCACCGCCACGAGACTACAACCCTCAAGAGATCCGGCTCCGGGTAAGCTCCCGCGTGCGCAACGCAGCGCGACACAGGCCCAGGGGCGCGTCAACTTTGGCGTAGTCGGCAGGATTTCGTGCCCGCAACCACAGGGTACTGCGTGCCTGAAAAAGAGACTTTTCAAACTTACCTGTGGTGAAGATTCCCGCCATCCGGCGCCATCTTCATTCTTCCCGCCATCGGTGAAGTTTCCCGCCATCCGGCGCCATCTTCTGCCTTCTTCCCGCCATCCGTGGAGTTTTCCCGCCATTGGACGCCATCTTGAGGACGCCGCGCGGGAAGAAGAGGGGCGTGGACTCCGAAAGCGCGCGAGAACTGAAGCCCTGCCTCACGTCCGGACGTTGCGTAAGGTCCTGGAAGGAGCCCAGCAGACGCCGACGTCACAGGAGCGCGACGGAAGGTCCTCAACCCTGACGATCCACTGCGGAGCCGCGGCCTACGGAAGAGGATCATCGCAAGGTAGGCCACGGTCCACTAGGGGGGAGGAGGACACCAGGAACGGACAGCAAGATGGCGAACCGGCAGCAGACTAAGCTGCCCAGCATCGGCAGCGCCCCAGCCGTCGCGGGCCCCGACCAGCACCAGGAGAAGACGCGTGACGCAGGAGCGGTCGCGGGAGCAGGTAAGAGGAGTCTCCCTGTCCCGGACGCTGCCAGCGTCAGCCTGCTCCCGGGCCCCCTGGTGGAGCCGCTGACCCCGGGCGCTGCGAACACCGACCTGCTCCAGCCCCCGCAACAAGCCCTGCGGCCGAGCCCTCCAGCCCTGGGCACCGCCACCACCAGCCCGCGTCCAGGCCCAAAGTCGCACTCTCTGACCCCGGGCGTCATCAACGGCGACCCTCTCCAGGCCCGGTCGCAAGGCCTAGTGAACCAGGGCGCCGCTGTTCCAACAGTGCCCTCTACTTCCAAAGCACCCCCGGCCTGGTCGCAAGGCCGAGTACCCCCGGGCGCTGCCGCCCCTACGGCGCCCTCAACCTCCACAGTGCCACCCATGGGCGCAGATCTTTTCGCACAACATGCCAGCCCGGACGGGCACCGCGGACGTGATCTCTATCCGGGTGATGTGGTTACCTTCACCCGGCATAAGGGTGCCAAAGGACTGTACGCCCTCCATGTACACCGTCTGACTGAGGAGGAGCTGCAGTACTACCAATACGAGGAAGGCCAAGAGGACCCGGACGGGTCTGAAGCCTACACACAAGAAGGAGCAGGAGGATGCCGTTACTGAAGTACGGTAAAGTGGAACTGTACATAATTACCCGTAGGGGTACTTGTGTTGCTAATTAA